>NC_090929.1:573128875-574328875 GCF_040938575.1 Ambystoma mexicanum
GTCCCACTCATGTCCACCTGCACACCCACCCCCCAGCATGGATGGGCACCTGCCAGCAGGCCCCCACTCATGTCCCACTCATGTCCCCCTGCGCCCCCACCCCCCAGCAGTGAGGGGCACCTGCCAGGAGGCCCCCACTCATGTCCCACTGCACCCCCACCCCCAACGAGTGAGGGGCACCTGCCAGCAGGCCCCCCACTCATGTCCCCCTACACACCCACCCCCCAGCAGTGAGGGGTACCTGCCAGCAGGCCCCACTCATGTCCCAACCATGTCCTCCAGTACCCACACCCCCAACAAGTGAGGGGCACCTGCCAGCAGGCCCCCACTCATGTCCCCCTGCACCCACACCTCCCAGCAGTGAGGGGCACCTGCCAGCAGGCCCCACTCATGTCCCAACCATGTCCCCCAGCGCCTCCACCCCCCAGCAGTGAGGGGCACCTGCCAGCAGGTCCCCACTCATGTCCCGCTGCACCCCCACCCCCAGCAGTGAGGGGTACCTGCCAGTAGGCCCCCACTCATGACCCACTCATGTATCGCTGCACCCCCACCCCCCAGCAGGCCCCCACTCATGTCCCATTCATGTCCCCCTGCACCCGCACCCCCAGCAGTGAGGGGCACCTGCCAGCAGGCCCCCACTCATGTCCCACTCATGTCCCCCTGCACACGCACCCCTCAGCAGTGAGGGGCACCTGCCAGCAGGCCCCCACTCATGTCACACGCATGTCCCCCAGCACCCCCAACCCCCAGCAGTGAGGGGCACCTGCCAGCAGGGCCCCCTCATATCCCACTCATGTCCCCCTGCACCCCCACCCCCCAGCAGGCCCCCACTCATGTCCCACTCATGTCCCCCAGCACCCCCACCCCCAGCAGTGAGGGGCACCTGCCAGCAGGCCCCCACTCATGTCCCACTCATGTCCCCCTGCACCCCCACCCCCCCAGCAGGCCCCCACTCATGTGCCCCTGCACCCCAACCCCAGCAGTGAGGGGCACCTGCCAGCAGGCCCCCACTCATGTCCCACACATGTCTCCCTGAACCCCCATCCCCAAGCAGTGAGGGGCACTTGCCAGCAGGCTCCCACTCATGTCCCCCTGCACCACCACCCCCAGCATTGAGGGGCACCTGCCAGCTGGCCCCCACTCATGACAACCTGCACCCCCACCCCCCAGCAGTGAGGGGTACCTGCCAGCAGGCCCCCACTCATGTCCCACTCATGTCCCCCTGCATCCCCACCCCCCAGCAGGCCCCCACTCATCTCCCCCAGCACCCGCACCCCCCAGCAGTGAGGGGCACCTGCCAGCAGGCCCCACTCATGTCCCACTCATGTCCCCCTGCACCCCCACCCCCCAGCAGGCCCCCACTCATGTCCCACTCATGTGCCCCTGTACCCCCTACCCCCCAGCAGTGAGGGTCACCTGCCAGCAGGCCCCCACTCATGTCCCACTCATGTCCCCCTGGACCCCCACCCCCCAGCAGTGAGGGGCACTTGCCAGCAGGCCCCCACTCATCTCCCCTAGCACCCGGACCCCCCTGCAGTGAGGGGCACCTGCCAGCAGGCCCACTCATGTCCCACTCATGTCCCCCTGCACCCCCACCCCCCAGCAGGCCCCCACTCATGTCCCACTCATGTGCCCCTGTACCCCCACCCCCCAGCAGTGAGGGGCACCTGCCAGCAGGCCCCCACTCATGTCCCACTCATGTCCCACTCATGTCCCACTGAACCCCCACCACCCAGCAGTGAGGGGCACCTGCCAGCAGGCCCCCACTCATGTCCCACTCATGTCCCCCTGCACCCCACTCCTCAGCATTGAGGGGTACCTGCCAGCAGGCCCCCACTCATGTCCCACTCATGTCCCACTCATGTCCCACTGAACCCCCACCACCCAGCAGTGAGGGGCACCTGCCAGCAGGCCCCCACTCATGTCCCACTCATGTCCCCCTGCACCCCACTCCTCAGCAGTGAGGGGCACCTGTCAGCAGGCCCCCACTCATGTCCCCCTGCACCCCCACCCCCCAGCACAGCAGTGAGGGGCACCTGCCAGCAGGCCCCCACTCATGTCCCACTCATGTCCCCCAGCGCCCCCACCCCCCAGCAGTGAGGGGCACCTGTCAGCAGGCCCTCACTCATGTCCCACTCATGTCCCCCTGCACCCTCATCCTCCAGCATTGAGGGGCACCTGCCAGCAGGCCCCCACTCATGTCCCACACATGTCCCCTTGCAACCCCACGCCCCAGCAGTGAGGGGTACTTGGCAGCAGGCCCCCACTCATGTCCCCCTGCACAACCACCCCCCAGCAGTGAGGGGCACCTGCCAGCAGGCCCCCACTCATGTCCCACTCATTTCCCACTGCACCCCCCCAGCAGACCCCACTCATGTCCCACTCATGTCCCCCAGCACCCCCACCCCCCAGCAGTGAGGGGCACCTGCCAGCTGGCCCCCACTCATGTCCCCCTGCACCCCCACCCCACAGCAGTGAGGGGCACTTGCCAGCAGGCTCCCCACTCATGTCCCCCTGCACCCCCACCCCCAGCATTGAGGGGCACCTGCCAGCTGGCCCCCACTCATGTCCCCCTGCACCCCCACCCCCCCAGCAGTGAGGGGCACCTGCCAGCAGGGCCCCACTCATGTCCCACTCATGTCCCCCTGTACCCCCACCCCCCAGCAGGCCCCCACTCATCTCTCCCTGCACCCGCACCCCCCAGCAGTGAGGGGCACCTGCCAGCAGGACCCACTCATGTCCCACTCATGTCCCCCTGCACCAACCCCCCAGCAGGCCCCCACTCATGTGCCCCTGTACCCCCACCCCCCAGCAGTGAGGGGCACCTGCCAGCAGGCCCCCACTCAATTCCCACTCATGTCCCCCTGGACCCTCACCCCCCAGCAGTGAGGGGCACCTGCCAGCAGGCCCCCACTCATGTCCCACTCATGTCCCCCTGCACCTGCACCTCCCAGCAGTGAGGGGCACCTGCCAGCAGGCCCCACTCATGTCCCAACCATGTCCCCCAGCGCCCCCACCCCCCAGCAGTGAGGGGCACCTGCCAGCATGTCCCCACTCATGTCCCCCTGCACCCCCACCCCCAGCAGTGAGGGGTACCTGCCAGTAGGCCCCCACTCATGACCCACTCATGTATCGCTGCACCCCCATCCCCCAGCAGGCCCCCACTCATGTCCTACTCATGTCCCACTCATTTCCCCCTGCACCCGCACCCCTCAGCAGTGAGGGGCACCTGCCAGCAGGCCCCCACTCATGTCACACGCATGTCCCCCAGCACCCCCCAACCCCCAGCAGTGAGGGGCACCTGCCAGCAGGGCCCCCCTCATGTCCCACTCATGTCCCCCTGCACCCCCACCCCCCAGCAGGCCCCCACTCATGTCCCACTCATGTCCCCCAGCACCCCCACCCCCAGCAGTGAGGGGCACCTGCCAGCAGGCCCCCACTCATGTCCCACTCATGTCCCCCTGCACCCCCACCCCCCCAGCAGGCCCCCACTCATGTCCCACTCATGTGCCTCTGCACCCTAACCCCAGCAGTGAGGGGCACCTGCCAGTAGGCCCCCACTCATGACCCACTCATGTATCGCTGCACCCCCACCCCCCAGCAGGCCCCCACTCATGTCCCACTCATGTCCCCCTTCACCCGCACCCCCCAGCAGTGAGGGGCACCTGCCAGCAGGCCCCCACTCATGTCCTACTCATGTCCCACTCATGTCCCCCTGCACCCGCACCCCTCAGCAGTGAGGGGCACCTGCCAGCAGGCCCCCACTCATGTCACATGCATGTCCCCCAGCACCCCCAACCCCCAGCAGTGAGGGGCACCTGCCAGCAGGGCCCCCCTCATGTCCCACTCATGTCTCCCTGCACCCCCACCCCCCAGCAGGCCCCCACTCATGTCCCACTCATGTCCCCCAGCACCCCCACCCCCAGCAGTGAGGGGCACCTGCCAGCAGGCCCCCACTCATGTCCCACTCATGTCTCCCTGAACCCCCATCCCCAAGCAGTGAGGGGCACTTGCCAGCAGGCTCCCACTCATGTCCCCCAGCACCCCCACCCCCAGCAGTGAGGGGCACCTGCCAGCAGGCCCCCACTCATGTCCCACTCATGTCCCCCTGCACCCCCACTCCCCCAGCAAGCCCCCACTCATGTCCCACTCATGTGCCCCTGCACCCCAACCCCAACAGTGAGGGGCACCTGCCAGCAGGCCCCCACTCATGTCCCACTCATGTCTCCCTGAACCCCCACCCCCCAGCAGTAAGGGGCACCTGCCAGCAGGCCCCCACTCATGTCCCGCTCATGTCCCAAGCACCCCCACCACCCAGCAGTGAGGGGCACCTGCCAGCAGGCCCCCACTCATGTCCCCCTGCACCCCCACCCCCCAGCACAGCAGTGAGGGGTACCTGCCAGTAGGCCCCCACTCATGACCCACTCATGTATCGCTGCACCCCCACCCCCCAGCAGGCCCCCACTCATGTCCCCCTGCACCTGCACCCCCCAGCAGTGAGGGGCACCTGCCAGCAGGCCCCCACTCATGTCCCACTCATGTCCCCCTGCACCCGCACCCCTCAGCAGTGAGGGGCACCTGCCAGCAGGCCCCCACTCATGTCACACGCATGTCCCCCAGCACCCCCAACCCCCAGCAGTGAGGGGCACCTGCCAGCAGGGCACCCTCATGTCCCACTCATGTCCCCCTGCACCCCCACCCCCCAGCAGGCCCCCACTCATGTCCCACTCATGTCCTTCAGCACCCCCACCCCCAGCAGTGAGGGGCACCTGCCAGCAGGCCCCCACTCATGTCCCACTCATGTCCCCCTGCACCCCCACCCCCCCAGCAGGCCCCCACTCATGTCCCACTCATGTGCCCCTGCACCCCAACCACTGCAGTGAGGGGCACCTGCCAGCAGGCCCCCACTCATGTCTCACTCATGTCTCCCTGAACCCCCATCCCCAAGTGGTGAGGGGCACTTGCCAGCAGGCTCCCACTCATGTCCCCCTGCACCACCACCCCCAGCATTGAGGGGCACCTGCCAGCTGGCCCACACTCATGTCCCCCTGCACCCCCACCCCCACCCCCCAGCAGTGAGGGGCACCTGCCAACAGGCCCCCACTCATGTCCCACTCATGTCCCCCTGCACCCCCACCCCCCAGCAGGCCCACATTCATCTCCCCTAGCACCCGGACCGCCCAGCAGTGAGGGTCACCTGCCAGCAGGCCCCACTCATGTCCCACTCATGTCCCCCTGCACCACCACCCCCCGGCAGGCCCCCACTCATGCCCCACTCATGTGCCTCTGTACCCCCACCACCCAGCAGTGAGGGGCACCTGCCAGCAGGCCCCCACTCATGTCCCACTCATGTCCCCCTGAACCCCCACCCCCCAGCAGTGAGGGGCACCTGCCAGCAGGCCCCCACTCATGTCCCACTCATGTCCCCCTGCACCCCACCCCTCAGCATTGAGGGGTACCTGCCAGCAGGCCCCCACTCATGTCCCCCTGCACCCCCACCCCCCAGCAGTGAGGGGCACCTGCCAGCAGGCCCCCACTCATGTCCCGCTCATGTCCCAAGCACCCCCACAACCCAGCAGTTCGGGGCACCTGCCAGCAGGCCCCCACTCATGTCCCCCTGCACCCCCACCCACCAGCACAGCAGTGAGGGGCACCTGCCAGCAGGCCCCCACTCATGTCCCACTCATGTCCCCGTGCACAACCACCCCCCAGCAGTGAGGGGCACATGCCAGCAGGCACCCACTCATGTCCCACTCATGTCCCACTGCACCCCCCAGGAGACCCCACTCATGTCCCACTCATGTCCCCCAACACCCCCACCCCACAGCAGTGAGGGGCACCTGCCACCAGGCCCTCACTCGTGTCCCACTCATGTCTCCCAGCACCCCCACCCCCAGCAGTGGAGGGGGCACCTGCCAGCTGGACCCCCACTCATGTCCCCCTGCACCCCCACCCCCCAGCAGTGAGGGGCACTTGCCAGCAGGCTCCCACTCATGTCCCCCTGCTCCCTCACCCCCAGCATTGAGGGGCACCTGCCAGCTGGCCCCCACTCATGTCCCCCTGCACCCGCACCCCCCAGGAGTGAGGGGCACCTGCCAGCAGGACCCCACTCATGTCCCACTCATGTCCCCTTGCACCCCCAGCAGGCCCCAACTCATCTCCCCCAGCACCCGCACCCCCCAGCAGTGAGGGGCACCTGCCAGCAGGCCCCACTCATGTCCCACTCATGTCCCCCTGCACCCCCACCCCCCAGCAGGCCCCCACTCATGTCCCACTCATGTGCCCCTGTACCCCCGCCCCCCAGCAGTGAGGGGCACCTGCCAGCAGGCCCCCACTCATGTCCCACTCATGTCCCCTGGTCCCCCACCCCCCAGCAGTGAGGGGCACCTGCCAGCAGGCCCCCCACTCATGTCCCACTCATGTCCCCTGGTCCCCCACCCCCCAGCAGTGAGGGGCACCTGCCAGCAGGCCCCCACTCATGTCCCACTCATGTCCCCCTGCACCCCACTCCTCAGCAGTGAGGGGCACCTGTCAGCAGGCCCCCACTCATGTCCCCCTGCACCCCCACCCCCCAGCACAGCAGTGAGGGGCACCTGCCAGCAGGCCCCCACTCATGTCCCACTCATGTCCCCCAGCGCCCCCACCCCCCAGCAGTGAGGGGCACCTGTCAGCAGGCCCTCACTCATGTCCCACTCATGTCCCCCTGCACCCTCATCCTCCAGCATTGAGGGGCACCTGTGGCACCTGTCAGCAGGCCCCCACTCATGTCCCCCTGCACCCCCACCCCCCAGCACAGCAGTGAGGGGCACCTGCCAGCAGGCCCCCACTCATGTCCCACATGTCCCCTTGCAACCCCACGCCCAGCAGTGAGGGGTACTTGCCAGCAGGCCCCACTCATGTCCCACTCATTTCCCACTGCACCCCCCCAGCAGACCCCACTCATGTCCCCCAGCACCCCCACCCCCAGCAGTGAGGGGCACCTGCCAGCTGGCCCCCACTCATGTCCCCCTGCACCCCCACCCCACAGCAGTGAGGGGCACTTGCCAGCAGGCTCCCACTCATGTCCCCTGCACCCCCACCCCCAGCATTGAGGGGCACCTGCCAGCTGGCCCCCACTCATGTCCCCCTGCACCCCCACCCCCCAGCAGTGAGGGGCACCTGCCAGCAGGGCCCCACTCATGTCCCACTCATGTCCCCCTGTACCCCCACCCCCAGCAGGCCCCCACTCATCTCTCCCAGCACCCGCACCCCCCAGCAGTGAGGGGCACCTGCCAGCAGGACCCACTCATGTCCCACTCATGTCCCCCTGCACCAACCCCCCCAGCAGGCCCCCACTCATGTGCCCCTGTACCCCCACCCCCCAGCAGTGAGGGGCACCTGCCAGCAGGCCCCCACTCAATTCCCACTCATGTCCCCCTGGACCCTCACCCCCCAGCAGTGAGGGGCACCTGCCAGCAGGCCCCCACTCATGTCCCACTCATGTCCCCCAGCGCCCCCACCCCCAGCAGTGAGGGGCACCTGCCAGCATGTCCCCACTCATGTCCCCCTGCACCCCCACCCCCAGCAGTGAGGGGTACCTGCCAGTATGCCCCCACTCATGACCCACTCATGTATCGCTGCACCCCATCCCCCAGCAGGCCCCCACTCATGTCCTACTCATGTCCCACTCATGTCCCCCTGCACCCGCACCCCTCAGCAGTGAGGGGCACCTGCCAGCAGGCCCCCACTCATGTCACACGCATGTCCCCCAGCACCCCCAACCCCCAGCAGTGAGGGGCACCTGCCAGCAGGGCCCCCCTCATGTCCCACTCATGTCCCCCTGCACCCCCACCCCCCAGCAGGCCCCCACTCATGTCCCACTCATGTCCCCCAGCACCCCCACCCCCAGCAGTGAGGGGCACCTGCCAGCAGGCCCCCACTCATGTCCCACTCATGTCCCCCTGCACCCCCACCCCCCCAGCAGGCCCCCACTCATGTCCCACTCATGTGCCTCTGCACCCCAACCCCAGCAGTGAGGGGCACCTGCCAGTAGGCCCCCACTCATGACCCACTCATGTATCGCTGCACCCCCACCCCCCAGCAGGCCCCCACTCATGTCCCACTCATGTCCCCCTTCACCCGCACCCCCCAGCAGTGAGGGGCACCTGCCAGCAGGCCCCCACTCATGTCCTACTCATGTCCCACTCATGTCCCCCTGCACCCGCACCCCTCAGCAGTGAGGGGCACCTGCCAGCAGGCCCCCCTTCATGTCACATGCATGTCCCCCAGCACCCCCAACCCCCAGCAGTGAGGGGCACCTGCCAGCAGGGCCCCCCTCATGTCCCACTCATGTCCCCCTGCACCCCCACCCCCCAGCAGGCCCCACTCATGTCCCACTCATGTCCCCCAGCACCCCCACCCCCAGCAGTGAGGGGCACCTGCCAGCAGGCCCCCACTCATGTCCCACTCATGTCTCCCTGAACCCCCATCCCCAAGCAGTGAGGGGCACTTGCCAGCAGGCTCCCACTCATGTCCCCCAGCACCCCCACCCCCAGCAGTGAGGGGCACCTGCCAGCAGGCCCCCACTCATGTCCCACTCATGTCCCCCTGCACCCCCACTCCCCCAGCAAGCCCCCACTCATGTCCCACTCATGTGCCCCTGCACCCCAACCCCAACAGTGAGGGGCACCTGCCAGCAGGCCCCCACTCATGTCCCACTCATGTCTCCCTGAACCCCCACCCCCCAGCAGTAAGGGGCACCTGCCAGCAGGCCCCCACTCATGTCCCGCTCATGTCCCAAGCACCCCCACCACCCAGCAGTGAGGGGCACCTGCCAGCAGGCCCCCACTCATGTCCCCCTGCACCCCCACCCCCAGCACAGCAGTGAGGGGCACCTGCCAGCAGGCCCCCACTCATGGCCCACTCATGTCCCCCAGCGCACCCACCCCCCAGCAGTGAGGGGCACCTGCAGCAGGCCCTCACTCATGCCCCCCTGTACCCCACCCCCCAACGAGTGAGGGGTACCTGCCAGCAGGCCCCCACTCATGTCCCCCTGCACCCCCACCTCCCAGCAGTGAGCGGCACCTGCCAGCAGGCCCCACTCATGTCCCAACTATGTCCCCCAGCGCCCCCACCCCCCAGCAGTGAGGGGCACCTGCCAGCAGGTCCCCACTCATGTCCCCCTGCACCCCCACCCCCAGCAGTGAGGGGTACCTGCCAGTAGGCCCCCACTCATGACCCACTCATGTATCGCTGCACCCCCACCCCCCAGCAGGCCCCCACTCATGTCCCACTCATGTCCCCCTGCACCTGCACCCCCCAGCAGTGAGGGGCACCTGCCAGCAGGCCCCCACTCATGTCCCACTCATGTCCCCCTGCACCCGCACCCCTCAGCAGTGAGGGGCACCTGCCAGCAGGCCCCCAACTCATGTCACACGCATGTCGCCCAGCACCCCCAACCCCCAGCAGTGAGGGGCACCTGCCAGCAGGGCACCCTCATGTCCCACTCATGTCCCCCTGCACCCCCACCCCCCAGCAGGCCCCACTCATGTCCCACTCATGTCCTTCAGCACCCCCACCTCCAGCAGTGAGGGGCACCTGCCAGCAGGCCCCCACTCATGTCCCACTCATGTCCCCCTGCACCCCCACCCCCCCAGCAGGCCCCCACTCATGTCCCACTCATGTGCCCCTGCACCCCAACCACTGCAGTGAGGGGCACCTGCCAGCAGGCCCCCACTCATGTCCCACTCATGTCCCCCTGCACCCCCACCCCCCCAGCAGGCCCCACTCATGTCCCACTCATGTGCCCCTGCACCCCAACCACTGCAGTGAGGGGCACCTGCCAACAGGCCCCCACTCATGTCTCACTCATGTCCCCCTGCACCACCACCCCCAGCATTGAGGGGCACCTGCCAGCTGGCCCACACTCATGTCCCCCTGCACCCCCACCCCCACCCCCCAGCAGTGAGGGGCACCTGCCAACAGGCCCCACTCATGTCCCACTCATGTCCCCCTGCACCCCCCACCCCCCAGCAGGCCCACATTCATCTCCCCTAGCACCCGGACCGCCCAGCAGTGAGGGTCACCTGCCAGCAGGCCCCACTCATGTCCCACTCATGTCCCCCTGCACCACCACCCCCCAGCAGGCCCCCACTCATGCCCCACTCATGTGCCTCTGTACCCCCACCACCCAGCAGTGAGGGGCACCTGCCAGCAGGCCCCCACTCATGTCCCACTCATGTCCCCTGAACCCCCACCCCCCAGCAGTGAGGGGCACCTGCCAGCAGGCCCCCACTCATGTCCCACTCATGTCCCCCTGCACCCCACCCCTCAGCATTGAGGGGTACCTGCCAGCAGGCCCCCACTCATGTCCCCCTGCACCCCCACCCCCCAGCAGTGAGGGGCACCTGCCAGCAGGCCCCCACTCATGTCCCGCTCATGTCCCAAGCACCCCCCACAACCCAGCAGTTCGGGGCACTTGCCAGCAGGCCCCCACTCATGTCCCCCTGCACCCCCACCCACCAGCACAGCAGTGAGGGGCACCTGCCAGCAGGCCCCCACTCATGTCCCACTCATGTCCCCGTGCACAACCGCCCCCCAGCAGTGAGGGGCACATGCCAGCAGGCACCCACTCATGTCCCACTCATGTCCCACTGCACCCCCCAGGAGACCCCACTCATGTCCCACTCATGTCCCCCAACACCCCCACCCCACAGCAGTGAGGGGCACCAGCCACCAGGCCCTCACTCATGTCCCACTCATGTCTCCCAGCACCCCCACCCCCCAGCAGTGAGGGGCACCTGCCAGCTGGAACCCCACTCATGTCCCCTGCACCCCCACCCCCCAGCAGTGAGGGGCACTTGCCAGCAGGACCCCACTCATGTCCCACTCATGTCCCCTTGCACCCCCAGCAGGCCCCAACTCATCTCCCCCAGCACCCGCACCCCCCAGCAGTGAGGGGCACCTGCCAGCAGGCCCCACTCATGTCCCACTCATGTCCCCCTGCACCCCCACCCCCCAGCAGGCCCCCACTCATGTCCCACTCATGTGCCCCTGTACCCCCGCCCCCCAGCAGTGAGGGGCACCTGCCAGCAGGCCCCCACTCATGTCCCACTCATGTCCCCCTGGTCCCCCACCCCCCAGCAGTGAGGGGCACCTGCCAGAAGGCCCCCACTCATGTCCCACTCATGTCCCCCTGCACCCCCACCCCCCAGCAGTGAGGGACACCTGACAGCAGGCCCCCACTCATGTCCCCCTGCACCCCCACCCCCCAGCAGTGAGGGGCAGCTGCCAGCAGGCCTCCACTCATGTCCCCCTGCACCCCCACCCCCCAGCAGTGAGGGGCACCTGCCAGCAGGCCCACACTCATGTCCCCCTGTACCCCCACCCCCAGCAGTGAGGGGCACCTGCCAGCAGGCTCCCACTCATGTCCCCCTGCACCCGCACCCCCCAGCAGTGAGGGGCACCTGCGAGCAGGCCCCCACTCATGTCCCACTCATGTCCCCTGCACCCCCACCCCCCAGCAGTGAGGGGCACCTGCCAGCAGGCCCCCACTCATGTCCCCCGGCACCCCCACCCCCCAGCAGTGAGTGGTACCTGCCAGCAGGACCCCACTCATGTCCCAGTCATGTCCCCCTGCACCCCCACCCCCAACGAGTGAGGGGCACCTGTCAGCAGGCCCACATTCATGTCCCCCTGCTCCCCCCACCCCCCCAGCAGTGAGTGGCACCTGCCAGCAGGCCCCACTCATGTCCCCCAGCACCCCCACCCCCCAGCAGTGAGGGGCACATGCCAGCAGGCCCCCACTCATGTCCCCCTGCACCCCCACCCCCAGCAGTGAGCGGCACCTGCCAGCAGGCCCCCACTCATGTCCCCCTGCACCCCCACCCCCCAGCAGTGAGGGGCACCTGCCAGCAGGCCTCCACTCATGTCCCCCTGCACCCCCACCCCCCAGCAGTGAGGGGCACCTGCCAGCAGGCCCACACTCATGTCCCCCTGTACCCCCACCCCCAGCAGTGAGGGGCACGTGCCAGCAGGCTCCCACTCATGTCCCCCTGCACCCGCACCCCCCAGCAGTGAGGGGCACCTGCCAGCAGGCCCCCACTCATGTCCCACTCATGTCCCGTGCACCGCCACCCCCCAGCAGTGAGGGACACCTGCCAGCAGGCCCCCACACATGGCCCCCACCACCCCCACCCCCCAGCAGTGAGGGGCACCTGCCAGCAGGCCCCCACTCATGTCCCCCTGCGCCCCCACCCCCAGCAGTGAGGGGCACCTGCCAGCAGGCCCCCACTCATGTCCCCCTGCACCCCCTCCCCCCAGCAGTGAGGGGCACCTGCCAGCAGTCCCCACTCATGTCCCACTCATTTCCCCCTGCACCCCCACCCCCCAGCATTGAGGGGCACCTGCCATCAGGCCCCCACTCATGTCCCACTCATGTCCCCCTGCACACCCACCCCCCAGCATGGATGGGCACCTGCCAGCAGGCCCCCACTCATGTCCCACTCATGTCCCCCTGAGCCCCCACCCCCCAGCAGTGAGGGGCACCTGCCAGGAGGCCCCCACTCATGTCCCACTGCACCCCCACCCCCAACGAGTGAGGGGCACCTGCCAGCAGGCCCCCACTCATGTCCCCCTACACACCCACCCCCCAGCAGTGAGGGGTACCTGCCAGCAGGCCCCACTCATGTCCCAACCATGTCCTCCAGTACCCACACCCCCAACGAGTGAGGGGCACCTGCCAGCAGGCCCCCACTCATGTCCCCCTGCAACCCAAACCTCCCAGCAGTGAGGGGCACCTGCCAGCAGGCCCCACTCATGTCCCAACCATGTCCCCCAGCGCCTCCACCCCCCAGCAGTGAGGGGCACCTGCCAGCAGGTCCCCACTCATGTCCCGCTGCACCCCCACCCCCAGCAGTGAGGGGTACCTGCCAGTAGGCCCCCACTCATGACCCACTCATGTATCGCTGCACCCCCACCCCCCAGCAGGCCCCCACTCATGTCCCATTCATGTCCCCCTGCACCCCCACCCCCCAGCAGTGAGGGGCAGCTGCCAGCAGGCCTCCACTCATGTCCCCCTGCACCCCCACCCCCCAGCAGTGAGGGGCACCTGCCAGCAGGCCCACACTCATGTCCCCCTGTACCCCACCCCATGCAGTGAGGGGCACCTGCCAGCAGGCTCCCACTCATGTCCCCCTGCACCCGCACCCCCCAGCAGTGAGGGCACCTGCGAGCAGGCCCCCACTCATGTCCCACTCATGTCCCCTGCACCCCCACCCCCCAGCAGTGAGGGGCACCTGCCAGCAGGCCCCCACTCATGTCCCCCGGCACCCCCACCCCCCAGCAGTGAGTGGTACCTGCCAGCAGGACCCCACTCATGTCCCAGTCATGTCCCCCTGCACCCCCACCCCCAACGAGTGAGGGGCACCTGTCAGCAGGCCCACATTCATGTCCCCCTGCTCCCCCACCCCCCCAGCAGTGAGTGGCACCTGCCAGCAGGCCCACTCATGTCCCCCAGCACCCCCACCCCCCAGCAGTGAGGGGCACATGCCAGCAGGCCCCCCACTCATGTCCCCCTGCACCCCCACCCCCAGCAGTGAGCGGCACCTGCCAGCAGGCCCCCACTCATGTCCCCCTGCACCCCCACCCCCCAGCAGTGAGGGGCACCTGCCAGCAGGCCTCCACTCATGTCCCCCTGCACCCCCACCCCCCAGCAGTGAGGGGCACCTGCCAGCAGGCCCACACTCATGTCCCCCTGTACCCCCACCCCCAGCAGTGAGGGGCACGTGCCAGCAGGCTCCCACTCATGTCCCCCTATCTGTGAATAATCTCTGGCCATTAAGTAGGGTCCCTAGTTAGTGCTGTTGGGCCGACTACAAAAGGTGTCGAGATCTTCTCCCTGTACTCTCTAAAAACACTTTCCTGGTGTCTGGTATGTGCACACAGGTCGTTAAAAAAACAAGTGCTAATCCCAGAGTATCTTCCCCATTGTTATCTGGCCATTCATCCAGATACTCTGGGATTAGCACTTGTTTTTTTAACGATAAGACACACGAATTGGGGGCGACATATTAAAATTCAAGAATCGACCTCCAACCTGTGTGCACATACCAGACACCAGGAAAGTGTTTTTAGAGAGTACAGGGAGAAGATCTCGACACCTTTTGTAGTCGGCCCAACAGCACTAACTAGGGACCCTACTTAATGGCCAGAGATTATTCACAGATAGGGAGATTTAGTTGTTGGCTAGGGATCTAGCTACAGGAATAACTTACAATAACTTTACCTTCTGTTGTTTTGAGTGTTATAAACGATTGGCATAAACAGGAGGGAACCGCCCTATAACTCCTCTTTGTGGTTACTCCCACTCATGTCCCCCTGCACCCGCACCCCCCAGCAGTGAGGGGCACCTGCCAGCAGGCCCCCACTCATGTCCCACTCATGTCCCGTGCACCGCCACCCCCCAGCAGTGAGGGACACCTGCCAGCAGGCCCCCACACATGGCCCCCACCACCCCCACCCCCCAGCAGTGAGGGGCACCTGCCAGCAGGCCCCCACTCATGTCCCCCTGCGCCCCCACCCCCAGCAGTGAGGGGCACCTGCCAGCAGGCCCCCACTCATGTCCCCCTGCACCCCCTCCCCCCAGCAGTGAGGGGCACCTGCCAGCAGTCCCCACTCATGTCCCACTCATTTCCCCCTGCACCCCCACCCCCCAGCATTGAGGGGCACCTGCCATCAGGCCCCCACTCATGTCCCACTCATGTCCCCCTGCACACCCACCCCCCAGCATGGATGGGCACCTGCCAGCAGGCCCCCACTCATGTCCCACTCATGTCCCCCTGAGCCCCCACCCCCCAGCAGTGAGGGGCACCTGCCAGGAGGCCCCCACTCATGTCCCACTGCACCCCCACCCCCAACGAGTGAGGGGCACCTGCCAGCAGGCCCCCACTCATGTCCCCCTACACACCCACCCCCCAGCAGTGAGGGGTACCTGCCAGCAGGCCCCACTCATGTCCCAACCATGTCCTCCAGTACCCACACCCCCAACGAGTGAGGGGCACCTGCCAGCAGGCCCCCACTCATGTCCCCCTGCACCCAAACCTCCCAGCAGTGAGGGGCACCTGCCAGCAGGCCCCACTCATGTCCCAACCATGTCCCCCAGCGCCTCCACCCCCCAGCAGTGAGGGGCACCTGCCAGCAGGTCCCCACTCATGTCCCGCTGCACCCCCACCCCCAGCAGTGAGGGGTACCTGCCAGTAGGCCCCCACTCATGACCCACTCATGTATCGCTGCACCCCCACCCCCCAGCAGGCCCCCACTCATGTCCCATTCATGTCCCCCTGCACCCGCACCCCCAGCAGTGAGGGGCACCTGCCAGCAGGCCCCCACTCATGTCCCACTCATGTCCCCCTGCACACGCACCCCTCAGCAGTGAGGGGCACCTGCCAGCAGGCCCCCACTCATGTCACACGCATGTCCCCCAGCACCCCCAACCCCCAGCAGTGAGGGGCACCTGCCAGCAGGGCCCCCTCATATCCCACTCATGTCCCCCTGCACCCCCACCCCCCAGCAGGCCCCCACTCATGTCCCACTCATGTCCCCCAGCACCCCCACCCCCAGCAGTGAGGGGCACCTGCCAGCAGGCCCCCACTCATGTCCCACTCATGTCCCCCTGCACCCCCACCCCCCCAGCAGGCCCCCACTCATGTGCCCCTGCACCCCAACCCCAGCAGTGAGGGGCACCTGCCAGCAGGCCCCCACTCATGTCCCACACATGTCTCCCTGAACCCCCATCCCCAAGCAGTGAGGGGCACTTGCCAGCAGGCTCCCACTCATGTCCCCCTGCACCACCACCCCCAGCATTGAGGGGCACCTGCCAGCTGGCCCCCACTCATGACAACCTGCACCCCCACCCCCCAGCAGTTAGGGGTACCTGCCAACAGGCCCCCACTCATGTCCCACTCATGTCCCCCTGCATCCCCACCCCCCAGCAGGCCCCCACTCATCTCCCCCAGCACCCGCACCCCCAGCAGTGAGGGGCACCTGCCAGCAGGCCCCACTCATGTCCCCCTGCACCCCCACCCCCCAGCAGGCCCCCACTCATGTCCCACTCATGTGCCCCTGTACCCCCACCCCCCAGCAGTGAGGGTCACCTGCCAGCAGGCCCCCACTCATGTCCCACTCATGTCCCCCTGGACCCCCACCCCCCAGCAGTGAGGGGCACCTGCCAGCAGGCCCCCACTCATCTCCCCTAGCACCCGCACCCCCCTGCAGTGAGGGGCACCTGCCAGCAGGCCCACTCATGTCCCACTCATGTCCCCCTGCACCCCCACCCCCAGCAGGCCCCCACTCATGTCCCACTCATGTGCCCCTGTACCCCCACCCCCCAGCAGTGAGGGGCACCTGCCAGCAGGCCCCCACTCATGTCCCACTCATGTCCCACTCATGTCCCACTGAACCCCCACCACCCAGCAGTGAGGGGCACCTGCCAGCAGGCCCCCACTCATGTCCCACTCATGTCCCCCTGCACCCCACTCCTCAGCATTGAGGGGTACCTGCCAGCAGGCCCCCACTCATGTCCCACTCATGTCCCACTCATGTCCCACTGAACCCCCACCACCCAGCAGTGAGGGGCACCTGCCAGCAGGCCCCCACTCATGTCCCACTCATGTCCCCCTGCACCCCACTCCTCAGCAGTGAGGGGCACCTGTCAGCAGGCCCCCACTCATGTCCCCCTGCACCCCCACCCCCCAGCACAGCAGTGAGGGGCACCTGCCAGCAGGCCCCCACTCATGTCCCACTCATGTCCCCCAGCGCCCCCACCCCCCAGCAGTGAGGGGCACCTGTCAGCAGGCCCTCACTCATGTCCCACTCATGTCCCCCTGCACCCTCATCCTCCAGCATTGAGGGGCACCTGCCAGCAGGCCCCCACTCATGTCCCACACATGTCCCCTTGCAACCCCACGCCCCAGCAGTGAGGGGTACTTGGCAGCAGGCCCCCACTCATGTCCCCCTGCACAACCACCCCCCAGCAGTGAGGGGCACCTGCCAGCAGGCCCCCACTCATGTCCCACTCATTTCCCACTGCACCCCCCCAGCAGACCCCACTCATGTCCCACTCATGTCCCCCAGCACCCCCACCCCCCAGCAGTGAGGGGCACCTGCCAGCTGGCCCCCACTCATGTCCCCCTGCACCCCCACCCCACAGCAGTGAGGGGCACTTGCCAGCAGGCTCCCACTCATGTCCCCCTGCACCCCCACCCCCAGCATTGAGGGGCACCTGCCAGCTGGCCCCCACTCATGTCCCCCTGCACCCCCACCCCCCAGCAGTGAGGGGCACCTGCCAGCAGGGCCCCACTCATGTCCCACTCATGTCCCCCTGTACCCCCACCCCCCAGCAGGCCCCCACTCATCTCTCCCAGCACCCGCACCCCCCAGCAGTGAGGGGCACCTGCCAGCAGGACCCACTCATGTCCCACTCATGTCCCCCTGCACCAACCCCCCAGCAGGCCCCCACTCATGTGCCCCTGTACCCCCACCCCCCAGCAGTGAGGGGCACCTGCCAGCAGGCCCCCACTCAATTCCCACTCATGTCCCCCTGGACCCTCACCCCCCAGCAGTGAGGGGCACCTGCCAGCAGGCCCCCACTCATGTCCCACTCATGTCCCCCTGCACCTGCACCTCCCAGCAGTGAGGGGCACCTGCCAGCAGGCCCCACTCATGTCCCAACCATGTCCCCCAGCGCCCCCACTCCCCAGCAGTGAGGGGCACCTGCCAGCATGTCCCCACTCATGTCCCCCTGCACCCCCACCCCCAGCAGTGAGGGGTACCTGCCAGTAGGCCCCCACTCATGACCCACTCATGTATCGCTGCACCCCCATCCCCCAGCAGGCCCCCACTCATGTCCTACTCATGTCCCACTCATGTCCCCCTGCACCCGCACCCCTCAGCAGTGAGGGGCACCTGCCAGCAGGCCCCCACTCATGTCACACGCATGTCCCCCAGCACCCCCAACCCCCAGCAGTGAGGGGCACCTGCCAGCAGGGCCCCCCTCATGTCCCACTCATGTCCCCCTGCACCCCCACCCCCCAGCAGGCCCCCACTCATGTCCCACTCATGTCCCCCAGCACCCCCACCCCCAGCAGTGAGGGGCACCTGCCAGCAGGCCCCCACTCATGTCCCACTCATGTCCCCCTGCACCCCCACCCCCCCAGCAGGCCCCCACTCATGTCCCACTCATGTGCCTCTGCACCCCAACCCCAGCAGTGAGGGGCACCTGCCAGTAGGCCCCCACTCATGACCCACTCATGTATCGCTGCACCCCCACCCCCCAGCAGGCCCCCACTCATGTCCCACTCATGTCCCCCTTCACCCGCACCCCCCAGCAGTGAGGGGCACCTGCCAGCAGGCCCCCACTCATGTCCTACTCATGTCCCACTCATGTCCCCCTGCACCCGCACCCCTCAGCAGTGAGGGGCACCTGCCAGCAGGCCCCCACTCATGTCACATGCATGTCCCCAGCACCCCCAACCCCCAGCAGTGAGGGGCACCTGCCAGCAGGGCCCCCCTCATGTCCCACTCATGTCCCCCTGCACCCCCACCCCCCAGCAGGCCCCCACTCATGTCCCACTCATGTCCCCCAGCACCCCCACCCCCAGCAGTGAGGGGCACCTGCCAGCAGGCCCCCACTCATGTCCCACTCATGTCCCCCTGCACCCCCACTCCCCCAGCAAGCCCCCACTCATGTCCCACTCATGTGCCCCTGCACCCCAACCCCAACAGTGAGGGGCACCTGCCAGCAGGCCCCCACTCATGTCCCACTCATGTCTCCCTGAACCCCCATCCCCAAGCAGTGAGGGGCACTTGCCAGCAGGCTCCCACTCATGTCCCCCTGCACCACCACCCCCAGCATTGAGGGGCATCTGCCAGCTGGCCCCCACTCATGTCCCCCTGCACCCGCACCCCCCAGCAGTGAGGGGCACCTGCCAGCAGGCCCCCACTAATGTCCCACTCATGTCCCCCTGCATCCCCACCCCCCAGCAGGCCCCCACTCATCTCCCCCAGCACCCGCACCCCCCAGCAGTGAGGGGCACCTGCCAGCAGGCCCCACTCATGTCCCCCTGCACCCCCACCCCCCAGCAGGCCCCCACTCATGTCCCACTCATGTGCCCCTGTACCCCCACCCCCCAGCAGTGAGGGGCACCTGCCAGCAGGCCCCCACTCATGTCCCACTCATGTCCCCCTGAACCCCCACCCCCCAGCAGTGAGGGGCACCTGCCAGCAGGCCCCCACTCATGTCCCACTCATGTCCCCCTGCACCCCACCCCTCAGCATTGAGGGGTACCTGCCAGCAGGCCCCCACTCATGTCCCCCTGCACCCCCACCCCCCAGCAGTGAGGGGCACCTGCCAGCAGGCCCCCACTCATGTCCCACTCATGTCCCAAGCACCCCCACCACCCAGCAGTGAGGGGCACTTGACAGCAGGCCCCCGCTCATGTCCCCCTGCACCCCCACCCCCCAGCACAGCAGTGAGGGGCACCTGCCAGCAGGCCCCCACTCATGTCCCACTCATGTCCCCCAGTGCCCCCACCCCCCAGCAGTGAGGGGCACCTGCCAGCAGGCCCTCACTCATGTCCCACTCATGTCCCCCTGCACCCTCACCCCGGAGCATGGAGGGGCACCTGCCAGCAGGCCCCCACTCATGTCCCACTCATGTCCCCGTGCACCCCCATGCCCCAGCAGTGAGGGGTACCTGGCAGCAGGCCCCCACTCATGTCCCCCTGCACAACCACCCCCCAGCAGTGAGGGGAACCTGCCAGCAGGCCCCCACTCATGTCCCATTCATGTCCCACTGCACCCCCCCTGCAGACCAAACTCATGTCCCACTCATGTCCCCCAGCACCCCCACCCCACAGCAGTGAGGGGCAGCTGCCAGCAGGCCCCCACTCATGTCCCACTCATGTCCCCCAGCACCCCCACCCCCCAGCAGTGAGGGGCACCTGCCAGCTGGCCCCCACTCATGTCCCCCTGCACCCCCACCCCCCAGCAGTGAGGGGTACTTGCCAGCAGGCTCCCACTCATGTCCCCCTGCACGCCCACCCCCAGCATTGAGGGGCACCTGCCAGCTGGCCCCCACTCATGTCCCCTGCACCCCCACACCCTAGCAGTGAGGGGCACCTGCCAGCAGGACCCCACTCATGTCCCACTCATGTCCCCCTGCATCCCACCCCCCAGCAGGCCCCCACTCATCTCCCCTAACACCCGCACCCGCCAGCAGTGAGGGGCACCTGCCAGCAGGCCCCACTCATGTCCCACTCATGTCTCCCTGCACCCCCACCGCCCAGCAGGCCCCCACTCATGTCCCACTCATGTGCCCCTGTACCCCCACCCCCAGCAGTGAGGGGCACCTGCCAGCAGGCCCCCACTCATGTCCCACTCATGTCCCCCTGGACCCCACCCCCCAGCAGTGAGGGGCACCTGCCAGCAGGCCCCCACTCATGCCCCACTCATGTCCCCCTGCACCCCCAACCCCCAGCAGTGAGGGGCACCTGCCAGCAGGCCCCACTCATGTCCCCCTGCACCCCCACCCCCCAGCAGTGAGGGGCACCTGCCAGCAGGCCTCCACTCATGTCCCCCTGCACCCCCACCCCCCAGCAGTGAGGGGCACCTGCCAGCAGGCCAACACTCATGCACCCCCACCCCCACCCCCAGCAGTGAGGGGCACCTGCCAGCAGGCTCCCACTCATTTCCCCCTGCGCCCGCACCCCCCAGCAGTGAGGGGCACCTGCCAGCAGGCCCCACTCATGTCCCACTCATGTCCCCTGCACCCCCACCCCCCAGCAGTGAGGGGCACCTGCCAGCAGGCCCCCACTCATGTCCCCTGGCACCCCCACCCCCCAGCGGTGAGTGGCACCTGCCAGCAGGCCCCCACTCATGTCCCAGTCATGTCCCCCTGCACCCCCACCCCCAACGAGTGAGGGGCACCTGCCAGCAGGCCCACACTCATGTCCCCTGCACCCCCACCCCCCAGCAGTGAGGGGCACCTGCCAGCAGGCCCCACTCATGTCCCACTCAAGTCCCCCAGCACCCCCACCCCCCAGCAGTGAGGGGCACATGCCAGCAGGCCCCCACTCATGTCCCCCTGCACCCCCACCCCCAGCAGTGAGGGGCACCTGCCAGCAGGCCCCCACTCCTGTCCCACTCATGGCCCCCACCACCCCCACTCCCCAGCATTGAGGGGCACCTGCCAGCAGGCCCCCACTCATGTCCCCCTGCGACCCCACCCCAGCAGTGAGGGGCACCTGCCAGCAGGCCCCCACTCATGTCCCCCTGCACCCCCACCCCCCAGCAGTGAGGGGCACCTGCCAGCAGTCCCCACTCATGTCCCACTCATGTCCCCCTGCACCCCCACCCCCCAGCATTGAGGGGCAACTGCCAGCAGGCCCCCACTCATGTCCCACTCATGTCCCCCTGCACGCCCACCCCCCAGCATGGAGGGGCACCTGCCAGCAGGCCCCCACTCATGTCCCACTCATGTCCCCCTGGGCCCCCACCCCCCAGCAGTGAGGGGAACCTGCCAGGAGGCCCCCACTCATGTCCCACTCATGTCCCACTGCACCCCCACCCCCAACGAGTGAGGGGCACCTGCCAGCAGGCCCCCACTCATGTCCCCCTACACCCCCACCCCCCAGCAGTGAGGGGCACCTGCCAGCAGGCCCCACTCATGTCCCAACCATGTCCCCCAGTACCCACACCCCCCAGCAGTGAGGGGCACCTGCCAGCTGGTCCCCACTCATGTCCCCCTGTGCCCCCACCCCCAGCAGTGAGGGGTACCTGCCAGCAGGCCCCCAATCATGACCCACTCATGTATCCCTGCACCCCCACCCCCAGCAGGCCGACACTCATGTCCCACTCATGTCCCCCTGCACCCGCACCCCTCAGCAGTGAGGGACACCTGCCAGCAGGCCCCCACTCATGTCACACTCATGTCCCCCAGCATCCCCAACCCCCAGCAGTGAGAAGCACCTGCCAGCAGGCTCCCCTCATGTCCCACTCATGTCCCCCTGAACCCCCACCCCCCAGCAGGCCCCCACTCATGTCCCACTTATGTCCCCCAGCACACCCACCCACCAGCAGTGAGGGGCACCTGCCAGCAGGCCCCCACTCATGTCCCGCTCATGTCCCCCTACAACTCCAACCCCCAGCAGGCCCCCACTCATGTCCCACTCATGTGCCCCTGCACCCCCACCCCCAGCAGTGAGGGGCACCTGCCAGCAGGCCCCCACTCATTCCCCCTGCACCCCCACCCCCCAGCAGTGAGGGGCACCTGCCAGCAGGCCCCCACTCATGTCCCCCTGCACCTCCACCCCCCAGCAGTGAGGGGCACCTGCAGGCAGGCCCCCACTCATGTCCCACTCATGTCCCCCTGCACCCCCACCCCCCAGCAGGCCCCACTCATCTCCCCCAGCACCCACACCCTCCAGCAGTGAGGGGCACCTGCCAGCAGGACCCACTCATGTCCCACTCATGTCCCCCTGCACCCCCACCCCCCAGCAGGCCCCCACTCATGTCCCACTCATGTGCCCCTGCACCTGACCCCCCAGCAGTGAGGGGCACCTGCCAGCAGGCCCCCATTCATGTCCCCCTGAACCCCCACCCCCCAGCAGTGAGGGGCACCTGCCAGCAGGCCCCCACTCATGTCCCACTCATGTCCCCCCGCACCCCACCCCTCAGCATTGAGGGGCACCTGCCAGCAGGCCCCCACTCATGTCCCCCTGCACCCCAACCCCCCAGCAGTGAGGGGCACCTGCCAGCAGGCCCCCACCCATGTCCCGCTCATGTCCCCAGCACCCCCACCACCCAGAAGTGAGGGACACCTGCCAGAAGGCCCCCACTCATGTCCCCCTGCACCCCCACCCCCCAGCAGTGAGGGGCACCGGCCAGCAGGCCCCCACTCATGTCCCACTCATGTCCCCCTGCACCCTCACCCCCCAGCATTGAGGGGCACCTGCCAGCAGGCCCCCACTCATGTCCCACTCATGTCCTTGTGCACCCCCAACCCCCAGCAGTGAGGGGCACCTGGCAGCAGGCCCCCACTCATGTCCCACTCATGTCCCCCAGCACCCCCACCCCCCAGCAGTGAGGGGTACCTGCCAGCAGGCCCCCACTCATGTCCCCCAGCACCCCCACCCCCCAGCAGTGAGGGGTACCTGCCAGCAGGCCCCACTCATGTCCCACTCATGTCCCCCTGCACTCCCACCCACCGCAGGCCCCCACTCATGTCCCACTCATGTCCCCCAGGACCCCCACCCCCAGCAGTGAGGGGCACCTGCCAGCAGGCCCCCACTCATGCCCCCCTGCACCTCCACCCCCCAGCAGTGAGGGGCACCAGCCAGCAGGCCCCCACTCATGTCCCACTCATGTCCCCCTACACCCCCACCCCCCACAGTGAGGGACACCTGCCAGCATGCCCCCACTCATGTCACACTCATGTCCCCCTGCACACCCACCCCCCAGCAGGCCTCCAATCATGTCCCACTCATGTCCCCCAGCAGCCACAACCTCCAGCAGTGAGGGGCACCTGCCAGCAGGCCCCCACTCATGTCCCACTCATGTCCCCCTGCACCCCCACCCCCCAGCAGGCCCCCACTCATGTCCCACTCATGTGCCCCTGTACCCCCACCCCCCAGCAGTGAGGGGCACCTGCCAGCAGGCCCCCACTCATGTCCCACTCATGTCCCCCTGAACCCCACCTCCCAGCAGTGAGGGGCACCTGCCAGCAGGCCCCCCACTAATGTCACCCTGCACCCCCACCCCCCAGCAGTGAGGGGCACCTGCCAGCAGTCCCCACTCATGTCCCCCTGCACCCACACCCCCCAGCATTGAGGGGCACCTGCCAGCAGGCCCCCACGCATGTCCTACTCCTGTCCCCCTGCGCCCCCACCCCCCAGGATGGAGTGGCACCTGCCAGCAGGCCCCCACTCATGTCCCACTCATGTCCCCTTGCACCCCCACCCCCCAGAAATGAGGAGCACCTGCCTGGAGGCCCCCACTCTTGTCCCACTCATGCCCCCCTGCACCCCCACCCCCAACGAGTGAGGGGCACCTGCCAGCAGGCCCCCACTCATGTCCCCCTGCACCCCCACCTCCCAGCAGTGAGAGGCACCTGCCAGTTAGTCCCAACTCATGTCCCCCTGCACACCCACCCCAGCAGTGAGGGGTACCTGCCAGTAGGCCCCCACTCATGTCTCACTCATGTATCCCTGCACCCCCACCCCCCAGCAGGCCCCCACTCATGTCCCACTCATGTCCCCCTGCACCCGCACCCCCCAGCAGTGAGGGGCACCTGCCAGCAGGCCCCCACTCATGTCCCACTCATGTCCCCCTACACCCGCACCCCCCAGCAGTGAGGGGCATCTGCCAGCACTGCCCCTCATGTCCCACTCATGTCCCCCTGCACCACCACCCCCCAGCAGGCCCCCACTCATGTCCCACTCATATCCCCCAGCACCCCCACCCCCAGCAGTGAGGGGCACCTGCCAGCAGGCCCCCACTCATGTCCCACTCATGACTCCCTGCACCCCCACACCCCAGCAGGCCCCCACTCATGTCCCACTCATGTGCCCCTGCACCCCAACCCCAGCAGTGAGGGGAACCTGCCAGCAGGCCCCCACTCAAGTCCCACTCATGTCTCCCTGAATCCCCATCCCCCAGCAGTGAGGGGCACTTGCCAGCAGGCCCCCACTCATGTCCCCCTGCACCCCCACCCCCAGCATTGAGGAGCACCTGCCAGCGGGCCCCCATTCATGTCCCCCTGTACCCCCACCCCCCAGCAGTGAGGGGCACCTGCCAGCAGGCCCCCATTCATGTCCCACTCATGTCCCCCTGCACCCCCACCCCCAGCAGGCCCCCACTCATCTCCCCCAGCACCCCCACCTCCCAGCAGTGAGGGGCACCTGCCAGCAGGCCCCACTCATGTCCCACTCATGTCCCCCTGCACCCCCACCCCCCAGCAGCCCCCCACTCATGTCCCACTCGTGTTCCCCTGTACCCCCACCCCCCAGCAGTGAGGGGCACCTGCCAGCAGGCCCCCACTCATGTCCCACTCATGTCCCCCTGAACCCCCACCCCCCAGCAGTGAGGGGCACCTGCCAGCAGGATCCCACTCATGTCCCACTCATGTCCCTCTGCACCCCACCCCTCAGCATTGAGGGGCACATGCCAGCAGGCCCCCACTCATGTCTCCCTGCACCCCCACCCCCCAGCAGTGAGGGGCACCTGCCAGCAGGCCCCCACTTATGTCCCGCTCATGTCCCAAGCACCCCCACCACCCAGCAGTGAGGGGCACCTGCCAGCAGGCCCCCACTCATGTCCCCCTGCACCCCCACCCCCACCACAGCAGTGAGGGGCACCTGCAAGCAGGCCCCCACTCATGTCCCACTCATATCCCCCAGCGCTCCCACCCCCCAGCAGTGAGGGGCACCTGCCAGCAGGCCCCCACTCATGTCCCACTCATGTCCCCCTGCACCCTCAGCCCCCAGCATTGAGGTGCACCTGCCAGCAGGCCCCCACTCATGTCCCACTCATGTCCCTGTGAACCCCCACGCCCCGGCAGTGAGGGGCACCTGGCAGCAGGTCCCCACTCATGTCCCCCTGCACAACCACCCCCCAGCAGTGAGGGGCACCTGCCAGCAGGCTGCACTCATGTCCCACACATGTCCCACTGCACCCCCCAGCAGACCCCACTGATGTCCCACTCATGTCCCCCAGCACCCCCATGCCCCAGCAGTGAGGGGCACCTGCCAGCAGGCCCCCACTCATGTCCCCCAGCACCCCCACCCCCCAGCAGTGAGGGGCACTTGCCAGCAGGCCCCCACTCATGTCCCACTCATGTCCCCCAGCACCCCCACCCCCCAGCAGTGAGGGGCACCTGCCAGCAGGCCCCACTCATGTCCAACTCATGTCCCCCTGCACCCCCACACCCCCGCAGGCCCCCACTCATGTCCCACTCATGTCCCCCAGCACCCCCACCCCCCAGCAGTGAGGGGCACCTGCCAGCAGGCCCCCGATCATGTCCCACTCATGTCCCCCTTCACACCCACCCCCCAGCAGTTAGGGGCACCTGCCAGCAGGTCCCCTCTCATGTCCCCCTGCACCTTCACCCGCCAGCAGTGAGGGGCACCTGCCAGCAGGCCCCCACTCATGTCCCACTCATGTCCCCCTGCACCCCCACCCCCCAGCAGTGAGGGGCACCTGCCAGCAGTCCCCCAATCATGTCCCCCTGCACCCCCACCCCCCAGCAGTGAGGGGCACCTGCCAGCAGGCCCACACTCATGCCCCCCTGCACCCCCACCCCCAGCATTGAGGGGCACCTGCCAGCAGGCTCCCACTCATGTCCCCCTGCACCCCCACCCCCCAGCAGTGAGGGGCACCTGCCAGCAGGCCCCAACTCATGTCCCACTCATGTCCCCTGCACCCCCACCCCCTAGCAGTGAGGGGCACCTGCCAGCAGGCCCCCACTCATGTCCCCCGGCACCCCCACCCCGCAGCAGTGAGGGGCACCTGCCAGCAGGCCCCCACTCATGTCCCACTCATGTCCCTCTGCACCCCCAACGAGTGAGGGGCACCTGCCAGCAGGCCCACACTCATGTCCCCTTGCACCCCCACCCCCCAGCTGTGAGGGGCACCTGCCAGCAGGCCCGACTCATGTCCCCCTGCACCCCCACCCCCAGCAGTGAGGGGCACCTGCCAGTAGGCCCCCACTCATGTCCCTCTGCACCCCCAACGAGTGAGGGGCACCTGCCAGCAGGCCCACACTCATGTCCCCTTGCACCCCCACCCCCCAGCTGTGAAGGGCACCTGCCAGCAGGCCCCACTCATGTCCCACTCATGTCCCCCAGCACCTCCACCCCCCAGCAGTGAGGGGCACCTGCCAGCAGGCCCGACTCATGTCCCCCTGCACCCCCACCCCCAGCAGTGAGGGGCACCTGTCAGCAGGCCCCCACTCATGTCCTCCTGCACCCCCACCCCCCAGCTGTGAGGGGCACCTGCCAGCAGGCCCCCACTCCTGTCCCACTCATGGCTCCCACCACCCCCAACCCCCAGCAGTGAGGGGCACCTGCCAGCAGGCCCACACTCATGTCCCTCTGCACCCCCACCCCCAGCAGTGAGGGGCACCTGCCAGCTGGTCCCCACTCATGTTCCCCTGCACCCCCACCCCCCAGCAGTAAGGGGCACCTGCCAGCAGTCCCCACTCATGTCCCACTCATGTCCCCCTGCACCCTCACCCCCAGCATTGAGGGGCACCTGCCAGCAGGCCCCCACTGTTAGGTGGAAACCTGTGCAGTTCCCTCTGGGACCACTGCAAAATATTTAGGACTACAGGTGTTTGGCAGTGAACCCACTTGGTAGCAGTCCGCACCACACAGATTCACTTGGTAGCTGTGGCTGAGCAGTCAGACTTCCCTCAAGAAGAGTTGAGCAGTATGTGGAGTATACAAAATAGGGCAATTCTTCACAGCAAGACAAGCAAACACGCAACGAGGCTTAGTGTAAAGATATTAAGGTATTTATTTATAACGAAACATCTATCAAAAACACTATGGCACTTTCACGGCAAACAAATCAAACACAATTACTCTACGAAGAAGAAACGATCAATCCCCCTAGCAATATTTCGACAAGTCTAGGTTCTAAGGGCAATACTTATTTACAGACAGAGGTGTATACCTCAACCTAGATGGCACTCTAATATTAGTTAGGACGGGAGAGAAAAAGATAGGCAGGTTACAAAATCAACACAGTTCAATACTTCACGGGTAAAATGCAAGGCAGGAAGGCAAGAATCACAATAGATCGTAAAGTTCAGAGGCCAGGTCCACTCGCAGAGAGGCAAGGTGATATGTCCCAAAAAGTCTCTAGTGGAGATGCATTCCAGTCTTTGTAGCAAATTGTTATCGGCAGATTGAACCAGTTTCAGAACCATAAATGAGAAAAGCTTGGAGGCGACCCAACGGAAAGGAGAGGATTAAGACACCTCACTCGAAACGATCGAAAGGGAAGCCAGGTGCAGGGGGACATGAGTGGGACATGAGTGGGGGCCTCCTGGCAGGTGCCCGTCACTGTTGGGGGGTGGGGGCGCAGGGGGACATGAGTGGGACATGAGTGGGGGCCTGCTGGCAGGTGCCCCTCCATGCTGGGGGGTGGGGGTGCAGGGGGACATGAGTGGGACATGAGTGGGTGTTAGGGAGAATTCTCTGTTTAGGCTGAATTTCCTAACCTAGTGAGTCCTGTAAGGATATTTTATATGTAAGTATATTTGGCATGTTACAGCACAGAGTACAGCACTACTGCACAAGTAGCATTACAGCACTACTGCACAAGTAGCATTACAGCACTACTGCACAAGTAGCATTACAGCACTACTGCACAAGTAGCATTACAGCACTACTGCACAAGTAGCATTTTTTTTGCAGCACCACCACAAGGGTGCGGTGCATTGCTATATGGGTTAGCAAATTAACAAGGAAAGACAGACTATTCAGTCAAAAAACGATTTTAACATATAAGATGCAAAGCTATTTTTACAGTTAAAAGCACACGTGTTCATTTAAAAATGCACACTATTTTTCACCTGAAATGCCTATATTGCTAGAGACACATTTGAAAATTAACAGCTAACATATTAACCATTAACCTCACTAATAAAACCTTATTTTATTATAACTCACTAATAAAATGTGTTCTCTACTGCAGAATTAGGCATATTTTGAAAACCAGTTAAATGAGTGTGCAGATTTTTCCTCTCTTCTCTGCCTGATTATCCGTGTTGTTGTGCACAGTAACTGCAGGAGGAAGGAAGTCAGATTTGCAACAATTGCAAATGTATAAGCGAAGCTATTGTTTAAAAGTAGGAGGATGAGAGATGATGGATTTCATTGGAACACGTCATAAAGAGGGCTGAGAGGAAAGTTTTAGTGGGCAGTAGCAGGGAAAAAGACAGGCAGACATCTTTCTGCACTACTGGGGAGAAGACCTGGCTGTGGGGGTGTCCTGCTGCAGTCGAGACTGGGGAAAGCTGAAAGAATTACATTTCCACTGGCAGAGGCTGTCCTATCTGAAAAAGCTGAGAATTCCAGGCAATGACCCCGGCTTGAGAAGGCAAACGTCCCTTTTCGTTGGAGTTAAGCCAAGAGAGCCACATTCACAGAGAGAATCCTCTAAACAGATAAGGTAATTACCTAACTGGGGGAGCTGTGTGTGTGCACGAAAGTATGCAGTCAGTGTAGAAAAATGAAAGTCCCGTGCGTGTCTTAATCAAGTGCTAATGTTGCAATTTAAGTTCTGTTCTCCGCCACTATAATTGCAGTGTGTCATTGAAAACGCTTTGATTGTTCCCTTTTATTGCTGTAAAGAATGAGATTATGTCTAAATGCAAATTTTATAATACAGAAAATATTTGAAAACAGACGGGTGGTTTATTTTCTATTTACCATTACAATGCCAATGATGTGGGGAGATTTTTAAACAGTGCAATGGTCATTTTAAGACAGATGTGTGTATGTCAGAATCAGTATGAATAATTGTGAGTGACTGTAGTATAACTTGTTGGAGGTACATGAGCCAACGGGAAGAGAGACTCTCTGAACATAGCTCCCTACCGTATATAAGGTAGTGGAAATTACCACAAGACTACCACATATAGCTCTCTGTCGTAAATAAGTCAGTGAGTTTGCCCATGGTGGCGCACCAACACTATCCCTGGAAATTGTGGTTTCCCTAGAATGCAGGTCTGAGGTCTCTCTAGTGATCACACGAAAAATCTAAGCGAAGATAAGGGATTCTGGACATTGGGGCCACAAATAAAACAAGGGAATTATGCTCACCAAAATACCACCAACCACGTATACCAAATATGCAGGTCTGGGTGCTGAAATAATGCATGTCCATTGTATTATTGTTGCACATGGCCAAATCTGAATACAAAGAGTGATTATTGCTAAGTTATTTCTCAGCGGTAATAAAATACCGTCAGGCCCCAAATCTCCACAAAATACCCTACATATTTATGGTGCGTTGCAGGCCGGGAAAGTGATCACAGAGTACCTACTGGGCGTGGCAAGCGTGTCTCACACTGCCATTTGCACATTAAAGGGAACCCATTTTATAATAGCAGTGTGCCACTAAAAACGAATTTCAGAATGTCACAAAGGGAAACCACATTCTCAGATCTAGTGCAATATTTAGAGGCAAAGTTATTTGCACATGGGAATTGGTCTTCGAACAGTACCTTAGAATGGAGTAACCGCATTCAGGGTGAGGTGCAGAAAGAAAAACTAGACAATATTTTTGCAGAAGGCAGCATAATTCAGGTCTGCCTTACAAGATTATTGAATGCAGCCGATAAAAGTGCAGAGAAAGACTGTTTAATACGGCTATGCGGCAAAATATGGTTTATTTTAAACAAGTCCCTGCGAATGCAAGAGAATGATACTCAGCTAATTAACAGGTTAAAGACTGAATTAGATGGGGCAAGTAAAAATCAGGAAATGTTGAGAGCAGAATTGGATGTATGCCAAAAAGACATGCAATTAAAATGCAGAGACTTTGATACTCAGTTATCCAAAAGCAAGAAACAATTTGAAGATAGTGAGCAAGAATTGACACACTTAAAAGCCTTAGTGGATCACATTAGGCAGGATAAAGATGAGGTTGTTTCAGAAATGCAGATTTTACAAAAAGAACATTGCGAAAAAGAAGGTGATCTCCAGAGTGCAGAACAAGAAATGATTAAAATGATTCAAGAAAGAGACAAGAGAAATAAAGAGTTCAATGAATGCCAAATGCAAATGTGCGATATGCAGGAGGCAATTAATAAAATGAGTGATGAAAATAATTATTTGCATGATGAAGCCAACAGACTCCTTAAAAAGTGTAAGGACTTAGAACAGCAAATGTGCATTCCCAGGTCCCAGGAGAGGCGGCAGGGTACCACATTCAATGGAGTGGAGGTGAATTCTAGCTCTGCCCAAAGAGCTAGTGCCCCAGTGACAGGGCCGGTGACTGAACTTGGTTGCAGCGCCCTTGGGGGATTTGATACTCCCATTGGGGGCAGCCACCAATCTCATACACCTGAAAACAGGATTGAATCACAAAATAGTGCAATTCCATGCATTGCAACAAGTAGCCCCATAAAAATAATGAAATCCATTAAAGCCCTGATCAAACCATTTAAAAAGGGAGGTGAATGCTGCATTGAGGATCACTTAGAAGCGGTGCATGACATTTTTAAAGCGCTCCAGATACCTAAGGAACAGTACAGACAATATTTTCATTTAACTTTAGATGCCCCGACGGCCAGCATCATAAGGGGATTAAATGAACAGCAGAATATGACATGGCTGGAGTTTGAAAAAGAAATTAGGCGTCATTTTTCTCCTTTTCAGTCATTGCAGGAGGCAAAGAAAGTTGCGTACACTATTACTGCTGGACCTAATACATCACCTCGCCAATTTTTACAAGACTTAAAAAGAGCATTCTCTCGCTTTGATGTATCTTTTGACTCAAATTCCAATGAGTTTAAAACCGCATACTTCTATGGGCTACAGAAAGACATCATATCCCAATTGGTCCGTGAATTTGACCGTGACAAGTCCCTTGAATGGATTGTACATCAAAGCACCAAGCTATATGAGGTACTCTATTGTCAGGGTAGAGAAAGTGATAAAATGAAAGATACTAGGCCTAAATCTAAAGAACCCTCAGCCACAGTAATGGAAATCAGGTCAGCCAAAATGTCCCTTGAGTCTGCTCAAAGCCAAGGTAAAAATAATGTGACACCTGAACAAAGGGGTAATCAACAAAGATCGCCATTTACTGTACCAATGTTCCAATCACATGATCCTAGTAATAGAGAGAGCTACATCAGCCCTAGATATTTAGGAGATAGACCCCGGGTAAGATACCGGTCTGATATGGCAGGTATGAACAATAACCAGAGACAAAATCAAGATCAAAGAAATGATGGTCCCTACCAGTCATTGGGGACACAGAGCAGATTTGATCCCAGCACCATGATATATGGTAATCAGGATAGGCCCCGATATGTGGATCGATTTACTGATAATGGAAATCAATATAGGGGCCAGTACCCACAATCTGAGAGACAGGACATGAAGCAAAACGTGAACTACAGTCCACGCCAGTACAATGATTCCCCACCAGGGGACTATAATCAAAGGATGGGTGCAACCCGCTCCCCTCCACAAATGAATCAAGAGTTCAGAAACCATCCCAACCGGTATCAATCACCTGAGAGGTATCAGAATAGATCCAATCAGGGGGAAAACAACCAATATCGACCTAGGCCACAGAAAGAGGATCCTAGAGAGGTGGAAAGGTTCCAATGCCTTGAGGCCCAAGTGAAAATGTTAGCTGAGCAAATAGGAAAGCTCTATACAGCGCAAAAACAACCTTCCAAAGAGGGGGCTGATGGCCATAGCAATGACCGGGGGGCTTCCGAAAAGTGACTAAGTACTCATGATAACTGCAGTGCCAAAATGACAGATTGCTCTGATATAATTTTGCATAACGACTCTGAGATGTCTAATGGATTAAAAATGAAAGTACCAGTAAATGAAATTGTGACGGAAAGTGCAAATACTTCTAAAAAAGAGGTACGGTTTAACTTAGAGCTAAATAAAACAGTAAAGATTTGCACAAATGAAAAAGAAACATTAGGAATTCCAAAAGAACAAAGGGACAGATTTAAGAAAAATGACTCATGCATGGGGAATACCAGTGAACAGGGAGTAAGTGGGGATGCCATAGCTCCTTCCCTGGGCAAGCAAAACAATTACCAAACACAGACAGAAAAAGGAAATACTCACAAGGAGGGTACAAGTCAATCACCTGAAAAATTCTTTGAGCCACATATTTTTGAAAAGGCTGAAAGGGCTGGTATTACACTAAATGATCACAAATGCACAGAATTAAAAAATGACAAATTGCTGAATGATGTTGTGACACATGTTCAGTTGGAAGGTTGTAATGTGGTCTCTGATGTTACCCAGATGGATGGGCGAACGGTGGCCACACTCCAAAAAACCTCTGAACATGGAGAAATGAATAAAATATCTCGCACAGAAATGGGTAAAAAGGAGGGAAAAATGTCTTTTCATTTACCAATGTGCTTAGCCAAAAGTGAAAAAGACCTGAGAAAGGTGAGCCCTGAAATCAGTAAGAATTCACATTTCTTATGTGTATTAGAGGAAGTTGAGGACAGATATTATGCACCCATCACTGTAGAAGAAAAATGCCACACCTTTGCTATGATTGACACTGGCGCACAGGCCACAATTATGTCCAAGGAGCTGGTAAAGAATATCAATGAAGGGAGGCCTCCACAGAGTCAGATCACAGTGAAGGCAAATCAAGGCCCAGTGCATAACTTTAATGGGGAGGAGGTGCCCATCATAGGTGTAACTGAGGTTGACATAAAAATAGGAAAGCACAGAATGAAACAAGAGGTATTGATCACATCTATTTGTGAAATTCCATTTCTGATGGGGACAGATTGCCTGAAAAGATTGTCTCCTCTCATAGATGGGGTGAATGGAGTGCTGTGGTCCTTAACCAAAAAACCATTGAGGCCTAAGAAACTAAAATCACAAAACAGCAATATAAAAGAATGTCACACCGTTGCCAAAACAAATGATGCTGTGGAGGTATATCTCCAGAATAGCTGCATACCTAGTGTCACTGTTATATTAAGGTGTCAAGACAAAGATCAGAGCGACAATGAAAAACTACCTGTACAAATATACTTGGACCCAAGGAAAGATTGGCATACTGCCATAGACGAACACACATTACGTTTCTATTTAAAAGAGAATACATGCAAACAGAATATTGTTCCTAAAACAGATTCAGAAAAACACATTACCACTCTGGCAGAGATACACATGGAAGATGAGCAACCATGGGTTCACGCTGGTATAAATGATTATCTTAAAACAATAAAAGCCACTTTAGCGCTTGAACATGAAAGGAGTTTCATTAATGAGAAATTGTTGCAAAAAATTATGGAGAGGGAAGAAATCCCGAAATTTAGGATTAAAAACCAATATGTTTCTGGGTTGGACAGTCCAGACTTTGAAAACCGAATTACAGGCAGATGCATGCTTAAAATTAGCATTGGGCAGAAAGCAATTTACCATAATGTATGGATAGTGAGTGGAGCACAAAATGAATTTTACATGGGCAATGACATCATGCACAGAATGTGTATGGTGTTAGATTTCCTTAATCAAAAAATATGGTCACGCCTAGGTGGGCCGGCGCCTGAATTTGGAGACAAAAGAAGGGCTTATCATTGTGCACAACTAGTTCCTTATGCAGTCGAATTACAGATGAGGAAAAATACTATTGTTCCTGCATTTACAAAACAGTTTGCAATAACACTGAAATGCAAAAATGGACAGCAGATGAAAGGCTCTGATGCATTTGTATGCCTGAATGAATCCATAAAACAGCAAGGCCTGGATTATGAATACATTCCATTGGTAGACATTGGTGAGGGATCTGTAAAAATCATGGTAAATAATAAAGGTTGTCAGGACGTTCATTTAGAGGAAAACTCCCCATTAGGAATGGCCATACAAAAATCACATTATACGGCAGATTTAAATAACATGGTGATTGGGAATATTCCTGAAAAATATGTAGATGCCAGGGGCGAGTTACCAGAACACCTGGACTCTCAGCCCAAAGGAATATTTAAAATTCATTCTGTGTATCCTTATGTGTATCCAACGCACCATAAATATGTAGGGTATTTTGTGGAGATTTGGGGCCTGACGGTATTTTATTACCGCTGAGAAATAACTTAGCAATAATCACTCTTTGTATTCAGATTTGGCCATGTGCAACAATAATACAATGGACATGCATTATTTCAGCACCCAGACCTGCATATTTGGTATACGTGGTTGGTGGTATTTTGGTGAGCATAATTCCCTTGTTTTATTTGTGGCCCCAATGTCCAGAATCCCTTATCTTCGCTTAGATTTTTCGTGTGATCACTAGAGAGACCTCAGACCTGCATTCTAGGGAAACCACAATTTCCAGGGATAGTGTTGGTGCGCCACCATGGGCAAACTCACTGACTTATTTACGACAGAGAGCTATATGTGGTAGTCTTGTGGTAATTTCCACTACCTTATATACGGTAGGGAGCTATGTTCAGAGAGTCTCTCTTCCCGTTGGCTCATGTACCTCCAACAAGTTATACTACAGTCACTCACAATTATTCATACTGATTCTGACATACACACATCTGTCTTAAAATGACCATTGCACTGTTTAAAAATCTCCCCACATCATTGGCATTGTAATGGTAAATAGAAAATAAACCACCCGTCTGTTTTCAAATATTTTCTGTATTATAAAATTTGCATTTAGACATAATCTCATTCTTTACAGCAATAAAAGGGAACAATCAAAGCGTTTTCAATGACACACTGCAATTATAGTGGCGGAGAACAGAACTTAAATTGCAACATTAGCACTTGATTAAGACACGCACGGGACTTTCATTTTTCTACACTGACTGCATACTTTCGTGCACACACACAGCTCCCCCAGTTAGGTAATTACCTTATCTGTTTAGAGGATTCTCTCTGTGAATGTGGCTCTCTTGGCTTAACTCCAACGAAAAGGGACGTTTGCCTTCTCAAGCCGGGGTCATTGCCTGGAATTCTCAGCTTTTTCAGATAGGACAGCCTCTGCCAGTGGAAATGTAATTCTTTCAGCTTTCCCCAGTCTCGACTGCAGCAGGACACCCCCACAGCCAGGTCTTCTCCCCAGTAGTGCAGAAAGATGTCTGCCTGTCTTTTTCCCTGCTACTGCCCACTAAAACTTTCCTCTCAGCCCTCTTTATGACGTGTTCCAATGAAATCCATCATCTCTCATCCTCCTACTTTTAAACAATAGCTTCGCTTATACATTTGCAATTGTTGCAAATCTGACTTCCTTCCTCCTGCAGTTACTGTGCACAACAACACGGATAATCAGGCAGAGAAGAGAGGAAAAATCTGCACACTCATTTAACTGGTTTTCAAAGTATGCCTAATTCTGCAGTAGAGAACACATTTTATTAGTGAGTTATAATAAAATAAGGTTTTATTAGTCAGGTTAATGGTTAATATGTTAGCTGTTAATTTTCAAATGTGTCTCTAGCAATATAGGCATTTCAGGTGAAAAATAGTGTGCATTTTTAAATGAACACGTGTGCTTTTAACTGTAAAAATAGCTTTGCATCTTATATGTTAAAATCGTTTTTTGACTGAATAGTCTGTCTTTCCTTGTTAATCTGCTAACCCATATAGCAATGCACCGCACCCTTGTGGTGGTGCTGCAAAAAAAATGCTACTTGTGCAGTAGTGCTGTAATGCTACTTGTGCAGTAGTGCTGTAATGCTACTTGTGCAGTAGTGCTGTAATGCTACTTGTGCAGTAGTGCTGTAATGCTACTTGTGCAGTAGTGCTGTACTCTGTGCTGTAACATGCCAAATATCCTTACATATAAAATATCCTTACAGTCCCCCTGCAGATTTGCTGGATTTCTGGAGTTTGTTTTTTCCATCCTGCCAAGAGTGAGACTCTTTTTCTCCCACTCTTGTACATGAATGTGTGTAATTCCTTTGAATGTCAATGTGTTCTATGGGCTATGGGGTCTTTTACTCCATAGGGTCTCATATGTTTTGCTATCTGTGTTACACCGCACCCTACGAGCCGTAACACTGGGGCGTCCTAGCGGACCTCCACCATAGACTCCATACCCGGGGACTGACGACTGTCTCCCCGGGCATGTAAAGTCACCATTGTCTTTACTAGACCTAAATTTACTAACAGAACTAGTACAAACCATCTTATTCTGGACGTGCTAGTAGGGGTAATTCGATTACTCCTGGGTCTGTTACTCGAGGGGGCACTGTCCCGTCCCCCCTCGTCGAGTTTTGGCTGGTGGCAGTGGAAACTACTTGTTATGTTCGACCCCGAACATAACCCTATGGGATTCGTCCCATTGCTGGAGATTGATACTTTTTCTCGTTAATCTCTAACGTACCACCAATCTACTTATCTTAAATAAGTTTATCGGATGGTATTTTCTGCCAGAACTCGGTTTTTTAAATGGCCTATGTGTTCGTCTCTGTGACTCCTAAACCAAAGGTTGAGCCCTTTGTTCCACTTTTGGCGGGCCTCTGTACAGAGACCCTCCAAAGTGGTGCCATTCTGTCTGCGTTACCACAGGGGTGTGGGAGGGGGTTTAGGCACCCTGGACCGAGTTGCCTTGCCAACTCCGGTCGCACTCTGGAGTGATTGGCCCAAGTGGTGAGCCTCCCCGCTCACCACTTAGCAAGTGTTGATTGACAGCTAGGCTGAATGAATGGGGGTTTTCTGCATAAAAGCAGGGCTTTTGGGAATGGATCTTCAGAAGTCGCCACAGGACCTAAGAATCCGACGAGGGTAACGCTGAGCCGACCTGCAATGACGACACCTCCGGTGGAGCCCTACTGAACCGACTCACCACGTCCCGATGACAGAGGAGATCTCCCTGCCGGAGAGTCTCTTCCCCTGACTGGTGGGAACAACCAGTCCCCTGACTGGTGGGAACAACCAGTGCCCTTTGCTTTTTCTTCGCCTCAGGACGTGGTGGTCGAATTGCCAGTGCAGAGCACACCGGCAACCGGATAGCCACTACCCCTGTACCGCAACCAAAAGGTGGTACCTTGTGACGGAGCACTCCGCGGCTGGTCTCTTCCCTGGTGGTGCACCGGACTTCACTTTTCTTCGACGACGAGATCATCTCTACTCTTGGCAAAGACCCGACGTGCATCCACCACCAGGAACAACTGCCCCCGCCGGAGCTGTCTCTCCACAAACAAGGTACCGTGTCCGCCTGGCTTCCCTTTCGATCGGTTCGAGTGAGGTGTCTTAATCCTCTCCTTTCCGTTGGGTCGCCTCCAAGCTTTCTCACGTATTGTTCTGAACTAGTTCAATCTGCCGATAACAATTTGCTACAAAGACTCGAACGCATTTCCACTAGAGAGTTTTTGGGACATATCGCCTTGCCTCTCTCCGAGTGGGCCTGGCCTCTGAACTTTATGATCTATTGTGGTTCTTGCCTTCTTGCCTTGCATTTTTCCCGTGAAGTATTGAACTGTGTTGATTTCGTAACCTGCTTATTTTTCTCTCCCGTCCTAACTACTATTAGAGTGCCATCTAAGTTGAGGCATATACCTCTGTCTGTAAATAAGTGATGCCGGTAGGACCTAGACTTGTCGACATATTGTTAGGGGGTTTGATTGTTTCTTCTTCGTAGAGTAATTGTAATTGAATTGTTTGCCGTGATAGTGCCATAGTGTTTTTCATAGATGTTCCGTTATAAATAAATACCTTAATATCTTTACACTGAAGCCTTGTTACGTGTTTGCTTGTCTTACTGTGAAGGATTGCCCTATATTGTATACTCCACATACTACTTAACTCTTCTTGAGAGAAGTCTGACTGCTCAGTCACAGCTACCAAGTGAATCTGTGTGGTACAGACTGCTATCAAGTGGGTTTACTGCCAAACACCTGTAGTCCTAAATCTTTTGCAGTGGTCCCAGAGGGAACTGCACAGGTTTCCGCCTAACACTGGTGTACAGCGGTGGGATTTGTATCAAGTATACAGTTTAGAGTGCTTTTCGACACTTTAGGATAACTAACCACAAAGCTTAGCACTAAAAAGCAACTTTCAAAAAACATGTCTACGATGGAAACTTACAGTCAAGAATCCTTGTCAGGTGAAAATACTGAGAGTTTGCGAGCTCTCTGTAGGCAAGAGAATCTTTCTGTAAGAGGCAAGAAGTTAGAACTAATAGAGAGATTGCTGGCGAACCAAAGTCTGGGTACTGGTTCAGAGGAACCAAATTCTCCAGCAACTGTAGATAACAGTGATGGTGTTGATCTGAATTGTAATTCCGATTATAGCGATGAAGAGGCTGACGAGGACGGAGAGGCTAACGAAACTGTCTCCCCTGCTCCTCTACCTGCCTTACCAGCTGTACCTATGGGGCCCATACCAGGTCCCACAAGTAACCCTGCTTATTTTGAACTTGAAAAAATGAAGCTCGAATTAGAATACAAACGGTTCTTGGCTCAATCTGAACGAAACCAAGAGCTCGAGTTCAGACGGATGAATGCCCAGGCTGAGCAGAAGCAAGCTGAGTTAAGACTCAGGGAAATAGAACTTAATCACGAATTAGAGATGAAAAAGTTGTCTATCGAAAATGCTTCTCTCTCCTCTGGTTCCTCTAAGAGCTCCAGTCCCAAAAGACCCCGGATGCCGAAGGAATTAGTGGGTATGTATGAACCGATATTGGATGTGTTGGATTGGTTAAAACTGTTTGAGTACAATCATGGGCGCCAGGACATCACTGGGAATGATTTACTTCCCTGGTTGTTCTCTAGGCTCCCTCCTGTTGCGACTGATGTGGTAATGGATTTGGGGGAGGCGGATAAGACGGATTACGAAAGTGTGAAACTAGCTTTAATAGCTAGATTCGGGAAGACCCCTTCCCAGTATCTTAAGAGGTTTAGAACCCTCAAAAAGCAGGATGGTACCCCTTGGGCAAACTTAGAGGGATGGATTAAGGGTTACAAAGTGAACACTTATGAGGGTATGAAGAATCTTTTTATGTTGGAGTCGATTTATGATGCCTGTTCTCCTGAGCTCAGACAGCACTTGGTTGATTCGAAGGAATTGGATTCCCAGACGCTAGCTAAGGCTGCTGACTTGTGGGTTGCCAACAGGGCTACTCATAAGGATTCTGGGGCAACTCAGAAAAAGGATGAGGGAAAACAGCCTAAAAAAGACTCAAAAGAGAATTCGAATAACTCAAATTCCAAAGAGGGCCCCAAACAAAACCAGAAGGGTAAGCCACCGGGAAAACCACAGCAGAATAGTGTGTCTTCTGGTGACAAACCAGAAGGAGGTCAGAACAAGCCACCATTCCAGAGAGCATTTGGAACATGCTATCTCTGTGGGGCAACTGACCATATCAAAGGAGATCCAAAATGTAAGGGTAAACCTACTGGGATCAGCACAGTCTCCTTAGCCTTCACTCCCGAGGAGGAAGTCCAAATGACTAGTGCTCACTTTGAAGTCTTTGCTGAAGAACCTTGGGTTCTTCAAGCAAGTGTATCAGTAGAGTCGATGTACCTGGTTAGTAATCAGAATAGGAGTGTGTACGACTCTATACCAGAAAACTCTAAATGTTATTATGTGGAAAGTGTTCTTGTCAATGACCAGGATACTCCTGCCAGGCGAGACTCTGGGGCCAGCAGAACAGTAGTGGACGAAAGCTTTTTCAGGCCTGAGGATGTTGCTAAGGCACACAAAGGTCCCGCTAAGATGTCTGGAGGCCCTGTCCAAATGGTTCCAATTCTACCAGCCCTCATTCAGTGTAATGACATGACAGTGTTGATTCCTGTCAGTGTTCAGACTGAGGTGCCTGGGAGAGTCCTGTTGGGGAATGATCTAAAAACTCTAGGAGTAGTATCCAGTATCCCCAGGCCTCCCAGTATGGAGACCCAGAACCAAACCAAATTGGCTAGAGAGGCCACCTTAAGGAGCCACTCTAAGCCTGTGGGAACCTCTACTGAGAACCCCACTCCAAGCCCTGATGTTGGTAAGTTGACCTCTGACCCAGGCAAATTTCAGGCTAATATGTTAGGGAAATGGGAGCCCCAACCAAGCTCCATCATTGTTCCCCCAGTTATAGAGTCTGTGACTCCCCCTGCTTCTAAGGAAGAGGTGGATAGACCTACTGGAACCCTAACTAGGCCTAAGAGAACTGGTAATTCTCGGTGCTGGTGGAAAACCAGAAAAGAAAAGTCTAAGGCCAAAAACCTTCAGACTGTTGGACCTTCCACAGAAGACTCCAACCCAATTCCTAGACTTAAGGGGGAAACTCCTAAAGTAGGTAAGGTAAGATCTCAGAGGAAGGAGAAGCATGTACCTTGCTTGTCTCCATCCCCTCCAACCAAGAGGCCTAAAACTCAACCTTCTCTCAACAGAGAGGTAGGGAAGACCTCTGGAGGCCCCTCTAGATCCAAGGGAATCCTTTATAAGGACCCCTTGAAAAAGCCTAACACAGGTTCAGAAGTTGTAACAACTTCTGAGGGACTGGTCAGCCAGATCCCCTATAAACTTAAAAAGACTGATGTTCCTAGGAAGGTTTGTAGGTCATATAGCTTACAAAGGAAAACATGGAAACCCATTGATCATAGGTCAAGGTGTCACCACCAAAATGCTGATGGTCTCTCTAGGATGTATGTCATCGACTAGAGGTATGAGATTCATCCAGGAGTGGATTAAATCCTCCTGTCCCTTAGTCTGGGGGGGGGGTGCGAGTGTTAGGGAGAATTCTCTCTTTAGGCTGAATTTCCTAACCTAGTGAGTCCCCCAGCAGCTTTGCTGGATTTCTGGAGTTTGTTTTTTCCATCCTGCCAAGAGTGAGACTCTTTTTCTCCCACTCTTGGACATGAATGTGTGTAATTCCTTTGAATGTCAATGTGTTCTATGGGCTATGGGGTCTTTTACTCCATAGGGTCTCATATGTTTTGCTATGTGTGTTACACCGCACCCTACGTGCCGTAACACTGGGGCGTCCTAGCGGACCTCCACCATGGACTCCATACCCGGGGACTGACTACTGTCTCCCCGGGTATGTAAAGTCACCATTGGCTTTACTAGACCTAAATTTACTAACAGAACTAGTACAAATCATCTTATTGTGGACGTGCTAGTAGGGGTAATTCGATTACTCCTGGGTCTGTTACTCGAGGGCGCACTGTCCCGTCCCCCCTCGTCGAGTTTTGGCTGGTGGCAGTTCAAACTACTTGTTATGTTCGACCCCGAACATAACCCTATGGGATTCGTCCCATTGCTGGAGATTGATACTTTTTCTCGTTAATCTCTAACGTACCACCAATCTACTTATCTTAAATAAGTTTATCGGATGGTATTTTCTGCCAGAACTCGGTTTTTTAAATGGCGTATGTGTTCGTCTCTGTGACTCCTAAACCAAAGGTTGAGCCCTTCGGGCCTCTGTACAGAGACCCTCCAAAGTGGTGCCATTCTGTCTGGGTTACCACAGGAGTATGGGAGGGGGTTTAGGCACCCTGGACCGAGTTGCCTTTCCAACTCCAGTCGCACTCTGGAGTGATTGGCCCAAGTGGTGAGCCTCCCCGCTCACCACTTAGCAAGTGTTGATTGACAGCTAGGCTGAATGAATGGGGGTTTTCTGCATAAAAGCAGGGCTTTTGGGACTGGATCTTCAGAAGTCGCCACAGGACCTAAGAATCCGACGAGGGTAACGCTGAGCCGACCTGCAATGACGACACCTCCGGTGGAGCCCTGCTGAACCGACTCACCACGTCCCGATGACAGAGGAGATCTCCCTGCCGGAGAGTCTCTTGCCCTGACTGGTGGAAACAACCAGTCCCCTTTGCTTTTTCTTTGCCTCAGGACGCGGTGGTCGAATTGCCAGTGCAGAGCACCCCGGCAACCGGATAGCCACTACCCCTGCACCGCAACCAAAAGGTGGTGCCTTGTGATGGAGCACTCCGCGGCTGGTCTCTTCCCTCGTGGTGCACCGGACTTCACTTTTCTTCGACGACGAGATCATCTCTACTCTTGGCAAAGACCCGACGTGCATCCACCACCAGGAACAACTGCCCCCGCTGGAGCTGTCTCTCCACAAACAAGGTGCCGTGTCCGCCTGGCTTCCCTTTCGATCGGTTCGAGTGAGGTGTCTTAATCCTCTCCTTTCCGTTCGGTCGCCTCCAAGCTTTCTCACGTATTGTTCTGAACTAGTTCAATCTGCCGATAACAATTTGCTACAAAGACTCGAACGCATTTCCACTAGAGAGTTTTTGGGACATATCACCTTGCCTCTCTCCGAGTGGGCCTGGCCTCTGAACTTTATGATCTATTGTGGTTCTTGCCTTCTTGCCTTGCATTTTTCCCGTGAAGTATTGAACTGTGTTGATTTCGTAACCTGCTTATTTTTCTCTCCCGTCCTAACTACTATTAGAGTGCCATCTAAGTTGAGGCATATACCTCTGTCTGTAAATAAGTGATGCCGGTAGGACCTAGACTTGTCGACATATTGTTAGGGGGTTTGATTGTTTCTTCCTCGTAGAGTAATTGTAATTGAATTGTTTGCCGTGATAGTGCCATAGTGTTTTTCATAGATGTTCCCTTATAAATAAATACCTTAATATCTTTACACTGAAGCCTTGTTACGTGTTTGCTTGTCTTACTGTGAAGGATTGCCCTATATTGTATACTCCACATACTACTTAACTCTTCTTGAGAGAAGTCTGACTGCTCAGTCACAGCTACCAAGTGAATCTGTGTGGTACAGACTGCTATCAAGTGGGTTTACTGCCAAACACCTGTAGTCCTAAATCTTTTGCAGTGGTCCCAGAGGGAACTGCACAGGTTTCCGCCTAACACTGGTGTACAGCGGTGGGATTTGTATCGAGTATACAGTTTAGAGTGCTTTTCGACACTTTAGGATAACTAACCACAAAGCTTAGCACTAAAAAGCAACTTTCAAAAAACATGTCTACGATGGAAACTTACAGTCAAGAATCCTTGTCAGGTGAAAATACTGAGAGTTTGCGAGCTCTCTGTAGGCAAGAGAATCTTTCTGTAAGAGGCAAGAAGTTAGAACTAATAGAGAGATTGCTGGCGAACCAAAGTCTGGGTACTGGTTCAGAGGAACCAAATTCTCCAGCAACTGTAGATAACGGTGATGGTGTTGATCTGAATTGTAATTCCGATTATAGCGATGAAGAGGCTGATGAGGACGGAGAGGCTAACGAAACTGTCTCCCCTGCTCCTCTACCTGCCTTACCAGCTGTACCTATGGGGCCCATACCAGGTCCCACAAGTAACCCTGCTTATTTTGAACTTGAAAAAATGAAGCTCGAATTAGAATACAAACGGTTCTTGGCTCAATCTGAACGAAACCAAGAGCTCGAGTTCAGACGGATGAATGCCCAGGCTGAGCAGAAGCAAGCTGAGTTAAGACTCAGGGAAATAGAACTTAATCACGAATTAGAGATGAAAAATTTGTCTATCGAAAATGCTTCTCTCTCCTCTGGTGCCTCTAAGAGCTCCAGTCCCAAAAGACCCCGGATGCCGAAGGAATTAGTGGGTATGTATGAACCGATATTGGATGTGTTGGATTGGTTAAAACTGTTTGAGTACAATCATGGGCGCCAGGACATCACTGGGAATGATTTACTTTCCTGGTTGTTCTCTAGGCTCCCTCCTGTTGCGACTGATGTGGTAATGGATTTGGGGGAGGCGGATAAGACGGATTACGAAAGTGTGAAACTAGCTTTAATAGCTAGATTCGGGAAGACCCCTTCCCAGTATCTTAAGAGGTTTAGAACCCTCAAAAAGCAGGATGGTACCCCTTGGGCAAACTTAGAGGGATGGATTAAGGGTTACAAAGTGAACACTTATGAGGGTATGAAGAATCTTTTTATGTTGGAGTCGATTTATGATGCCTGTTCTCCTGAGCTCAGACAGCGCTTGGCTGATTCGAAGGAATTAGATTCCCGGACGCTCGCTAAGGCTGCTGACTTGTGGGTTGCCAACAGGGCTACTCATAAGGATTCTGGGGCAACTCAGAAAAAGGATGAGGGAAAACAGCCTAAAAAAGACTCAAAAGAGAATTCGAATAACTCAAATTCCAAAGAGGGCCCCAAACAAAACCAGAAGGGTAAGCCACCGGGAAAACCACAGCAGAATAGTGTGTCTTCTGGTGACAAACCAGAAGGAGGTCAGAACAAGCCACCATTCCAGAGAGCATTTGGAACATGCTATCTCTGTGGGGCAACTGACCATATCAAAGGAGATCCAAAATGTAAGGGTAAACCTACTGGGATCAGCACAGTCTCCTTAGCCTTCACTCCTGAGGAGGAAGTCCAAACGACTTGTGCTCACTTTGAAGTCTTTGCTGAAGAACCTTGGGTTCTTCAAGCAAGTGTATCAGTAGAGTCGATGTACCTGGTTAGTAATCAGAATAGGAGTGTGTACGACTCTATACCAGAAAACTCTAAATGTTATTATGTGGAAAGTGTTCTTGTCAATGACCAGGATACTCCTGCCAGGCGAGACTCTGGGGCCAGCAGAACAGTAGTGGACGAAAGCTTTTTCAGGCCTGAGGATGTTGCTAAGGCACACAAAGGTCCCGCTAAGATGTCTGGAGGCCCTGTCCAAATGGTTCCAATTCTACCAGCCCTCATTCAGTGTAATGACATGACAGTGTTGATTCCTGTCAGTGTTCAGACTGAGGTGCCTGGGAGAGTCCTGTTGGGGAATGATCTAAAAACTCTAGGAGTAGTATCCAGTACCCCCAGGCCTCCCAGTATGGAGACCCAGAACCAAACCAAATTGGCTAGAGAGGCCACCTTAAGGAGCCACTCTAAGCCTGTGGGAACCTCTACTGAGAACCCCACTCCAAGCCCTGATGTTGGTAAATTGACCTCTGACCCAGGCAAATTTCAGGCTAACATGTTAGGGAAATGGGAGCCCCAACCAAGCTCCATCATTGTTCCCCGGTTATAGAGTCTGTGACTCCCCCTGCTTCTAAGGAAGAGGTGGATAGACCTACTGGAACCCTAACTAGGCCTAAGAGAACTGGTAATTCTCAGTGCTGGTGGAAAACCAGAAAAGAAAAGTCTAAGGCCAAAAACCTTCAGACTGTTGGACCTTCCACAGAAGACTCCAACTCAATTCCTAGACTTAAGGGGGAAACTCCTAAAGTAGGTAAGGTAAGATCTCAGAGGAAGGAGAAGCATGTACCTTGCTTGTCTCCATCCCCTCCAACCAAGAGGCCTAAAACTCAACCTTCTCTCAACAGAGAGGTAGGGAAGACCTCTGGAGGCCCCTCTAGATCCAAGGGAATCCTTTATAAGGACCCCTTGAAAAAGCCTAACACAGGTTCAGAAGTTGTAACAACTTCTGAGGGACTGGTCAGCCAGATCCCCTATAAACTTAAAAAGACTGATGTTCCTAGGAAGGTTTGTAGGTCATATAGCTTACAAAGGAAAACATGGAAACCCATTGAACATAGGTCAAGGTGTCACCACCAAAATGCTGATGGTCTCTCTAGGATGTATGTCATCGACTAGAGGTATGAGATTCATCCAGGAGTGGATTAAATCCTCCTGTCCCTTAGTCTGGGGGGGGGTGCGAGTGTTAGGGAGAATTCTCTCTTTAGGCTGAATTTCCTAACCTAGTGAGTCCCCCAGCAGCTTTGCTGGATTTCTGGAGTTTGTTTTTTCCATCCTGCCAAGAGTGAGACTCTTTTTCTCCCACTCTTGGACATGAATGTGTGTAATTCCTTTGAATGTCAATGTGTTCTATGGGCTATGGGGTCTTTTACTCCATAGGGTCTCATATGTTTTGCTATGTGTGTTACACCGCACCCTACGTGCCGTAACACTGGGGCGTCCTAGCGGACCTCCACCATAGACTCCATACCCGGGGACTGACTACTGTCTCCCCAGGCATGTAAAGTCACCATTGGCTTTACTAGACCTAAATTTACTAACAGAACTAGTACAAATCATCTTATTGTGGACGTGCTAGTAGGGGTAATTCGATTACTCCTGGGTCTGTTACTCGAGGGGGCACTGTCCCGTCCCCCCTCGTCGAGTTTTGGCTGGTGGCAGTGGAAACTACTTGTTATGTTCGACCCCGAACATAACCCTATGGGATTCGTCCCATTGTTGGAGATACTTTTCCTCGTTAATCTCTAACGTACCACCGGTTTACTAATCTTAAATAAGTTTATTGGATGGTATTTTCTGCCAGAACTCGGTTTTTTAAATGGCGTATTTGTTCGTCTCTGTGACTCCTAAACCAAAGGTTGAGCCCTGTGTTCCACTTTTGGCGGGCTTCTGTACAGAGACCCTCCAAAGTGGTGCCATTCTGTCTGGCTTACCACAGGGGTGTGGGAGGGGGTTTAGGCACCCTGGACCGAGTTGCCTTGCCAACTCCGGTCGCACTCTGGAGTAATTGGCCCAAGTGGTGAGCCTCCCTGCTCACCACTTAGCAAGTGTTGATTGACAGCTAGGCTGAATGAATGGGGGTTTTCTGCATAAAAGCAGGGCTTTTGGGACTGGATCTTCAGAAGTTGCCACAGGACCTAAGAATCCGATGAGGGTAACGCTGAGCCGACCTGCAACGACGACACCTCTGGTGGAGCCCTGCTGAACCGACTCACCACTTCCCGACGACAGAGGAGATCTCCCTGCCGGAGAGTCTCTTCCCCTGACTGGTGGGAACAACCAGTCCCCTTTGCTTTTTCTTCGCCTCAGGACGCGGTGGTCGAATTGCCAGTGCAGAGCACCCCGGCAACCGGATAACCACTACCCCTGTACCACGACCAAAAGGTGGTGCCTTGTGACAGAGCACTCCGCGGCTGGTCTCTTCCCTGGTGGTGCACCGGACTTCACTTTTCTTCGATGACGAGATCATCTCTGCTCTTGGCAAAGACCTGACGTGCATCCACCACCAGGAACAACTGCCCCCGCTGGAGCTGTCTCTCCACAAACAAGATACCGTGTCCGCCTGGCTTCCCTTTCGATCGGTTCGAGTGAGGTGTCTTAATCTTCTCCTTTCCGTTGGGTCGCCTCCAAGCTTTCTCACGTATTGTTCTGAACTAATTCAATCTGCCGATAACAATTTACTACAAAGACTCAAACGCATTTCCACTAGACACTTTTTGGGACATATCGCCTAGCCTCTCTCCGAGTGGGCCTGGCCTCTGAACTTTATGATCTATTGTGGTTCTTGCCTTCTTGCCTTGCATTTTTCCCATGAAGTATTGAACTGTGTTGATTTCGTAACCTGCTTATTTTTCTCTCCCGTCCTAACTACTATTAGAGTGCCATCTAAGTTGAGTCATACACCTCTGTCTGTAAATAAGTGATGCTGGTAGGACCTAGACTTGTCGACATATTGTTAGGGGGTTTGATCGTTTCTTCTTCGTAGAGTTATTGTAATTGAATTGTTTGCCGTGATAGTGCCATAGTGTTTTTCATAGATGTTCCGTTATAAATAAATACCTTAATATCTTTACACTGAAGCCTTGTTGCCTGTTTGCTTGTCTTACTGTGAAGGATTGCCCTATATTGTATACTCCACATACTGCTTAACTCTTCTTGAGAGAAGTATGACTGCTCAGCCACAGCTACCAAGTGAATCTGTGTGGTACAGACTGCTACCAAGTGGGTTTACTGCCAAACACCTGTAGTCCTAAATCTTTTGCAGTGGTCCCAGAGGGAACTGCACAGGTTTCCGCCGAACACCCACTCATGTCCTACTCATGTCCCCCAGCAGCCCCACACCCCAGCAGTGAGGGGCACCTGCCAGCAGGCCCCCACTCATGTCCCACTCATGTCCCCCTGCACCCCCAACCCCCAGCAGGCCCCCACTCATGTCCCACTCATGTGCCCCTGCACCCCCAGCAGTGAGGGGCACCTGCCAGCAGGCCCCCACTCATGACCTACTCATGTCCCCCTCAACCCCCACCCCTCAGCAGTGAGGGCACTTGCCAGCAGGCCCCCACACATGTCCCCCTGCACCCCTACCCCCCAGCAGTGAGGGGCACCTGCCAGCAGGCCCCAACTCATGTCCCCCTGCACTCCCACCCCCCACCAGTGAGGGGCACCTGCCAGCAGACCCCCACTCATGTCCCACACATGTCCCCCTGCACCCCCACCCCCCAGCAGGCCCCCACTCATCTCCCCCAGCACCCCCACCCTCCAGCAGTGAGGGGCACCTGCCAGCAGGACCCACTCATGTCCCACTCATGTCCCCCTGAACCCCCACCCCCCAGCAGGCCACCACTTATGTCCCAATCATGTGCCCCTGCACCCCCACGCCCCAGCAGTGAGGGGCACCTGCCAGCAGGCCCCCACTCATGTCCCACTCATGTCCCTGCACCCCACCCCCAACAGGTGAGGGGCACCTGCCAGCAGGCCCACACTCATGTCCCCCTGCACCCCCACCCCCCAGCAGTGAGGGGCACCTGCCAGCAGGCCCCACTCATGTCCCACTCATGTCCCCCTGCACCCCCACCCCCAGCAGTGAGGGGCACCTGCCAGCAGGGCCCCACTCATGTCCCGCTGCACCCCCACCCCCCAGCTGTGAGGGGCACCTGCCAGCAGGCCCCCACTCATGTCCCACTCATGGCCCCCACCACCCCCACCGCCCAGCAGTGAGGGGCACCTGCCAGCAGGCCCCCACTCATGTCCCCCTGTGCCCCCACCCCCAGCAGTGAGGGGCACCTGCCAGCAGGCCCCCACTCATGTCCCCCTGCACCCCCACCCCCAGCAGTGAGGGGCACCTGCCAGCAGGCCCCCACTAATGTCCCCCTGCACCCCCATCCCCCAGCAGTGAGGGGCACCTGCCAGCAGTCCCCACTCATGTCCCACTGATGTCCCCCTGAACCCACACCCCTCAGCAGTGAGGGGCACCTGCCAGCAGGCCCCCACTCATGTCCCCCCGCACCCCACCCCTCAGCATTGAGGGGCACCTGCCAGCAGGCCCCCACTCATGTCCCCCTGCACCCCCACCCCCCAGCAGTGAGGGGCACCTGCCAGCAGGCCCCCACTCATGTCCCGCTCATGTCCCCAGCACCCACACCACCCAGCAGTGGGGGGCACCTGCCAGAAGGCCCCCACTCATGTCCCCCTGCACCCCCACCCCCCAGCAGTGAGGGGCACCGGCCAGCAGGCCCCCACTCATGTCCCACTCATGTCCCCCTGCACCCTCACCCCCCAGCATTGAGGGGCACCTGCCAGCAGGCCCCCACTCATGTCCCACTCTTGTCCCTGTGTGTCCTGTTTGGCCGATTCCGCTAACTCCCGTTCCTCCCCACTCTCCTCACCTGATTCAAAATCCTCTGGTTGCAGTTGTCTGTGAGAGAGATAGTCCTTCTCCTTTTTGTGTTGAAAGTATCTGTCTCGAGAGGAAGCCACAGTGAGTGCTAAAGTATAGCAAACCTGGGGCCCCCTTCCCGAGACTAGACAGTGCGAAGGGAAAAAGCCTGTTCAGGCAGAAAAAACCCTCCGAGGAGTGCAGCGGTTTGAGAGGATCTGGAGCAAGCAGTTGTTGTGGAGTTGTAGTGGAGTTCTTGAGGCAGGTAGCTGATGGGAACAGGCGAAGCCGGACATCCAAAGCAAGAAGGATCCGGAGAGAAAGAGAGCCACCGGAAAGGGTACCAACAGAGAAAAACAACTCCGGAGCAACAGGAACCAGGGCGGCTGAATGACAGCGCAGCCGAAAGGTAAGGCAGAGAAGGCGGGTGTGGAGAACAGCGCACCGCGTAGCTGAGAAAAGAGGCGAGGGAAGGAAGAGAGAGAGAGAGGTAGTCCGGGGAAGGCGGACCGAAAGTACAGATAAGTGACCGAAGTGGTCAAGGCTGGAAAACTAGCGTGTAAACCCAAAGGAGCGAGCTAGCGCAGGAAAGGGGGTTGCAACGCGGCGATCGCTGGGAGAGGAGGAAAGAAATACTACCAGTGGCGCCATGTTGGAAAACCACTAGACAGTAGGATGCGTAACAGAGAAATCACGTAGCGGAACCTCCGCACGCCCTTCCAGCGCATAACCGCCAACGCGGATACAAACGCCAAACAGGACGGCGAATGACAGTATGCCCCCTCCTAGAGCGTAGGACCCCCGGCTTAAAGGGGAAGCGGGCATGAAACTGAGCCAACAACCGAGGGGCATGAATGTTGGAAGCCGGTTCCCACGAGTCCTCCGACCTAGGGTAACCCTTCCAGGACACCAAATACTCCAACCTACCACGGTAGTGGCGGGAGTCACGTAAAGTAGAGACCTCATATTCCCTAGAGGAATCCACCTGAGGAAAAGGCTGGTCGGGAACAGCTCTCTGGTGGACGTCCGGAATGAAAGGTTTGAGAAGAGAGGCATGGAAGACAGGATGAATGCGGCGGAGGTAAGGAGGTAGTTTAAGTCGAAAGGTAACAGGATTTATTTTGGAAAGAATGGGAAAAGGACCCAAAAAGCGAGGAGAGAGTTTAGAAGGGTGAACCCATTGCGGCAAGAACCTGGTGCACAGCCAGACCTTGTCCCCTTCCTTCCATTCAGGGCAAGGCCTACGATGTTTGTCCGCTTGGGTTTTGTTGTATTGACGACTCTTCTCCAAACACCTTCTGGCAGTGACGTGTGCATCAGAAATAGACTGCAGTACCTCTTCAGCCGTCGGGGAATTGGTGGGCGACGGAATGTAGGGAAGAAGAGATCTTGGGTGTACCCCATAGGTGCAAAAGAAAGGAGAGAGTCCAATGGCTATATGAAATGAGTTATTATAAGTAAACTCTGCCGTAGGAAGCAAAGAAACCCAATTGTCCTGAAGACGATTGCTGTAGCGTCTAAGGTACTGTTCCAATGTGGCGTTAAGGCGCTCAGTTTGACCGTTGGTCTGAGGGTGGAAGCCAGACGACAGAGCACGTTCCATACCAAGGCGAGAACAAAGAGCCTTCCAAAACTTCGAAACGAATTGGCTGCCACGATCCGAGATGATCTTGACCATGAAGACGGAAGATATCCTGGGCGAAAACCTCAGCCATCTCGGTAGCAGTAGGAAGACCAGGCAATGGGGAAAAATGAGCCAGTTTGGTCAAGGTGTCAACTGTAACCATAATACATGAGCAGGAGTTGGAAACAGGAAGTTCTACAATGAAATCCGTAGAAAGCAAACCCCAAGGGCGAGAGGGTACCTCAGGTTGGGTGAGAAGACACAAGGGTTTGCCGGTAATGGACTTAGTCATGGCACAAACCGGGCAACTGAGTATGTAGTCCTCTACATCCTTTTTGAGTTCCGGCCAAAAAAAAGAACGAGTGATAGATTCTGTGGTATTAAGCTTCCCACGATGACCTGCAGTGAGTGAATCATGACACCAATTTATGATCTTCAGACGTAGTGGACCGGAAGGTATGTATAAACGATGGTTGAGGTATAGCAAACCCTCCTTGTTGGTGTAGGAAGCCTCTCCTCTGAGTAGCTGAACAGTACCTTCCGAAGCAACACCAGTTCGGACCTCTTCCAAAAAGGTTTTAGCAACTGTTAAGATCCTATTCCTGTGGAACATCGGCTCCGGGGTATGTCTTTTCTCCTCACATTCGAGACCCTTCCGAGAGAGTGCATCCGCATGAGTATTGTTGGTACCAGGAAAGTAGGTAATTTGCAGATCATATTGGGCAAAGAAATATGCCCAACGAGCCTGCCTGGAGTTGACACACTCCATATTCTGAAGGACCTTGAGATTCTTATGGTCCGTTCTGATGATAACAGTCTTCCTTGCTCCCATCAATAGATGTCGCCAGGTCTCACATGCTTGTTTCATAGCCAGCAATTCTTTTTCCAGAACGGAGTAGTTGAGTTGGCTGGGAGTCAACGTCTTGGAAAGGTAGCAAATGGGGTGCTCTTGTTCCTCGAACACTTGTAGCAGAACAGCTCCAATGGCCATGGCCGAGGCGTCAGTTTCGACGATGAACTGTCTATTCTGGTCAGGATGGCGCAAAATGGGAGCAGTACAAAAGAGATTCTTGAGATTGTGAAAACTCTGTTCTGCTTCGGAAGTCCAGCTAAAGGGATTGTTGGCCTTCTTGAGTAAAGAAGTAATAGGGAGAACTGCTTCAGAGAAGTTTGGGATGAATGAGCGATAGAAATTAGAGAGTCCGAGAAACCTTTGAACCTCTTTGATCGAAGTCGGAGAAGGCCAGTCCAGAATAGCTGATACTTTGCTGGGATCCATGGCGATACCTCTTTCAGAAAGATGATACCCTAGATAGGGCACTGAAGTAGCAGCAAAAACACACTTCTCTGGTTTGACAAGAAGTTGGTTGTCTTTAAGTCTTTCCAGAACTTTTTGGACATGGGTTTTGTGATCCTCTAGAGTGCCGGAATATATCAGGATGTCGTCCAGGTATATGATCATGGAGACAGACAATAAGTCTGAAAACATCCGATCCATAAACCGTTGAAATACAGCAGGAGCATTCACCAAACCAAAGGGCATTACTCGGTACTCAAATAAACCGAAAGGAGTGCGAAAAGCGGTCTTCCATTCATCTCCTTTGGCGATGCGTAACAAATGGTAGGCATTTCTGAGGTCTAATTTGGTGAACCAACGTGCAACTTTAACAGCTTCAATGATCTCATGTATTAATAGCATAGGATACCGATCCCGGATGGTAACCTTGTTGAGGCCTCGGTAATCGATACATGGGCGCAAGTCAGTAGAGTCCCTCTTCTTGACAAAGTACAAAGAAGCTCCGGCAGGAGACTTGGAGGGTTGAATGAGCCCATTCTGAACATTGGCATCAAGATAATCTTTAAGAACCTTTCTTTCCGCTTGAGTTAAAGAGACCATCCTACAGAATGGAACCAAAGCATTAGGTTCTAAGTCAATGTTACAATCTTCTGGCCTATGGGGAGGTAAGGTCGCTGGCTTTCTTTCGACGAACACCTCCGAGTAAGGGGAACAGTACAGAGGTAGAGCATGAACCCCAGCCAGTTGTTTGGTAGACCCTGTAACAATCTGAGGAATACCGTCGTCAGAAAAACAGTTGAGCTTGCAGTAGGAGGAACAAAATTGTAGTTGATTGTCCGCCCAATTGACATGAGGGTTATGTCTTCTGAGCCATGATATGCCAAGAATAACTGGAAAATGGGCAGCTCGAATGATGTCGAACCGGATTGTCTCGGAATGTTGAAATATGGTAACCGATAGGTCCTCGGTGGTGTGAGTAATGGGTCCTGAAGAGAGAGGAGAACCGTCGACCCCTTCTACCTTTTGATCTGCTTTGCGAGGCAAGGTACGGAGACCCATCCTTTTGGTCCAGATGATGTCGACAAAGTTTCCGGCGGCTCCACAGTCCAGGAGTGCGAGACACTCGACTGCTCTGCCGTTGACCTTTATAATAACAGGTAGAACCATAAGCCTGGAATCCTCAGGAATGTATGGAGCCGAAATAGAGAGAGAGACATAGGGACTGGTGGATGAATCAGAAGCCCCTCGGAACCAGGTACCTACTGGCGCCGAGGGAAACCGTTTCCCTGACGTTTCTGAGGAAGTTCAGTACATTCCTTGAGGAGATGTTGATCCGATCCACAATAGGCGCATAGACCTTTCTCCTTCCTTCTTCTTCTTTCAGCCGCGGAAAGAGGTCCTCTAGTAGCTCCAATCTGCATGGGTTCATCTGAAGTATGGGAAGGAGAGGAGGAGACGGTGGAGTCGGAAAAATGAACGGTTGTTCGTTGTTTTCGGCGTTCTGACCTTCGTTCCTGCAGTCTGTATTCAATTTGCAAGGCTGCGGAAAGCAGATCCGGAAAAGATGGTGGCCTGGATGCTCTGGCGAGTTCGTCCTTAATTTCCTCCTTAAGGCCTCGCCGAAATATGGCAAATTGTGCCTGTTCAGACCACCCAGCACCCGAAGCCAATCTCTTGAATTCTGATATGTACGATAGAACTTCCGATGACCCTTGTCGGATATCCAACAGGTCCTCGCAGGTGGTGTAAGTCAGTTCGGGTCTCTCAAAGGTTTGCTTCAACAGGGTCTGAAAACCAGCAAAATCGTGTAAGATGGGATTAGCCCCGGTAACCAGCGGAGTGACCCATGCCAGGGCATTGCCGGTCATGTTCGAAATCATGAACCCGATCTTTGTCTGGTCGGTGGCAAACAGCCGGGGCCTGAAAGTAAAATATACTAAGCAGGCCTCCAAAAACTCTTTGACCTTTTTAGGAGTTCCATCGAACTTCCCTGCCGAAAGAGCCATGACAGGAAGTTCTGGGGATTGTGGTTCGCGGGCAGTAATCATCTGTTTCAAGACTACATTCTCTGCCTTAACAGTTTGTAACTCTTGGGACATTCCCTGAATGGCCTTCCATAATTCTTGTATCTGCTCTTCTGCCGACATCTCTTGGCGTTGCAATCTGTCCTGTTTGGCCGATTCCGCTAACTCCCGTTCCTCCCCACTCTCCTCACCTGATTGAAAATCCTCTGGTTGCAGTTGTCTGTGAGAGAGATAGTCCTTCTCCTTTTTGTGTTGAAAGTATCTGTCTCGAGAGGAAGCCACAGTGAGTGCTAAAGTATAGCAAACCTGGGGCCCCCTTCCCAAGACCAGACAGTGCGAAGGGAAAAAGCCTGTTCAGGCAGAAAAAACCCTCAGAGGAGTGCAGCGGTTTGAGAGGATCTGGAGCAAGCAGTTGTTATGGAGTTGTAATGGAGTTCTTGAGGCAGGTAGCTGATGGGAACAGGCGAAGCCGGACATCCAAAGCAAGAAGGATCCGGAGAGAAAGAGAGCCACCGGAAAGGGTACCAACAGAGAAAAACAACTCCGGAGCAACAGGAACCAGGGCGGCTGAATGACAGCGCAGCCGAAAGGTAAGGCAGAGAATGCGGGCATGGAGAACAGCGCACTGCGTAGCTGAGAAAAGAGGCGAGGCGAGGGAAGGAAGAGAGAGAGAGAGGTAGTCCGGGGAAGGCGGACCGAAAGTACAGATAAGTGACCGAAGTGGTCAAGGCTGGAAAACTAGCGTGTAAACCCAAAGGAGCGAGCTAGCGCAGTAAAGGGGGTTGCAACGCGACGATCGCTGGGAGAGGAGGAAAGAAATACTACCAGCGGCGCCATGTTGGAAAACCACTAGACCGTAGGGTGCGTAACAGAGAAATCACGTAGCGGAACCTCCGCACGCCCTTCCAGCGTGTAACCGCCAACGCGGATACAAACGCCAAACAGGACGGCGAATGACACTGTGCACCCCCACCCCCAGCAGTGAGGGGCACTTGCCAGCAGGCCCCCACTCATGTCCCCCTGCGCAACCACCCCCCAGCAGTGAGGGGCACCTGCCAGCAGGCCCCCACTCATGTCCCCCTGCACCCCCACCCCCCAGCAAGCCCCCACTCATGTCCGAATCATGTCCCCCAGCACCCCCATCCCCACCAGTGAGGGGCACCTGCCAGCAGGCCCCCACTCATGTCCCACTCATGTCCCCCAGCACCCCCACCCCCCAGCAGTGAGGGGCACCTGCCAGCAGGCCCCCACTCATGTCCCACTCATGTCCCCCAGCACCCCCACCCCCCAGCAGTGAGGGGCACCTGCCAGCAGGCCCCACTCATGTCCCACTCATGTCCCCCTGCACTCCCACCCCCCGCAGGCCCCCACTCATGTCCCACTCATGTCCCCAGCACCCCCACCCCCCAGCAGTGAGGGGTACCTGCCAGCAGGCCCCCACTCATGTCCCCCTGCACCCCCACCCCCCAGCAGTGAGGGGCACCAGCCAGCAGGCCCCCACTCATGTCCCACTCATGTCCCCCTGCACCCCCACCCCCAGCAGTGAGGGGCACCTGCCAGCAGGCCCCCACTCATGTCCCACTCATGTCCCCCTGCACCCCCACCCCCCAGAAGTGAGGGGCACCTGCCAGAAGGCCCCCACTCATGTCACACTCATGTTCCCCAGCACCCCCAACCCCCAGCAGTGAGGGGCACCTGCCAGCAGGCCCACAATCATGTCCCACTCATGTCCCACTGCACACCCACCCCCCAGCAGGCCTCCACTCATGTCCCACTCATGTCCTCCAGCAGCCACACCCCCCAGCAGTGAGGGGCACCTGCCAGCAGGCCCCCACTCATATCCCACTCATGTCCCCCTGCACCCCCACCCCCCAGCAGGCCCCCACTCATGTCCCACTCATCTGCCCCTGTACCCCCACCCCCCAGCAGTGAGGGGCACCTGCCAGAAGGCCCCCACTCATGTCCCACTCATGTCCCCCTGAACCCCACTTCCCAGCAGTGAGGGGCACCTGCCAGCAGGCCCCCACTCATGTCCCTCTCCACCCCCACCCCCCAGCAGTGAGGGGCACCTGCCAGCAGGCCCCCACTCATGTTCCACTCATGTCCCCCAGCACCCCCACCCCCAAGCAGTGAGGGGCACCTGCCCCCACTCATGTACCACTCATGTCTCCCTGCACCCCACCCCTCAGCATTGAGGGGTACCTGCCAGCAGGCCCCCACTCATGTCCCCCTGCGCCCCCAACCCCCAGCAGTGAGGGGCACCTGCCAGCAGGCCCCCACTCATGCCCTGCTCATGTCTCTCAGCACCCCCACCCCCCAGCAGTGAGGGGCACCTGCCAGCAGGCCCCCCACTCATGTCCCCCTGCACCCCCACCCCCCAGCAGTGAGGGGCACCTGCCAGCAGGCCCTCACTTATGTCCCCATGCACCCCACCCCCGGCAGTGAGGGGCACCTGCCAGCAGGCACCCAATCAAGTCCCACCCAACACGTCAACATGACCCACAATCATGGCCCTCATGGCCACCAAAATCCCTCAGCACGCCACCCCTGCCCAAATAACCAAGCAAGCCTAACATACACCCCACATTGAAATGCCCATTACATGAAACAACCCAAATGGCATGTATTTACATCAACACATGTCCGTCACACACACACAATGGGTGCCAGTGAATGTGAAAACCCACATCGTGACATGCATGAAACCAATGAGAGAATACCACACATTGAAGTACGGGAAAAAATGTATTGAACAAAAAATATGGTGAAAGAAATTCAAAGACCAAACAATGGATATAAGGTAAACAATGCAGAATGTCACATAATGATAAAAAAAGGAAATCAGAATCCAAAATATATGAAATCAAAAATGTCTCCAAAGTCTCCTTCCAACAAATCAAATCCAAACAGAAATGAAAAAGTAAAGTCCATTGCTCCATGGAAAAATCAAAACAGAAACTGCCGACAAATCCACACTCCAACTATTTACAAGGATGAAATCCTGGGTCCATGAGCCCAACTGTCCAAATGAAACCTACAAAAATACACTAACTAATGAAGAACTATATACAAAAATGTGGGGTATTGTCCAAGTGCCCCAAAAAAAAATTAAAACAAAAATTAAACCTAACACTAACTAACTAACTATTTACAATGGCAGCGGGCTAGTCCAACCGCTCACTTTTTGATGTCCCGGGCCAGGGCATCATCGAACTCCCGCTCAATGTCCTGGAGGCGGTCCTCTTCCATGGCCCCGAGGGTTCGCAGGGACAATGACATTTTGCCCTGCAACTCCCTGCGAATTGCCTTGAAGCACTCGGCCTGCCACTGTGCCCTCCGCATGGAGTTCTCTGCCCTGACCATTGTGAGCCGTGCCTCTTCCGCCCGCTGCCGCTCCGCATTTATGGTGTGGCACAACCGCTGCCACACGGAAGACACTTGCACTCCTGGGTCCTCCTGCCCTCTGGCCGATGCCTCCCCCTCCGATGTTGAAGGCCCCGAGCCATCATTGCTCCCACCATGTTGCTGTTGCTGCTGTGCCTGTGCCTGCGCCCTGGCTTCTGCTGCCTGCACGTCCTCCTCCGGCTGGGGTGCAGTTGTCGTGGTGGCCACCCTTGCTAGACGTCCGACTCCCGACTGTGGCAGGGATGTGTCCTCCACCAGCCTGGCCGCTGGGTCAGAGGCAGCTCCACAGGATACCCAGGTGATACATGGGTGGGAAGATGGAATGGAGGACGACTGGCCCGTAGGGGGTTCAGGTGAGGAGGGGGTCGCAAGAAGGTCCAGCACACGGAGGAATCCAGCACTGCTGACCCGTCCCAGTAGGTCAACGTGGTCAAAGAGGCATCCGAGATGACGTGCAGTGTCTTCATGAAAACACTGCAGGTCACCTCGCATGCCCCGTTGATGCAATGCTATCCCAGCCAGGACAGGCTCAACCCGGTCCCGGATAGCCACATCCACAGGGAGAGGAAGGCCAGTTGTTGTGCGCCCATCCCCTCCCTGAAAACGGGTCTGGACGTAGGCATCCCTGCTGGTGCCGGATGATGCAGTCACAGGATCAGGGACAGGATTACACATAGGCACCTCCGCGGCGGCCTGTGCTGCCTCCTGTCCCTGCCCCTGCACTGCACCACTGGCACCAGTGGAATCCCCACCTCCAGACCCTGTGTGTGTCCCTTCCACGGCCTCCTCCTCCTCCAAACCCCCCACCAACCTGGATGACTCCATGCCATCTTCCTCCTTCGGAACCTGTGGGGTCTCAGCTGCCCCTTCTGCTGCCAAGGAGTCCATCTCCAACCTCTGCCTCTTGGACCTACCCTCGGCAGCTGCGGCCTGGGACACGGCACCAGACTACTCACTCCCTGAAGAGATGACAATCTGGGAGGGGAGCCGGGCCTTGCGTCTCCGGCTGGTGGTGTGATCCCTGCCGCTTTGCTCCACAGCACCCTCTCCGCCCTCTTCATCAGTTGAATCTGCAGACAGGGAGAGATAGAAAACAGGCATCAGGGCACTGTACAATGGACTGATACACACATGACAGTTGTCCATGAGTGGCAGTGTCAAACTTCAGACATGGCATCACACTCCCTAACACACATGTCATTTCTACTCACACACATGAGCGATTCCACAGCAATATTGAACCAGGCAGCACCATCCATACACATACAACAACATCAGCATCCAAAGGTGAGCCTGACGTCACATGAAACACGGGGAGTACACAACACATGCACACACACCAACACACTTACATGCATGTGTACATGTCCACCAACTGTCAGAGTGATGAGATCGTCATCCATGTCACATCTGGCATTCAGCCTTCTTGTCAGTGCCACATGCATCCATGTTGCATCACAGTTGCACACTTGTCAAATACACACACATGCACATGTACACAGTGCAGATACATGCAGCTGGAACCAACATCCATGTGTGACACCACAACCATGCGTACATACACAGTAATTCAAACATGTGTGCTCCCACATTTGCATTTGGCCTGCATGCTTACCCACACATACACCATCCATGTGTCCCACACATGAGAGGACTCGCATGTGTCAGCCTCGCGCCCCTGTACATACACATCCATACATGGCTCTACAGAAACACATGTGCAACCTGCACACTACTGGCACACCACGACACGCACAGCGTCCAACCAGTATGCATGTACACTTACCGCTCGACTCCAGACGGGTCTGCCTCTCAAGGACCTGGACGTGGAGCGCTCGGCTTATGCGTTCCAGGACCCTCATTTGGTGGTTGGACAGGTGGCCCCGGCACCCCTTGGCATCCGCTGCCTTTAAGAGGCGCCAGGCCTTGTCAAGGGACCTGGACCTGAAGTCCTCCCAGCGCTTCTTGACATGTTTGATGTCGCGGACTGCCACCCCCTCCTCGTTGATGGCAGTCACGATGTCCATCCAGATCCTGGTCTGTCCTTCATAGTCGGCGCGCAAACTTCCAAAGAGGGCATCATACTGCCCCAAGACTTGCTCCACCGGACACCAACTTCCCTGCCACTAAAGCTGGTGGCCCTCTGCCTCTCTGGCTGGGGGTTGCCAGTGGTGCCAGATGGTGTTGTGCCCGACATGGCAACCCCAGAGGCAGGTGTGGGTGGGCGACTGGGTCCTGGGGCTGGGCTGTGGAGCGATGGTATCCCAGTCGGGTGTTCAGTTCCAGCAGGGGTGGTCACAGCAACTGCAACCCTCGCTACGTGCAGGCAGAAAATAGCAGGGCTCGTGGGCAGCAGGCAGGCAGGCAGCAGCAGATGGCAGGTGGGAGCATGCTCGGGGCTCTTGGGGGCAGTAATTCAGCCTTCTGGGCAGGAGCGTGGAATTCCGTGTGTTGTCGCGTGGCCAGCTTGATACAGAGTGATTTGGCAAGTGAAAAAATTACACGTCAGCATGTAATTCGAGGAAGGGCCCTTAGCGCGTAAGCGCAGCTGTGACGTTACGCGCGCTGGTGTTTCCCTGTGACAGGTGCATAGTGAATCAGTACATGAATACACCGCACATACGCGAATTCATTGGACCAAAGGCCCATTAGCGCGTAAGCCCTTTAGCGTCTGTGACGTGACGTGCAAGGGCGTTTATCTCAACACGGGTGCATGTTCATCGTACACGTGCAAAAACACGCATAAGTGACGTACGTGTGGGCCGATTGAGAAGGTACGTGTAGCACACCATTTTCTTGTACGTGCTTTTCGTGGAGAGCGAATGTGTGAATTTTGTACTTCTAGTCGGTTCACACGCGATTACTTCACAACGGTTCAAGTTCGTACTCCCTGTTACCTCTGACAGCGTTCAATTTTTATTTTGGCCTGTTTCCTCAAACAGCGTACAATTCTTTTGGCAGGGGTGTTGCCAACATGCACACGCGCGTCTTTTTCACGTTCTTTTTCCAGGCATATGGTGAGTCGCGCACGTATTTACCAACTGTGCTTGCCCCGTGTGTCGCGTACCCCTTCAGAGATCAGTGTAGGCATCATGTTTTACGCATACGCTTATTTTTGTGTTTCTGGGTGCCACAGCGTAGTGCGGGTTAATTTTTCCACGCATGTGGTCTATGAGGGGTTGCGTGCATGTTCATTTTTGTTTTCGGGGTGCCTGTGCGTTTCGTGACCCATCATCTTCCCCCAGGGGTCACAGACAGCCTTGCTAGAGCACTAGGGTACGAATTCCATCTAGTACCCACCCCTATCACCCCCAATTGCCCAGGACAATTGTTTACTGCTACTCCCATATGCACAACAACATCAGTGCCATGGTTGGGCGGCGACCAAGCGGTAAGGGAGGCAAAGGTGGCCGACCTCCAAAAGGTGGGTGTGGTGGGCGTGGTAGGGGACGTGGCCAGGATTTGCAGGGTGCCCCTAGACCCCCATGTGTGGAGGACCAATCAGGGACACCCATGCCCCCGCCCCCATGGTTGTGGGAAACGTAGCTGACACCATCCCAGCTCAGCCCTTGTTGGACCAGCGCATTTTGGCACCAGAACCGGCACAGGATGACTCCTAGGCTGACTTCCAGGTCAGCAAGTCTAAGCCACGTGTGGCGGTGCAAGTTGCTGTCACCAGGCCACGTGGATCTGGGGCAGCAATGTCATCTTATGCCCCAAGTAGACAGGGTGGGGAGGCTGCAGGGGCAGCTGCAGCTCTATCCACCCCAGCTCTGAGTCTCCCAGCCAGGACAGTGTCATCCAGGTCCATCAGACCGATGTTGGGCCTGCCAACATCACCCCATCACTCTGCAGCCAATGCCTGCACGTGCACGAAGACCTATGGTCATTGTGCATTCGCACACTCCTAGTACCCAGTCCACCGGCGCTTCTGCCCCTACTGACCAGAGTGGCATAAGCCACTCAGGATTCGCACCACCTCTGAAAAAGAAGAAGAAGGGTGCAGACCCCAGACACGGCTACACACCCCGGCACGTCAAGGAAGCCTAGCTTTAATGACGCCGAACTTGATGCACTTGTGGCCTATGTGTCAGCACATAGCTGCGAAATGGTGGTGACTGCAGGGTGCAATACCACACCTGGTCAACGTAAGGCACACTGGCAGACCATTGCCGACATCATTAGTGCCCATGGAATTGTGAGGCGCACAGCTGATGATTGCTACAAGCGGTGGAATGACCTGAAACGCAAAGCAAAGAACAAGCTGGCCTCAAATCATGCTTCTACTCTGGTGACTGGTGGTGGGTCTCCACTAGAGGACAACCAACTCACTGAACATGAGTCTGTTGCTGGAACCTTTGTCACAGAGGAACAGATCCAAGGCGTGGGAGACCTACCAGATCATGACGCATTGTCCGGTGAGTGCCCATGCATGTGTGTGTAATCCATGTTTATGTTGTTTGGGTGACGGGTTCTGATTGAGTGCCTGGTGAGGGTGTGTACTCCTGAGTGGTATGGGTCACCCATGTGCTACCTCCAAAACATTCACCGGCCTTGAATTTGGGTATGACAGTGTCCCTTCTGCCCACAGTAGCCAATTAGCGCAACATTACTGCAGTTGCCCTTGAACTGTCATCTTGCAACAACATTGTTCAGATTTTTTCAAGGTTCATTCAGGCTGATTGTTTCAATTCTCCAATTTTTGCAATGCATTTACCAGCACTAATGCCACATATGTGACATGCTTCTGTCATTGAGTACACCCTTCATTGGGCCACATTTGTTACCTTGTCATGTGAATTATTAGACCATTCAGGCTGATTGAGCATTGGACTGCTCACATTGATTTTTGGTGCCTGTTTGAATTTGGTACATGATAGTTGTTTCCTGTCATCTTGAAGTGACCAACCATTGATGTGTACATCTGCCTGCCATCACTGTATTATTGTACACTGGATGTGTTGCAGTGTGTGGCACATGCGTATTTTGTCACACTATTTTGCATTTTTACTCTCATCATGTCCATCACACATGAATGGGTGACAGTATATGACATTGGACATATGGCTGTACTTGTCAAATGTACCATGGCTATGTTACATGCCATCTGTGTGCTGGCATGTGTCATGTATGTGTATTGGACATGCCACTCACAGGCTAAAGTGTGATGCCAGTGCTACCCAGCATGCAGCAAATGTGTTGCTTTTCCTTCTTGGTGTCATCAGCATCTGCTTTTTGCATCCCCTTCCAACTCATTGACAGTGCATGCATGCCAGGGTTATAGTCATGTGGGACATGTGTAAATCATGTACTGGATCTCTGGCTTGTCAGGCCTATGTGTGTGCTATGGTACTAATACCTGTTTCCATTTTTCTCTTTCATGTTTTTGCAGGTGATGACACACTTGATGCTGTTGAGGTTGAGGAGATGGTGCAGACCCAGGAGGAATCTCAGCCACGACCGGGCACCAGTGGGGGACATAGTGTGGTGGTGGGTGAAAACCCAATCTTACTGCAGACCATACTGTCTAGGGGTGTCTCTGGGTGCACCTCCCCAGACCTCTATTCAGGTGCAGAATCGGATGATGAGACTTATGTGCAGTCGCAGGTGAGTGTTTCTGGCAGGGATTCTGTTCTGTCCAACCCAACTGCACCAGGGGTAGAACCCTCTATTGGGATGTCAGTGTTGGTAAGTCTGCCTTTGGCGGTTACGGATGCAGGGTCACACTCCACAACATCTGATCCTGTTCCTGGGCCAGCAGATCAGAGGGGGAATACAGTTCTGCAGCCTCAGGCATGCTTGCTTCCATGAAGGACCATACCAGGGCTTTGCGTGGGCTGCCTCCCATAGCACCACCACCTCCTGATGCAGCAGCAGAGGGTGATGAGAGCGACAGCAGCACTCCTCCCACACTAGCGTACCCGTGGAGGCCATGAGCCCATGGAGGTATTTTTTTTTCGAAACATCCACACAGGTGGCTATTGGTGTGCACCCTGTCCTAGAACCTCCTGAGTGGCCTCCCCCCCGGCCCCCACATGGCCATTTTTGATTGTTTTTGTACAGTGTGTTGCCTTGTGTGGCTCCCGTGGGCATCCGCTGTGTATTCCAGCTGGGCACATGCAGGTTTGTCCTGTGTTTGGGTTAGATGCTTGGGTTCCTGACACACACAGACCCCCTGCTTCCCTTTCCATGGGCTTGTAAAGGGTGTGACCAAGTGACAGTGACTTACACAGTGACATTGGGCTCCCATGAGCTGTGTGGGCAGTCTGTAGTCATAACTGTGTGTACTTCCCTAGTGGGGATTGTTGTTGGATTGAACACTGCATTTTGTATTGATATGTGCTTGTGCATCCATGTCTTCCTCCTAATTCACAGGTACCTTCTTCATGACTTCACAAGGCCATCTCCTTTGCGGATGCAGTTCATGTTGTATGCAGTACACTGACACGTTTGCCTGACATCAACACTCTGCAGTTGGAAGGGGTGGTTGTGCTGGCTTATTCAGGTTGTAAAACTTGCACTACTTTCATTTGGTACTGTCATATTTTGGCAATGTTTCATTCTGTGTTGCTGTATTGTGTTGCTGGTAAGTATTTGGTCATGTGTGCTGTTTGTTATTGATTACTGAGAGAATATTGTCTGTGGCCTGTTTCCATTTGGGACAGTGCACTTTGTGACACTTGTGTCATGTGTTGTGTATTCCTTTGTTTGCTTTCACATTGCATGACATGCCATGCTGTCTTGGGTAGCGGAGATGGGGAGGGGCTGGGTGACATGGCGCTGTTTTCATGTTGTATTTTGCAAGGGGGAAGTAATTCATGCAGCATGAATGTGTGTCTATTTGTGATACAGCATTGGTTGTCTTTCGGTAGGTAGGGATGCACACAATGTAACACTTCCAGGTGACCAATCTCAGGCTGGTATGGTTGTGACAGTTGACTGTCCCTTATGTCATCATCATTGATTGTCAGCTGGTATGTACCAGGGCTGTGTGCACTCTACAGGGGTGTGATTTTAGTTGAAGTAATTGGACACCAGCTGCGTACGGGCTGCCTCACCACGTGCCCTTTCCCCTCCCATGCACAGCGGCCGTGCATGTGGTTGGGGATGTGGAGGCACCACCATGTCCACAGGCAGGCTCCGGCGGGTTGCAACATTGTGCAGGACACATGCTGCTACTATGATCCTGCACACTACTGGGGGCGCGTATAGCAGCTGCCCACCAGAGCGATCAAGGGAGCAAAAGCATGACTTTAGCACTCCGAATGTGCGCTCCACTATGCCCCAGGTTGCAATATGGGCTGCGTTGTATCTTACCTTGGTGGTGTGGTGGGGTTCCAAATCGGCATCATCAGGTGGGTGCTCAGAGGGTAGGCACTGTCCCCTGGGGAGGTTGATGATGGGTATCATTGGTGGGGTTGTGACATTACTCAGTATCTGACATGCATGCATGTGCAGTGGCATTTATACTCACCAAGCAGCCATGTATCGCCATGCCGCCCAGCTTCTAGGTCCCGGTTTAGGGTTGACATTCTGTAAATTAAACTGTCATGGGTGGACCCTGGATAGTTGGCATATACTGAGATGATGATTCCCTTGGCATCACATACTATCTGCACATTGATGAAATGCCAGTGCTTGCGGTTTCTATAGATGTGGTCAGTTGCCCTGGGAGGACGTAGAGCCACATGGGTGCAATCAATGGCACCTAGCACTTTGGGGAAGTGTGCCACCCCGTAAAAATCCTGGATGGCAGCCTTCCTTTCTGCAGGTGTTCTGGGCAGGTATATGTGCCAAGAAGTGCAGTACATTGAGAACCTTTTCCAAGGGGCTCAGTGCTTGGGAGCACAGGGTGGGAGATGTCAGGTCATCCTCCCACTCACTCACCAGGTCTTGTATTATGTGAGGTGGAAACCTGTACCTCCCATACACCTGGTCATCAGGCATCCCAAAAAGGCTGGTCCTGGGTGTAAAAATTCTGGGCCTGACTATCCTCCTCCTCCTGTGGTGTCCCACGACCACTGCTGTGAGGAACAGTATATTCATTGTAGCGTCTGAGCTTGTTTGTTGTTTGCGCGCACTTTTATGCTGCGCGGATCCACGTACACCTGCTTCCTGCTGGCGTACATGGTTCCGGATTAGCGTGTCTTTTTTGGTGCCCACGTTTGAGCCTGTTCGATTCCATGAATACGTGTTGCAGGCTCGTGTGTGGGCGTTCCGTACATTTGCCTCCTGTACTTCCCCCGTAACGCCCACATTTTCACGCGTTGTTCCCCATTCCGCGTGTTATGCCCCGTGTTCCGCCTACTTCTGTTGTGTGCGCCGCGCTATGTGCGCTTTCGCTGTGCACGTAGAGCACACCGTTTGATGACGTGTGTGCCCCCTTGCGCCACGCAGAATTTTTGCGCACATCCCAGATTTTACACGCTCACAGACTTCCATGAATCGATGTGCATGGATTTCGCACGCTAATACTGCGATTTTCACACTTGCGCTGCGATTCGCACGCTTGCATGGAGATTTTCGGCGCACATTTATTCCATGAATCGGCCTGTAAGCCAGCTACAAAATATAGTGTATTCTAAATCAGTATAATTTGAATGCAATATAGTAAGCCACGTATAAAGGATTGTATGTAGGATCTGGTTCTGAAAGCCCTGCTTCTTTGTGCAATGAGGAACTATATCAGAAAGAGGTACTGATTCTCCTCTACCCCCCATGGTGTCAAGATATATTAGCAGAGATTTAATGATATTTGGACAACCGACCACTACACCCCCCACAAAGAAATGTATGCCAATGATGGTATGTGCCTCTTGTGACCTATTTGTTTCAGCCATAGATTTAGAGCCCTCATTGTTGTTTATCAGATGGACATCCCAGATCACACAATGACCCCAAGAGCTTTACCTCTTAGTCATTATATCCTGAATTGCCTTATCAGATCAAACGCTGTATTTAATGGATGAATCTTAACCTATGCCCAATAATAAATTAACCTGTATTTGAACCACGTTTTCATGATTGTTTAAGCCACAAGTTTTTGAGCTCACCAGACAAACAGATTATGGTAGTGAATGAATGGAAATGTGTGTCCACAAGGGCAAATGTCAAATGCTTATTTAACAAAGAAACAACATTGCAAGTTGCCGATCCTACATACCAGCGAGATGAGCCCAGCTGACCGATTGACCCAAGACACGTCATTGCCACACCACGTGTCCTCAAGCCAACCAAGCGCCTCCGGCCCTATGACACCTATAGGTATCCGCTCTTAGTGACCAATCCCAACTGTTCATGTGCCCCTTAGGCCTTCCCTTAGCTTGATGACGAATTTTCTGTATAAAAGTAAATTGTAACATGTTTTCTGCAGAGCGCTCTCAGCGTGAGCAGAGTAGATTCTGCTTGCCCTATTTTAGATAAAGACTTTTATATAACCAGCATTTGGTCTCATTCCCTCCTGGGATGTGTCTTGATTGACTCCATTGGGAGAATTAACTGTATTTTTGGGGGCCTCTCACTTACAAAGTTAATAAGAAACTGTAAAACACAGTTTAGTCCTATTCCCCGTTCATTTTCCTATAGAGTAAAAAGTTGAGCGCACAGCAAAAACTTCTAGATGGAGTTGCACCAGATGCGAAACAACTTGGGGATGAAGCACTGGCTCGATTTTTGCAGAGGTCTGGGAATTTTGCATCCAGTAGTTTTTTAAACATTTGACGGAGAAGGGGTACCAAAATTATAGTGATATGTTCGATGGTGCTTTGCAGCTGGGAGGCTGACAGAATTTTCAGAATTGAAAAAGCAGCCATGTTTTCCCATAATTCTGTTGCTAGTAGTTTTTGAATTCTTGGATGGATGTGGATGAAATTTGAAAAAAAAACCCGCCCCCATCCCCCAAACTGCAAATTCTTGGAACAATACGTTATAAAAAGTTATTAAGAAAACAAAAGACCACAGTTTCCCAGTTTTCAGCCCATTCTTCTTCCCATAGAGAAAATTTGCAGTTTTTGAACAGCCGAATGACATGGCTAGTGGCCCGTAAAAATAAATGGTATAACAAACCCTTGAAATTCACTGAAAAAACGTGCCTTTAAGTTGACGAGATTTAACACAACAAAACCCCTGAAGTTCAGCTTAACTCGGGCTGTTCTCGTTGCAAAGCCCATGAGCACATACATATTATAAGAGAACGGATTCACAATGACATACGAAATGGCATTAGAGGGGTCATGGCATTCTGGAGGACAACAAATGGAGCATGCTGAATTAAGCTAGTCATGACTTCCCACATTTACTGAATTATAAGGTTAATCGGGTGAACTTAACTGCACTTTAACTTACGGTTTTTCTGTGAATTTATTTATTTATTTATTTATCTATTTATTTATTTATTTATTTATTCATTTTCTGTTGGTTTTGCTTTGTTCCTGGAATAAGTCCCACTTTTTAACACCCTCACAAACTGCCTCACCACTTGCTTTCGTCTTTGTGTTATTGTACAGGCACCCTTCGTAGAAATGACTCCACCATTTGTGAATAAGTCCACTCTGTCACAATTCACATCCCTGTTCTTCAAATAAATATAAATGCAAATACTCATACATCCAGGGTGCTTCCTCAGAACACATCACTATGTTGCTAGATCCTCAGTTGGTCGAAGATGCACAGGACTCCTTTTCAGAATGATGTCTTGCGATCCCCTTGCATACAGCTGGAAAATTCCACTTGCATATGTTAAAAAAAAACATGCATTTTTTGGACTAGTTCAAGATTTTCAAATGTTATGTTATGTTGATTTATACCACACACAGCCACCACCCAGGGTCAGTCTCCAGGCGCTCATGTGGCTCGGCAAGAAAGAGGATGGGATGAGGGAAGAGTGATAGGATAGGTCCAGAACCAGTAGAAACTGGCGTCTTTGTGTGTTGGATTGAGGATGGTGGTTGTGTGCACTGGCTTATTGTATTCATGCGGGTAAGGTCCAATGCCTGGGTTGTTTCTATGTGACTGCTATGTAGAAAGGTGTCTGTGTATTTTATGTGTAGATTGGATGGTATTTCCGGTTGTGTGCACTGGCTTGTTGTATCCATATGGGTAGGGTCCAGTGTCAAGGCTTGTTGTCGTAAGCTTGTGTTGGGTGTGTGTTAGTGTATAGGTTGGCTAGCCCAGTGGGCATGTATAGTGTTTGGTGGTGGTTTGGGGGGGGGCAGGAGTGAGGTGGTTAGTACATTGTCTACTCTCTAAGTTCTTTAGTATGGCTAATCTACACAATTCTATATAGTGATATGCATGCTAATCTTCAGCAAATGTAATTAAAAGTGGTGCATGGCTAATATTCACAGTTCTGTCTAGATGTGACACAGGATAATATTCACAAATCTGTTTAGATGTGGTACATGCTAGTATCCACACATCTGTCTAGATGTGACACAGGCTAATATTCACAAATCTGTCTGGATGTGACACATGCTCATATTCACAACATCTAACTAGATGATACACATGCTAGTATTCACAATTCTGTCTAGATTTGACACAGTCTCATATACGCAATTCTGTCAATGCTAAACGTAAGGAAGTGGAAAGATGTATGCATGTATTTTTGGGACACATCGTTTTTAATTGGTGCATCTTTTAATATTTTAGTAGTCTTAAATATCTACGACCAATTGTCTAAATGGTGCTGACACAAAGACCTTATTAGTCTGAGGGTCTCTGGCTATCAAACCACCCAATATGAGGGTCTCAATCAGTCTTTGTTAAAATTGCCTTTTTTTAAATGACGCTCACTGGAAATTAGCAAGTTAGCCTAAACTTTTTCTTTTCACCCTTAAAGCCAATAAGAGAGCCACTTTGTGTTAGACATCTGTGAGCCTAGGCTTCTCCTGTAGAGATTGTGTTAGTGCTGGTCAGAGGGGAGTATTTCATAAAGACCTGTAGTATTTATTTGCAGACTGACCCCTGTAGTTTTTAAATTTCACATAGTTCATTCTGGAGCATATATTCAGAACTGTCAAGGGGCACTATGAGACATCTGTTTGCTCATGCAATAAATCCAGTGAAACATTCCTAAGTGTAGGACTTCAGAGGTGAGCTGGCTGTATGATACATAGATTATTGGAGACAATGGGCCTCATTCCGAGTGCGGCGGTAAGGGGTAAGGGGAGGTCCTTTAGCGGGTCCCGCTAAGGGCGGCTGTTAAAACCAGTCATCCTTAGCGGAGCCTCTGAAGGACCAGGGAGCTAGTAACAGGCCTGTTATTAACGGGTCCGTTATTAGCTCCCTCCCCATTCCCATTGAGCCCTATGGGGGCTAGAATGGGAATGGGGAGGGCCTCCCTGAATGGGGAAATACCGGGTCCTCCAAGGTTGGAATGACCCGGTAAGTCCCCATTCAGGGAACCCGGACCCGAGTTTGGAGGCAGCCATGCCGCAAATAGCGGCATGGCTACCTCCAAACTCGTAATGAGGCCCAATGTGTCCTAATTCAAATTACAATGGGTGATCCCATGGTTTTATCGTTCCGTTTGCATACAATAAGCGTGACTTGAACTTTCTATCTACAAGCATGTGCACTGCCCAAGCCCCCTCCTCCACACAGAAGAGTTGAACGCAAGTTAGAACGTGTGAAGCTAATACGTGTAGCTTTCTTGGACGAAAGAGTTCATTTCAACTTGTCCTGATTATGTGGCAAAATGTAAGATAACCTACATGTGGATGGAGTTTCATATGCAGAGCTTCAAGGGACATATAGCCTTTTGGTTGTAACCCCTGAGCTTCTATCTGGGGCTACAACCAAAAGACCCGGGCTATAGCCCACTCAGCCACCAACTGGCAACAACTCTGTTTAGCACCCTGGTTCGAACATTGTCTTCATCTGAGCGAATCAGAAAGGAGGCTTTCCAAGAAATCCCCAGCTTATTTAGTTCATATTTGCTCAGAGGTCCAGCTCATTGAATATCTGGGCCAATCAGAAGTAATTGCGCCCTCTCTAGCCCCTTACCATCACATCACACATGCCTGCCTCATTTCTCTGCAGCCAAGGTGGGTGGGCTGCTCCTCCTTGTTTTGCGTACATCCTGCATCTGTCGGCCAAACAAACATTGTTACAATACGTACTCTGTCCTCTTAGATGGAGGTGATGGGTTGATTGATTGGACATGTATTTTCGTGCAACAATGGAAACCAACGACAACAGTAAACTGGCCACGTTGCATTTCGCTGCAAGGCCTGCGGTACACAACATTTTTGATTCCCTCCAGCCTGCAGATGCATCCTATGGCGCAGCATAGACTGCTCTCCACAGTTACTTGCTCCCCCTGGCCAATGCTGACTGTGAGCATTTTGTCATGCTATCCACCCGCCAGAAGGACGATGAGACTCTGGACACTTTTTAAGGCCATCTCAGGAGGCTGGCAGTGGCATGTGCATGGGTCAACCCTGATGACATGGTTAGGAACTAGCTCATCCAAGGGTGTTCCTCAGGAAATCCACAGAGGCTGGTGCTGAGAGAACCTGGAATCACCTTGCCTCGCATCGTAGAGCTGGGTATTGCCAGGAAATATCAGAGGTAAGAGCATCAGGAATGGAAGGGGGTGCACGTCCTGTCAAGTCAGAGGAAGTTTGTGCAGTGGGCCGTGGTGGCAGGTGTGCCAGGAGGCAGGCTGGAAACTTCCACGACAGAGGTGGAAAGCGGGGGGAGGCATGTCAAAAATGTGGGTATGATCTGCCCCACCCTGCAGAGTGCCCAGCAGCAGGAAGAACATGTGGGTGGTGTGGGCTGGCAGACCAGTACGCCCGGGTGTGCAAAGCGTACCTGCCGGTGATGGTTCCCAGGGGCCCAGTGCGGTCTGGGTTCTTTAGACAGTGTCAACCTCCCAATATTGCCCAGCTGGACCAAGGGGAGGAAGGCGCACAACCTAATGAGGAGGAGGAGGAAGAAGAGGAGAATATTTTCTTCATGCCGAGCATAGAGTCCCTCAAGTCCAAGAGCCAACGACAACCGAGGTGCATCGTGGCAGTCAATGACTCTGCCATTTCGGTGGTGCCCCCCAAACTCTTGAATCTTCACGTTTGGGGGTTCACATCCCGTGGATGGTGCATTTGTATCTCAGGTGGGGTTTGGGGGCTCCCAAATAAAACCTGGTTCTACATGAAGCCCGTCAGCACCTACGCAATGCTAAGCTGTGCGGTGTCTGAAAGCACTGTGACTCGTAAGCTTTGCGTAATCCGTGTACGTGGAGGATATACAAACTTTACTGGACAAGTATGCTAAATTGTTCCAATAGATTGGAAGTATGACCGGCAAACCAGTGAGGCTGTACATTGACGATTCAGTGCAGCCCATTGTGCTCAAACACTGCAGGGTAACGTTCCACCTGAGGGAGTTGGTAGCAAGGAGCTGGACAACCTGGTGAATCTCGATATCATCGAGAAGGTGGATGGTCCGACACCATGGGTGTCCCCTATCATGGTTGCTAGAAAACCCAAGCAACCTGGCTCAGTGAGGATTTTTGTAGATATGATACTCCCCAACAAGGCGATCCAGAGAGAGTGACATCTCACACCAATGATAGATGACATTATTACAGAGCTGCAAGGGGCTTGCTTCTTCTCGAAGCTTGATCTCAGGGCCGGATACCATCAGGTCCTCTTGCATCCAGAGTCAAGATACATCACAACCTTCACAACTCACCGGGGCCTATACCAGTAAAAGAAACTCAGCTTTGGGGTGTCCTCAGCGGCAGAGGTTTTCCAAAACATAATCAGGGGCGCACTGGCGGACCTTGAGGGCGTGCTGAACATCAGCGACGCCATTCTTGTATTCACCAGGTCTGAAGTGGACCACCTGCACAAACTGGCTAAAACATTCGAATGACTGCAGTCTTTGGGCCTTACGCTCCATCGGGATAAATATGAATTTCTGAATACAAACATCAAGTTCTTCGGCTTCATGTTTAAAGAGGGTGGAGTGGCCCCCGAACCCTGCAAGGTAAAGGACATTAAAGATGCACACCCGCCTGAAAATGTGTCAGAAGTCAGAAGCTTCTTGGGCATGGTAACCTATGGTGGCTGTTTTATCAAAAACTTGGCGTCCAGGACCCAGCCCCTAAGGGCCCTCACTAAGAAGGAGACTATGTGGCAATGGGGACAACTGGAGCAGGCAGCCTTGGAGGACATTAAGAGCACCCTCACGGCAAAAGATATGATGGCATTCTTTGACCCCACCCTCCAGTCTGTAATAATCATGGATGCCACAACTTTTGGCCTGGGGGCCGTCCTGACACAAGTTGGGCCTGATTCCAGCGTCTGCCCGGTGGCCTACGCCAGCAAGGCCCTGTATAAGAATTTGGGTATGACAGTGTCCCTTCTGCCCACAGTAGCCAATTAGCGCAACATTACTGCAGTTGCCCTTGAACTGTCATCTTGCAACAACATTGTTCAGATTTTTTCAGGGTTCATTCAGGCTGATTGTTTCAATTCTCCAATTTTTGCAACGCATTTATCAGCACTAATGCCACATATGTGACATGCTTCTGTCATTGATTACACCACTCATTGGGCCACATTTGTTACCTTGTCATGTGAAATTATTAGACCATTTAGGCTGATTGAGCATTGGCCTGCTCACATTGATTTTTGCTGCCCGTTTGAATTTGGTACATGATAGTTGTTTCCTGTCATGTTGAAGTGACCAACCATTGATGTGTACATCTGCCTGCCATCACTGTATTATTGTACACTGGATGTGTTGCAGTGTGTGGCACATGCGTTTTATTTTGCACACTATTTTGCATTTTTCATCTCATCATGTCCATCTCACATGGATGGGTGACAGTACTCATTCACTGACATATGGCAGTACTTGTCAAATGTACCATGGCTATGCTACATGCCATCTGTGTGCTGGCATGTGTCATGTATGTGTATTGGACATGCCACTCACAGGCTAATGTGTGATGCCAGTGCTACCCAGCATGCAGCAAATGTGCTGCTTTTCCTTTTTGGTGTCATCAACGTGTGCTTTTTGCCTCCCCTTCCATCTCATTGACATTGCATGCATGCCAGGGTTATAGTCATGTGGGACATGTGTAAATCATGTACTGGATCTCTGGCTTGTCAGGCCTATGTGTGTGCCATGGTGCTAATGCCTGTTTCCATTTTTTGTCTTTCATGTTTTTGCAGTTGATGACGCACTTGATGCTGTTGAGGTTGAGGAGATGGTGCAGACCCAGGAGGAATCTCAGCCACGACTGGGCACCAGTGGGGGACGTGGTGTGGTGGTGGGTGAAAACCCAATCTTACTGCAGACCATACTGTCCAGGGGTGTCTCTGGGTGCACCTCCCCAGACCTCTATTCAGGTGCTGAATCGGATGATGAGACTTATGTACCCTTGCAGGTGAGTGTTTCTGGCAGGGATTCTGTTCTGTCCAACCCAATTGCACCAGGGGTAGAACCCTCTATGGGGATGTCAGTGTTGGTAAATCCGCCTTTGGCGGTTACGGATGCAGGGTCACACTCCACAACATCTGACCCTGTTCCTGGGCCAGCAGATCAGAGGGGGAATGCAGTCCTGCAGCCTCAGGCAGTGTCAGCACAGCAAGGTGCAGATCGCCTTGCCCCAAACAGTTGTGGTGCCGGCCGACGCGGCGGCCGTACGCCACCATGCAATACTGTATGGGAAAACTCCATGTACAGTATAGCAGCCCAACAGGGAGCATCGGTTGAAATGATGGCTCAGGCAATGGAGAGGGTGGCCACTTCCATTCTCCCGCCTGAAAAGCAGATGGAGCAACAACAGCAGGCATCAGACTCCATTTTCCAATCACACAGGGAAGACATGTTGGCGTCCAACAGGGACCGACGGGCGGCACTGGAGACTCTGCACAAAGCCATATCTATAGAGTCACAGGGCCACAGGGAAGCCCTGAGGGTAGAACTCCATAACCTCAGGGAGACTCTGGGTGAACTTGAGGCTTCCCGAATTTAAGGTCAGAACAGCAGCTGGAGCAGCTCACACGTTCGCTCTCAGCTGAGCTCCAGGGAACTTGGGAGGAGATCCGGGCATCACGGGAGGCCATGTGTGCAGAAATGCAGGCACCCCATCAGGTGCTGCATGGGGATCTCCGTACTATCATCCTCCAGAACGAGACCTTCCACACCCACATGCTTGCTGCCATGGAGGACCATACAAGGGCTTTGCGTGGGCTGCCTCCCATAACACCACCACCTCCTGATGCAGCAGCAGAGGGTGGTGAGAGTGACAGCAGCACTCCTCCCACACTAGCGTAGCCGTGCAGGCCATGAGCCCATGGAGGTATTTTATTTTCGCAACATCCACACAGGTGGCTGTTGGTGTGCACCCTGTCCTCGAACCTCCTGGGTGGCCTCCCCCTCGGCCCCCACATGGCCATTTTTGATTGTTTTTTTTACAGTGTGTTGCCTTATGTGGCTCCCGTGGGCATCCGCTGTGTATTCCAGCTGGGCACATGCAGGTTTGTCCTGTGTTTGGGTTAGATGCTTGTGTTCCTGACACACACACCCCTCCTGCTTCCCTTTCCATGGGCTTGTAAAGGGTGTGACCAAGTGACAGTGACTTACACAGTGACATTGGGCTCCCATGAGCTGTGTGGGCAGTCTGTAGTCAAAACTGTGTGTGCATCCCTAGTGGGGATTGTTGTTGGATTGAACACTGCATGGTGTATTGATATGTGCTTGTGCATCCATGTCTTCCTCCTTATTCACAGGTACCTTCTTCATGTCTTCACAAGGCCGTCTCCTTTGCGGATGCAGTTCATGTTGTATGCAGTACACTGACACATTTGCCTGACGACAACACTCTGCAGTTGGAAGGGGTGGTTGTGCTGGCTTATTCAGGTTGCAAAACTTGCACTACTTTCATTTGGTACTGTCATATTTTGGCAATGTTTAATTCTGTGTTGCTGTATTGTTTTGCTGGTAAGTATTTGGTCATGTGTGCTGTTTGTTATTGATTACTGGGAGAAAATTGTCTGTCGCCTATTTCCATTTGGGACAGTGCACTTTGTGACACTTGTGTCATGTGTTGTGTATTCCTTTGTTTGCTTTCACATTGCATGACATGCCATGCTGTGTTGGGTAGCGGAGATGGGGAGGGGTTTGGTGACATGGTGCTGTTTTCATGTTGTATTTTGCAAGGGGATAGTCATTCATGCAGCATGAATGTTGTCTTTTTGTGATACAGCATTGGTTGTCTTTCGGTAGGTAGGGATGCACACAATGTAACACTTTCAGGTGACCAATCTCAGGCTGGTATGGTTTTGACAGTTGACTGTCCCTTATGTCATCATCATTGATTGCCAGCTGGTATGTACCAGGGCTGTGTGCACGCCACAGGGGTGTGATTTTAGTTGAAGTAATTGCCCACCAGCTGCATATGGGCTGCCTCACCATGTGCCCTTTCCCCTCCCATGCACACTGGCTGTGCATGTGGTTGAGGATGTGGGGGCACCACCATGTCCACCGGCAGGCCCCGGCGGGTTGCAACATTGTGCAGGACACATGCTGCCACTATGATCCTGCACACTACTGGGGGCGTGTATAGCAGCTGTCCAACAGAGCAGTCAAGGGAGCGAAAGCGTGACTTGAGCACTCCGAATGTGCGCTCCACTATGCCCTGGGTTGCAATATGGGCTGCGTTGTATCTTACCTCGGTGGTGTGGTGAGTTTCCGAATCGGCGTCATCAGGTCGGTGCTCAGAGGGTAGGCACTGTCCCCTGGGGAGGTGATGATGGGTATCATTAGTGGGGTTGTGGCATTACTCAGTATCTGACATGCATGCATGTGCATTGGCATTTATACTCACCAAGCAGCCATGTATCGCTATGCCGCCCAGCTTCTAGGTCCCGGTTTAGGATTGACATTCTGTAAATGAAACTGTCATGAGTGGAACCTGGATAGTTGGCATACACTGAGGTGATGATTCCCTTGGCATCACATACCACCTGCACGTTGGTGAAATGCCAGTGCTTGCGGATTCTATCAATGTGCTCAGTTGCCCTGGGAGGACGTAGAGCCATATGGGTGTAATCAATGGCACCTAGCACTTTGGGGAAGTGTGCCACCCCGTAAAAATCCTGGATGGCAGCCTGCCTTTCTGCAGGTGTTCTGGGCAGGTATATGTGCCTGCGGACTGATGGGTGTGCAGTCATGATGGCCAACACCTGGTTTAGGCAGCGTGACTGCATGGCCTGTTACACCCCCCCTCACTATGGCACTTGCCTGCTGAAATGAACCAGTGGCCAAGTAGTGCAGTACATTGAGCACCTTTTCCAAGGGGCTCAGTGCTTGGGAGCACAGGGTGGGTGATGTGAAGTCATCCTCCCACTCACTCACCAGGTCGAGTATTATGTGAGGTGGAAACCTGTACCTCCCATACACCTGGTCATCAGGCATCCCAAAAAGGCTAGTCCTGGGTGTAATAATTCTGGGCCTGACTATCCTCCTCCTGCTGCGGTGTCCCACGACCACTGCTGCGAGGAACAGTATATTCATCGTAGCGTCTGAGCTTGTTTGTAGTTTGCGCGCACTTTTATGCTGCGCGGGTCCGCGTACGCCTGCTTCCTGCTGGCGTATGTGGTTCCGGATTAGCACGTCTTTTTTGGCGCACGCGTTTGCCCTGTTCGATTCCATGAATACGTGTTGTAGGTGCGCGTGTGGGCGTTCCGCATGTATGCCTCCTAACGACGACATTTTCACACGTTGTTCCCCATTCCGCGTGTTACGCCCCGTGTTCCGCCTTCTTTTGTTGTGTGCGCCGCGCTATATGCGCTTTCGCTGTGCGCGTAGCGCACACCATTTAATGACGTGTGTGCCCGCGTGCGCCACGCAGAATTTTAGCGCACATCCAAGATTTTACACGCGCACGGACTTCCATGGATCGATGTGCATGGATTTCGCACACTTGCACTGCGATTTTCGCATTTGTGCTGCGATTCGCATGCTTTCGCATGCTTGCGTGGAGATTTTCGGCGTACATTTATTCCATGAATCGGCCTGTAAGCCAGCTAGAAAATATAGTATATTCTAAATCAGTATAATTTGAATGCAATATAGTAAGCCACGTATAAAGCATTGTATGTAGGATCTGGTTCTGAAAGCCCTGCTTCTTTGTGCAACGAGGAACTATATCAGAAAGAGGTACCAATTCTCCTCTACCCCCCATGGTTTCAAGATAGATTAGCAGAGATGTAATGATATTTGGACAACCGACCACTACACCCCCCACAATGAAATGTATGCCCATGATGGTATGTGCCTCTTGTGACCTATTTGTTTCAGCCATAGATTTAGAGCCCTCATTGTTGTTTATCAGATGGACATCCCAGATCACACAATGACCCCAAGAGCTTTACCTCTTAGTCATTATATTCTGAATCGCCTTAACAGATCAAATGCTGTATTTAATGGATGAATCTTAACCTATGCCCAATAATAAATTAACCTGTATTTGAACCACGTTTTCATGATTGTTTAAGCCACAAGTGTTTGAGCTCACCAGACAAGCAGATTATGGTAGTGAATGAATGAGAATGTGTGTCCACAAGGGCAAATGTCAAATGGTTATTTAACAAAGAAACAACATTGCAAGTTGCCGAGCCTACCTACCAGCTCGATGAGCCCAGCTGACCGATTGACCCAAGACACGTAATCGCCACACCACGTGTCCTCAAGCCAACCAAGATATAACCAACACTTGGTCTTGGTCTCATTCCCTCCTGGAATGTGTCTTGATTGACTCCATTGGGAGAATTAACTGTATTTTTGGGGGCCTCTCACTTACAAAGTTAATAAGAAACTGTAAAACACAGTTTAGTCCTATTCCCCGTTCATTTTCCTATAGAGTAAAAAGTTGAGCGCACAGCAAAAACTACTAGATGGAGTTGCACCAGGTGCGAAACAAGTTGGGGATGAAGCATTGGCTCGATTTTTGCAGAGGTCTGGGATTTTCGCATCCAGTAGTTTTTTAAACATTTGATGGAGAAGGGGTACCAAAATTATAGTGATATGTTCGATGGTGCTTTGCAGCTGGGAGGCTGACAGAATTTTCAGAAATGAAAAAGCAGCCATGTTTTCCCAAAATTCCGTTGCTAGTAGCTTTTGACTTGTTGGATGGATGTAGATGAAATTTGACAAACCCCCCGCCCCCATCCCCCAAACTGCAAATTTTGGGAACAATACGTTATAAAAAAGTTATTAAGAAAACAAAAGACCACAGTTTCCCAGTTTTCAGCCCATTCCTCTTCCCATAGAGAAAAATTGCAGTTTTTGAACAGCCGAATGACATGGCTAGTGGCCCGTAAAAATAAATGGTATAACAAACCCTTGAAATTCACTGAAAAAACGTGCCTTTAAGTTAACCAGATTTAACACAACAAAACCCCTGGAGTTCAGCTTAACTCGGGCTGTTCTCGTTGCAAAGCCCATGTTAGGCGGAAACCTGTGCAGTTCCCTCTGGGACCAATGCAAAAGATTTAGGACTACAGGTGTTTGGCGGTGAACCCACTTGGTAGCAGTCTGCACCACACAGATTCACTTGGTAGCTGTGGCTGAGCAGTCAGACTTCCCTCAAGAAGAGTTAAGCAGTATGTGGGGTATACAAAATAGGGCAATTCTTCACAGCAAGACAAGCAAACACGCAACGAGGCTTAGTGTAAAGATATTAAGGTATTTATTTATAACGAAACATCTATCAAAAACACGATGGCACTTTCACGGCAAACAAATCAAACACAATTACTCTACGAAGAAGAAACGATCAATCCCGCTAGCAATATTTCGACAAGTCTAGGTTCTACCACCACCAATTATTTACATACAGAGGTGTATACCTCAACCTAGATGGCACTCTAATATTAGTTAGGACGGGAGAGAAAAAGATAGGCAGGTTACGAAATCAACACAGTTCAATACTTCACGGGTAACATGCAAGGCAGGAAGGCAAGAATCACAATAGATCGTAAAGTTCAGAGGCCAGGCCCACTCAGAGAGAGGCAAGGGGATATGTCCCAAAAAGTCTCTAGTGGAGATGCATTCCAGTCTTTGTAGCAAATTGTTATCGGCAGATTGAACCAGTTTCAGAACCATAAATGAGAAAAGCTTGGAGGCGACCCAATGGAAAGGAGAGGATTAAGACACCTCACTCGAACCGATTGAAAGGGAATCCAGGCGGACACGGTACCTTGTTGTGGAGGGCAGCTCCGGCGGGGGCAGTTGTTCCTGGTGGTGGATGCACGTCGGGTCTTTGCCAAGAGTAGAGATGATCTCGTCTTCGAAGAAAAGCGAAGTCTGGTGCACCACCAGGGAAGAGACCAGCCGCGGAGTGCTCCGTCACAAGGCACCACCTTTTGGTCGCGGTACAGGGGTGGTGGCTATCCGGTTGCTGAGGAGCGCTGCACGGGCAATTCGACCACCGCGTCCTGAGGCGAAGAAAAAGTAAAGGGGACTGGTTGTTCCCACCAGTCAGGGGAAGAGACTCTCCGGCAGGGAGATCTCCTCTGTTGTCGGGAAGTGGTGAGTCGGTTCAGCAGGGCTCCACCGGAGGTGTCTTAGTGCAGGTCGGCTCAGCGTTACCCTCGTCGGATTCTTAGGTCCGGTGGCGACTTCTGAAGATCCAGTCCCAAAAGCCCTGCTTTTATGCAGAAAACCCCCATTCATTCAGCCTACCTGTCAATCAACACATGCTAAGTGGTGAGCGGGGAGGCTCATCACTTGGGCCAATCACTCCAGAGTGCCATCGGAGTTGGCAAGGCAACTCGGTCCAGGGTACCTAAACCCCCTCCCACACCCCTGTGGTAACCCAGACAGAATGGCACCACTTTGGAGGGTCTCTGTACAGAGCCCGCCAAAAGTGGAACAAAGGGCTCGACCTTTGGTTTAGGAGTTACAGAGACAAACACAGACGCCATTTTACAAACCGAGTTCTGGCAGAAAATACCATCCGATAAACTTATTTAAGATAAGTAGATCGGTATTACGTTAGAGATTAACGAGAAAAAGTATCAATCTCCAACACTGGGACGAATCCCATAGGGTTAGGTTCAGGGTTGAACATAACAAGTAGTTTCCACTGCCACCAGCCAAAACTCGACGAGGGGGGACGGGACAGTGCCCCCTCGAGTAACAGATCCAGGAGTAATCGAATTACCCCTACTAGCACGTCCACAATAAGATGGTTTGTACTAGTTCTGTTAGTAAATTTAGGTCTAGTAAAGCCAATGGTGACTTTACATGCCCGGGGAGACAGTAGTCAGTCCCCGGGTATGGAGTCTATGGTGGAGGTCCGCTAGGACATCCCCGTGTTACGGCACGTAGGGTGCGGTGTAACACACATAGAAAAACATATGAGACCCTATGGAGTAAAAGACCCCATAGCCCATAGAACACATTGACATTCAAAGGAATTACACACATTCATGTCCAACAGTGGGAGGAAAGAGCCCCACTCTTGGCAGGATGGAAAAAAACAAACTCAGGAAATCCCGCAAGGCTGCTGGGGGACTCACTAGGTTAGGAAATTCAGCCTAAACAGAGAATTCTCCCTAACAGCCCATGAGCACATACATATTATAAGAGAAGGGATTCAAGATGACATACAAAATGGCATTATAGGGACATGGAATTCTGGAAGGCAACAAATGGAGCATGCTGAATTAAGCTAGTCATGACTTCCCACATTTACTGAATTTCAAGGTTAATCAGGTGCACTTTAACTTATGGTTTTTCCTTGAGTTTATTTATTTATTTATGTATTTATTTATTTATTTTCTGTTGGTTTTGCTTTGTTCCTGGAATAAGTCCCACTTTTTAACACCCTCACAAACTGCCTCACCACTTGTTTTCGTCTTTGTGCTATTGTACAGGCACCCTTCGTAGAAATGACTCCACCATCTGTGAATAAGTCCACTCTGTTCACAATTGACATCCCTGTTCTTCAAATAAATATAAATGCAAATACTCATACATCCAGGGTGCTTCCTCAGAACACATCACTATGCTGCTAGATCCTGAGTTGGTCGAAGATGCACAGGACTCCTTTTCAGAATGATGTCTTGCGGTCCCTTGCATACAGCTGGAAAATTCCACTTGCATATGTTTAAAAAACAACATGCATTTTTTTGGACTAGTTCAAGATTTTCAAATGTTATGTTATGTTGATTTATACCACACACAGCCAACACCCAGGGGCAGTCTCCAGGCGCTCATGTGGCTCGGCAAGAAAGAGGATGGGATGAGGGAAGAGTGATAGGATAGGTCCAGAACCAGTAGAAACTGGCGTCTTTGTGTGTTGGCTTGAGGATGGTGGTTGTGTGCACTGGCTTATTGTATTCATGCGGGTAAGGTCCAATGCCTGGGTTGTTTCTATGTGACTGCTATGTAGAAAGATGTCTGTGTATTTTATGTGTAGATTGGATGGTATTTCCGGTTGTGTGCACTGGCTTGTTGTATCCATATGGGTAGGGTCCAGTGTCGAGGCTTGTTGTCGTAATCTTGTGTTGGGTGTGTGTTAGTGTATAGGTTGGCTAGCCCAGTGGGCATGTATAGTGTTTGGTGGTGGTTTGGGGGGGCAGGAGTGAGGTGGTTAGTACATTGGCTACTCTCTAAGTTCTTCTGTATGGCTAATCTAAACAATTCTATATAGTGATATGCATGCTAATCTTCAGCAAATGTAACTAAAACTGGTGCATGGCTAATATTCACAGTTCTGTCTAGATGTGACACAGGATAATATTCACAAATCTATTTAGATGTGGTACATGCTAGTATCCACACATCTGTCTAGATGTGACACAGGCTAATATTCACAAATCTGTCTGGATATGACACATGCTCATATTCACAACATCTAACTAGATGTTACACATGCTAGTATTCACAATTCTGTCTAGATTTGACACATTGTAATATACTCAATTCTGTCAATGCTAAACGTTAGGAAGTGGAAAGATGTATGCATGTATTTTTGGGACACATCGTTTTTAATTGGTGCATATTTTAATATTTTAGTAGTCTTAAATATCTACGACCAATTGTCTAAATGGTGCTGACACAAAGACCTTATTAGTCTGAGGGTCTCTGGCTATCAAACCACCTAATATGAGGGTCTCAATCAGTCTTTGTTAAAATTGCCTTTTTTTAAATGACGCGCACTGGAAATTAGCAAGTTAGCCTAAACTTTTCCTTTTCACCCTTAAAGCCAATAAGAGAGCCACTTTGTGTTAGACATCTGTGAGCCTAGGCTTCTCCTGAAGAGATTGTGTTAGTGCCGGTCAGAGGGGAGTATTTCATAAAGACCTGTAGTATTTATTTGCAGACTGACTCCTGTAGTTTTTAAATTTCACATAGTTCATTCTGGAGCATATATTCAGAACTGTCAAGGGGCACCATGAGATATCTGTTTGCTCATGCAATAAATCCAGTGAAACATTCCTAAGTGTAGGACTTCAGAGGTGAGCTAGCTGTATGATACATAGATTTTTGGAGACAATGGGCCTCATTCCGAGTGCGGCGGTAAGGGGTTAACGCATTCCGAGGTCCTTTAGCGGGTCCCGCCAAGGGCTGCTGTTAAAACCAGCCGCCCTTAGCGGAGCCGCTAAAGGACCAGGGAGCTAATAAGAGGCCCGTTATTAATGGGCCCGTTATTAGCTCCCTCCCCATTCCCATTGCGCCCTATGGGGGCTCGAATGGGAATGGGGATGGCCTCCCTGAATGGGGAAATACTGGGTCCTCCAAGGTTGGAATGACCCGGTAAGTCCCCATTCAGGGAACCCGGACCCGAGTTTGGAGGCAGCCATGACGAAAATAGCGGCATGGCTACCTCCAAACTCGTAATGAGGCCCAATGTGTCCTAATTCAAATTACAATGGGTGATCCCATGGTTTTATCGTTGAGTTTGCATACAATAAGCGTGACTTGAACTTTCCATCTACAAGCATGTGCACTGCCCAAGCCCCCTCCTCCACACAGAAGAGTTGAACGCAAGTTAGAACGTGTGAAGCTAAAACGGGTAGCTTCCTTGGACGAAAGAGTTCATTTCAACACGTCCTGATTATGTGGCAAAATGTAAGATAACCTATCTGTGGGGGGAGTTTAATATGCAGAGCTTTAAGGGACATATAGCCTTTTGGTTGTAACCCCTGAGCTTCTATCTGGGGCTACAACCAAAAGACCCGGGCTATAGCCCCCTCAGCCGCCCACTGGCAACAACTCTGTTTAGCACCCTGGTTCGAACATTGTCTTCATCTGAGCGAATCAGAAAGGAGGCTTTCCAAGAAATCCCCAGCTTATTTAGTTCATATTTGCTCAGAGGTCCAGCTCATTGAATATCTGGGCCAATCAGAAGTAACTGCGCCCTCTCTAGCCCCTTACCATCACATCACACATGCCTGCCTCATTTCTCTGCAGCCAAGATGGGTGGGCTGCTCCTCCTTGTTTTGCGTACATCCTGCATCTGTCGGCCAAACAAACATTGTTACAATACATACTCCGTCCTCTTAGATGGAGGTGATGGGTTGATTGATTGGACATGTATTTTCGTTCAAAAATGGAAACCAACGACAAAAGTAAACTGGCCACGTTGCATTTCGCCACAAGGCCTGCGGTACACAACATTTTTGATTCCCTCCAGCCTGCAGATGCATCCTATGGCGCAGCATAGACTGCTCTCCACAATTACTTGCTCCCCCTGGCCAATGCTGACTCTGAGCATTTTGTCATGCTATCCACCCGCCAGAAGGACAATGAGATGCTGGACACTTTTTAAGGCCGTCTCAGGACGCTGTCAGTGGCATGTGTATGGGTCAACCCTGACGACATGGTTAGGAACCAGTTCATCCAAGGGTGTTCCTCAGGAAATCCACAGAGGCAGGTGCTGAGAGAACCTGGGATCACCTTGCCTCGCATCCTAGAGCTGGGTATTGCCAGGAAATATCGGAGGTAAGAGCATCAGGAATGGAAGCGGGTGCACGTCCTGTCAAGTCAGAGGAAGTTTGCACAGTGGGCCGTGGTGGCAGGTGTGCCAGGAGGCAGGCTGAAAACTTCCAAGACAGTGGTGGAAAGCGGGGGGAGGCATGTCAAAAATATGGGTATGACCTGCCCCACCCTGCAGAGTGCCCAGCAGCAGGAAGGACATGTGGGTGGTGCGGGCTGGCAGACCAGTACGCCCGGGTGTGCAAAGCTTACCTGCCGGTGATGGTTCCCAGGGGCCCTGTGCGGTCTGGGTTCTTTAGACAGTGTTGCCCTCCCAATATTGCCTAGCTGCATCAAGGGGAGGAAGGCGCAAAACCTGACGAGGAGGAGGAGGAAGAAGAGGAGAATATTTTCTTCATGCCGAGCATAGAGTCCCTCAAGTCCAAGAGCCAAAGACAACCGAGGTGCATCGTGACAGTCAATGACTTCGCCATTTCGGCGGTGGTGGACACGGGGCGTCTGCTCCCCAAACTCTTGAATCTTCACGTTCGGGGGCTCACATCCCCTGGATGGTGCATTTGTAGTTCAGGGGGGGATGGGGGCTCCCAAATAAAAGCCTGGTTCTACATGAAGCCCATCAGCACCTACACAATGCTAAGCTGTGCGGCGTCTGAAAGCACTGTGACTCGTAAGCTTCGTGTAATCCGTGTACGTGGAGGACATACAAACTTTACTGGACAAGTATGCTAAATTGTTCCAATAGATTGGACGTATGACCGGCAAACCAGTGAGGCTGTACATTGACGATTCAGTGCAGCCATTGTGCTCAAACACTGCAGGGTAACGTTCCACCTGAGGGAGTTGGTAGACAAGGAGCTGGACAACCTGGTGAATCTCGATATCATCGAGAAGGTGGATGGTCCGACACCATGGGTGTCCCCTATCTTGGTTGCTAGAAAACCCAAGCAACCCGACTGAGTGAGGATTTGTGTAGATATGAGACTCCCCAACAAGGCGATCTAGAGAGAGTGACATCTCACACCAACGATAGATGACATTATTACAGAGCTGCAAGGGGCTCGCTTCTTCTCGAAGCTTGATCTCAGTGCCGGATACCATCAGGTTCTCTTGCATCCAGAGTCAAGATACATCACAACCTTCAAAACTCACGGGGGCCTATACCAGTAAAAGAAACTCAGCTTTGGGGTGTCCTCAGCGGCGGAGGTTTTCCAAAACATAATCAGGGGTGCACTGGTGGACCTTGAGGGCGTGCTGAACATCAGCGACGTCATTCTTGTATTCGCCAGGTCTGAAGTGGATCACCTGCACAAACTGGCTAAAACATTCGAATGACTACAGTCTTTGGGCCTGATGCTCCATCCGGAGAAATATGAATTTCTGAAAACAAACATCAAGTTCTTCGGCTTCATGTTTATAGAGGGTGGAGTGGCCCCCGATCCCCGCAAGGTAAACGACATTAAAGATGCACGACCGCCTGAAAATGTGTCAGAAGTCAGAAGCTTCTTGGGCATGGTAACCTATGGTTGCTGTTTTATCAAAAACTTGCCGTCCAGGTCCCAGCCCCTACAGGCCCTCACTAAGAAGGAGACTATGTGGCAATGGGGACCACTGGAGCAGGCAGCCTTCGAGGACATTAAGGGCACCCTCACGGCAAAAGATATGATGGCATTCTTTGACCTCACCCTCCAGTCCGTAATAATCATGGATGCCACACCTTTTGGCCTGGGGGCTGTCCTGACACAAGTTGGGCCTGATTCCAGCGTCTGCCCGGTGGCCTACGCCAGCAAGGCCCTGTATAAGACTGAACAGCGCTACTCTCAGATAGAACGGGAGGCCCTGGCAGTCCTGTGGGTGTGCAGGAACTTCCGGCTGTACATTCTGGGTAGGCCAGTGAAAGTGATTAACGAACTCAAGCCCCTGCTCCCAATACTGGCCGGATCCTCATCCAAAACCACCAGTGAGGATCGAGGTGGAAGCTTGCGCTTCTGGAGTATGGGGTCTCGCTGGTCTACCAGCCTGGCTCCAGCAACACGGCCGATTATCTGTCTCACCATCCGAGGGGACACCCCGGCGGCGAGATGAATGCCTGTTCAGAAGAGGCCGATGATCACATTCAACTGGTGGTCGAGGCAGCAACCCCAAATGGCCTGCCACTGAAGGAACTGGAGGAGGCAGCTGCACAGGACGAGTGCTTCCGTATACTCAGAGCGGCCATGCAGCAAGGGTCCTGGGGGAGCATGCTGGAGTTGTTGGCAGGGCGCACGCAGGAAGCGAAGGTGGTGCTCAAGCAGCTGTGGAAGGTACAGGATGAGTTGTCATTCTTGGCACACGGGCTGCTGTTGCGAGGAGATCGGATTGTGGTCCCTCAGGTCAAAGTCCAAGAGGTGATTGGCCTGGCCCATCAAAGACACCAAGGCCCACCTACGCCTCAAGGTATGGTTCCCTGAGCTCGAGCGACGGGTTGATGAGTATGTAGCCTCCTGCGTGTGGTGCCAGGCAGCTTCTCCCGCACAAAGGGAGTCTGCCATCAAAGCCATGCCCCGCGGCACCCGTCCCTGGGAGGTTGTCCATGCAGATTTTGGCTCAACCTATCAAGGAACTCATTTCCTGGTGGTGGTCGATGAGTACTCCAGATACCCGGAGGTAGAATTCATCCAATCGGTGGCCTTCGAACATGTGGTGGTGGCAATGGAGAAAGTGTTTGCTACTCATGGACTGCCCACAATCCTGTGCTTGGACAATGGGGCCCCATTCCAAGGTGAACGATTTGCGGCCCTCCTGGACGACTATGGAGTGCAACATAGGAAGGTCACCCCGCTCTGGCCGAGGGCCAATGGGGAGGCAGAGAGACTAATGTGCACATTGATTAAAGTGTTCTGAATTGCCCAAGGGCCAGGACCGTGTCTGGAGAGGGCTCTATATCAATTCCTGTGGGTTTATCAGACAACCCCACATACGTCTACGGGGGTGGCCCCAGCGGAAGCCCTGTTCAAGCGGTGCCTGATGGGGCTGCTGCCTGAGGTTGGCGAGAAGGAGCTGGGAGTCATCAATGACCAGCAGGTGTGGCAGGACCGACAGTTGAGGATCGAGCAGGAGAATGTGAGAAGAGGCCTCCGACCTCAACAACTTGTGCCCAGGGATGAAGTGCTAATTTTCTATGAACCTGAGCCACTTGACGTGATTGCGGTAATATGGTCAATGGTGAGTGCCTCAGATGGCCGGGCGTTGGTCACAAGGAATGTCAGCTTGTTTAAGAAACTGGGGGAGCCCAGGACCGAGGCACCCCAGGAATATATTTATTTATTTATTTATTTATTTATTCAAATTTATTTAAAGCGCACGTCAGCCCAGGGGCATTGTGGCGCTGTTCCATGAAGACAAAATATGGTTACAATGGAAGGAAGATGGTTACAAAGCAATTTTCATTACAAGACACATTTCGTAGCAGACGTATGAGAGCAAGTGTAGGTGAAGGAGGGAGGATGCTAGTTGAATAGTGTAGTTTTGAGGGATTTGCGAAAGGAGTACAGCGATGGTTCTGCTCTGTGTGAGTTGGGAAGGGCATTACAGAGTTTAGGTGCTATGTGTGGGAAGCCAATGCCGCCGGATTTGGCTCTTTTTAAAGTGGGTACTCAGATTTGGTTGGCGTGATGGCTTCTTCTAGGACACATGGAGGAGTTCTTTGTTATCGTTTCAGATAAGTATGGGGGTGCTGTGTGATTGATGCCCTTGTGTGTGAGAGTGAGAATTTTAAAGTTGATTCTTTCCTTGACAGGGAGCCAATGGGCGCGTCTTCTGGCCTGTGAAATATGGTCTGTTTTGGGGATGTGTAGTGCAGCGCAGAGGGCATTATTTTGCACTGTTTGAAGCCTGCTTAGATTTTTAGTCGATGTGCCTTCCAGGAGGGCGTTGCAGTAGTCCAATCTGGCTCCTATAGTTGCTCTGGCTACGGAGAGGCAGTTGGGCGTGGTAAGGTAGGGTTTTATGGCATAAATGAGTTTGGTGGACAGATGCTGAGGAGATGGCGCTGGTTTGTCTGGTCATGGAGAGTGTGGCATCTAAGTAGACTCCTAAGGTCTTGATGGCAGAGGAGACAGGTATGCTTATACTGTCAATAATCATGTGAGAGTAATCGGGGCTGAGTTTAGTTAGTGTTTCGCTTGGGGCTAGGATTATGATTTCGGTTTTGTCTCCGTTTAAGCAGAGACCATTGATACCCATCCAGGTTTGGATGGTGGAGTAAATTTTGAGGAGGGCTTCTGAGTCTTGGTCGTAGTCTCCGGAAAGGGGGAGGAGAACTTGTGTGTCATCGGTGTAGTTTGTGTAGGCTATGTTGAGGGAGTCCAGTAAGTCAAAGAGTGGTTTGGTGAATAGGTTGTAAAGGGTCAGTGCAGTGCAAGACCCTTGTGGGACTCCACAACTTATAGTGGTGGGGGGGTGCTGGCCTGGTCTCAGTACACTTTCATGGCCCTACCTTCAAGGAAGGATGTGATCCAAGTGGTTGCCTTGTGAGAGAAGTGTGCAGCATTGAAGAGGTGAGATGTGAGCTGTGGTCGACCAGGTCAAATGCTGCAGAGAGGTCGAGCAGTAGGAGGAGAGCAGGCTTGCCTGTGTCCATTATCTTTGTAATTTGATTCTTTAAATCTAGAAGGGCAGTTTCAGTCCTGTGGCCTTTGCGGAAACCTGATTGTCTTTTGCCTAGGATGGTGTTGGTTTCCAGGTAGTGTTGGATTTGGTTGTGCGCAGCTTTGTCTAGGATTTTGAGGACAAAGGGGACGGTGGTGATGGCCGATTATAAGGGAAGGATTGAGAGAGTGTTTTTTTAGGAGTGGGCGAACCCAAGCTTCTTTTAGACATTAGGGTACGGTTCCAGATGCGAATGAGGCATTGATGAAAGCCGTGATGATGGCAGTGAGGGGTTCTGAGCACTCTTTGATTAAGGAGGGTGGGCAGATATCCCCTTTGCAGGTTGAAGGTTTGATTTTTTTGAGGAGTTCCTTGACTTCCGTCTCTGAGACTTCTCTGAAAGCGAAAAGGGGTGTTTGTGAGAGAGAGTTGTTAGTGGGAGCTTTGAGTTAGGAGGCTATTTTGTTTTGGAGTGTGTCGACTTTATTCAGGAGGGCAGACTGAATATCTGTGCACCATGCTTCCTCCTTGATGATTTCGTCTGAGCTGGAGGCAATGTGGTGAGTTCTTTGAATATGGAGAATATTTCTCTTGATTTGGAGCTGGCATTAGTAATTCTCTGGTTATATTCGGATTTAGCATGGAATATAGTTTTTTTGTAGGTCGACGAGATCAGTTTGAAATCGTTAAGAGAAGATTGGTTAGGCTCTGATTGCCATCTTGATAGAGCTTTGCGCTTCTTGGTGCGAAGGTCAGATAGTTCTTCAGTGAACCAAGAGTTGCAGTGCATTGAGTTGCAATGAGTTCAATGGCTTGAGTGAGTGCACTGGAGTAGATGTTGGCGAGGGAGGTAGGGTCATGGGTAAATGGAGGCTTGAGTTCAGGGATATCAAGGAGAGGAACAAGGTTGGAAGCAGTGAGTTTTTTGGAGCTTCTTACTTTTGTGGGGGGCATGAGTTAGGGTTTTATGCATGGGTGTGGTAGGAATGGAGAATTGAATGAGGTAATGGTCCGTCCATGGGAGGGCCGAGATGGAGGTGATAGCAGATGAGCAGTTGTGATCAGCTAGCCAGTCAATGTATCTGCCTTTGTGAACATACCCGACGAGGGTGGGGGTGCTGGATCCTCCCCTCGGTCTCCTGTCAGCGGGCCGGCTATCAGTGGAACTCCCATCCCTGAGGTGAGCAGGAGGTACTCCCTGAGGACAGGGTGAGGGATACCTGTTTGCCTCCGTGACTATGTTCTGGAGCAATAATGAGGTACGACCCCGGTAGGGTCTGCCATGCATGGGGAGGTGAGGAGGACCCTGGGGCGGCTGTGAATAAATTGGTTTGCAGGGTACAGTTGTGTGGTTTAACATTGTTAGTGTGTTTTGAGTTCAGTGTGATTATGTAAGTTCAAATGTTTAATGTTTGTCCTCATGGAAAGGGAAGAGTGTGGTGCTGCCAGTTTAAGGGCTACGGCACACAGCAGAGTGATGTTGCACTCCGCCACATGCCTTTAAATAAAGGGGGCATGCCCGCCTAGGCAGTGCGACCGGGGAGCCCGAGCCTAACAAGACGTCTCTTTGTGAGTCTCTGACCAGCGAACTGGGGGGCTCACGGAACATCGCTACGGGATGGAACGCCCCACAACACCTCCCATCCCGGTGTCCACTTATGCAGACATGTTAGCATGGAAGCACACTGCAGGTGGGACGCCAAGAGAGTCTTTTTTTAAAATACGTACATGCCGCCGTATACCCCATAGGTGTTAAATGCCCTAGCACCTATTCAGACAGAAATTCCCAGGAAATACACAGAAAGTTGAGTCAGGCTTGCCTGGGAATTCCTTGCCCTGGCGATAATGCTTAATAATTCTGCATTGATCAGCAGCACACCCTCTCCCATTCATCCCTTACTCTCCTTACTCTCTCCGTTCTGCATGGTTTGTTGCATATGAATCTGCTCTCCATGGCCAGCCTCTCTTTTCTAACCCTGCAGTCGTTTGTTCCATTTTGGCTCTTTATGTCTTACCTTTCCTTATTTTTTTTGTTGTTGAAAGCTTTGCTTTACCGGTTCACTCATTTAAAATGTTACACAATATTAACACAGCTACATCTTCAAAAAATACTTTTACAAATCCATTTAGAACTTAAAATCGATAAACATTTCAGACTTGCCTAAATTTAAATTATTTGTCAAAACAGAATGTTTAACACAATATAATTACACAGCATTATGTCCTGTTCATATAAAGCCAAGTGAGTGGGGACTGTTTCTTTTAGGAATTTGAATGCAGTGAAGTATTTTTATCAAAGTGTAACTTCTGTTGTACATTTAAAACTACATGAGAAGCTTTATCGTAAAATGTAATAGGCGAGGAAACATCTTCCTGGTAAAAATATGCACACGTGGGCCTGGAGCCTGGTGATTTTCGAAACTAGGACACCTAACAGTAGATTACGAAGTAGTTTCGACTTTTAGGAATTATCTGACTGTTCAGGAACGGATGATATATTTGCAGTTCTATAATCTCCGATTAACCTAGAAAAGTTTATGGAAAATGCCAAGTGCTATTTTTCAATTCTAATGAAATATTAGAGGAAACGTTTAAATCTACAGGGTCACTAGTGACTTTAAATAGTAAGAGGAAATTCAATAACGCGTTTTTCATTCATAACCTATGCTAAATGCGAAGATGTTTGCGTGTTTGAACATTATTTTAGGTTCTGCCTTCAAGGCCCATTTCATGCACTGCAGAACATCTAAGTACATGGATGTCGCGTGGAAACCGAATTTCACTTAATGTTAATGTCAAGTAGTTTCTGGTTTTCTGTTCAAAATTCTCGAAATATTTTGTGCATAGGATGCTCATAATTACCTAGTGTCAAAAATGATCGATCTTGTAAATGTAGGTGTGTTTGTAATGCAATGCATTAAAGATTATGCTAACAAAGTAAAAAGCTAAAATAAAATGTACTGGACAACTACTAAAGGGTTCATTATATTCCAACTTAAATCAATGCTCTTATTTTGGCAGCATTTTTTATTCTAGATCTCAAAGTAGATCACAACTTTTCCCCCCTGCATCATTTCATTGTGCTCTATTCCAATCTAATGTTACTATATATGGCTGTTGTTTCTGTCCCATCCTTTATCAAATAATGTAATCCAATGTTCTATGTTTGCTTGGTTCTTTGAGAACATAGTTCTGACTGTTGGTATAGTCACCCATCATGTACAAAATAATTGGCTACATTTCCATGTATTTCCTTTGGATTCCCCCGCCTGTTAGCCACAAGACTTAGCCACATTATCATAACTTGTATGACTACACTTCGTGCAAATAAATTACTCAATGTTTGGAGCGATACATTCAGATCAGTTTAACAGAGTTAAATAAATGCTTATGCAGGGTCCAGCACTACTCCCAAAAGAACTAATAGGAAACCAAATACCATTAGTGACATTTCAAACGATTTAGAATACAATACAATTAAATAAAAATAATAAAACAAGCACATTAACAGCATTATAATGAACAAAGGGACAACCAGAAAAGACAAGGAAGGATCTCAAGGGATATAGCAGTGAGGAAAGGGAACATACATAAGAAAGGGAGAAGAATAGTCCACAGCAATCACAAACCGACAGATACAGCATTGAAAGCAATGAGTGCCTTTGCCCCACTATGCAAAGGACGAGCAAGCCAGGTCTATTAGTGTTAAGGACAACTCACGCAACAAAGTCATCATATAGGCTCATGGTCTCTCGTTGGCATTCATCTAGAGATAAGCTTGGACAAATCTGAAAGGAACCATTCCAAGCAGCTCCATAAGCACTCAAATGTCGTTGCCACTGCCAAAATTATTGAGAAAGCCATCACCAACTTCTATCAAAAATATACATGGTTCCACCATTGGTTGTGACTGTTCTTAAAGTCCAAGCAATCACGATACAAAACAGATGAGCAATCACTAACACTATCAATCCCCAAAACACAAATTGCCATTATGACTATTAGTATTAGTATATCAGACATCATTATCGAAGTGTGCTTTCTATATGCATCTGCTGCACTCACTGATACCATTTTCTCTTTTAGTCTGAGTCCACATTGGAATAAAGTGAGTAGTCTGCGTTTTAAAAATTCTGTGTACCATCTCACTGTACACAATCAAGAGATATGTGAAAAGTCTCAGAAGATCTTTGGAAAAATTATTGGTATCAGTTTCGGATGGAGCTGAGGTTAGGAGTCACAGGATAGCACAGGCATAATGTGCTTCATTTCGTGTTCATTGTTGCAGTCAAGTATTGGTGTTAATTTCGTTAACGCAATTTATTTTGGCAGTTATGGTATTACCACCAGTTGTACCTCAATGGCAAATTCTGAGTCTGGAGGTGAAGCTGTACATTTACCCACTTCATCTGCATATATTGGGGGATTTACCACTGCAGATTTACCTCTTACCGTAAATCCTCCAAACTCCGTATGGAGTTCAATGGACTCCAGAAAAGGGGGCAGGGGGTGTGTAATTCCACAGAATAAGGGGGTGATTCATGGAAAAAACGTGCAGCGAAAATCGCAGCGCAAGCAGGCGCAAGGTGGCGCAAGCGTGAGAAATCAAGCGCACGTGCACGCGTGCGATTCAAGGAAGGTGCAATGCGTGTATACCACTGGTTGTGCGCCAAATCCATGCGTGGTGCACGCGGGCGCACACGTCATCAAACGGCATGTGCTACGCGCACAGCGAAAGCGCACATAGCGCGGCGCACACAAAAGAAGTGGGCGGAACAGTGGGTGTAACACGCGGAATGGGGAATAACGCGTGAAAAAGAAGGCGTAACTGGGGAAGTACTGCAGGGAACTACACGGAACGCCAACACGCACGCGAACAACCGTATTCATGGATCCGAATATGGGAAACCTGCACACGGCAAAAGACGCGCATAGGCGTCAATGCGTCTGCCACAGGAAGGCAGGCGGAAGCGTCCCCGCGCACAGTATAAAAGTGCACGCAAACAACAAACACGTATATACCGCTATGATGAATGCCCCATTTGTCGCAGCACTGATCGTGGGACACTGCAGGAGGAGGAGAATACCCAGGGCACGCATTTTTTCTCCCCGGACAAGTCTTTTTGGGATGCCTGACGACCAGGTCTACGGCAGGTATAGGTTTCTACCTCGCATCATCCTAGACCTGGCCAGGGAGTGGGAAGATGACCTTGCATCCCCCACCCTCTGCTCCCAAGCATTGAGCCCCTTGGAGAAGGTGCTCAATGTCCTGCATTTTTTGGCCACTGGGTCATTTCAGCAGACTACTGCCATAGTGGGGTCTCACAAGCCACGCAGTCATACTGCCTACACCAGGTCTTGGCAATCATGACAGCGCGCCCCCAGTCCGCAGGAACATATACATGCCCAAAACACCAGCAGAAAGGCAGGCCGTTGTCCAGGACATTTACAGGGTGGCACACTTCCCCAAAGTGCTCAGTGCCATAGATTGCACCCATGTGGCTCTACGTCCACCTAGGACCACTGAGCACATCTACCGAAACCGCAAGCACTGGCATTCCAATAACGTGCAGGTTGATGCGATGCAAAGGGAATCATCACCTCTGTCTATGCAAACTACCCTGGCTCCACCCATGACAGTTTCATATACAGAATGTCCGCCCTGAGCCGGGCCCTGGAAGCTGGGCAGCATGGCGACACATGGCTCCTAGGTGAGTACAAATGCCTGTGCACATGCATGCATGTCACACACACACACAAATACACAAACCCCAATAATCACAACCATCATCACCTCTCCAGGGGACAGTGCCTACCCTCTGAGCAACCACATGATGACGCCAATCCGGAACCCCACCACACCACCCCAGGTAAGATACAGTGCTGCCCATATTGCAACCAGGGCCATAGTGGAGCGCGTATTCGGAGTGCTCAAGTCAAGCTTCCGCTCCCTTGACCGCTCTGGCGGGCAGCTACTCTATGCACCCCCAGTAGTGTGCAGGATCATTGTGGCAGCATGTGTCCTGCACAATGTTGCAACACGGCAGGGCGTACCTGTGGACATGGTGGTGCCCCCACATCACCGACCACAAGCACAGGCGCTGCCCATGGGAGGGGACAGGGCACGTGGCAAGGCAGCCCGGACCCAGCTTGTGGCCCCATTTTTCACCTAAACTCCCACCCCTGAGGAGTGCACACAGGCCTGGCACATACCAGGTGAAAATCGATGATGACAAAGAGACAGTCAACTGTCACAACCATACCACCCTGAGAATGTTGCCATGCAAGTGCCACATTGTGTGCATCCCTAGCTCCTTAAACATAAGAAATCCTGTGTGACCAAAAGGCACACATGCAAGGTGTGAATCACACAGACCTGAAAAACAGGCCATGACTTTCACTGCTATGTCACCCAAACCCTCCCAAACCACAACATGACATGGCAAGCAATAGCTATACACCAACGCAGTACCAATAAGGTACACATTGACATGTGAAAAATGTAAAGTGACATCACACAATGATGCCTGACATGGAATCAAATGAAATGACTGACCAACAACCTCCCACCCAAAAGAAGTCATACACAAATGCATTCCAACAGTTGTAGTTGTAACATAACAATGAATGCCTGTGTACATGCACATTGTGCATTGCAAAATCAACACTGTAGCTTCTGTGTGCTGTGCCCACCTCATGCAACACACTGCTCAGTGCACAGCATAGTGAACAGCCATTGTGTGTGACGCACACCCTGAGCATCACATCCAAGCGACAACATACATCAAAAAGCAAATTACACATGTACACGATCCACAATTGGTCATAGATCATGTGCTGCAGGGACACAGTGGGCACCAGAAGGCAAACAGAGTGTACATGTGGACATGGAAGGGTGGTTGTGCATGTAGCGGATCATAGAGCGAGTGTGTGGGTCAGTAGGGACATGCACTCAATATATGAATGTGCAATCAAGTGACCATCAGTTTCCTCTACACATCACATGTGAACATTCACCATGTGTACACCCCAGCATGTCAAGCCACAACTATTCCCTCAAACCTGAAAGGTAAACACAACACATGAACAGGCATTGATCAGCAGAATACATCATGTACATAGGATACTGCAATCACAATGCCAGGGTGTGCATCACACTGTAGGGCAAGGCAACTGTCAACAACAAAACACCCCCCTCCCCCTCACAAATCACCATGACCCACTGAACAACTGCACCTGGGTTATCTAGCCTTTATCCTTGAAGTTCATCTGGCCACAGGATCACCCTTCCCCTTTGTAACCATCTCCCACCTTGTGTGCAAAAAGTTTCCAGCACCCTCAGAGGCCACCTTGACTTGCAAAAACACCACATCAAAGAGAACTCAAAGCAGGCCAACACAGAAGCCAAGCAAAAAGCCTGCAGGCAGCAAAACAAACCAGAAGACCCTCCAGTAGATGACTTGAAGTAGCAGTACGTCACAAAGCCAAAGTACTACCACAATGACGTAACAACCAAGGTAGCACAGTAAAACAATTTCACAACAGGATGTGTACTATGTGTGGTACATAACACAGAATAATGCACCACAAACTGATGTGTACTGTCACTGCTCCCGTGTACAGGTGCAGGAGTGGCACGAACCAATCACCCCCACCGTGGCTGGGTGCCTGCAAGGTCAAACTCACACAGGCCTCTGAGACCCTGGTGGCGAAGGAGGCTCAGGGATATGCAGTCGGGACAGGCATTGCTATACTGGATAACCGGAATGAGGGGCAGGAGAGGGGAGTAGGATTCACATGGGAAAGTAGGAAATGCACAAAACTGTACCACTCACATTAACACATACACAAGTACACCAAACCTGATCATCAAGCACATAGTAACAAATTACTCAAATGGAAGAGAAACTGAAACTTATCGCTGGGGTGAGTGCTGGCCTCCTGCCTGCGCACTCTCAGGTCCGGTAACAGGAGCAGTTTAATGCTGCAAAGAGAGCCACAGTTACTAATCTGTGTGTGCCTTTAACACACAAACACACCACTATATATGCCCCAAAGTAACAAAATACTCTACAAACAAACAATCTGGTGTGGATGCTTCGTACCTATACGTAACATTACCCCTGTGATGGTTCATACACAGTCAATGCAGTAAGTCATGCGCCGCTGGGTGCATTGCAAATGGAAGACCAATGTGTCACGAATCACACAACATGCAATGTTCCCTGGGTAAGCAGCCAGACGTATATAGCAAGGAATGACTTCAGAACAAGTCGTGTTCCACCATGACCCAAAAAAAGTAGGTAGTGCATGTGTCAAATTCTACATGGTAATGAAATGCACTGCACACGAGTCTGTCCCTTGCTGTCTGTCCCTGTGAGCTGCATCTTTCCATGTCTCGGAATGCTACATGGCTAATACAAGTGCCTCAATGGACCATGGTGGACCGGAGGGTATGTGCCACTGGCCCTGCAGGTGCCCCAGACAACTTTCCCATCAACTAGCCATTAGTCCACCAACGCATCTCAGCTGTATTGTGTGCTTCAACACCAATATTGGTCCAAGCTCACCGTCAGTGCTACTACTAAGCATGCATGTGCAACTGGCCAGGATGAAGGCCTGCTGCGTTGTGGCCCCCCTGTCCTGCTCCCCTTGCCTGGAGTCCCTTGAAATACATCAGCTGTTTTCGGATGTATGAGCGCAATCCCTGTGCCTCTGCTTGCGCACACATGCACATGTCGGCACCACCAAACGTGTCCAGCTTCTGGACGTCCAATGGCCCATGTCTGCTGGCAAAGGTGGTCTGGAGGCTCATCCCCCTGCAGAAATGGCATGAAACACATGATTAATGCTTTAAAATCATCTGTGTGTGTCTGTTCAGGCATTACATGACTGGACCATGTCAGAGACGTACAACACAAAACACACCATCAGTCCGTCTTTCACAGGCAAACTATTGAACACACCATCTACACCATGATTTGCAACAAGCACATGTACAGTATAGATAATAAACATACTACATAATGAATATCAATGAATGTACACAACAATCATGAAACCCGCCATCTAGTGAATGAAGAACAGGGGTCAATAACACCCCTATCATCCCCACTAGGGGTGTTAACACAAGTTTCACAGCAGCAGACATGCCACAGATATGACAGTCCAGATCCCTTGTGAAATAGGCTGTTACACCGAACCATCCTTGCAAGCCCATGGATAAGGGAAGCAGGAGTGGCATATGTGAGTCAAGGACCCCAAGCTGCAAACACATACACAAGACAAGCTTGAAGGGCACAGCTGGAACAGACAGTTGATGCTCTCAAAAGCCACAAAGCACCACACCGTCACATGAAAGCACAATAGACAAACAACTATAAACTATATTAACTAATTACACTAACTATGAAAAACCTACATTACCTATTTAAACTAACTATCAAAATGAAACTAAACTAACTAAACTAAAAGAAAAATCAAAAATGGCCACATACAAACCGGGGGGGAGGCATCCAGGAGGGGGGAGGTAGTGTGCTGCTCAACACACACATGCGATGATGTTGAGGAAAAAAAAAACCTCCATGGGCTCAACACCTGCACAGCCCTACCTATGTGGGAGATAGATTGTCGTCCAAGTCTGGCTCTTCCTGGAAAGGAGGACGTGGCACAGGAGCCTGACCACGGCTAGCCGTAGCTTGCCCCTCGTCGGCAGCAAGTCTGCCAGACGGGTGAGCCTGGTTCTGTGCGGCAATCACACGTAGGTCTGCATGCAGAACCTCCCGTGATACACGTGCTTCCTCTTGCAAGGTAGCACGTGTAACACAGAGTTCATCCTGCAAGGCCTGGCTGGACAGCTGCTGCACCTCCCGGCAAGCATGTAGCTCAGCCGAGATGGTACGCTCAAGCTGCGCAAACCTCTCCTCTGACCACTGTTGATAAAAAAGTATAAAAGCATGAGTATCCCAATGTACGGTCTCTCACACTAACGCAGTGAACTCTCGTTGAAAGTTTGTTCTGTTACTCTGAGAGCCGAATAGCTATCTGTTTGTCAATTGACTTCTTGGTAATTGTTGTAGCTTTTGAATAAAGCACTTTGTATGTTCTTTGTAACCTGTGTTGGTGTGTTTCCTTTGGGCTTCCCGGCCTCATATCAATTTCTTTGTTTTCACAGTTGGCGCCCGAACAGGGACCCTCAAGATTGATGCCGGATCATTGAAGGTTGATGCAGACTATCGAACCGGGATCGAACGGTGTGATTCTGCGGTCCCGACCGATCGAGACGCGATACCTCGGCAGCGCTGCACGATCCGATCCTTGGAAGATAGTCGTGTGGTCTGACACGGCATCTTGACGATGGTCCAAATTTTGAGGCGGGCAGATTTGCCAAAACCACCAAACACAAGGTAAAATTTGTTAGGTAAATTCTTTGATAAACCGTACGGTCTTCCTTAGGTTTGGTCAGGTGCAGTCGTGACCCAGCTCTCGATTTAACCCTGACAATTTGAATTTGGCGTATTGTATCTGCAGACACAATTATTGACCAGGTAACACCAATTTTTTGTGAAATGCCTGGGAAATTGTCTAGCTGCTTTAGGGCTCTGTTCCGCAGCGATCGACAATCCTTGGAATTTAGCCGCCCGGCACCACAGGAGGGGTCGCCGGCGTGTACTATGTACTGTAAGTATGGCATTGGAAGTATAGTATTTAATGATATTTGGCACAGACAGACCAGACATGCCTCCGAATTTCAGTGGCCAATCAACGGTAGTTTTGAGATCCCCCGTATTGAATACTTAGAATCGATCTTGTTAAAGAAAAAGGCCAGACCAGCAGCCTTTGATGTGTTACAGAATTGGAAAAAAGAAGCATTACAGCAGCTTAAAAGTAGGGATAAACATGCACGTCGTCATAAAACAAACGCCGAAAAAGCATTATTATATGATAAAGAAAAGCGTTCAGAATCAGTTAAAAATATGGATAGAGCTTTTTCACTCGGGATCCAGAAAATTTACCCCTCTAAAGATTTCCATGTTTCCGAGGAATTTATCGAGAAGTTATTAAACGAACGCAGGCCTGATGCCTCAGCGCCACCTCCGTATGCTCCTATTTTGGGCGCTCTGCCCATTCCTGTCGCTCCTGTTGTTATTCCTGTTCCCCCTGTACAACCTATTGTTCCTAGTCCTTTGGTTGTTGTTCCTCCACCTATCGCACCGCCCCTTCCTTCTGCACCGATAGTTGCACCTTTATTAAATTTACCTATACCTCCGCTCCCGAGTGGCCCCGTATTGACTGAAGTCGATCCAGGTGCAGGATCAAAGATTGTGACTCGTAGTACTGTTTCTGTAGATAAGAAACAGGAATTGTTTGCATGGGCTAAGCATTGCATGGAAAAAGGTGATCAAGTTAATGTTTTTTCCACATTATCTAATTTGAATAGTTTTCCCGAGAAAAATGTTTTTATCGAAGGTTTAGGGACTCATTTGTGTGTGATGTGGGGTAGATTACAAAATTCAGATCTTCCACAAGGGGTGAGAGATCTGAATGCTTTGGCACTTTCGAAGGACACAGAGCAGAAAGTATATGGGCATGTTGGAAAATTGTTTGAGTTTAGGAAAGACTTTGAAAAGTCACGAGATGAGGACGACGAAGACGATAAAATATATGTACAAACACGGTTCCTTCCGCGCCGTAGATCGGCACCTGAGGAAGTACGAATTTGTACTAAAGATGCGGTTCGATGGATCTCGGATTCATCGATTCCGCCAGATGAAGTATATGACACGTATAGTCAGTATACAGTAGAAATGCAAAGAAATGTAATTCAGGTGATGGTACAGCACCTGTAAGAGGAATGTGTAAGGAAGAGGGTTAGTTGCCCCATAGAATTATTGGGGATTTGTAAAAGGGCTTTCTTGCCCGATACTTCTACAGCTGCCTTAGCGCTCGACCTGGCCCTGTTGCTTAGTAAGCGGCCGGAGGTACCTATATCTCAGTTGCCTATGAGAGAGGTTCCTCCGAATCTTTGTCCCAAAAGTCGAGATCCCCGCCAACGCTGGGACTGGTGCCCCCGCTGTGGATATCCCTGCACATTATGTATCGCAATTTGTTCACGTCCCGTTTTCACGACAGGAAGTGAACACAATTAGACAATCAGTTCCCGATATCAGGAAAAACCCGACGGGGTTTTACAAAGAAATAGAGTCTGTTTTACAGTCCTCTGTGTTCACCTTGAGTGACATTGACTTGTTATTCCCTGTACTCCTACCCTTAGATGTATGGAAACAGGTTCGGACAATAGACGATGTGCCGGGGTTGGGAGATACGTGGGCTAATATGATTAGAATTGATGGGGAAAGACCAGCTGGTGAGAAACCACCACAGGTAATACTTACTTTGCCTGATAGAATTGTCGCTAAACTAAAAACTATAATTCCAGAGAAAAGAATTATTTGGGACAAGCTTATGGCCTGTGTCCAAGGGAATACTGAAGACGCCACCAAATTTTTTAATAGATTCGAGCAGGTATTTTCTGACTTCAGTGGACAGGATTTAGGTACAGAGTCGGGGAAAAGGTTGTTCGTGGACAAATTTGTACTTGGATTGTTACCTGACATCCAGTCACAGATTATGTCCTCTGAGAGCGCTTGGCAGGCAAAATCTCAATCTGAGGTTTTGCACATGGCTCAGTATTATGAGAACCGTGTTAATAATGAGAAGGAAAACATTGAAAAGAGAAAGGGAGATTTGAAAACCAAAGTATTATTACAGCAAATGGTTAGAAACCCCAGGGGAGGCATGACACAGACTAGAGGTCAGTATGTCCCAAAAGGAAATGCTCCTTTGGGTCTTGTGAATATTAATCAATGTGCTTATTGCCGCCAGGAAGGTCATTGGCGAGCACAGTGCCCTGTCCTTCGCCAGAGGTCAAACAGTGCGTTTGGGGGTATGGGTAGACGACCTAGGGGCCGCCCTGGAGCAGGGGCCCTGATAGAGGTCAGCTTTTACAAGATCCCCAGCAACCTTTTTCACGGGAAAATCAGACCTCGAGTATGGACTCGAGGAACATATTTGATCACCCTTCTGCTGCCTACCTTTCTGAAGAGCTTCCTTTTGACGATTCTCTATTTCATTAGGATTGCCCGAAGCAGGGTTTGGAACCTTCACCTATTCCCGTTAATCAGAAAGGCCCCTACGTTGAATTATTAGTAGGGAATAGGAAACACCAGTTTTTGATTGACACTGGAGCACAGAAGTGCTCCATTGATCATTCTCGGGTTCCAAACATCCCACTGTCAGGGCAAACAAATGTTTCCGCAGGGTTTTCTGGTATACCAACTGTCTGTCCGGTTTCTGCACCGGTATCTGTTTCTTTGGGTTCCTTTACGGACCATTGTCCTTTTCTTCTCACTTTGAACTGTGGAGAGAATTTGCTGGGGTTGAATTTGTTAAAGAAATTGAACGCAGTAATTCATTGTTCTTCGGATGGAGTACGGCTGAAGGTTTCACCACAGCAACTTCCTAATTCTCAGTTCTTGATTCGACCTTTACCTCCCGAGTTTAGCATTGTCCCGGAATGTTTGTGGGCGGTGGACGACAATGATGTCGGAGTGTTACAGATTGAGCCCGTTAAAATAGTACTGAAACTGCCACGCATTCCGCAGTATAAAATATCAGTCGAGGGCGAATGTGCTTTGAAATGCATTGTCTCCGATTTTGTGCATCGTGGGGTGATCGAGGAGATTACAGGTAGTTTGTGTAATAGTCCGATCTTGCCCGTATATAAGAAAGGCGACAATGCAATTCCATACCGGTTCATAATTGATCTTCGTGCTATTAACAGAGTGGTCGCCCCACAATTTCCTATTGTGCCCGATGTGACGACGATATTGACAATGATCCCTGCTACGGCTACGCACTTCAGCGTTGTGGATTTAAAAAACGCTTTCTTTAGTATTCCTATACATAAAGAAAGCAGATATCTGTTTGCGTTCACCTTGGGGGGATGCTCATTTACATTTACAAGGGCACCTCAAGGGTATACTGAAAGTCCCAGCATTTATACTAGAGCTTTGAAAGAGCAGCTCGACACCCTTGAATTGCCACCTACTTGCACGCTGCTTCAATATGTTGACGATTTGCTTTTGTCTGCAGACTCTGAGAGTGCTTGTAAAGAAGGCACTGTACTGTTGCTTGTTCATCTAGCTAAAAATGGTCACAAAGATTTGCTTAAAAAATTTCAATATTGTTGTCAGGAGGTTGCCTATTTAGGCTACCTCCTGTCAAAGGAGGGGAGAAGATTGACACCTGAAAGAATAAAACACATTTCTGGCATGTCTGTTCCAAATACACAGAAGGAAGTCAGAGCCCTGATAGGTATGGCTTCTTACTGTACGTTGTGGATCCCGAACTTCTCACTAATGATAAAACCGATGTTGGCTCTGACGAAGAAGGGCATTTCTCTGCCACTGCCATGGGAATCGGAACATCAACGATCATTTGGGCTTCTCAAAACCGCGTTCTGGGTACTCCAAATTATCCCAATGTACGGTCTCTCACACTAACACAGTGAACTCTCGTTGAAAGTTCGTTCTGTTACTCTGAGAGCCGAATAGCTATCCGTTTGTCAATTGACTTCTTGGTAATTGTTGTAGCTTTTGAATAAAGCACTTTGTATGTTCTTTGTAACCTGTGTTGGTGTGTTTCCTTTGGGCTTCCCGGCCTCATATCAATTTCTTTGTTTTCACACTGTCTCTGGGACATCAGAAGGACACCCAGAGTGGATCTGAGGGAAGATACTATTGCCTCAGGGCCTCCATGTGTGCCTCTGCGTGAGCAGCAATTGCTTTACACAGAGACAACATTTCCGCCTGGCGTTCCCTGTCTGAGGCCGCCATGCCCAGCCTGAGCGAGCGGGCCGTGGAGCGTGCCGCCTGCTGCTGGAGAAGCACCTGCCTAGCAGGGGGGAGCACGGATTGGGCCACACGCTCCATGCTTTCAGCGATGTTCTCCATTGCTGCCCCCTGCCGTTCAGAATTGGCAGTCATGTCTTGCTCCCACTCAGTATACTGCAGTTGCGCGCGGCGACCGCGTTGCTAGGCTTCACCCCTGCGGGACCCAAGGACTGGGTGTCCTTGTTGTGTTGGCACCACCCGCGCCTGCACGACTACATGCCCCCGTCGACGTGATGGCCCAGGCACATCAGTGACTGGTGTGGAAGGTGACCCTGCGTCCCAATCCACCACAGGCGGAGGTTCCAAGACTCTCTTACCCCTCAGTGCAGGTGTCCCGGACAGAGGAGTGTCCACATCAGAATCATTCACCCCTGACATATGGACCTGATGCTCATCCAACTCGACATGGACGTCAGAGTGGTCATCAGGGCTGGACTCATTGCCAGCCAGAGACAAGATGGACTGAAGCACATGTGGGTTTTCGTGGCCTACAACCCCACGACCCCCACTTGTGCCAGGTTGCTGTAGTGATGACAACCCTGTGCCTGGCATGACAACACCATCCTCTGGCTCCGTTGCATCATCATCTGAAAAGTAGAGAGAAAAAAGGTCACTACACATGTTAGAAGCACACAAAACACACACACACAGACACCAAACACATCAAGCAGACATGTCACACACAAAATAGAACCTGCCATGCATGCTGGGTCAACTTGAAATTGCTTCTGTGATTAGGCATGTCAAAAGGTGTCAGTTTGCACTGAAGTGGGTTGATGCAGTGCAGCAAATATGTACGTTACTCACTATCTACATGTACAAGAACTTCATGATGTGTGTCAGAAAATGTGAAGGCAGTGCAAGGTCAACTTCAGGCATCACATGCAACGGGCATTCAATGGGTAGCATGTCTACAAGTAAACCACCCCTCCCCCCAAGTGCAAATGCAGGGATGCCTAGCATGGTATCAAAAGGCTGAACATAGACTTGTGTATTGATAGACAGTGTTGACTAGCATCAACTGCATCATGTGAGTCAAGTGACAACACAGCAAATGATGATGGGACAGTAAGCAGGACACATGATGAAACCTTTGGAGTACACCCATGTGTGACGAAGACACTACACCAGTTGGACAGAGTCATTGGCCATTAAACAGGCTGAGGCCTGTGACCCACACAGACCATCACACCCTAAGCATGTGTGGGACACAGGACTGAGCCACAGTGGAAATGGGAAGGCTGATGAAATGCCATGCAATGTATGGCCCCCTGGACTTCTACCACAATGATCATCCAGTCAAGGACACATAGGGGCATGAGTGGAATACACATGGAGCATGAATGGGCACTCATGTCCCTGCTGGGCATCTGACCTCTGCACAGTCCAAGTGAGACACCCTTCATCAAGTACAAAGGATGTACCACACAGCATATGCCTGGCAGATTGGCTGCTGGGAGTCAGCATGCACACAGGACGCATGAACAGGGAAGTACTCAACGGCAACATTAAAGGATACCAGTGTTAAGGTGGAATTGGGGTGCAGAGGGGGGGTGGAGGGGCAAGGGAGCATGCCTACATGGAGTACCCGCATGCAGGCACAGGACACATGCACGTCAGTCATGCTATGACATAGTCCCTGGGCTGAGAGGAAGGTCACCCCACGCTATATGCTGAAGGGCCAGTGAGCTGGAACATGGGCTTGAGGGGCATCCTGGTGAGCAGCATGTGTGTAGGGTGCAATAGTGATGATGCGACAGTCCCCGTCCGCTCCACATGTCCACCATCCAGCAGAGCAGACATGCATCAGGGAAGCATTGCATTACTTGTACATCAGAACCATGTACACGTAGCATGTAGTGGCAGTCATGCACAACACATCACACAAGTGAAACACACATGTCCACAACAGACACGCAGCAACACTCACTGGACTGGGCATCAAAGTCCGGCATCTCTCCCACTCCTTCGACCGATTCAGATAGTATGAACTCTGCAACGAGTGACTCATGCGGAGAGAGGTCTTTCTCCTCAGGTGCAGGCACCTCATGGCCGAATGCACTCACATGTTCCGCAACTTGCTTCCAGTGGGTATCACGGTGGGCAGCCGTAGTCCGACAATTAGGACCCACTAGCATGTCACGGCTGTGGCCCAGCACGTAGTCCACGAGGCAGTCCAGTTCCTGGTTGCAGAAAGGCTTCTTCCTGGATGTGCTGGAGGTCGTAGCTGTGTGTGGGGTCCCAGCCTGTGCTGCAGGTGCAAACTTCCTCCTCTTGGATTGTGGTGCAGACCCTGGCTGGCAAATTCCGCCCTGATAACTATGGCCAGTAGCACCAGTGGATTGAGCCAAGGGAGTGGCAGACTTGCATCAGTGGCAGCTGGATGCCCTCTAATGGGCCCTGCGCAGCATCATCCGCTGTGGCAGGGTCATTGACCACAACTGTCCTGGTTGGCAGACTCACAACCGGGGTGTTGTTGGCTGCATCTGCCCCTGCACTTGCCAACACCCCGCTGGTCGGGGCAGCAGATGACATTACTGCCCCAGGGACACGTGTCTTGGTCAGGGCAGCCCTGCGTGCACCTACGGTTTCCCTCCTGGCCTGTTGGAAATCTTCCAAGGGCTCTTCAAGTGCCAACGCAGCCTGCGCTGGCAGACCCTGAGCCTGGGTGGTGGTGTCCATAGCTGCACCTGCAGCTACCACTAACCTTGAGCCCGTGGCAGTCGATGAAACAGACTGCCGGGTCACACGGGTGCCAGTGTCAGATGCAGAAGCTGCATCTTCCAGAACCACAGGGGGTGGTGGCACGACTGCACCGACACATGGCACAACATCGTGCTCAAGTAGCGCACCCCTGCCTCTTCCCCCTCTGTGGCCACCCTGGACACCCTGGAGTCCCCCTACTCCCTGGTCACCCCAGCCACGTCCCTGACCATGCCCGCCACAAGGAGGACGCCCAGCTGAGGTGCCCCTCAACTTTGGTGGCCTTCCAACCATGGCACAGATGGAGTAGTGCCGGCACAGATGGAGGAGTGCGAATTGGAGGTGTACACCACAATTGTCCTGGGCAATTGGGGTGAAGGGGGTGGGATGCAAGATGTTAACAGGCCCCCTGCACCTGCAAGGCCGGATGTGACCCCGGTGATGTAGTAACGGGTCACGCAACGCTCAGGCACCCCAAAACTGCAGTAAAACAGTTCACGCAACCATGCAGCCTATGTGCGTGGAATCAACCTCCCCAGTACGCGGTGGCACCCAGTAACACGAAAAACACGTACGCATGGGACACGCAGGCTACTATGAACTCAAAAACGGGTGTGATACACAGGGGCAGCCGCAGTGGGAAAAATAACATGCGCGACTCACTGTTTGACTAGCGTGATAATGAAAAACACGTGTAGCCAATACCCCCACCAAAAGAAGAGATACGTCCTCAATCCGCTGTGAAGTTGTGATGGCGCGTGAAACAACATGAAGCAGCAACACACGTCGGTCTCCACAAAAGGCACGTACAGCGAACTGCTGGCCCCGCTCACCTTTAATCCACACTGAGGGAAACACCTGCGCGCGTCATGTCACTTACGCGTAGGCCCTTTCCTCGGATTACACGCATTCCCACGCGGATGTGCAGTTTTTTCACACGCGCTGAACCACTATGCCCACGTCACGAGGGAAACGCCCGCGCGTGTAACATCACAGATGGGCCTTTCCTCGAATTACACACAGACGTGCAAGATTTTCACGTGCCAAATCACTCCGTATCAACCTGGCCACGCAACAACACACGGAAGACCACGCTCCTGCCCCCCAGAGCACCGAGCACTGTCCCACCTGCCATCTGCTGCAGCCTGCCTGCCTGCTGTCCACGTGCCCTGGTATTTGGTGCCTGCACGTCGGCCTGGGTTCCAATTGCTGTGTCCACCCCTGCTGGAACAGAAGACTCACGAATGGGATACCATCGCTCCAGCCCCAGGACCCAGTTGCCCACCCACGCCTGCCTCGGGGGTCGCCATGTCGGGGCAAACACCATCTGAGACCACTGGCGCCCCCCAGCCCGAGAGGCAGAGGGCCACCAGCTTCAGTGTGAAGGAAGTTGGTGTCCTGGTGGAGCATGTCCTGGGGCATTTTGATGCCCTCTTTGGAACATCACGCGCCAACAAGGAAGGACGGGAGAGGATCTGGGACGACATAGTGGTTGCCATCAACGTGGAGGGGGTGGCAACCTGCGACATCAAGCACGTCAAGAAGCGCTGGGAGGACTTCAGGTCCAGGACCCTCTACAAGGCCCGGCACCTCGCGGAGGGGGGCCGGGTCAGCATGAATGACATCCAGGTGAGGGTCCTGGAACGCGTATGCCCAGCACTCCACGCCCATATTCTTCAGAGGAAGACCCTTCTGGAGTTGAGCAGTGAGTGGCCAAGCATTGGTGTGTGAGACAGGGCATGTTGCAGTGTGCTGGTAGTCTGATACTTGACTGTATGTGTGACATAGGTCATGTATGGATGTGTGTGTGCAGGGACATCATGGTCATGCATGTGAGACCAGTAATGTGTGAACCACATGGTTGGTGCATGTGTTACAATGCAACATGGGGAGCCGTATGCCAAATGCACACATGAAAGCATGCCAGTCTCTGTTCTTGGACATGGAGGGAGTGAGAGGGATGGGTGCTGCTGTCATGTACATGTATGGTGCACATGTGTGTGTATGTCTGAGAAGTGTGGGTGTGACTTTGAAACGCCATGGATGCATGACACATGTCCGTGATGATATGTAGATTCACTCATGCAGTGCGGTCACCGTTGTATGCACTGTGTCTATCCACTGTGTCTGTGGTGTACAAGCCATGATGCATGACCCTCCGGTGATGTGTGTGCATGGGATCAGTGTGAGCCATGATGCATGTGAGTTTGAAGGCAACATTTTGGTTAATAGAGGCCCTTGTACATGGATGCTGATGTTGATTGCAGGCGCTGTGCCTTTTTCTGCATGTGTGTTGCGTGCATTCACCCATGTGTTGTGGAGGGACAGGATGGAAGTGATGTTTGACACTGCCACTCATGTGTTATTGCTTTCTGTCTAGGGGAATATTGTACTGTACCCTGATGCTTGTGTTCTATGTCTCCCTCTATGCAGTGTCAAGTGAAGAAGAGGGCGGAGACGGCGCTGTGAAGCCAAGCGGCGGGGATGCCTCCAACGGGTGGCATCGCAAGACCCAGCCACCCTCCCAGGACTTGCCATCATCCGGGAGCGAGAGGGCTGGTGCCACGTCTGCCACTACGGCTGTGGCGGAAGGGCCGGGTGAGCCCCCACAGGGGCTGCAATGGCAGAAGACGGTGTGGAGACATCCAGGTTGGTGGTCTCCACAGAGGAGGAGGAACCCGCTACTGAGACGCACATGGGGCTGGTGGGGGTAGTACCACTGGTGCAAGTGGTGCAGTCCAGGGCCAGGGTCAGGAGGCAGCACAGGTCACCGCGGAGGGGCCTGTGCATCTCACTGTCCTTGACCCTGTGACTGCACCACCATTCCCCAGCAGGGATGCCCCGTCCCAGGCCCATCCACAGGTAGGGGAGAGTGCCATGTCATCTGCCTCTCCACTACCTACGGACGAGGCGTCCCATGAATGTATGGGCTCCGTCTTGATTGGTGTTGCGTTGCGCACCCGTCACATTCATGATGACGTGCGTTCTTCCTGGGCAGAGAACGCACACCATCACGAACAGCAGCGTCGCAACGTGGCACTGTTGGGAGGGGCCCTGGTCGGTGGGTTCCTACATGTGACGCGCACTCTGGCGGACCTCTCCTCCTCTGTGGAGACTATGCGCCAGTCGTTCTCCCTGCCGTCTTCCAGCCCATATTCTACCAGGGTCCCCTGTGGACCTGGCCTGACCAACACAGCCAGCTTGGTGGAGATCCCATCCCTGCCACAGTCGGGAGTCGGCGGTCCAGCAGGGGTGGACACCACAACTGGAGACCAGCTGATGGAGGATGTGCAGGCATCAGGGCCATCAACATCAGGGGGGCAGGCATCGGCCAGAGGGCAGGAGGACCTTGGAATGGGTGTGTCTTCCGTGTGGCTGCGGTTGGGCCAGTGTATAGGTGCAGAGCGGCGGCGTGCGGAAGAGGCGCGGCTCACCATGGTCAGGTCGGAGTTCTCCATGCGTCGGGCGTTGAGGCGGCAGAGTGCTTGGAGGCAACTCGCAGGGAGTTGGAACAGGCCATGAGTGCCTCCCTGCGAGATCTCAGGGCCAGGACAGAGGCCCGCCTCCAGCAAATAGACATGGAGTTCGATAATGCCCTGGCCGAAAACATCACTGAGTGAGCCGCAGGACTTGCCCGTCGCCATTGTAAATAGTTTATAGTGTTAGATTTCCTTTTTTTTATTTTGGGGCTTTTGGACTATGCCCCACACTTTTGTATATAGCTTTTTTGTTAGGTAGGTTATTAGATAGGTTTCATTTGTTTTGTTGGGCTCATGGACCCTTGAAAATTGGATTGTACATAGTTGGACGTTGGATTTTTTTGGACATTTTGATTTCATTTCATCATGGATCAATGGAGTTACCTTTTTGCATTTCATTTGGATTTGGTTTGGTGGACAGAGAGTTTTGGACATTTTTCTTTTGGATTACTAGGGTTTTTTTGAGGATTTTTTTGTTTTTTATTTGGACATGCATTTCATTTCATGTTTTCCATTATTTTATGCTTTAAGTACTTTCAATTGGTTTTCATGTTAATACATTTTGATCTTTTACTTCAATGTGTGGGATTCATTCATTGGGTTCATGCATGTTGACATGTGGGTTTACTCAATCAATGGCAACCTATGTGTGTGTGTGTGTGTGTGACGGACATGTGTTGATGTACATAGTTGACTTTTGGTTTGTGTCATGAGATGGGCATGTCACTGCTGGGTGGGTGAGTGGGTGGGGGGACATGAGTGGGGGCCTGCTGGCAGGTGACCCTCACTGCTGGGGTTGGGGGTGCTTGGGGACATGAGTGGGACATGAGTGGGGGCCTGCTGGCAGGTGACCCTCATTGCTGGGAGGTGCGGGTGCTGGGGGACATGAGTGGGGGCCTGCTGACAGGTGACCCTCACTGCTGGGGGTGGGGGTGCTGGGGGACATGAGTGGGGGCCTGCTGGCAGGTGACCCTCACTGTTGGAGGGTGGGGGTGCTGGGGGACATGAGTGGGACATGCGTGGGGGCCTGCTGGCAGGTGACCCTCACTGCTGGGGGGTGGGGGTGCTGGGGGACATGAGTGGGGGCCTGCTGGCAGGTGACCCTCACTGCTGGGGGGTGGGGGTGCTGGGGGACATGAGCGGGACATGAGTGAGGGCCTGCTGGCAGGTGACCCTCACTGCTGGGGGGTGGGGGTGCTGGGGGACATGAGGGGGAGCCTGCTGGAAGGTGACCCTCACTGCTGGGGGGTGGGGGTGCTGGGGGAAATGAGTGGGGGCCCGTTGGCAGGTTACCCTCACTGCTGGGGGCTGGGGGTGCTGGGGACATGAGTTGGAAATGAGTGGGGGCCTGCTGACAGGTGACCCTCACTGCTGGGGGGTGGGGGTGCTGGGGGTGCTGGGGGACATGAGTGGGACATGAGTTGGGGCCTGCTGGCAAGTGACCCTCACTGCTGGGGGTGAGGGTGCTGGGGGACATGAGTGGGAAATGAGTGGGGGCCTGCTGGCAGGTGACCCTCACTGCTGGCGGGTGGGGATGCTGGGGGACATGAGTGGGACATGAGTGGGGGCCTGCTGGCAGGTGACCCTCACTGCTGGGGGGTGGGGGTGCTTGGGGACATGAGTTGGTGATCACTAGTGCAACGTGACATGTGGCCTGGGTGGGGGCATGCCCATGGTGGATGGACTGCCTGCGGGACATGACCAGGAGTGCTGGGGTGGTTTGCCTGCAGGGTACGTGGAGGGGGTAGAGGGCACACCTGTGAGAACCTACACTGCCAATTCACGTATGGGACTCCCCGCGCACCCCCCTGGATACACGTACACCACTCTGACAGCGAAAGCACGTGTATAACTTCCCCCTACCACGTTATACACGTACCCTGCTCGCACAGGACCAATCGCGTGTGAAACTTCCTGCGCACCCCAGTAATTCACGTACCCCGCACGCACAGGGGCAATCATGTGTGAAACTTCCCGCGCACCCCAGTAATCCACGGACCCCGCTCACACAGGCCCAATCGCGTGTGAAACTTCCCACGCACCCCAGTAATCCACGTAGCCTGCACGCACAGGGCCTGCCGCGTGTGAAACTTCCCGTGGACCCCAGTTATCCACATACCCCGCTCGCACAGGCCCAATCGTGTGTGAAACTTCCTACGCCCCCCCGTAATCCATGTAGCCCGCACGCACAGGGCCTGCCGCGTGTGAAACTTGCCGTGCACCCCAGTAATCCACGTAGCCCGCACGCACAGGGCCTGCCACGTGTGAAACCTCCCGCGCACCCCAGTAATCCACGTACCCCGCTCGCACAGGCCCATTCGCGTGTGAAACTTCCCACGCACCCCAGTAATCCACATAGCCCGCACGCACAGGGCCTGCCACGTGTGAAACTTCCCGCGCACCCCAGTAATCCACGTAGCCCGCACGCACAGGGCCTGCCGCGTGTGAAACTTCTCGCGCACCCCAGTAATCCACATAGCCCGCACGGGGAGGGGTTGGGGGCGTAACTGGCGCTGCTGCAGGGTCACTGCGCCACTCTGCACCACGGCTGGTTTTGGATGTTAAAATCCATGAATACGCTGTGCGTGGAAATGGATTTTAGCGCACGCGGCTGGCGCAGGAAGTCGCACGTGCACACTGTGCGCCAGCCGCGTGTGCCACTTGTGCGCTGAATTCTATTAATTACCCCCTATGTGTTGGTGCAAAACTTCTGTGCCATCCTAGAACTCGATCTTGCATGCATCTTCCATGGACATTTGTATTCTGTATTGGATATACACACACACATAGTACAGATTCACACCTTTTCTTTTAGTCCAGCCTTGGGTTTGTGATTTATATCCTGATTCGAACTCTTCTTTTCGTCATCAGATTCGAGTGTTCTCACTGACTTTCTTATTTCAGAATGACGTCTGCTGACTGGAATCCACGTCTTATCATTGATTCTCAACACTCAAACTTATCCACTGAATTTCCTCTCTGCTCCCCACTTGTAATTCCTGCCTTTTCATGGGATTCTGCATCTTTTTTCATCCCTCATATTCCTGGATCTCATATTCATTTTTGCCAAGTATATCTTATCCACTATAATCTGTGTAATCATGCAATTTTCACAATACACTGTAAAAGTGACCAGTTTTAGCCATATTCCCAATACTCTCTTCTTATGTTAAACCTTCTTCTCTTCTCCCAATCTATCAATCTGGTTTTTGCCCTCTTCCCTCTAATGAAACAGTGCTCCTCCCTGCCTGTGACTCTCTTCTTTCTGCTCGCTAGTCTGGACATCCCTCTAATGAAACAGTTCTCCTCACTGCCTGTGACTCTCTTCTTTCTGCTCGCTAGTCTGGACATCCCTCTAATGAATCAGTTCTCCTCCCTGCCTGTGACTCTCTTCTTTCTGCTCGCTAGTCTGGACATCCCTCTAATGAAACAGTTCTCCTCCCTGCCTGTGACTCTCTTCTTTCTGCTCGCTAGTCTGGACATCCCTCTAATGAATCAGTTCTCCTCCCTGCCTGTGACTCTCTTCTTTCTGATTGCTAGTCTGGACATCCCTCTAATGAAACAGTTCTCCTCCCTGTCTGTGACTCTCTTCTTTCTGATTGCTAGTCTGGACATCCCTCTAATGAAACAGTTCTCCTCCCTGCCTGTGACTCTCTTCTTTCTGCTCGCTAGTCTGGACATCCCTCTAATGAAACAGTTCTCCTCCCTGCCTGTGACTCTCTTCTTTCTGCTCGCTAGTCTGGACATCCCTCTAATGAATCAGTTCTCCTCCCTGCCTGTGACTCTCTTCTTTCTGATTGCTAGTCTGGACATCCCTCTAATGAAACAGTTCTCCTCCCTGTCTGTGACTCTCTTCTTTCTGATTGCTAGTCTGGACATCCCTCTAATGAAACAGTTCTCCTCCCTGTCTGTGACTCTCTTCTTTCTGCTCGCTAGTCTGGACATCCCTCTAATGAAACAGTTCTCCTCCCTGCCTGTGACTCTCTTCTTTCTGCTCGCTAGTCTGGACATCCCTCTAATGAATCAGTTCTCCTCCCTGCCTGTGACTCTCTTCTTTATGATTGCTAGTCTGGACATCCCTCTAATGAAACAGTTCTCCTCCCTGTCTGTGACTCTCTTCTTTCTGCTCGCTAGTCTAGACAATCTTCACTTCTGAACTTACTGATATCTCTGCCACTTTCGATACTGTTGATCACTCTCTGCTTCTCTGCTTTCTTTCTGGTCAGGTTTCGGGGGATCTGTTCTAAAATTGATTTGCTCTTATCTAACAAACCGCACATACTCGGTGTCCTGGGCTGGTCTTACTTCCTTCACTGTTCCTCATCATTACAGGGTTTTGCGGACTCGGTCTTTGGTCCCCTACATTTCTCTCTCTCCACAATTCCTCTTGCTGCTCTGATTTCCTTTTTTGATCGTTCTCATCATCTTTATGCTGATGATACACTGCTCTTACTTTTCCTTTTCTTCTTTCTCCTCTTCTGTACACGCTAATCTCACGTCTTGCCTTCTCACAATTCAGTAGTGGATGTTGGCTCACTTTCTTCATCTAAATCCCTCCAAGACTCAACGTATGTTCTTTTCTTCAATTACTCTCCCCCTCCTTTAACTTTACCCCTCTATTTCCTTTCTTCCTTCCTCTTTTCTCATCCCTCTTTCTACCCACAATCTTAAAAGTATTTTTGACTAATCTCTTTCTTTCTCTTCTCATATTATTTCCTCTACCGTCCCTGCTGGTTCCAGCTTTTCAATATATGGAAGGCTAGACAATTTCTTTCCTTTTTTGCTGCACAAATTCTTGTTTCTTCTTATATTGTTTTCCAACTGCTCTATTGTTCATCTCTTTTACTTGCTCTTCCTGTGGTCCAGCTCTTCCCTCTTCAATATATCTACAACTTTACTGTTTGCCTTCTTTTCTCCTCATCTTCCCGTGATTCTATTGCCTCTGCTCTTGCCACTCTCCAAAGGCTCTTCTTTGCATCACGGCTGTTGTTTAATTTTCTTAGTCTCATTTTTAAATGCCCTCATGGTCTTCCACCTCCATATCTTTCCAGTCTTATTTCCCATAAATGTGCATTAGTGAACAAGCGTAGTGAGGGAGCCCAAACCAACCAAGAAGAGTTTGGGGGGTGGGGGGGTAATGGGTTAAAATGGTCTTTTCACAGCACACTTTCTGTGAAACAAATTGTTAAAAGCAACACATCTTCCAATCGTTTTTCAGGTTAACATGTCACGAACAGTGCACAGGAACATTTGCCAATGCATTTCTATGAGAAATGTGTCCTCTCTATGCCAGTATATAAAAATAAAATAAAAAACATTCTTGCTGGCTGCACCAATATATTCCAGTTTTGCCACATAAGAAGATACTCCTGTTTGCTTTGCCCATAATGCCAGTAAAGATGCCATAAGAAAATCTGACCATGCTGGTTCTGCCCATGTAAGAACATACTCCTGTTGGATTTTCCCATAAGCCAATAAAGGAACACCATACTACTGTAACAATACATGGCCTTATTGGTGGCACATCCACTCAGAATCTGGCTGTGGATATTAAGAAGTCCCAAAATACTGGTGAAAAGTTGCTAATTTAAGTACACAGGGAAAACCAAAGAGTAAGTGATGAAAATTATAGAGCAAACACTTCCAAGCCACAGGACCTCCTCCCTGTAGCATTCTAATTCACTGTACTGTTTCACTCCTCTTTGCCCCACTATCAAAAAGGACCAAGTATAGTAATGTCAGTCTTAATAGTGCCCTTGAAGGAGTACTCATGTAGGTCAGTATGCCCTCATAAGAGCACGCATCATGTTGGTGATGCCTATAATGGCAATAAAGTACACAATGCCTTGCCTCTGTAAGAAAGCATGTCCATGCCAAATGTGGCAAGTAATGAAACTCTGTCTGCAACCATGGGAACATAAACACATAATGAAGTAAGCAGTTGTAAAGCCATCTATTTTCCTTTTTTGAAGGCAGGGAAAAACATTTGCTAGGTACTGTCATACTGGTACTTGCCATGAGAGTCCAACAGCCTCAAAATGGTGTGTGTGACTTGGCATGTGATGTTAGTGCCTGGCGAGTGACTATCTAATACCTGTACACAAGCAACACCTTTCTTTGACACTGCTTTTTTAAATTGACTTAAGAGCAAGGAACACATGTAAGACCACACATAGTGCTTATAAATCAATTGCCTGAAGGCACACTTGGGTAAGTCATTTTCATTACACCAGTAGAGCATTTACAGCTGCAATTGAGCCAATAGCTTGCAGATGACTGCTTAGAAATAATACTGGCTGGCTCTATACAGCACAAAGCTAAATATTACTGCATGCCAGAAAGCATGTATATAACCAAATAGCCCCAGCATGTTGTATGCTCTCCCAAACAACCCAACTGTCTCCTAACTGTACTCCACTGTAATAGTTTCATCTTACAGGTGGCTCCACCTAATAGTCAAAACTAACAATGGACAAAACAATCTCTCAAGACTTCTCTGTCATCTACCTGGCTAGTACCTGACCTCATGTTGTGTGTCCTGCGGTTTTAAACCTCGATAACTTCAATCAGTTTTTGCCTCTGTAAAAAGTACACCTCATCTGATTCTGCACTGCATTTATTATTCCATAAGCAGTACGTGCCAGATTTTACATTATGAACTACAGAAACCAAACAATGATGTACAATTGCAGGCGTATGAACTCACTGTGATAGCTTACTTTGTTAACCATTACAATTTTTAAAATTGGCTTTTGGCCCTGCACATCTTTAGCACAAATGACACAGAAGGCATGTTCTGTAGTTTAGAATTCGCGTTCACACCGCATGGGACGTTATCAGGAATGCCTTGTGAGAAAGTTTCCTAGCTTTACAGGAATGAAGCGGCAGCAGGCAACTCGGTGGTTATAGAGAACACTCGTCTGTGAATCATATTCATTTGTATAGAGATCATGTTATATTATTATTCCCTGGAAGAAATTATACATGAAGTTTGCCTGGGCAACACAATTCCACTCCAACACACTAGATGCTTTGAAGGAAAGCTCATTATAAGACTGTTACATTTAATAGGGATGAAAAAAGTCGAACAAATACCAACCATCCACAAGGTGTTGCACAGACAGAAATCTTCAACATGACTGGGAAGGCTAAGTGTGATAAAGTCACTTAAAGTGCCAAAATTAACCCAGCATATCACCAATCTTCTGCACACGTATTACCGTACAAGACATATACAAGATGCGTTTGAATTATGGCTGTTATAGAGGCACACCATTGTGGTGGTAGGCTGATTATTCAGCATTGCAGAATATGTAAATTTATCTGAAACATTCCTAAATTATGTGAAAGAACAGAAACAGTAGTTTCAAATAGCCTCTTTTTTCGAGAATGTGCGCGAGTGCCACCTGCAATACCATCTCGACCAATATGCCAGATAAGAGAAACCTCAGCACACGCTAAATGTGTCTGAGTAGTTTGCTTGTTAGAGACTGCCATGCCAGTAGCAGGAGTTGTATCTACAGCCTGGACATGCACTTTTGAACTATCATAACATGCCACCCTTTTAATTCAATTCGATCCACTCGATTTCTGGGAATTTCAAGTACATCACGCAACCATGTCTGCAAAGTGGTGAAAAAAGGTAAGCTAACACATCTCTTTTTGTCTATTTCTGGATCAAAACCTAAACCCTACTCTGTGGCTTGGAGTAAACTGCTGACAATGTTCATCCTTGATGCCTAATTATGAGACATCATAGAATCCACACTATTCCAAGCATTCTTCCATCTGAATTAAAGTGCCTTCTCCAAAATGTTCCCGAAAAAGAAAAAGGATAAAGTTTTAACAGGGCAATAGTTGATTGGAGTGTCAACACTAAGGCACATCTTCTTAACTTCATGTGGATAGCTTGGTGTATACATTAATAAACTATATATTTGTCGTGCCTCTTGACGTCACAGTCACACCCATGTAGGCATCTAGGAAGCTGCATAAACATGACCATCCACCTTATTTGTTCTGGGATGCCTGATTTAAAACACACAGGCTACCTGAGACCAGCCAACAGGGATAAGAGTATTACGAAGATGTCGTTGATAGGACCCAGAAAGAGCTGTAGGGAAAACAGTAGGATAGGAAGGGGGATTTCTTAGAACAATTTAGAAAGGGTTGTGAGCACATATAAAGCTAAGCATATATTGAGCTAAGCACATGCAAACAACAGCACCTATTTTACATGCCACTAGGTAATGCATGACATAAATGTGCCATTAGGCACTTTCAGACATGACAATACAACCAATGTATTGAATACACTGAGGCTTGACTTGCCTTTCTCCTAACTTTAATAGTTAGGTTTTGAATGATATCCCCATTGTAACCAAAATGTTCAGCAAATCCCAACAAGGCGTTTTCCAGTTACCTTGACCCTATTTCTTAAGTCATACTCTGCTGGTCTGGACTACAATGTAGCCTGCACAGTAAACAAATTAAGCATATCACCGAATGTGTTAACTTCACATAATGAGCCATACGTCATGCCTTCAACTTTTCCCCATATACCAATTTCTGTAGAAGTGTTCTATGTCTCTCTGAGCACCTATGAGCATGGAAGAGGCCCTAGAAACCTAGAGGATCCTTATTTGCTGCGCAGTGAATCCAGAGTCAGAAACATACTTTAACTGCCCCACGTGAACCCACGAAGAAGCCTGTGCTAGGGCCGTGCCTTCCTTTGATGGGAGGAGGTCCTAGACCGATTTAGGATCCTTGTTTGCTTTTTGGGGAGCCGGAAGCATACTTAAACTGACCCATGGCAGTCGCAGTAAAGCCTGCACTAAAGGAATTCATGTTGTTGCTGGGAAAAGGTGCTAGGACACTGGAGGGTCCGTGTTTGCTTCATGGTAGAGCCGGAGCTAGATACACACTTACATTGACCTGAGTGAAACTGCAACAAAGCACAAAACTAAGAGCACCCCTACTGTTCCTGGGAGGAGGCCTTAGGAACCTGGAGGTTCCTTGTTTTCTGCACTGTGAAATGGGAGCCAGAAACATACTTAAACTGCTCCAGGTAAAGCCACAGCAAAGTCCACGATAAAGACACACCTGTGGTTGCTCAGAAGGAGCTTTAGGACCTAGGAAGATCCTTGTTTGTTATGTTATGCTATGTTATGTTATGTCGTGTTACGTTATGTAACGTCAAAGGTTCGTGTATGGGGCAGTGTTGCCACCTGTGTGGTCTCTTGGAGCTCTGGAAGATCTCAGATCTACAATGCAAGGAGGGTGGTGGGGTTTGTTTGTCGGGTTGAGCGGGAGAAGAGCTAGAGAGCTGTGATGTACTGTTGGCAGCTTCATTTCAGAGAAACCGGTCACTGAGCATAGGTGCGTTTTCAGTTGGTAGGCACCATGTGGTGTTGAGGTGAGATTGTGTATCGTTTGTTTCCTTGTTGGGGTGCTGTGAAGTGCGTGCAGTTTGTGATGCTGTAGAGGTATGGGTGCATTTAGTTCAGAGTTTAAGAATGCATATGCAGCGGGGTGCATTTTTTAGTACAGTCATTCAAACTTTTATTCAGCTTTGCGCCTTCAAGTTAAAACATTTTACAATTAGAAAAAAAGGTAATACACAGTTAATACAGAGAAAATAAACAGTTCCTAAAGGTGATACACAGTTGATGATACAGAGAATATAACAATTCATAGACATAGAAAAATAACAACTGAGCGGAGAGCCCGCTTGCAGCCTCTTTTGGACAATTTACCTATTTATGCTGGGTTATTCTATACTTAGTACCTTAAAATACAATTATTAATACAGATGAAAACCCTACTCACAACTTCAGAGGTGTTTAATTGTCATAGTACTTAGTTTGAAATTGGTCTCAGCGACTTCATCCTTAACAACCAAGTCCTATGGATATAGTGTGCACACCCAAACACCACAAATGGGTCTAAACTTTGCCTCAACAATGTAATTGCTGCTTTTATGTTCCTGATCCCAGCCTTTCTCAGTACTGGTCTCAAATACATATGCCTTAGGTGCTTGGATTTGTCACATAATAACATAAAATGTAGAACAGTGTATTTTGACATTCCGCACATTGGGCACTGAGCTACATTGTCTGTGTCCCATGATTGCTTAAATACTGCAAATGGGAAGTATTATGACCTTTCAAATGAGGGCCAAATATAATCCAAATATGGTTTAATACCATAATGGGTGAGCTCAAGATATGCCGGGCCCAGTTTAAGTTTCATGTCCTCATGCATCAATTCTTCTTGGGTTCCATTAACCAATGCATCTTTGATTCTTTTCTTTGTGCCCTCAAGCTGGATTTCTGGATTAACACACAAATTACCTTCCCCCACGTCATAGAGAGATTTTTTTACATGGCAGATCCAAGCTATAGATGTCCCGCCATCTAATGCCATGAGGAGATTCAGTGCTAGTCGAGAGTTATCTAGCCCCTCGTGTTTCCACAACTTTAGCCAAAATAAAACTGGTCTGAGTTTCAGCTGGACAACCAAAGAAACAACATTAAGTTCAATGAATACCAAAGTGGAGGGGGCACTCTTAGGAAGTAACATCAATTATTTTAGGAACTTATGGTCACTTGTAATGAGATCTTTTACGCTTGCATGTCCCCATAATTTGGCCCCAAATAGGGCTGCAGGTAAAGCCTGCTTTCCATATAAGTTCAGGGTAGGAGAAATGGCACCTCATCCATGTCTTACAAGGAAGGACTCTATTGACCCACTGAGTTTCTCCATGGTGGGGACATGATGTCTCACATGCCCATCCCAACCTCCCGTCTCTTCAAAACTCACCCCAAGATAATCAAAAAATGTTACTTGGGCAAGCTGTGCTCCATCCACCTTAAGCATCAGTGGTTTATATTTTGAGAATAGAGGCCTAAACACCAATAATTTAGATTTGTCTATATTCAAATCTAGTTGTAACTCCTTACATTTGGAGGTTAAGATCGCCAGAGATTTCTCCAAACCCTGCGGAGTAGTAGCCAGTAACACTGCATCATCCGCAAAGAATAGTGCCGGGTATTTATTTGGTGACATTTAGGGACAATCCTGGCATCCATTCAACAGAGCATCAAAAATGTATAGAATATAGAAGGTGCCACGGTGCAGTATTGCCTTACTCACCTATTGTGATCCCCCCATAGTCCATAATGGATGGAGGCACTATTTCCGGAGTATAACAAGCTGATGATCTTTATCAAGTTAATTGGGGATTTATGAGGAATAGTTATTTAGTGGCAATTCATTTCCTACCCCCGACATTCAAACTAAATGCAACCCATATCCCTCCTCCTGTCGTTCGTTCTCGTGCAAAGCAATTACCACCCATATTACTTCCTCCAGGAGTGACGTGTTCCCTGTCCGGAGAACTCAGTCCGTGTGCAGCATGGTTACTGCCCCAAAACCATTCCTTTAAGTATGATGTATTTGACACCCTCGGCTGTCCATTTAAGTGTGATACATCTCCCTCTCCTGTTTGTCCATTCCACTGACGGACACTTCCCAGGTTCAGCACTCTCTCAAGCTGCGGTACACTTCTGGTCTCCAACTGCCCTTCCAAGTGAGATGCCATTCCCATCCCCTGCCCTCTACCCCTGGTGCGACACACTCCCCATTCTCAATCAGTACATCTGGGTCTGTTACAATTCCTTCTCACATCAGTCTATTCGGTTTGATGCATTTCCCATCCCAATTAATCGACGTAGATTGGCCCAGCATGATGCACAGGTTAAGGCTTAAGCTATACTAATAGACTATCTGCTGAAAGCAGCTTACCTGCACATACATGCTAAGTGCAAGAGTTTGCTGCATATTGGAGCTGAAAACTTACTTAAACTGCCCCAGGCAAAATTTTGGCACTGTCCATGCTAAGGGAATGCATTCTGTTACTGTGAGGCTACCCTTGGGATATGAAGAAAAGCTTTTTTTCCTGCATGGCGTAGCCAGAGCCAGAAACATACTTAAATTGCCTCAGGTGAAGCCCGTGATAACGACCAACCTGCTGTTGCTGGGAGGAGGCCCTGGACCCCTGGGGGATCCTTGTCTTCTGTGCAGTTGGGCCCAGAACCAAAAACCTACTTAAACTCTCCGAGATGAAGCTGAGGCGAAGCCCGCACTAACGGTGTACCTGCTGTTGCTGGGAGAAAGCCCCAGGGCCCTGGAGAATGCTTGTTTTCTGCATTCTGGAGCCAGAGCTGGAAACATACTTAAACTGCCACAGACAAAGCCCATGCTAAGGGTGTACCTGCTGCTGCTGGCTGTTAGTGGCTATTGGCAGAGAAAAGAGATTGTTGCACACTCCCCAGAGCTTGATGAACTGGGCTTGGTGGCCCGTTTTTATTTCCTCCATATTCACAACTGTGCTGCTACAAGGAGTGACAGTGCTCGACCATTTCATAAACATTGTTGCACAGCTGCTTAGATTGACTGTGGCTATCTTACTCTTTGTCACCGTTTTTATTTATTGTGACTATATGTACCCATTTGGTAGTTTATTTTTGTGCAAGATATTTTTCTTAATACAAGCACATGGGTGAACATGGCTTTTTAGTTCTTGGTTGTAGTAATATTAATAGACTTTATTTCGGCACATAGCCATAAAGGCAGCAATAAAAAAAAAAAACAATAACAGCAAAACATTACATACTTAAAAGAGGGTGACACAAATAACACAAATAAGCTATCTAAAATCAATGGTAAAACAGCCTTAAACCCCCTATATATCATACAAATCAGACATGACTATCACACCTGAGTCACAACATTCCCAATTGTCAATAATGAATAACATTGATAAATTAATTTAAAACAATATAGGTTAATGAGTCAGCAACCAGTTTGATGGGGGGTATATTTCATTCTCAAGTACCAGGCCGTTTTTAAATACTGGGATTGGAGCCAACACTTTAGTTTGTTTTGATTACATTAAAAGAATGCTGATGGAAACTTATTTATATCATACTTCCTATAAAGAGGGACCAGCCATTTGAGCCGTAAACTCCTGAACAGAGGACAGAGAAACAGAAAGTGCTTAATATCCTCATCCCTGTTCCCACACATTTTACACACTGACTCATCACCTCTGCCCTAGGAGCTTGTGACCACTGTTAGTGGAAGAATCCCCAATCTTGCTTTCAAAAACAAGGTTTGTGCCTCCTTATCTTCAACGACTGTCAACTATTTTTCTTGGCCAAATGATTGTTTCAGCTCAAGATACATCGCCTTTATACCCAAGTCTATCTCAGAGAACCTTAATTTTTAGTACCAATCCCTGTATCTCTGGTTGATGTACTCTTTGATAATCAAAGTTTCCTGATGCACCATAGCAGAAATAGAGGGAAAACCTAGTTTTGCACTCAAATCAGCTGCGTATCAGACCCATGGAAGTGCCCTTGAACTGTCCTGACCAAGGACATCAAGGAGAGCTGCTTTATATATAGCAAGGGCTGACTCTGTGCACAGTTTATAGACATATAGCAAGGGGGCTATCTTAGCATCATGTGTAATGCTGTCCACTCCTAACTCCAATTTTAGTGAGAGCAACGGGGTAGACATTGGGAGAGAAAAGAGTTTCTTCATAATACCCATTTCTTTCTGTTCCATCTTTCTAAGTTCAGAACAGACCCAAATCTCTGAACCGTACAGCACTGAGGAATTGGCACAAGAGCTCAATACCTATAATCCTTGAATAGCTGCCTTCCTGCCATTCTATTGCATAAAACCCTGCACAACTGCCCCTTGCCTTGCATAATTAAGTAGGGATGTATCAATGTGTTTCACTCACTGACCTCTTCCCTCAAATCGTATGCCCAGATAATCGAAAAAGCCCACCCACTCAATATTACTAGTACCTAAGCAAATAGGTGGAATTAACACTTCATGCCGCTTAGAAAGAAGAATTGCTTTCGTATTGGAATTATTTATAGCAAGCCCTAGTTTCAGTGACAGGGTTTCAAACAGATTTAGCACCTGTTGGATGGTCACTCTTGTTTTACTGATCCATACAATATCATCAGCCAAGAGAAGAATTCCTGTTTTCTTCCACCCAGCACCTTCCAATTTCTTCAGCAATTTGATTTATATGTAAGTTGAAGAGTGAGGGGGTGGTAACACAGCCCTGCCTCACTCCCTTCTGGACCGCAAAGGGTCGTGTTAGGCCTTCTCCATTTGGTATTTGCATCAGGCATAAGTAGCCATAAATAAATAAAAGTATGAATAAATAAATAAATACATTAAATAATATAAATAAATGCATATCCACATACAGACCACACATGGCTGCTAAAAGGTTTAATGGAACCTCAGGTATCCCAATAATGGTGTTCTGGGTATTAAATCAAAAGCTGCATGCAAATCAATGAACACTAAGAAAAGCCTTTGGTCTCTCAGTCTCGTATATTGATCAAAAGTAAAGACCGCCTAAATACCCGATACACTGGGCCTATACCTGCCCTAAAACCTGCCTGAGAATCAGAAAGAACTTCATTTTGGGGAAGCCAGTCCTCCAATCTTCTCTTTGGTTGCAATTGCAATATTGTTATATTATATTGTTATGAGACTATTGTTAATTATCGTCATGGCTAAAAGAAAAGTTACTACGTCCTTGCCTCTTGGGAAGTCAGTAAAACAATCACCTGTTTTAAGTAAACCAATTGATGAGACAAATGTGTTAATACATGAAATAGAGACATTGTGAAACTCTCTGGATCATGGAACATGTCCCTAAAATATTAAAAGGCATTTTCGCCCTTCTGACTGTGCAACCCATGAAACCATTGACTTTCTCTCAATTAATGATGAAGAGAAGAATGCAAGAAATTAAGTGACAGGAGTGCAACTTTTTTTCTCTACAAGTAATAGTAACCTATATGGTGCAATGTGAATCAAAGGGAAGCAAAACACTCATCCGAATGCTGTTAGATGTGGGTGACGCATCTATGACGCATATATGACGTATCTATGACAGAAGGAATGTCGAACAGGAAGGTGAATGGAATTGTTATATTCCTGTTATAGTTAATGAAATGTCAGTTAATCAGTGTCTCAAGGTAGACATTCTAAGGGATCCTGAACTGGCATTGGTAAGTCTTATTAATGGAATGGTGCATGATGAGGATGTACTGTTTATAATTAATACTTGTGTGGTTAACAGATATCAAATTCTATCACATGATGCTGACTTAGTTGGCCCAATGTAATCATGTAAGCTGTTTATCACAACTAATGGGAAATAAAAGATAAAACATATGGCGTGAAAATACCCAGCTGGGGGTGACATGGTGTTAGCCAATTAGGGACCATTATGTCGGGAAAGCTCTATAACTATGGGTCGTGTAAATAGTACAGGCACTGACGTATCAGGGATCCTCCAAAGGCTGGAATACAAAAATAAAACAAAAGGAGCATACACCAAGCAGGAAGTAACATAAATATTACAGGCCCAGATGCGGCTGGGAGAGCACAATTCAAACAGCACAGTGGAACAGAACTGAATTAAGGGCGCTGCAGCCTATAGCAGGCACGCTTTTTATCAATTTCTCGCATAATTAGCATAACAGGAAATCCTGCAAAACGTATTGTTGGCAGTAGGTCAGTCCCCTATAGCTGAAAATGCATTACTTAGCCATCCAACATTGGAAGAGATCCTCCTTACCCACACTGTCCAACTCCACCCTACGTGATGTCACATACCTCCCCACACTGCTCCAAAATAATGTTCACTAGACAACCTACGCTTGGAAATGAGGAGACATTCACACGGCATCCAACTAATGAGGTGCCCCGTGAACATCAGCAAGGACACAAAACACTGTTTGCTCCCTTCCCTGCTCACCTCCTTGCCCCACAGCCTCTTCCTAGGCTCATCTGCCAAGTGTAGGTTTGAAACTGCTTACCGCACCGTGATCTTACTTCTATCTGCCTGTATTTATTAGTTGAATCTCTTAATTTCACAGTGAGTGCCCATGTACCTGACTGGCTGACCTTGATAGTATCAGCTAGACCTACTTCCTCGTGATTACAGTGATCCTAGTGATTACAGTCTCCTGGCAGCTGGTAGGTGCGCCCCCCTGACAATGCTGAATCTTCTCCTTTAAAGCACTGACAACAATGGCATTGCTGTTCATGATGAGAACAGCCCAGCCATAGCCTGTTATACTATAAACTGTATTCCTTCTGAAAGGTTATCCCAAGAAGTGACTAACCTAAAAGACACAGTTCGAACTCTCCAGTCATCAGAACTGGAAGTCATGAGGGAATTAATGTTGCATCACATTCTGATGTTCAAATTATCTTTGGAAATAACGCAACCTGTTTGAATACGTTTCCATCCTCTTCTAGCGTGGTAACTAGTATGACCACTAGAGATCATTTAACTGCTGAATTGTGTAGTACAATGATAGTGCAGGACATGTTTGTTGCCTCCAACCAACTTTACCTATGAATATTAATAAGGAAATAGAGACCAATTCTGCAAAGAAGCCACCACAGTAAATGAAGATTACTGGTCCTCATTCACAGTGGTTGACTAAAAGAGATACCTTTATGAGGAATTCATTAGTTGGTGAGGTTGACAGAAACCCAGGGAAGAGCTTTGTAGGCAAAAAGGGGATTTGTATTGGACCTATAGAAACATCACTATGCACCAGGCAAATATTGATATTTCTAAAGACTAAATTCATATGATTATTAAGAATGATATCATTGCAGGAGATTATTATCGTATCCACCAGGCGTTCAAATATAGAGTTAAGAACTACACCCTTTGTGAGTTACAGTGAATCAGATAATAATAACAAGGATGTGGCAAAGGCCAATTTAACTACCACTCCCACACCTTTGGAAGAGACTCAGAGAGCCCACAGTAAAGCTGCAGATATATTAACTAGAGTAGCTGGCAAAAGAGATGGGGGCCTAGAATAAGCTGATTGGCGATGATAAGATCATGGCAGTGGCACACCATGTGCAAATGTAGATGACAGCAGTAGTGCGGTCCTTATTACTATGATTCGTGTATTTTCCTGTACTATTGTGGGGTTACATGAGAGGGAATGTAAGTGATAATGCCTGTACGCGTTTGCAAGTTATAACATGTTTTCCAACAGAGGAAGTTTCGGAAGAACGAGTGGGGGCTTGACAACATGGGTATATTCTTCTCTAAATGCATGCTAAATACGTTCAATTGACCTACCACTGTACATGTGACCAAGACCATACATCTGGATTATCATTTTGAGCCATTAATTTTAACTGATGGGATTTTTCATCGTGAAGACATGGCCTGGGATATCCCTGACCTGATCTCTGCATACCCAAAAAGACATCATCGTTATGTCCTACAGATGCGTCATGCATTGTCTTTTTTGGGATTGATAGCATGTAATGGGAGCACTAATGGGGATTATCCCACAGTAGTTACAGCCTCATAGATTTTATCCTCCTAGACCTTCATATGTGGGCTCTATTGGAGGACTTAGGGTCATTGATACAGGGCACAGTGACAATCGACCATTTGCATTATCTTTTGGAAACGCTGTTGTAGGGCATCACTGGAATTTGTGAACACCAACTAATGTCCCAATTGAAATCAGTGGGTCAGCCAGATGCACTGTCAAATGGGATTGCATAAACAGGGGAACACTGATTACTGTGTATTTATATGAATATATTACCAATGTTGAAAATCGTTATTTCTGATTCCCCAGTTACCAATGATGTTATCTTAGATATTTATCCTGACATTTCTACGTTCCCTGGGTACCAAACTGAGTAAAGTGATGACAAGTTAATGCAGTGATACATGCTATCTGTTATGATAGAGAGTGTATGCTTGTAAAGCAACATCTCCTGACCTCTGTCAAAAGTCCAGATAGCTATGATGTCAAATATATCTCAAAGATCCACAGTAATTGTTGTTGGCTTCGAAATTGTGTTAGCATGCTGAAGGCAAATGGAAAATCCTACTTGATAAAACAAAAGGCAGTAATTCTGCAGATTTCAGGAATCTGGTTACCACTGGTACCATGGAAGAAAATGTTATTTTGCTTGGCAACATATAGGAGGCAGGTGATATCTGAGAATGCACCCACTTGAAGAGGTGCATGTTGCTATTACAACCCAAAAAGATAAACAAAGGATTGGGGTTGGATAAAGTGCTGGTTGATTTATTTAAAATTGAACGATACATCTGGGGTCTTTCTTTTATTCAATTGTTTAATTCAGTAGCAATAAAGGGAATGTTACCGAAATCATGTACAAGAGCAGACATTGTTGCCATTTATAAAAAGGCATCTCCCTGCTAAATTCGGTCGAAAAACGTATGCGAAGGTGCTGTTGGGTCACTTAAAAAATGGTATTGAAGGGAACTAATTGATCAGCCATTCACAAGCAGGGTTTCTGTGTAAGTGATTTCAATCCGGCACTTCACCTAAGTCAACTCCTAACGTGTAATGCACAACTGAAATCCTTATTTATTTTGCATCTAAAAGCTCTTTTATTCTGAACGGTATTCTGAACTATGTACCGCTCATGTCACGCCCCTCTCCTGGAGCCCCCCCAGTCACACTGAACCAGGAATCAGGCTGGTTTGCAAAGTTAAAATATTTATTTATGTAGTCACAAATTAATCACACTATGTTTAATGGGTATAAAATAATCACCAATGGGTTGATGTAACACTAAGCAATCTCTTTAATAACAAGGAGTAATAGTGAGCAAAACAATTCAACACAGAAATAATACTTTTGTGTGTGTTCAGACCAAATAGCAGTATGGTTACTATTTCCCCCTGCACACCCCTCAAACCCCAACAGGCAATGTAAAGAGATAGGAGGAGAGAGAACAGGTATTCAGGAATGCAGAATTCAAACAAAAGGTCAATCCCAATTCCCCCCCAGCAACACACGAGAGAAACAGAATTGATTGGCAAGCTGTCAAAATGGTTTTAAAGTTATCTTGGGAATGGATTGGGTAAAACACTAAATATGGTTTAAATTGCTGAAATTGTTTAAATTCTTATGGGAGCCACTTTAGATAGTTACAGACAAACACAATCAATGGTTTGATACTAAGAAGCAATGTGAAATCTTAAAATTGAGGTCGGGTGCCTACAAAAGCTGTTTTACACGTCTTAAAAATTCCCTAAAATGAAATTTGCGGCAAACTTTTTAGCGCTCGGTAATCGCGATTGCCGGAGAACTTTATGGATTTAGGTTTTAGGTTCTATGTAAGCTGAGGATGTTAGCTACAAGCATGGATTCTAGCATAAAAACTGAAGAAATTATGGACGTTTGAGTGGAGGTTGTTTTTCTGAGATAGGCGCAAGAATGGGAAACAGGAATGCACTTTTAAAAGACAAATAGGATTTCTTACACTAGATTATGACTATAGAAAAAGAGAATGCCACACATGAATCTCCACAGTCCTGGCCAGAGACCATTCACATGGTGGATACTCACTTTCTTTCTGGCATTCATTTTATTTATTCACAACACTAATGATTTATGATTTTAGAAAACAGATAAGAGAAACTTAGCGCAAGAACAGTTCTGACAATTCAAAAATACTCCTAACACTACTGGTTCTGAATACAAGATAGGATGGGTTTAGATAGAGATTGGACTGAGCCAGGTACATAAGCTAGTGACACAGTTCTATTCTATAGATACTCACTATATATGTTTTGAGCGGAACCGTCAGGAATTCTGGTCCATCAAGATTTCTGGTCAGGGATTCTGGTCAGGGATTCTGCTCTGGGACAGACTGCTGGGCACACCGGATTGGACTGGGTCTGTTCACAGCAGAGCACGGGACTGTATCGGGTCTGCAATGGTTCTCCGGTCACAGCACAGCACAACTAGATTGGATCTTTTGGTTCTGGTGATAATTATTTTGGCAGGAAAGCAGTTACAGCACAGCCCGGCTGTTTCTTTTGTTCCCCTTAGGTTTCTGGGGTGAGTTCTGGAATCGTTAGGCCTAGCTGAAAATGGTTCAGCTATGCAATGAGCCTTTCTGCTTGCCAGGTTTCTTGAGTCTGGAGCAAGGAAGATGGATGGTTCTCTAGCAGGGTGCTCCGCTAGCAATTGGTTAGTGGGTGAATCTATCTGTCTCTAAATCCTCAGTTGTCTCTATTATGATAAAAGGGGTGTGTGCTGGTTTATCCTAAGTGTGCCCCTTAGGCATGCGATTGGCTGGAGTCTCTTCTCTACCTTGATAGGTGGAGAGAAACAGGGTGTCATCTTGATGGTGTGAGTTTATGAGTCAGCGAATCCTCCCCTTATCCCTTGGATACAAAATCAACTTTTGGTACAATACATATTTACATGTGTGCAATCTCTATAACAATCATATATACGGTTTACATATTTTCTGTAGCATCTACTCCTCCAAACCTCGTCGCTGTAGGATCTTGTGTCTGCTTTTGACAGAATTTTGCCCTTTTTGTCCAGAACACAATATCCAGTTTATCAGAAAATTTGCACAAATGTTCGAATTGCATATGGGCATAAGTGTATGGAGTTTCATGCTTTTGGCATAAACACATTTGGAGTAAAACCATATTTTCCGCTGTTACTTCCCAGAACATCTCACAGAGTTCTGGCGCCTCTTAAAACGTGCCGCCAAAAATTAGATTCACAAATCTGTTGTTTACATATTTTTCACAATTTTACACAATACATTATCAGTCTTTTATAAATGTGCTTTTGGACTTTGTTAAACAGCAATTGGTGGTTTGTCTCCACCTCCTTCTTCTCTTGGCAGTTCAGAAGCTGTCTCCTCCCAGTTCCTTCTTGGCCCGCCCATTTATGACTCTTCACACTTCGCATTTCCTTTCAGCCAGAGGATGTCCATGTCTCCTTCCCCGGCAGTCCCAAATTCTCCTCCCCTAATCTAATCATCAAAGAGTTGTGATTTCCTGGTGGAGTGAAGCAGAAGGGAGATGCCTGGCCTCTGTGTGGGAAGCTGTTGGACTGGTTTGATTGCTTTTGGGCAGGCTTAATTTCAATGTCATTCTGTTACATTTTCTTCTTGGTTTAAAAAAACTTCTAAACCATGGGATTACTCTCAATAACAGGTCACTTAGTTTTCAGACATTAGATTTCAGTTGTACAAGTTTAAATTCTATGCAGGCTTCTGACAGCTGTCATACAGGCGGCCGAGGGTACTGCGCCCAGATTTTGACAGATTTCAAAGGCAGGCACATTTTTGCTGTGAATGTTTTGATGACAAATTCAGCATTTCAGGACATTGTATGTTCATAATGATTTCTTGAACTAAGTGACTTGTAGCAACCAGCAAGAATATTGGATGTTTGTGGGTGTTTTGTACCGGCATTCTGCAGTTTCTGCAACCAAGAAAAAGGATTTAAATGCAAGATTTTAGATTTCTTTCAGCAAAGCACTGCTTCTCCCTCTGTGCTCCATTTTTACTTGTGAAGCCCAGCGACATGTTTCAGGAGTGAGATCTCCGTTCAACCACTGACAACATGCATGGTAGATTTGGCAGCCATCTTTTCATGTTACAAAGTGTGATTTTCAATGGTTTTGGCGCGCACAAATGTTGTGCAGCCATTTTGATAATTCTGCACAATCAGAATACAGGGATGCCACAGGGCAGAGCATAAGTGGGTTAATACATCGCGCAAAGCCCCCCTCACGACTTGAATTTGACTGCCCATCAAGGGGAAATCGGGAGATTGTGATGTTCATTCTTTCTTTTTGGTCCAAGTGGAAAAATTAGTCTGCTTCTCCCATCAATGCTGGATCGACAGGTTGTCCTCGCTGGTTCCGGATAGGAGTATGGAGCGATACTCCGGACCCTTCAGGTCTTTCCTCCCAGTCCCCGAGTGGTCCTCCTTGGTGCTTAGAATCCCTGGTTTCAGTGCTATGATGACAGAACAGAACACGGTTACTGACATTTCCCCACCACTATTCATGTAGTGGGGCAGATGCATACATTTGACATACAATTGACAATCTTTCCCGTCTGTAATTACTACTGATTTTAACAGGTGGAATGGTTTTACAGTTGGAATTTTCTAGGGATCCGGAATGTCCCCTCTGGGTTTCCAGATGGCTCCTCTAGTTGCCGCAGAGTATGCCTAGGATGGCAACACTTCAGCTGGTTTATGTGGACCCACTAACCTTCCCCTTCTGCCAAACTGCCTTTGGGATATGGATTTTGTAGGCGACTGGTGAGATTCTGTGTACAATTTCAAAAGGACCCCGCCAGCTAGGAAGAAATGTGCGCTGTTTGGCCTGGTTCCTTTGGAAATTGTACAAGTAGACCCAGACTCCTACTTGGTATTCTTTTCTAGTTGTCTTAAGGACATAGTGGGTCTGTCCCCCTCAAAGAAGCTGGAGTATTGTCTGCAGATCTTTCTAGATTCCGCTAAGCATAGGCAAAAGCATGTTGAAGGTGTTTTCTCAGATTCTCAACATACTCATGAGTTGTCGAGGCATTTATCAAGGTCTGCTCTTGGGTTCTGTAGAGCAGATGCTAGGGAAGCACCATCCTTCGTCCAGTCATCAGCTCAAACAGAGATATTTTTGTTGCCGAAGAAGGGGTAGATCTGATGGCCATCAAGACAAGAGGTTGTCGAATGTCCCAACTTGGCCCAGAATCTGCCACAAACTTTTTTAATATGCTCACAATTGTCTTGTTGTATCTCTCAACTCCACCACTAGAGGCTATCCGGTAGGCAATGTGTAGTTTCCTTTTGACCCTTAAATATCTCCCACATCTTTGTCATCACTTTGCGAGTGAAGTGGCTACCTCGGTCTGACTCGATCCTTTGGGGTAGTCCAAAACGCGAGAAGATGTGGTTGATCATCAGGGCAGCTGCTGTTTCTGCCTTGCAATTTGGGTCCGGGAGACATTCCACCCATTTAGTGAACAAGCATGTCACGGTCAACATGTACTTGTTCCCCCTAGAGAAGTGAATCATGAGCCCGATAAAATTGACTTGTAAATCTGACCAAGGCAGTGTCATCCCCCTTTTTTGGTGGGGAGCACGGTGTGTGAGTGATGTTGGCTGAAATTGTGCACACACAAGACACCCCTTCAAGCATTGGTCGAGGTCCTGCCTGCCCCATCTGTGGCCAGTATGCAACCTCTCGCAAGATTTCTAGTGTCGTATGAAACCTCTGATGACCAGCTGTGGCCGCATCATGGGTGTGACTTAGCATCAGGCTTCAGAATGAGGTAGGGACCACCCACTGGTCATGGCCAGCTATGGAGCTCCTCACCAACAAACCATCTTGGATTCGGAACATTTTTGGACATTTCATCAGCAGTCTGAGGTCCTCTTTTCCTATGTAATCGGTATCCGTCAGGGGAAAGTTCTCAGGGTCCTCAATGTGTTGATAAAAGTTACCAATTATTGGATCGCCTTTTCGAGGCATATTCAAATCAGCATCTGGGTTCTCCTTACTCCATTGTGCAGTTAAGAGTTAATTGTGAGCATTTATCTGGGACCTAGTGATAGCAGTGACCTGGATTTCCCCCAACAGGGACTCGATCTCAAGTAGATCCCCTTGGATGGCTCCGGTTTTGGCCAGCTGATCAGCTAGGTCATTTCCAATTTTGTCAGGTCCCTCCACTTTAGAATGACCCTTGATCTTTTTCCAGTAGATGGTCATCCCATTCGAGGTGACCAGATCATCAATATTTAGGGATTAGTTTCCCATGTTTCAATGGTTTGTTATTAGCACAAAGCATGCCTCTGGTTTTCCAGTTAACCGTGGAGTTGGTGTTAGACAGCAGTGAGGATGGCTTGATGCACAGCCATCAACTCTGCCACTTGACTACTTCGGGGACCGATTTTGTACCCAGCAGAGGGTTCTGGGGCATCATTCACCCATTTATTCCCTACTCCGGACACAAGTTCCTTTTCCCCATTGTTGTCAATATAGTAGGAACACCCATCCACATAGACAGTGGGCATTCCCTCACGCTGGTCTTCTTCATAGACTTTGTTTGGGGAATTAAGGTATGCCTCCATGTTGTCCTTGATTTTAAGACTTTCGTCCTCGAGACAGTTTTCTCTGGCACAATCATGCAAGTCAGCCAGAACTCGCGCGAGGGGACTCTTCTTGTTTTGGCCATATCTGACCTCCACAGGAAAGCCTTGCATTGACAGAATCCAGGAAGTAATTTGTGAATTGCTCACATTTCCAGCCTGGATTCTGTCACTCTGAAGATATTGCAAAGGTTGGTGTCGAGTCTCCACTATCAGGTGTTCCCCCTGGATAAACGGGCGGTAATTCTTCAATGCCCACACCGTTGTGCCTTCTCACAGTCGTTGAATTTTTCCTCCACAGCGGATAAAGTCTCACTCGCATAGGAGATTACTTTATTGACCTTGTCATGAGTTTGATATAATACTGCTGTCAAGCATGTATTTGAGAACCCTGTCTCCAAGAAGAACTCTTTGTTTTTGACAGGGTAAGCTAGGCAAGGCACTTGTGACAGGCTGCTTTTGAGTTGTCTTACTGCCTCGGCTTGTTCTGGACCCCACTCCCACTTGACCTCCCCCTTCAAAAGATGGATCAGGGGTCTTGTGATCTCTGCGTAATCCTCAATGAACTTTCTGCTGTAATTAGTTAGTCAAAGGAGGCTCCTTAGTTCCCGCAGAGTTGTGGGGTCTTTTAATTTCTGGAGTGCTTCCACTTTCTTTTCCTGGGGACAGAGACCCTGAGGAGTTATGTCATGCCCCAAGAAATTGACACGGGTTCTGCACCACTGTGCCTTTTGAAAGGAGAGTTTTGCTCCGGCAGCCCTCAATTGTGTCAGGACATAACGGATCTCCACTATGTGTTCCTCCACAGTTGAGCTTTTGACTAGAACATCATCTACATAGGCCAGGTTACCCCTTTCACCCAGATCGGGCTTGGACTTGTGTAGAAAAATGTTGAATTCATTGCCGGAGTTGATGTATCCGAAGGGAGTCCGGGTCCAAGTGTACTGCTGCCCCCGAAGGTAAAGGCCAGTTTGTATTGTCCTCCCTACTGACAGGTACAGTCCAGTACCCATTGGTCAGGTCAATGGGAGTGAATACCTTTGACCCCTAGATCTGGGCCAGCCCTTGCTCAATGTAGGGAAGAGGCCATCGGGAAGTATGGACCCGTTTGTTGAGCTCCCTTAGGTCGGCACAGAGTCTCCACTGGCTGTTTGGTTTAAAAAATCCTCAGCACCGGATTATTGAAGGTGCTGTGGACTGGACGAATTATCCCACGGGACTCAAGGTTCTTAATTATTTCAGTAAGGGACTCCATTGATGCGAGAGGCAAGCAATATTGCTTCACAAACACTGGAGTCATGCCAGGGTCCGTGGGAATTGTTGTTGTGTGGATGTCAGTGCAACCACAGTCATATGAGTCCACCGCAAAGAGATCTTGAAAATCTAAGAAAACTTGCTTCAATTTTTGCTTTTGCTCCAGTGTCTCACAGGCATCAGCTATGTTGACTCTCTCTTCAACCATCTGCCTGAAGCCTGGAAAGACTTCCGGTTTGGCTATCTCAGTGGCCTCCTCCAGCTGAGTGGAGAAGTCCCTGGTCAAAGGGCTGATTTGGACTGGTGGCTTCAGGTGGGGAAGGCAGTCCTCGCAGACTTGAAAGATCACCTCATCCCTTCTGAAGTCAAAGGTCACATCTTCCTTACCATAAGGGCAGGAAGTGTACACCAGGAAATTCCCCCCATACCGGGTGAAGATAGTGTCTGGTGTTGCGTCATCATCACTATCTCTGTCAAAACAGTCCTTGGGGATTGGTCCTAACAGTTCATTACCTAAATCTATGCAAAAATGTCGGTCATCAACAATCATTCCAATAATGGTGCCTGCGGCCAGAGTGATACTCTTTAGGTCACTGTTATCCACCTCTATTGGAATGGTGTTGTGTTCTATGTTGACTAGTGGTGTTGGGTTTACCCCCAACCCTTGCTGTTGGAAATGAGCATTGAGATGAATATAGGCGTCAAGGTTTTTCAGTTTCTGTCCTCTTTTAATTTTTACCTCCAGTGAGAATCGCCGGGTCTGTTCTGGGAGGGTGACTTCCTCTCCAATATGAATTTCAACTGCATATGGCAGCAGTTGTGCTGACCAAAATGCTTTCTCTGGGTCATCAAAGTCCATGGGATTACCCGCTTATCAGGACCAAGCTTTGAAGTTTAGTAGGTCCAAACTAATGGCAAAGCGATTGAGAATGTCACTGCCTAAGTAAAATGCAGCAGGGACATCTTGCACGACCCAACAATTATGGACTATGCTCTTGTTGCCTATGGAAATTTTGAGCATACAACTGCTAGTCAGGAGATGTTTGGAATTGGGTGTTTACAGGTCCATTTACCATTTGTCTAACAGTTTAAATGTGGGAATGGCTGGATCATTTGGGAGTTTGCGGAACATGGCTTTGGTGATGAAGCTCTTACCATTGTTCACACACACTCGGGCGAGAATATAGTCCTTTCCTTCATTTAACTGAATAGGGATGAACAACTGCTCTCCAATTTTCTGAATATCAGCCTAGCTTTGAGCTGATTTCTCATCTTTCTGGACTATAGGAGTGAGATTTTCTGATTGTGAATTTGTAAAGAATTTCAGAGTGTTTCCTTCCAGTGTGGAATTCCACCTTAGACTGGAAGGAAGGTTGATTTTCAGAAATAGAGAGGACTCCCCATCACCAGTTGGTTGTCCTACTACAATTACTGTCACGTCTGGGATTTGATTATTCTGGAAGTGAAATTCTATTTGGTCAGGTTTTTGTTCAACCATGTGGCATGTGCTGTTTAAACTAACATGGTTGACACTCTGTTTCAATTTTATTTGTCGGCTAGTCTGGGTCCAGAGGACCTTGTTTACACAATCTATGAGGGGAGACAACCTACGCAGGATGTCATTCCCTAGTAAACAAGGGTTGCTCTCTGGAGTCACAACTATGACCGGGTGCTTCACCTTGTGTCGCCCAATTTCAATGTCCAAATCCACACTCCCTCGATGGGAATTTCCTTCCCGTCCTCTTACTGAAGTTGTTCAGGAAGAGGGGTGAGAGGAATTTGGTAATTCTCCCCTCTTCCCGAATTCAGTTGATCAGAGGCCCTTTTTGACAGAAGGGTAGCTTGGGATCCAGTGTCCATCAGTGCCAAAATTGTACATTGGCCCTGTATTTGGACTGGGGCATAGAATCTTTCCTCCTTTTCCTCAAGGGGGCAGAGGTAATGCACATTTTTGGCCAACTGGCGGTTTAGTGTCTTTGCTTTGGACTCTGATAGAAAGGTGATTTGGGCAGGATTCTGTTTGGGATCTTGGGAATCTGTAAGAAAAAGGTGACAGCTAGATATGGGGGAAGTTTTGGTTTCGCCTGGTTCTGATTCTGGGCTGCCACCCCCCCCCCTTTTTGGAGGCAGTCCCCAGGATGGGTTTGAACCAGAGGATTTTCGCGCTGGTCATTCTGGGTACTGATGATGGGCCATTTCAACGGGACCCATTTTTGTTTGGGAGGAGTTCTCCCATCCCTGAAGGAGAAGATCCTTTTCCCAGAATCCTCTGAGGATCCCTCTCCTTCAAAGTGGAAGATTTGTACCTCCTCCTCAAAATGGGTCTTTTTGGGCTCTTTATTTCTCCTACCCGCCCTCTGCTCCTTGGGTGGCAGACTTTCGGGGGCAGGAGATTTTGGTTCCGGTTCCTGGGTTTCCAGGGGCTTTTCACAAGTGGGGAAGGAAGCCTCCTCCAAGGCTTCACTCCCCCCTTTCCCTTGTGCCTCCATCTTGGGAACCGATGGGTTGTCGGGGTTCTTCCCCCATCATTGCTCTGGAGCACCAGATCCTGGGTTTGAAGCATTCTGAGCCGCCATGATCATCTGGGGGTTCTGTTGAGCCCTCAGCATGTGACCCAGATCCTGTGCCATGTTCTGGACCTGGTGCTCTAGTTGTGACACCCGCTCTGGCTGGAACGGGGTCCTCGTGTCTCCCCTGGGTTGAACCCGGGAAGGGTAGCTATCCCTTCTCACAAAAATACCCCAGGTTAGGGAAGTTTGGGTACCCCTCCACGCTTGGCCTCCCTTATCCCGGATTGGGCTGTCTGGGCTCAGGAAAGTGGGGAAAGAAGGATGGGTTGTTTAGGGGGTTGAAATTTTGCGGGTACCTTGGAAAGAAATTTGGTCCAGCATTTGGGAGATTGCTGCCCTCCTGGGGAAAGTGAGGAGGGAAGTTGCCTGGGTTTCCTGCTGTCTGATTGGACCCCCCCCTTGGGATGGAGAAGTCCACTCATAACCCAGGATGGGTCTATTGCCCTTGTAGCGTGGGCTGATGTAGTCAGGGGAGTTAGGGGTCCCATTTGTGGGGTTTCCTCTCTGGCTCCCTGTTTGGGATTGGCCCAAGGACCTTCTGTGTTTGGGTTTTTTTGGATTCTGTGCGGGAAGGTTTTTAGGCCCCCCATCTCCAGATCTAAAATGGGGGCAACCTACACCTCTGCCACCTTAGCAGCAGCAGGGGTGTTGGTTGTTTTGGGGTTTTGGTACTATCCTTATTTTCCAACTGCTTCTGCACCTCATAGATGTGCATTGCTTGTTCAATGACCCAGTCTAGTGATATTTTCTCGTGAAAGTCCTTGACTAGCTGGGTCATAATATACTTAGGGAGAGCATGAAAGAAGGTGTTTACAAATTCTTGGCTTTCAGTGAGCACCCTTCTAGTGGTCTGTGCAAAGGCACACTTTAATTCCTGAACAAATTCTTGTGGGCCTGGTCTTCCCCACATTGTAGGTTGTAGGGTGCCTTGCGAGCCTCTTGAGGGTTCCTGTGAATAGAAAAATGTTTCAGGATGGCCGCCCTATAGGTGGAACATCTGGAATGATTCTGATCCTCCAGCCCCGCAAAGAAGCTGGAGTACTCAGGAGAAAATGTCCACTTCACATACTGAATACATCTTTGGCTGTCCTTCAGATGGAATGTCTGGAATCCATCATCTGTTCAAATAACTCAAGGTGCTCCCAAACCGAATATTTTGCATTCTTGTGGTAGGGCGTAATGACGCTCCTAATGGCTTTTATTTGTTTCAGGGGATCCTTGAGCAAGGCCCTCTTGACTTTGTTGGCTTTTTTAGTTCGGATCACCCTGGTCCACTCATCCTCTGACTCAGAGGCACTGCTGCCAGAGGTGGCTGTCTGGTCTTCTAGGCTCTCCCGGATTCTGCGAGCTTGGGAATGGCTGTCAGAATTTGGGGGCATAGTTCCTTGGGTCCTGTTGTGCCGAGAAGAGTCTTCTGACTCTTCCTTGCTCCCAGGATTGACTGAGTACCCCCTCCACTGTCCTAACTGGGAAGAGGTTTTCAATATACTTTTAGTGCGCCTATTCTCATGGAATTCCCCACTAAATGTTACCGTCTGATCTCTGGATAATTGATATTTCTGAGGATCCATTTCTCTGATTCTCCCCTCAGTGGAGTCTCCCTGATCAGAGAAGATGGCCCTAGCAATTGGGAACCCATACATAGATGCCTGCCCATCCATTTCTGGGAGGCGCTGACCTATTGGCCCCATATTTCCCCTTGGGTTGAAGTGTACCATCCCCATGGTCCTTGGCTCATGTGAGCCAGTGGACATGGGGGGTGGCAGAGTCAATGGAATTGAAGACATTGAGGTCTCTGGTGCCAGGGTTCCTGAGGTTATGCTCAGGGGTTTCCCTCTACCATGTGACCTCATCTCCTTCATACCCTATTCCCTGTTGCCATGCAAGAATCTGACCCTTTTGTTCTTCTATCAAGACCAATCTGTTCTTTATTAGTTGTTCCTGCATAGCTACCTGTCTATGGAGCCTGTCATTTTTCTCAGAGAGAGCCTCATTGTCTCTCTGTGCTTCTTGTCTAATTTTGGAGTATTGGGCCAATATTTGCTACAGGAGGGTCACCTCCTGAGTCTGACCCTTCCCAGCCTGATCATTCTTTGCTAGCACATCTTCCACCCTCCTGGTGTGCTCTAACAGTTTTTCATAGTCCCTTTTGAGCTCACCCAGTCCCTGGAGGGCCAGGTGATTTTCTTCCATCTTGGTTTTTAAATACCTGACTACCTGGCCTAAGGTGTTCCTTTGCTGAATTACAGTGCCCCTCTGTGCAGCCAGGTCGTCCCTCAGTTTTATGAATGCACAAGCTTTCTGGTGCTCTTCATCAAATTCTGTTTGAGATTCAAGGACTTTAAGAATTAATTTATTATTTTCTTCTTTTACTTGGTCTAGGCAGTTTTGAAGGGTGACTACCTGCTCTGTGCAGGCTCTATTAACATTTAATTGCTGCTCCAGCTTTTGTTGGCTCTGTTGCATAGAATCCAACCTTTCCTGACACTCTTTTTGCAGCGCCAGTAATTTGGTGTCTTGTTCTACCCTCTCTTGCTGCAGGATATCCAGATCTTCTTTTACTTTTATCAGGTACTGTCTGGTTTCATTCTCTGATTCTTGGCTCTTTTGTAGCCTTTGCTCTGCAGAGTCCAAATCAGTTTGGTTTTTTTCTAGTGATTGTACTTGCCTTTTTGCCAGATCTAGGTTTTTGTCATATTTTTCCTGTATTTCTCCAATGTGGAGGTACAGGTATGCCGCTATTTTGGCAATTTTACATTGCTCTTCTTTTGCCCATGGGGCCATGTACAATTCACTAAGTGCCAAACATTCTGAACCTGCTCAGCCCATTCACCCCTGACAAATCATTTATGCAGTAGGTGTTCTTTTGCCATATTAATTTCTACTGGGGTCGCCAATCCGGAAATAATAATTGACTTCTGATTTACAGAAGTTATTTTATTTTTGCAAAACAGGCCAACTCCTTAGAGTGTTTCTATTGAAGGGTGTTTTTACAGTGTTACACAGTTTGGTAGCCCAGCAGGGTTTATGTACCCCATCAGTTAGCACGCTGTATTAGACTGTCACAAGTGGTATGTCTAATTCAGAAATCTCGTGACGAGCCCTCACTCTGTAAGTGATTTCAATCCGGCACTTCACCAAAGTCAACGCCTAGCGTGTAATGCACAACTGAAATCCTTGTTTATTTTGTGTCTAAAAGTTCTTTTATTCTGAACGATGTACCACTCATATCATGCCCTTCTCCTGGAAGCCCCCCCCGGTCACACTGAACCAGGAATCAGGCTGGTTTGCAAAGTTTAAATATTTATTCATGTAGTCACAAATTAATCACACTACGTTTAATGGGTATACAATAATCACCAATGGGGTGATGCAACACTAAGCAATCTCTTTAATCACAAGGAGTAATAGTGAGCAAAACAATTCAGCACAGAAATAATACTTTTGTGTGTGTTCAGACCAAATAGCAGTATGGTTACTATTTCCCCCTGCACACCCCTCAACCCCCCCAAAAGGCAATGTAAAGAGATAGGAGGAGAGAGAGCAGGTATTCAGGAATGCAGAATTCAAACAAAAGGTCAATCCCAATTTTCCCCCAGCAACACACTAGAGAAACAGAATTGATTGGCAAGCTGACAAAAAGGTTTTAAAGTTATCTTGGGAATGGATTGGGTAAAACACTAAATGTGGTTTAAATTGCTGAAATTGTTTAAATTATTATGGGAGCCACTTTAAATAGTTACAGACAAACACGAGCAATGGTTTGATACTAAGAAGCAATGTGAAATCTTAAAATTGAGGTCGGGTGCAATCAAAAGCTGTTTTACACATGTTAAAAATTCCCTAAAACGAAATTCGCGGCAAACTTTTCAGCGCTAGGTAATCGCGATTGCCGGAGAACTATATGGACACTTTGAAAAGACAAATAGGATTTCTTACACTAGATTATGACCTAGATTATGACTATTGAAAAAGAGAATGCCACACATGAATCTCCACAGTCCTGGCCAGGGGCCCTTCACATGGTGGATACTCACTTTCTTTCTGGGATTCAATTTATTTATTCACAACACTAATGATTTATGATTTTAGAAAACAGATAAGAGAAACTTAGCGCAAGAACAGTTCTGGCAATTCAAAAATACTCCTAACACTACCATTTCTGAATACAAGATAGGATGGGTTAAGATAGAGATTGGACTGAGCCAGGTACATATGCTAGTGACACAGTTCTATTCTATAGATACTCACTATATATGTTTTGAGCGGAACCGTCAGGAATTCTGGTCCGTCAAGATTTCTGGTCAGGGATTCTGCTCTGGGACAGACTGCTGGGCACACCGGATTGGAATGGGTCTGTTCACAGCACGGCACAGGACTGGATCGGATCTGCAATGGTTCTTTGGTCACAGCACAGCACAACTGGATTGGATCTTTTGGTTCTGGTGATAATTCTTTTGGCAGGAAAGTAGTTACAGCACAACCTGGCTGTTTCTTTTGTTTCCCTTAGGTTTCTGGGGTGGGTTCTGGAATCTTAAGGCCTAGCTGAAAATGGTTCAGCTATGCAATGAGCCTTTCTGCTTGCCAAGTTTCTGGAGTCTGGAGCAAAGAAGATGGATAGTTCTCTAGCAGGGTGCTCCGCCAGCAATTGGTTAGTAGGTGAATCTGTCTGTCTCCAAGTCCTCAGTTGTCTCTATTTATGCTTATGCTAAAAGGGGTGTGTGCTGGTTTATCCTAAGCGCGCCCCTTAGGCAGGCGATTGGCTGGAGTCTCTTCTCTAATTTGATGGTGTGAGTTTATGAGTCAGAGAATCCTCCCCTTGTCCCTTGGACACATAATCAACTGTTGGTACAATACATATTTACATGTATGCAATCTCTATTACAATCATATATACAGTGTACATATTTTGTGTAGCATCTACTCCTCCAAGCCTCGTCGCTGTAGGATCTTGTGTCTGCTTTTGACAGACTTTGGCCCTTTTTGTCCAGAACACAATATCCAGTTTATCAGAAAATGTGGGCATTGAATATGGGCATAAGTGTATGGAGTTTCATGCTTTTGGCATAAATACATTTGGTCTAAAACCATATTTTCTGCTGTTACTTCCCAGAACATCTCACAGAGTTCTGGCGCCTCTTAAAACGTGCCGCCAAAAATTAGATTCACAAATCTTTGTTTACATATTTTTCACAATTTTACACAGTACTTTATCAGTCTTTTAAAAATGTGCTTTTGGCCTTTGTTAAACAGCAAATGGTGGTTTGTCTCCACCTCCTTCTTCTCCTGGCAGCTCAGAAGCAGTCTCCTCCCAGTTCCTTCTGGGCCTGGCCATTTATGACTGTTCACACTTCGCTTTTCCTTTCAGCCAGAGGGTGTCCATTGTCTCGTTCCCCAGCAGCCCCAAATTCTCCTCCCCTAATCTAATCATCACAGAGGTGTGATTTCCTGGTGGAGTGAAGCAGAAGGGAGATGCCTGGCCTCTGTGGGGGAAGCTGTTGGACGGGTTTGATTGCTTTTGTGCAGGCTTAATTTCAATGTCATTCTGTTACATTTTTATCTTGGTTTAAAACAAACTTGTAATTTCAAAACAAGCAGCGAGAACACTTATTCCACCTTCTAAACCATGGGATTAAATAGTTACAACCTAGGTTACTCTCAATAACAGATTACTTTGTTTTCAGACATTAGATTTTAGTTGTACAATTCTATGCAGGCTTCTGACAGCTGTCATACAGGCGGCCGAGGGTACTGTGCCCAGATTTTGACAGATTTCACAGGCAGGCACATTTTTGCTGTGAATGTTTTGATGACAAATTCAGCTTTTCGGGACATTGTATGTTCATAATGATTTCTTGTAGCACCCAGCAAGAACATTGGATGTTTGCAGGTGTTTTGTACCGGCATTCTGCAGTTTCGGGAACCGAGAAAAAGGATTTAAAAGCAAGATTTTGGATTTCTTTCAGCAAAGCACTGCTTCTCCCTCTGTGCTCCATTTTTACTTGTTGTGAAGCCCCGCGACATGTTTCAGGAGTAAGATCTCCGTTCCACCACTGACAACATGCATGGTAGATTTGGCAGCCATCTTTTGGTATAACAAAGCGCGATTTTCAACGGTTTTGGTGCGCACAAGGGTTTTGCGGCCATTTTGATATTTCTGGCACCATCAGAACACTTGGATGCCGCAGGGCAGAGCATAAGTAGGTTAATACATCCCACATCTGTTAGGTATCAGTACCATAGAGCAACATTTTAGGTTATTTCTCCTGAATGAGAAATATGTTTTTCAGAGGAAAGTAAATTTTAATGATTTATTCATATTTATTTTATATATATATACTGTGAATTTGTAAGGTGCTTATACAGCAAGTAAATTGTGATTCAAAGCGCCCCCTGGGTAAAAGAGAGAGAAAGCATGGGATTGAAAAACCATTAAAAAAAAAACACAATAAAACAATTAAAAATTAAATTAAATAAAAATGAAAGACAGTTAAGCACAGGCGGATAAAGATGAACTTACTAGGCCTTGTAAGCATTCAGAATGTGCAAGTGCAGAAACAGGGGAGGGGGAGAGTGTGGGATATATTGACCCACTCAACAGTATTTGTCCACATCACCAAGCTGCATTTGCGCAGAAACAGCAAAATGACTGCACTGGGTCCTTTGAGCGCCATGGCCTCCAACCCAAGTTTTGCAGCAACAAAATAATGGTGGTACCTTCTTGCCAAGCATACACTGGGCAGGATGGAACAAGGGGACACACTGAAAGTGTGTGCCACTATTTTCTTAAATATACAAAAGGAAGAAAGTGAAAAGGCAGCACTGCTTTGCTGAAAACCCCAAAATCCTGTTGAAAAAGAAAATGTTTCACCTTTAAAAAAATGCTGCTTTGACGCTAATTCCATCTGTTCTTTCTTAAACCACTGTGATCAATAAGGCCCTGCCATGCCCAGGATATCTCATTGTGCTTCAGCAAAACCAGGCATGATTTCTGGATGACAGGCCCTGTCAAACCAACTTTGAGAAAAATCAACAAGGAGGTCCACTTTCCCCGCACGGGAAAACGCGTTCATTTCTTTACAAATATATCAAAGCTCAGTAGTTCAAAAGAGACTCCAGCTATCTGAGCCATGTCAGTTTCAATGTATTTGTTCTTCAGACAAAATCCCTGCACTCAGGAAAATAACCATGGCTGTAGGACAGAGTGGGAATCTGATGGAGATTCAAAAACGAATGTAAAAGGAAATGCCAGCTGTGCACCATGTGTAAAAAATGGGCTTTGCAAAACTACAGGAGAAAAATGCCCATTTAAAAAGTAAACTCTTGAATGAACGCCTGCTTATTTAGCAATGTGAAGGGGTTTTGTTGCTGGTGATAATACACACAGAGGCTATTTTATTCCACAGGTTTGTATTAATTCAGGACCCAAAATAAGGAAATAAAGGCTTTAAACCGCCTTGGCTGGATTTGCAAGCTGTCAAAAACAGGTTATTCTGGTTGGTATAGTTAAAGCTTCCCCCTAGGAAGGGAGCCACCATAAACTTCCAGGACACAAAACTGATAATTGCTAGCTTGAACAACTTTGAATGGACCAAGTGCTCAAGGCTGGGGCAATCGAAGTCCTGGGACACTAACCTGTGAAGTGGAGGGGGTCATAAAACCTTCAATCAAACTCGGAACCCACACCCCACACAGGGCTGAGGTGTCAGTTGGTGACATCGGAAAAAAGAAAATAAATTGTCCAGTGACAGACAAAGGACTGACATTTGCTTCCAAAGTCTATTTTATAAATAAACATTGAATATGTTTTTTTTTTTATCTCTGCCGCAAGAATTTGTAAAAATGTGAAAATGTTATAGTTTAAATATGATTTTATGGGCTTTCATTGAAGACATGGTAGAATTCACTGACACTTTGGGGACAGAAATGGCAAAGTATTGCGGATTACAAGAAAATCATCCATGTTGCAAATGCAAAGCTTTGACATGCATCTCTTATGATCATCCACACCTATGTATCAAGTTATGGAATTTTAGGCTGAATATTTCACACTGAAAATGACCAAAAAAGTATAAAAGGACAAAACAATGTCTCACAGATTGCAGGATTAGACAGCTGTGCTCTACATAAAATATGTAACCTGATTATGTAATTTATTACGGTGCCACTACTGTAGAAATGTGTAAATTCTGGTATGACAGATTTTTGGCAAAAAGGTCTGTGGGAAGTCTTTTTACTTCATAAAATGCAACCTCCTGAACTGAGTCACATTCCAGGGGAGGCAACCGGCATTGAGTGTCCAATCCAGTTGTTTAGAGGTGGGCTTAGCTAAGCCGGCCCAGCAATATAGTCTATGATGTCACTATGCATTATAAATAAGAGTCCCTGACAAGACTCCAGACACACTCTTCCTGATTTTCCTGCGCTGGCATCCTGTTCCATTCATCATCTATATTCCAGATCCCAACTACAAGGCCAAAGCATTGCTGACCATACTTCAGGGCCCAATGCTAGGGTTTTGCAGTTCCCAGCAAGACCTCAATTCTGAAAACTCCCTAATCTCCCACTAAAAAGGGGAAAGCTGTGGTATTCTTTTGGGAAGCATCCTGAACCAGCTTGGCTTGCTGCCCTCTAACTGCATGTCCACTGCCATCCTGCCTTTAGTATCCAGTGACCAGAATTGCCATTTCAGTCCAGTGCCATCCGGTGACCAGAACTGCCCAGCTGTTTGACAGGCACGCCACCGTGTGATGACCCGAACCTATTGACAGTCCAAAAATCCCAAAACTAAAAGGTGGACTGTGAGTATGAATCACCACCCCATAGAAATCTATAGTATACCTTGTCATCCTATATTTATCCTGATAACTTGTTGAAACTGTCAGACTCATTCTTGCAACCCTGCCCTTGATTTCTAGTGCTAGCGCCATCTCTATAGTAATTTTGTCTTGAGTAATCCTAAGCCAGTAGTCCTATTTCGAGTTATCGGACTGATTTCCGCCTGGGTTGGGTGCTGGGGTGACAGGGTTGAAATCACGAATCAACCCATGATCTTACTGTGTCCCTCTTTGGTGGGCTATCCTGAATACTCTAGTTTAAAGTAAAACTGTTCTTGTCACAACTGATTTCCTTTCCTATTTCATAGCTTCATTTTACTCAAAGCGCACCTTTTTAGATCTTGCATAACTCATCCAGTTTCATAGCTTGAGACCTAGTTTCCCTTCTAGAATATCCCTGGGATATACTTCTATCCCCGGACCAAAATCATTGTATTTCACCCGTTTTTATTAAAAAATTGCAGTTTCCAACGTGTCATTTTTCTGCAATCTGTTTTAAACTTCCCATTCATTTTCGAACTGTATTCTCTTGGTAATCCATTCTTTGTGATTATAAGTGTCTTTGCATTGTTGCTTTAGTGAGGAACTATATTTGCTTCAAGGTTTTTAACACACATTCATTATTTATTGGTCCACTTCAGAGTGTCATTTCATAACATTGCAAGGGGTTTAAAATCAGATTTGGATTCCGTTTCTTGCCTCTTATTCCTGATTACCTGCTGTGTCTTTCTATCCATTCAGAATTCAATTATTTGTGGGTTGAGGGAACGTTGCAGGGGGAAACCATAACTTGGGTGCTATCTTTCCTAAATCTTTCCTAAATCAAAAAGTGCTCCTATTCTGCTGTGCTCTTATTTGTGATGTCATCTTTGATGACCTGTGTGTTAGTGTTAGCAGTGCACAGTGGTGTGGGCAGTTATGGTTGCTTAGCCTACCATAACTGGCGAATTTCAGGGGGCTTTCGGTTTTACTTCGAACCATAATGTCACTTTTGTAAAGTTTTTTTTTGTGAATTTCACAGGTTTTTAGTATCGCAACTTAACCATAACGTCCCCTTAAAAACGTTTTTTTGTGTGAATTTTACGGGGTTTTAGAAGGGCAACTGAACCATAACGTCCCTTTAAGAAAGTTTATTTTACTGAATTTCATAATTTTTTAGTAGGGCAACTTAATCATAACATCCCATTAACAACGTTTTTTTTTATTGAATATACACTTTCATCATGTGAAATTGGGAGATATGTACTATAAATACCTTACTTTATATACATTTACCATAGAACATACTAAACCCCCACGCTAATGATATTTGAAGGCACGGATGGAGTGCATGTGCGGACGGCCGGTGACAAGATCAACACTACCCAAACAGTCAGGGGGAATCTGAAATTGTACTATTGTGCCATATGAAAAATGCACAAGTTTAAAAAAAGAACACATAAACACATTATAAATACTAATAAGTAATTGAACCTACACGTCTCAAACATTAGCCATGCATTTAATTACCATGTAGAATGAAATGGATTATGCCATAACAAAAAAAGATATGCCTCCAATGTAATTACCTCATAGAAACTGTGCAGCTCGGAGTTACAGTAGACGCACACAGCACAATGAAAACAAATTACAAGGAAATAGTAAGTGAACTTCATTTTTCTTATATGTGTATGTGCTTTTTTGTATGAGGTGCAGAACAAATAATGTATTTCTGTTGTTTTCACACAGAAATGTGCAGTACTTTGGAGTGGCTGAAGGAGAATTTTCCGCATGGGGAAATGTCAGAAGATAGCGATAATAATGGTGCACACTTCTCTGCATAAGCAAATTAATAGTCAGTATTTTATGGGCATTTAACATATATATATTTATTTTTAACATGCCAGGTAAAAAAAGAAGAAAGTGCACCAAAGGACACAAAGCAAGACAGCCTGAAATGGATAGAAGAGAAAATGGACATACTAAATGAGAATTTTAACAGGTTAAGACAATTTGTGGAGGAATACGTGAGAGGAAAAATAAGATATCACTGTGCCACCTGTATCTATCCCCCTTCTCCATTTCCCAGTGAACCAATCCCAAACCCTCAAGAAGAACATAAACGTTTTGATGAAACATCCATCCCTTCATCCCCTCACAACCAGCCCGTTTTGAACCCTAATTCCCCTATTTTCGTTTCAGTGTCTGCTTCCCCCTCTTTCTGTTTGTTGATGTATGTGTGTGTAGTACATTTTTTTTTATGTTAGTTGTAGTGGAATGGTTTGGATCAACATTTTTTTTAAAAAAGAGTTAAAATGTCTGCGGCCAGCGCGCCTGTTCGGGCTGGCCGTAATCAATATAAAATGGATGTTCTAAGGGCAATATATCTACCCGTACCATTTGCAACCAAGATGGAACTGATCTTAGAACGCACCAGCTGTCCAATTTGTCCGTAAATGAACAGAATGGGGCCGTCCTAAGGACATTATCAGGGTAATTCATAGATTTCAACGCAGAGGCAGTGCACGCGAGCAGCGCAGAGATGCATCGTGCACCAGCGTGCGCCAGCCGTGTGCGCTAAACAGCATTATGGCGCACCGCGTATTCATGGAATATCAAAGCCTTTTTGAGGGCTGGCGCAGAGAACATCCCACAGTGCCAGTTACGCCCCCACAAACACTCCTTGCGCAAGGATAAGGCATTTGGGGGGTGCGCGGGAAGTTTCAAATGCGATAGGCCTTGGCCGAGCGCGGTACGTGTATTCTGAGGGGTGCGTGGGAAGTCATGCATGTGATAGGCATTGGCTGAGCGGGGTACGTGTATCTTGAGGGTGCACAGGAAGTTATACACGCGATAGGGCTTGGGCGAGCGGGGTACGTGTATTCTGAGGGGTGCGTGGGAAGTTATACACGCGATAGGCCTTGGCCGAGTGGAGTACGTGTATCTTGGGGGTGCACAGGAAGATATACACATGATAGGCCTTGGCCGAGCGGGGTACGCGTATCTTGGGTGTGCGTGGGAAGTTATACACGCGATAGGGCTTGGCCGAGCGGGGTACGTGTATCTGGGGGGTGTGTGGAAAGTAATACACGTGATAGGCCTTGGCCGAGCAGGGTACGTGTATCTTGGGGATGCACGGGAAGTTATACACACAATAGGGCTTGGGCGAGCAGGGTATGTGTATCTGGGGGGTGCGCGGGAAGTAATACACGCAATAGGGCTTGTGTATCTGGGGGGTGCGCGGGAAGTAATACACGTAATAGGGCTTGGGCGACCAGGGTACTTGTATTCTGATGGGTGCGAGGGAAGTCATACACGCGATAGGCCTTGGTCGAGTGGGGTAGGTGTATCTTGGGGGTGCGCAGGAAGTTATACATGCGATAGGCCTTGGGCGAGTGGGGTACGTGTATCTTGGGGGTGCGCGGGATGTAATACACGCGATAGGGCTTGGGCGAGCGTGGTACGTGTATTCTGAGGGGTGTGTGGGGAGTATCACACGCGATAGGCCTTGGGCGAGTGGGGTACGTGTATCTTCTCGGTGCGTGGGAAGTAATACACGCGATAGGCCTTGGGCGAGCGGGGTCCGTGTATTCTGAGGGGTGCGCAGGGAGTATTACACTCAATAGGCCTTGGGCAGCGGGGTACGTGTATTCTGAGTGGTGTGCGGGGAGTTTCACACGTGATAGGCCTTGGGCAGCGGGGTACGTGTATTCTGAGGGGTGTGCGGGGAGTTTCACATGCGATTACACTGGGCGAGCGGGGTACGTGTATTTCTGGGGTGTACCAACGCGAATTGGCAGTGTGTGTCCTCCCAGGTGTGCACTCTCCCCCCTCCCCAGGCCCTGTAGACAGCCCACAGCACAGGGAACTACCCTGCACCCCTGGCCATGCCCCCCAGCCAGCCCACATATCACCATGCACAAGTGAGCACCCACACATGTCCCCCGGCACCCCCACCCACCCAGCAGTGACAGGCACCTGCCAGCTGGCCCTGACTCATGTCCCCCTGCACCCCCACCCGCCCAGAAGTGACAGGCACCTGCCAGCAGGCCCAGACTCATGTCCCCCTGCACCCCACCCACCCAGCAGTGACAGTTACCTGCCAGCAGGCCCCGACTCATGTCCCCCTGCACCCCTACCCACCCAGCAGTGACAGGCACCTGCCAGCAGGCCCCGACTCATGTCCCCCTGCACCCCCACCCACCCAGCAATGACAGGCACCTGCCAGCAGGCCCCGACTCATGTCACCCTGCACCCCCACCCACCCAGCAGTGACGGCACCTGCCAGCAGGCCCCAACTCATGTCCCCCCAACACGTCATCATGATCCACAATTATGGCTCTAATGGCCACGCAAATCCCACCGCACGCCACCCCTGTCCAAAGACCCAACCCAGTATTCCATTCACCCCACATTGAAATGCCCATTACATGACACAACCCAAATGGCAAGTATGTACATCAACACCTGTCCGTCACACACACACAATGGGTGCCAGTGAATGTCAAAACCCACATTGTGACATGCATGAAACCAATGAGAGAATACCACACATTGAAGCACAAAACAAAAATGTATTGAACACAAAATGAAGGGAATTAAATGAAAACACACAATAATGGAAATAAGAAATAAAATGCAGCATGTCCCAAAATGAATAAAATATATGGAATCAGAATCCAAATAAATCCAAATGAAAATGTGTCCAAAGTCTCCGTCCAACAAAGCAAATCCAAAGGGAAAGAAATAAGTCAAATCCATTTCTCCATGGAGAAAAAATAATAATAATGATGATAAATCCACCGTTCAATTATATACAAATAACAAATCCAGGGTCCATGAGCCCAACTATTGAAATGAAACCTAGAAAAAAAAGACTACCTAATAAAGAATTATGTACAAAAAGGTGGGGCATAGTCCAAGCGCCCCAAATGAAATACCAACATAAATGAAACCTAACACTAACTAACTACATACAATGGCGGCGGGCAAGTCCTATGGCTCACTTATCGATTTCCCGGGCCAGGGCATAATGGAACTCCTGTTCTATGTCCTGGAGGCGGGCCTGTCCCATGGCCCTGAGGTTTTGCAGGGATGACGCCATGTCTACCTCCAACTCCCTTCGAATTGCCTCGAGGCACTCAGCCCGCCTCAGCGCCCTGTGCATGGAGTTCTCTGCCCTGACCATAGTGAGCCGTGCCTCTTCCGTCCGCCGCTGCTCCGCATCTATGTACTGGCCCAACCGCTGCCACATGGAAGACACTCCCAATCCAGGGTCTTCCTGCCCTCCGGCCGATGCCTGGCCCTCTGATGTTTATGGCCCTGAGCCATCATCGCTCCCACCTTCAGCCTGCTGCTACTGTGCCTGTGCCCTGCCTCTTGATGCCTGCACATCCTCCTCCTCCTGCTGGGGTGCAGTTGTTGGTGTGGCCACCCCTGCTGGACCTCCGACTCCCGACTGTGGCAGGGATGTGTCCTCCACAAGCCTGGCCGCTGGGTCAGAGGCAGCTCCATAGGGTACCCAGGTGATACATGGGCCGGAAGATGGCACGGAGGATGACTGGCGCATAGGGGGTTCAGGTGAGGAGGGGGTCGGAAGAAGGTCCAGCAGACGGAGTTGTTGTGCGCTCATTCCTCCCTGAGAATGGGTCGGAACGTAGGCATCGCTGCTGGTGTGGGATGATGCAGTCACAGGATCGGGGACAGGATTACACACAGGCACCTCCGCGGCAGCCTGTGCTGACTCCTGTCCCTGCCCCTGAACTGCACCACTAGCACCAGTGGAATCCCCCCCCCTCCAGACCCTGTGTCTGTCCCTTTCACGGCCTCCTCCTCAACCAAACCCCCCACCAACCTGGATGACTCCATGCCATCTTCCTCCATCGGACCCTGTGGGGTCTCAGCTGCTCCTTCTGCTGCTGAGGAGTCCACCTCCGACCTCCGCCTCTTGGACCTACCCTCGGCAGCTGCGGCCACGGAGGCGGCACCAGACTCCTCACTCCCCGACGAGATGACAACATGGGAGGGGAGCCGGCCCTTGCGTCTCCGGCTGGTGGTGGGATCCCTGCTGCTTTGCTCCACAGCACCGTCTCCGCCCTCTTCATCAGTTGACGCTGCAGACAGGGAGAGATAGAACACAGGCATCAGGGCACTGTACAATGGTCTGATGAACACATGACAGTTGGACATGAGTGGCAGTGTCAAACTTCGGACATGCCATCACACTCCCCAACACACATGTCATTTCAACTCACACATGAGCAAATCAACACGAATGTTGTACCAGGCAGCACCATCCATACACAAACAACAGCATGAGCAGCCGGAGGTGAGCCTCACGTCACATGCAACATGGGCAGTGCAGAACACATGCACACATGCCACCAGACATACATGCATCTGTACATCTCCACCACCTGTCGCAGTGATAACATCGCCATCCATGTCACATCTGGCAATCAGCCTCCTACATGTCAGTGTCACATGCATCCATGGTGTACCACAGTTGCACACTTGTCTAATACACACACATGCATATGTACATAGTGCAGATACATGCAGGTGGAACCACCATACATGTGTGACACCACAACCATGCCACTGTACATACACAGAAATTTAAAAATGTGTGCACCCACACCTGCATTTGGCCAGCATGCTTACCAACACATACACCATCAATGTGTGAATACCAGTCAGGAGTCTTCTGTTCCAGCAGGGGTGGTCACAGCAACTGCACCCCTGCAGATGGCAGACATGCAGGCACCAAACAGCAGGGCACGTGGGCAGCAGGCAGGCAGCAGCAGATGGCAGTTGGGAGCATGATTGGGGCTTTGGGGGGCAGGAGAATGGCCTTCTGGGCAGGAGCGTGGTCTTCTGTGTGTTGTTGCGTGGCCAGCTTGATACGGTGTGATTTGGCACATGAAAAAACTGCACGTCTGCGTGTAATTTGAGGAAAGGCTCTTAGTGCGTAAGCGCATCTGTGACGTGACGCGCAAGGACGTTTCCCTCAACACGGGTGCATGCTGATTGTACACGTGCAAAAACTGCAGGTCCCGGTGTCACTGCATGCAATTCGAGGAAAGGGCATTAGCGCGTACGTGCGTAAGTGACGTAGCACATGTGGGCTGGGTTAAAAGGTACGCGTAGGATGCCATTTACTTGTATGTGCTTTTTGTGGAGAGCGAGCGGGTGATTCACGTACTTCTTGTTGGTTCACATGCGATTACTTCACAACGGTTCCAGTTCGTACTCCCTGTACACTCAGACAGTGTTCAATTCTTCTTTTGGCGGGGGTGTTGCCAATGCGCACATGCGCGTCATTTTCACGTTATTTTTCCAGGCAAACGGTGAGTCGCGCACATATTTTTCAACTGTGGTTGCCCCGTGTGTCACGTACCCATTCAGAGGTCATTGTAGGCTGCGTGTACCAAGCGTATGCTTATTTTTGAGTTTCTGGGTGCCACAGCGTAATGCGGGTTCTTCATTCCACGCATGTGGTCTACCAGGGGTTGCATGCACGTTAAATATTGTTTTCGGGGTGCCTGTGCATTGTGTGACCCATCATCTTCCCCCAGGGGTCACAGACATCCTTGATAGAGCACTAGGGTACGTAGTCCATCTAGTACCCTACCCCTTTAACCCCAATTGCCCAGGAAAATTGTTTACTGCAACTCGCATACGCACATCAACATCAGTGCCATGGTTGGGAGGCGACCAAGCAGTAAGGGAGGCAAAGGTGGCTGACCTCAAAGAGGTGGGCGCGGTAGGGGACATGGCCAGGATGTGCAGGATGGCCCAAGAAGCCAGTGTGTGGAGGACCAATCAGGGACACCTATGCCCCCCCCCAATGGTTCGGGGAAATGTAGCTGACACCATCCCAACTCAGGCCTTGTTAAACCGGCCCATATTGTCAACCGAACTGGCACAGGATGACTCCCAGGCTGACTTCCGTGTCACCAAGTCTAAGCTACGTGTGGCGGTGAAAGTTGCTGTCACCAGGCCATGTGGATCTGGGGCAGCAATGTCATCTGCTGCCCCAAGTAGCCAGGGTGAGGAGGCTGCAGGGGCAGCAGCAGCTCAATCCACCCCAGCTCCGAGTCTCCCAGCCGGGACAGTGTTGGTCCAAGTCCATCACACCGAGGTTGGTCCTACCAACATCACCCAGCAGCCAATGCCTGCAGTGAGACCTTTGGTCATTTTACCTTTGGCTACTTCCAGTGCCCAGTCCACCTGTGCTTCTGCCCCTACCAACCAGAGCGGCGTAAGCCACTCAGGATCCGCACCACCTTCCAAGAGGAAGAAGGGTGCTCTTGCGGTACAGTCTGGGACCCCAGACACGGCTACCCACTCCGGCACGTCAAGGAAGCCTAGTTTCAATGATGCTGAGCTAGATGCACTTGTGGGCTATGTGTCGGCTCATGGCCGCGAAATGATGGTGACTGCAGGGTGCAAGACTACGACTGCTCAACGTAGGGCCCACTGGCAGACCATCGCGGACCACATTAGTTCCCTTGGATTTGTGAAGCGCACAGCTGATGATTGCTCTAAGCGGTGGAATGACCTAAAACACAGAGCAAAGAACAAGCCGGCTTCAAATCATGTCTCTACTCTGGTGCTAGGCGGTGGGTCTCCACCAGAGGAGGAACAACTCACTGAACATGAGTCTATCGCTGGAGCATTCATCTCAGAGGATCAGATCCAAGGCGTGGGAGACCTACCAGATCTTGAAGCAATGTCCGGTGAGTGACCATGCATGTGTGTGAAATCCATGTGTATGTTGCTTGGGTGATGTGTTCTGATTGAGTGCCAGGTGAGGCTGTGTAGTCATGACTGCTATGGGTCACCCATGTGGTCCCTCAAAACCATTCCCCGGACTTGTGTTTCACAGTATCCCTTCTGACCACAGTTCACTTTTTTCACATGATTACTGCACTTGGGCTTCAGCTGTCCTCTTGCCACAACATTGTTCATACTGTTTTCCTGTTCATTATGCCTGATTGATTGAATTATTAGCATTTTTACCACACATTTCTGTGGCCTACTGTGCCAAATGTGACATACTTCAGTCATAGATTACACCGCACAATGGGCCACATTTCTTGACTTATTATGGGAAAGATTTGTACAATCAGGCTGATTGAGTAATGTGCACCTACACATGGCCTGCACGCAATCATCTTGGGGCCCTGTTTGAATGTTGAACATGACAATTGTATCCTCTCATGTCGAAGTGACCAACCATTGCTGTATCCATGTGTCTGCCATCACTGCATCAGTGAACACTGGCTTTGTTGCAGCGTGTGGCACATGCGTGTTTTCTCACTCTTCTTTCCATGTTTTGTTTCATGATGTCCATCTCACATGGATGGGTGACAGTACTGATTTGCTACCATCTGGGTGTCCTTGTCTAATCTGACATGGCTATGGTATGTGCCGTCTGTGTGCTGACATGTGTCATGTATGTGGATTGTCCATGCCACTCACAGGCTAATGTTTGATGCCAGTGCTATCCAGCATGCAGCACATGTGTTGGTTTTCCATCTTAGAGTCATCCGTGTCTGCTTTTTGCCTCTCCTTCCAACTCATTGACAGTGCATGCATGCCAGAGTTATTGTCATGTGTGACATGTGTCATTTATGTATTGGCTCTCTGCCTCGTCATGCCTATGTGTGTGTGCTATGGTGCTCATGCCTGTTTCCATTAGTAATCTTTCATGTTTTTGCAGGTGATGAGGCACTTGATGCTGTTGAGGAGGAGGAGATGGCTCAGATCCAAGAGTACTAACAGCCACAACCGGGCATCAGTGGAGGACGTGGGGTGATGGTGGGTGAAAACCCAATCCTCCTAGAGACCATCCTGTCCAGGGGTGTCTCTGGGTACACCTCCGGAGACCTCTATGAATCAGGTGCTGAATCGGACATTGAGACATATGTCCCGTCACAGGTGAGTGTTTCTGGCAGGGAACCTGTTCTGTCCAACCCACCTGCACCGGGGGTAGACCCCTCTATGGGATTTCAGTGTCGGAAAGTCCGCCTGTGGCGGTTACTGATGCAGGGTCACACGCGACAATATTTGCTCCTGTTCCTGGGCCAGCAGATCAAAGGAGGAATGCAGTCCTGCAGCCCCAGGCAGTGCCAGCACAGCATGGTGCACATCACCTTGGCCCAAGCAGGTGTGGTGCCCGCCAACGCGGTGGCCGTGCGCCACCAGGTAATACTGTGTGGGAGAACTCCATGTACACTATAGCAGCACAACAGGGGGCATTGTGGGAAATGATGGCTCAGGCAATGGATAGGGTGGCAGATGGAGCTCCAGCAGCAGGCAACAGAGTCCATTTGCCACTGACACAGGGAGGACATGTTGGCGTCTGACAGGGAGCGACGGGCTGGACTGGAGACTCTGCGCACAGCCATATCTGTAGAGTCACAGGCCCACAGGGAAGCCCAGAGGTTGGAACACAGCTCCCTCAGAGATATTCTGTGTAAACTTGAGGTGTAAACTTGAGGAGTACAAGGCCAGAATAGCAGCTGGAGCAGCTGACACACACACTGTCAGCTGAGCTCCAGGGAATCCGTCAGGAGATCTGGGCATCAAGTGAGGCCATGCAGGAAGAAATGTGTGCTACCCGTGAGGTGCTGCATGGGAATCTCCGTACCATCATCCTGCAGGACCAAACCTTTCAGACCTGCATGCTTGCTGCCATGGAGGAGCATGCCAGGGCTTTGCGTGGTCTGCCTCCCATATCACGCCCACCTTCTAATGTACCACCAGAGGGTGATGACAGCGAAGGCAGTTCTCCCACTGTAGCGTAGCCGTGCAGGCCATGAGCCCATGGAGGTATTTTTTTTTCTCAACATCCACGCATGTGGGTGTTGGGGTGCACCCTGTACCTCGTCCCTCCTGGGTGCCCCCACCCCATGGTCCACACATGGCCATTGTTTTTATTTTTATTTAGTTTTTAAACAGTGTGTTGTTTTGTGTGGCTCCTGTAGGTATCCACTGTGTGTTCCAGCTGGGCACATGCAGGCTTGTCCTGTCTTTGGGTAGATACTTGGGTTCCTGACACACACACCCCTCCTGCTTCCCCTTTCCATGGGCTTGCAAAGGGTGTGACTAAGTGACTGTAACTTACACAGTGACATTGGGCTACCATAACTTGTGTGGACAGTCTGTAGTCAAAACTGTGTATACATCCCTAGGGGGTATCGTTGTAGAAATCTCCACTGCATGGTGGATTTATGTATGGTTCTACATCCATGACTTTTTCCTTATATACATGTACCTTCTTCATGTCTTAACAAGCCCGTCTACTTTGCAGATGCAGTTCATGTTCTATGCAGTACACTGAAACATTTGCCTACCAGCAGCACTCTGCAGTTGGAAGGGGTCGATGTGCTGCCTTAGTGAGATTGTGAAACTTGCACTACTTTGATTTTTAATTGTCAAATATTGCCACTGTTTGAACATGTACTGATGTTTTCTCTTGCTGGTATGTATTTGTTCATGTGTGTTGTTTTTTTATTCATTATTGAGAGCAAATTGTCTGTGGCCTGTTTCCATTTGGGACAGTGTACTTTGTGACACGTGTCATGTGTTGTGCATTCATTTGGTTTCTTTCACATTGCATGCCATGTTGGGGAGGTGTTGGGTGACATGCCACTATTTTGATGTGGTATTTTGCAAGGGGGTAGTCATTCATGCTGCATGAATTTGTGCCTTTTTCTGACACAGCATTGGGTGTCTTTGAGTAGCTAGGGATGCACACAATGTAGCATTTCCAGGTGAACAAAGTGAGGCTGGTATGGTTGTGACAGCTGATTGTCCCTTTTGTCATCATCATTGATTGTGAGCTGGTATGTGCCAGGCCTGTGTGCACTCCGCAGGGGTGGGATTTTAGGTGAATTAATTTGCCACAAGCTGGGTCCGGGCTGCCTCACCATGTGCCCTTTCACCTCCCATGCACAGCGGCCCTGCATGTGGTTGGGGATGTGGGGGCACAACCATGTCCACCGGCACGCCCCACCGGGTTGCAACGTTATGCAGGACACATGCTGCCACTAAGATCCAGCACACTACTGGGGGCGCATATAGCAACTGCCCACCAGAGCGGTCAAGGGAGCGAAAGCGTGACTTGAGCACTGTGAATGTGCGCTCCACTATGCCTCGGGTTGCAGTATGGGCTGTGTAGTATCTTACCTCGGGTGGTGTGGTGGGGTTCCGAATTGGCGTCATCATGTAGGTGCTCAGAGGGTAGGCACTGTCCCCTGGGGAGGTGATAAGGGTTGTCATTAGTGGGGTTTTCCCATTTCTCAGTTTCTGACATGCATGCATGTGCAGAGGCATTTATACTCACCAATTAGCCATGTGTCGCCATGCCGGCCAGCTTCCAGGTCGCGGTTTAGGGGTGACATTCTGAATATGAAACTATCATGGGTGGAACCTCGATATTTGGCATATACTGAGGTGATGATTCCCTTTGCATCACATACAACCTGCACGTTGATGGAATGCCAGTGCTTTCGGTTCTGATAGATATGCTCAGTTGCACTGGGTAGACGTAGAGTCACATGGGTGCAATCAATGGCACCTAGGACTTTGGGGAAGTGTGCTACCCCGTACAAATTGCTGGACAACAGCCTGCCTTTCTGCAGGTCTTCTGGGCATGTATTAGTGCCTGTGGACTGAGGGGCATGCAGTCATGATGGGCAAGGCCTGGTGTAGGCAGCGTGAGTTCGTGGCCTGTGACACACATCCCACTATGGCACTTGTCTGCTGAAATGAACCAGTAGCCAAGAAGTGCAGTGCATTGAGGACCTTTTCCAAGGGGCTCAGTGCTTGGGAGCACAAGGTAGGTGATGTGAGGTCATCCTCCCTCTCCCTCACCAGGTCTAGGATTATGTGTGGTGGATTGTAACTCCCATACACCTGGTCATCAGGCATCCCAAAAAGGCTGGTCCTGGGTAAAGCAATGCAGGGCCTGGCTATCCTCCTCCTCCTCCGGTGTCCACGACCACTGCTGCGAGGAACGGTATATTCATCGTAGCGTCTGAGCTTGTTTGTTGTTTGCGTGCACTTTCAGGCTGCGCGGGGCCGCTTACGCCTGCTTCCTGCTGGCGTACGTGTTTCCGGATTAGCACGTCTTTTTTGGCGCACGCCATTCCCCTGTTCGATTCCATGAATACGTGTTGTTAGCGCGCGTGTGGGCGTTGAAAGCATTTACCTCCTGTACTTCCCCCGTAACGCCCACATTTTCACGCGTTGTTCCCCATTCGTTTAGTGACATGTGCACCCGCGTGCACCACCCATGGATTTGGCACACATACCAGGTTTTACTAGCACAGCGCATTCCATGAATCGATGAACGGCTGCGTGCGCGGCTTTCGCACTCGTGCAATGCGATTTTCACGCTTGCGCTCCCCTTTTCGGCGCACATTTATTCCATGAATTACCCTGTATACCTCTCTGTACTGGTCACAACCAATATGAAACTGTTCTTAGAACACACCAGGTGTCCGGGATGTCTGTAAATGAACAAAATGGGAGTGTCCTAAGGACACTATACCTGTCTGTACCGTCCGCAGCCAAGATGGAACTGTCCGTAGAAAAGGCACAGTGGCCCGCATGTCCGTAGTCAAACCAAATAGAGGTGTCCTAAGGACACTGTCCCTGGCCGTACAGTCAGCAGAACATCTACGCACATGCGCACCACACCCATAAGTACTGCAAACATCGCGCTTGACGGCAACTGTCCATCTCACTAGTGTCGCACTTTTAATTAGTTTCAGGACCCGAACACTGTCCTTAGAACACCAGCGCGCATGCGCACGTCCGTTGCTCTGCATTTGGTGTCCTGCGGGCACCCATTTCCTTTGCGGATGTGTTCACGATGTCATCATGTGACCGCACCCACGCTGAGCGTGTGGCCTAATTTGTGCAATTTGTCTGCTTCCGCAACATTTCAAAATAACTTATACAGACATGGGAAATTATCTTACAGTATAAAATCACCATTTCACATGTCCCATACAATGGCCCTACCGTTTTTGGAAACGTACAAAAAGCACGTACGAACCAGGTCATGTGTAACCACTGCAACTTGGTGCTGAGTCACGAAGAACCTGGTGCGTACAGCTTTGGTACGACAACAATGAAGAGACACCTAACTTCGTTCCACAGTGCGGACATTGTGAAGAATGTAGTAGGTTGAGTTCCTCTGCAGCATCCTCTGTGACCGATCCTCTCACCACAAGAAACACTCCTGTGGGAGTGCACATCCCTCCAGCTGCCTCACAGGCCATTCGCAATGCTGTTGACCCTTACCTTTCGAGGGTCACAATATTGTGTATGTACTGCGACGCAGTACTCTGCAGGGTTGAAAGTCTTCAAAGTGCTTTTGAGACTACGGTCACGGAGCACCAGAGGAACTGCTCCCTACCTAAGTAAGGCCCACCCTACATCTTTCTCTCTCCACCTGCCCTTTGTTATCACCGTGGTGGGTGTCCCTTCCTTACCCTCCTTTACCCTCCTCTGCTAGTGTGTCATGTGTAAAAAGATTTAAAAAATGGAAAACAATAAAAATTACAAAAAAGGCTCTTTTTAGAGCCGCCTTCCTCAGTTTAACAATGGAACTATCAAATGACCGGTGTAGGCCGCCGTGCATTTTTCAAAAAGTCAGTGGACAGTCATAGGACTCACAAAAATGGAGGGTGCAAGCGGAGCAAAACCAATGCACTTTTCGCTGGGAGTAAGTGGTGGCTCTGAAAAGAGCCTTTTGGTAGTGTTTTGTGTGTTTGAAAAACTGTTTATTCGAAAAAACGCAAAGCAAAATAGGTGACTATGAATCCAAAAAAGGTTGCAATGCATTTTGTACATTTCAAAGAAAAATCTGATTGCCAGCATATGTGAGATGGACTCCATCTCTGCGAAAAATGAAAGTGCTGCGAAACAAAATGTTTTCATTGTGGAATGAAGACATGCCAGCATCTCTTAGAAAGGCACAAACAGCCTTATTTACATTGCGCCTCACTTTCTCCATTTGTGGACCAAATGCAGAAGAATGCAGCCACATTTGATCTTTGTGCAATACGGTAAAAAACTACTTGGCAATTTGGAAACATGTCCATGACCTTAGCAAGTCCTTCCTTCATTGCAAATTGCAAAGAAATTCTAGAGACATGCCCTAAACTGTTTCCTCCCCAATGAATGATAATTATATCAGGATGAGGCTCTGTCTGTAAAGTAGCACATAGAGGTACCAAGTCAAGCCACTTCATTCCACGCACTCGATGCCAGTGCACTTCCACATGAGAAAATCCAAGATCTGCAGATATACCGCAACTTTCTGCATGCACCTTCAACCAATGTATCCATGAGTCTCCCAAAATCCAGATAATCTGTTTTGGAGCACACAGAGCCATATCTGTCTGGTCTTCTGTCAGGAAAAAGACGTTCTCACTAAATCTCTCCGTTCAGAAGACACCCACTGAACTTTACTGACCAATCTGTAGCTTCACTCATTCTCATGTGCATGCGTCTCCACCCCAGAAACTCCGTTGGTAATACACACTGCCTGCAGACTACCGCCATGTCCGTGGACACGTAGAGTATCTGAGCGTGACGACTGTACATTTAAATAGTTTTCCCCTTTTCCCCTTTAAGGTGGGCTCTGAAAAGAGCCATTTATTTATTTATTTGGCAGATGCCTGACAGACACCTGTTATTTTGTATTTTTTGTTTCTTCTTACTTTACTCCTACAATCATTACAGAACCTTCACCAAAGCAAGCCTTACATTCCAAAAGAACATGGCATTTCTGAAATAAGATAACGTAACACCATCTGCTTCAAAATAAGCCGCATTACTGGAAACAATGTTCTCATGGCTGCAGAAAAACATACCAGCTCGTAACAATTTAAGCACGCATGCCGCGATTGATAGCACACCTCCCAATACTTTGATCAGAACAAAAGACAGAACTGTCGTCCCATTTTCCTCTAGGGAGTAAGCCAGAAAAAATTACTTTCGCAGTGGAAAGATGTTAATGACTGCTTGCACCAACTGGTCCAAGTCTTCCAACAAAGTAGGTGAACTCACGTAGCCCAAATGGCAAGCACCGTACTGCAAAACTACCACATGGGGACTGGTCATCCTACTCATATCTATGCAAACTTGAAGAATTTCCACAACATTAAAATCAGTCACAGCGCTCCACACCACCTCCACTCCTCTGACATCGAAATTGTGTGCCACATGCCTACTTTCGGAATAGTGCTGTAAACCATGGACAAAATTATCTCCGAGCACGAACACCCTGACTATCTCCACCTCTGCCATCTTCACTACACACACTGTCTTTCAACACAAATGAACATTGTGAACATCTGGTTGGCTGATGCCTACCGTCCCCTTTCCATGCTGGATTTGCTGTAGAACCCTGTATGTGGCACGCACTACCCACGGTCAAGCGCGGTGTCCGTGCAGCACGTAACTCTTAGCCAGTCCTTCTACCCTTTCCACATCACTCGCAAATCCATTCCCTCATTGGACACAGCTAAGCAGTCACACAACCATCCACCAATCACATTCAAGATCTCTACATCTAACTCTGTCATCAAAGTTCCGCACTTCAAATGTACTGTTGATCACTCTGAATGCAAGACGCATATCATTGCAACGCACCTACTTCAAAAATGACTGTGCAAGTGTAGCGGATTTCTACTTACAGCTCCATGCATACGCACATGCATGAGTACAAAGTACAGGTATGCATATTTCATTCAGAGAACATGTGCAACCCTTATGATTCCATTTAAACAAATTAATGCCACTAAATCTGCATAGCCAATACATACCAACGCTTCCCCTTTAAGTGCAAGATTTCCGATTTTTCATTGAGAAACCGCACTACTTCTTACTGTATCCCGCATAACCCATACATACGTAACAACCCTCCCGATTTAGGCACGAAACTCGATTTTCCTTTAGAAAATGTCACAATTGTTTACTATCTTCCACCTAAATTAATGCTACTTCCAATGCGATAGTATGAGAAAAATAAACGTTCCCGATTGCTGTGGTGACATCTCCCTCTGAGGCTCTCCCGATTTTTCGCATTCGTACTTATAATATGAAAGTAGTCAAATTTTTCCCATCTACTATAATGACCTATCACTTGCAAACCTCTCTGCTATGGAAAACACAGCTTAAAAAAACAAGGGAACTTCATTAACTGAAAAATTGTACTCATTTGCGAAGCAGGGTCAACTAACATACTGAAAATAACATATATAGGCTGCACATAGTTAAATGAAATGCACACATGCACTGTGTTCAGATATCAAAGGAGAATACTCAGACGAAAGATGCAAAATTAACATGTACATTAACATCACTGCTTTAAACACACAAAGTTACTAACTTCTTCCTATTACAATTGCAGTGAAGACTACTCTCTTGAAAATCAACAGCATCTACACTGCAAACAACATATCCAAATAAACCTGGTCATTCTGCAAAAAAAAAGTAACTACAGTACTACCATTATATTCTTACTGTTCCTCAAAGAGACTGTGTGGGTTATTTATGTAATTTGCGCACCAAAAAAAAACATTTATTTCGGAACCATCCTTCCAACAAATCCCCATTTCTTAAACAAAGAATAACAGGCAGAATGGCACACAAATCCCTGTGTTTCTGTAACACAAATAACATACAGAAGCCTTACAATGTTAGTATTACAAAACAAATAGCTATTTTAATTTTTAACCATTACGTTTACTATTAATGCTTCTCCTCACAACTACCTCACTTTCTACTCTCATCCGAAGCACTCTGTAGTAATATACAAACAGAAAAATAGCCTTCCCAAATCATTGTAACTGCCCAATGCACATTCACACACCACCACAAACAGTTTCCCCATCAAACTCATGCATGCATGCACACAGCACACATACATTGTAAAACAGACCAAACCCTGCCTTCTTTTTTTTCAACAGACCCCAATGAATGCCTACCAAAAAGCAAGTCCTTAGAAAGGAACGCAGAAATAGAGCAAATAAAAAAAAAGGGTCCAAAGTAAGCATCCATCTCTAGCAGAGTTTGTACAGAACGTTGAAACAAAACAGCTAATACAGTAATTTAGCGAAACAAAGGAAGCTTCAACTACCGAAACTTTGGCTCCTCTATCAAAATGTGGCACGAAACAGAAAACACTTTACAAAAATTTGGCTACCAGTACTGCTAACAATGCTCCTATGAATCCTGATATACTAGCAAGAACCCATAGTAAAAAAAAAGTATTTTAGCAAAAATGTTTCACCACAGAGTCCTTCAGAATTTAATAAGAAGAGGAGAGAAATCATCCTCAACCCTTAAAACCTACTGTAGAAAGTTAATCCTACAAGCTCTCGTAGAGAGTGCAATCCTTCTCAAAAGGAAGTTATTTATTTTAGTGTTAAATAGGATGAAACCACTTACAAAACTAAGTACTAAACTACAAAAGAAACTTCTCAATAAATGGAATGTCAACAAAAATAACTTCTTAAATATTTGTGGAGGTGAATGGAGTCACACAACAACCACAGAACCATATTTTAATGAAGAAGCATACAAACAAAATCAAACAAACACAATTGCAATCCATAGCAGTGGACGAGGGTATGAAAAAATCAATAATACCCTCATGGAACAAGAAACACTGCTTACAAAAGTATCCCCTGAAAACTCAAAATGACCTCTCCATTCGACTGAAAAAGACCATCCAGTATAGAAATGGCCATGCACGTCAATGTGTAACATTCCTAACAAATCTTTCAAATCTTTACGTCAGTTCCTCAATCAGTATGTGAAAAGTAAAGACAAAATCAAAATGAAAGTTCCAAATATGGATATGTGTCCAGTGAGCAAATACACAGGCCTACAAGGACATTCATTAGCCTGCATTTCAGGACCTATTTGCAAAAGCACCCGCCATCATATCAAAAGGATATCAATACATGATTCAAATGTTAGAAATCTAGGGTACAAACTATACTATGCTAAAAGTCAAGCTTTAGAATTAGCCAGTTGAAATAACACTCTTCTGCATGGTACATCCAAATACCTACAAGCAGAAGTCAACCGTATCCAGAGAAAATATTTTGGAAGTGAAAGCAACTTACAAAATGCAGTAGTTTTAGAACAGACTAGCAACAATTCTGCACATAGCAAACTTCTATTACACACATACAAAAAAGAAATACTAAAATTTATACCAAATAAGTGAACCCCTCATGTGTGACAGTTACTGCACTACAAAACTGGACAACCACCAAACTCCTTCACGTGCTATCACAAATAATGTGGAATTATTCCAACTACCAAAACCGCTGCAACAACTCAATTTGTATGAGAGCATCATAATTCAGACAGTTCACCCATTTCAAGCAATAATATGCCTTCAACCGAAAACAGCAAAATTACCTCCCTCTGAATTTGTGAAAGGCATTCATGGCAAAGTAGTTTATTTGCCATTAGATCTGACAGGAAATGTGCACAGTCTAGGAGTGCAACATCTAATAGAGCATTCTTTAATTGTCTTAGTAAATGGTGTACTAACAAGAGACAAAAAAATTTGGCAACAACTGGTGGACTTACATAAAGGTAGACAAGCCTTGCAATATCTCAAAGACAATAACGAATACTACAAAGAAATAAATATTGAAGAAAGTTTAAGGGAAACAACTGAAATAATTCAAGAGTCATCAGAAACTGGTCAATTTGAACTTCTGGATCCTGCTGCAGTATCCACTCTTTTGGACCATTACACAATTCATCCATTGTACTCTAATGAGAGCATAGATGATGCACTAGATACTTACCAAATGCGACAAACCAAAGGGTCACCAATGAGCATATGGGAAAAAGTATAGAAGCACATGCTTTTCCACTGCTATTTCCTACTGGCAAAGGCAGAAGATACAATGATAGACCCACTCAGATTACGGCATCAGAATGCCGCTCATTACAAATGTATTCTCAAGATCCCAGATTTAGACAAAATGTGGAATACATATTCCACCTACTCTTTGAAAGTGAACTGGCAACCCTCTGTTACGGAGTTGCACACATATTGAAATCTGGAACCCACTTTCAAAATATGTCAGCTACGCAATTAATACAAAAAGTGCAAGAAAAAGGTGAGGTTTTACAATCAAGTATAACAAATCTGTTTGCAAACATGCGTGGTACGAAAGAAAACTGGTTCTGACGGCACAGAGATGTACGTTGTATGATCTGAAACCTTGGGCCACCCACTTGGTTTGTTACATTAAGTTGTGCAGAGTATGCATGGGAAGATTTACATGATTTCCTACGCATATCAAACAACAACAAAACCAACATAGATATACTGTATCCTGGAGAACTTTGCTCTCTAGATCCTGTTAATGTTTCAAGATATTTCCATCATCGTTTCATTGATATGCTGCACTTTATTTGTAGTAAAACTGTTCCTCCCCTCGGAGAAGTGCAACACTTCTTTTCGAGAAAAGAATACAAAGCCAGAGGAGCACCACATATTCACATGCTTTTATGGATCAAAGGTGCACCTAAATTTGGTCAGGACAGTGATGCCACTGTTTTGCAGTTCATCCAAAAAATATGTCACTTGTGAAATCCCTTCACAACGGACACATAGTGACCTTCATAGACAGATTTTACAATTTCAAAGACACAAATAAGGCAAATATTGTCATCGCAAATACAAAAGCAAAGGGAAATAGTACACCAAATGCCACTTTGGTTTCTTTATACCAGTTACAGAAACAGGTGAAGTGAACAACTTCATGTCTTCAGTTCGACATAGTGTTAAAGGTACATCACCTAAGAACACGTATTACATAAAAAGAACAGAAGAATCAAAAAATATCAATGATTACAATGCAATGATTGCCCTCTTATAGAATGCAAACATAGATGTGCAGTAAATTTCAGACAATTCCACTGCAGTTGCACAATATGTTACAGCCTACTTAACAAAAGCAGAAAAAAGGAGCTTCAAGAACTCTGGAATGACCTATCATCAGACAAAACACTATCTCAGAAATTGTACAGCCTACGCATAAAAATGCTCTCTCATAGAGAATGTGGTGCCTATGAAGCTGCAGATTGTTCAACCGGTACTGCTTTGCATGGAAAACCAGAAAACATAGTATGGCTAAGTCTTGGGTCTGCTAAATCTACACAAAGAGTTCTGAAATCATATGAGGACATAGAAATAATTGCCAAAAATGATCCCAACAGCCAAGACATTTTAAAAAACAATTTACTGGACACATACTAACCGAACAGGAGTACCACTTTGGAAACCATGTGTCTATACCACATAGCTCAAAACTTTGCATACAAAAATAATATAAAACCCAATGAAAGCAAAGGTAGAAATAGAGTGACAGATTGTGAAGGCAGTTTAGTGAAACTCACCAAACGAAGCTTAATTAACCATGTCAAATTGTCCTTAAAATCTCCTCAACAGAAAGAAATATATTACATTTCCCTGCTATAACGTTTTAAACCATGGAGAAAAGAGGAGGCGATACTAGATAACTATGACTGCTATGAAGATGCTTTCAAAGCAAATGAAAGCACTATCACCGATGTGAACTTTATGCAGTACAAAACAATGTTGCGCAATGAACAGCAACACAAAGAAGAACTTCAATCCCAACTAGATAAGGACACTTCCGACAGTAGTCAACCTTCTGTAACAAGAAGTCAAGAACTACTAGGACAGCCACTAATAGCAAATGAGGCAGAATTAGCAATGACAGAAGTGGAAAACACCAATGTGTCACTATGAAGAAGATATAGAAGACTTAACTGTACTACAATCAAAACTTAACAAAGATCAGTGCACCATTTTTGAAGAAGTAACAAAAGAAATTGCACATGGTGTACAACACAAAAATAAAGAATGTACCTGCCAAAATTACAAACCTATACTGCTGTACGTCAGTGGTGAGGCTGGGTCAGGAAAAACATTCTTAATCAAAATCATCAGCAAGTTCCTTCAACAATTGGCAAACAACAAACTGTCAGCTGTTGTGACTGTCACCACAGGTTTAGCTGCCTACAACATAGGCGGTGTCACTCTACACCGATTACTACTCCTTCCAGTTGAACACCAAAACAAATTAGACTATTACAAACTTTTGCAGAAGCTGCAATGGAACTACGCAGAGTATTAAAACAAATGAAAATGCTACTAATAGATAAAGTGAGCATGGTCTCCAAATTAATGTTGGCTTTAATTCACCTCAGATTGCAAGAAGTACTTAAAACAAACTACGAAGAACTCTTTGCAGGGAAACACATTATCATTTTCGGAGATCTTCTACAATTGAAACCAGTGAAAGGTGAACCTATTTTTAAAACCTTAGGACACAAACTCTGCCGTAAAACTGTTGGCAGCATAGGAAATGTCAACCTTTGGCAACATTTCTGATACAGAGAATTAACAGAAAACATGAGCCAGTCTGCAGGACTCACATACGCCAACATTTTAAAAAGTATTAGCGTTGGTCAATATTGAAAACACCGGCACATTCATGCACTTTATGGCGATAACGCATGTGCTACTGATGTTATGGAACAATTAGCGCACAAAAATGTCAATTGTATGGCCTTAATGGCAACTCTTGCAAGCTGTTTTAAATTCAATGAAACAAAGTTAAAAAAAAAGAAATGCAACCAATAATAGAAATTTGCTCCACAGACAAACTGGACGTACATGGTATAACACTACCCATGTGTCAGCAAGCCACAACAAGACTAAATACCTTAGAAAATTCAATCTCCAACACAGCTGGGTTGGAAAAAATATTAAAATTAAGGATAATTTCTTATCCTTAAATTGTAGAGTAATGCTTAAACGTAACCTTGACGTGGTGCAAGGGCTAGTTAATGAGGCACTGGGTACAGTTGTTGGCTTTCAATCATACCCACGTGACAACAACATTCAGTTTGTCAATATTCGCTTGACAAACTTTCAGAAGTGAAAAGGATAGGGCGCTCAACAGCTTGATTCCTTCTCTTCAAAGACATGTATGTACGTAGAGAACAATTTTAAGTAGCTCTTGCAGGTGCAGTCACCATTCTCAAATCCCAAGGTCTTACCCTAGACAAAGCATTGATAGATATAGGAAACACAGTCTTTAAAGAAGGCATGAGCTATGTAGCACTATGACGCTTACATACACTTGACAGTCTATTTCTAATCAACTTTGATGCAAGTAAAGTGAACGCTGATATTCCTTGCATTTTAAAATACAATAGACTGTGTTCACTGTACACCCCCCATCTGAAATCATATCGTGTTCCAGAAGAAGGAAAATGTGGTAAAAGAAAACTAATTCAAACAGAAATGCAACAGAATCTGACGGCAAATCCTTCAAAGAAAACAAAAGAAGCTAAAACGTCATCAATTACCACAAGCAAAGAAGAACCTATTAGGGAAAGTAAATCAGATACTTCTTCAAAGAAGGAACAGAAACTCGGAAGAAATCACTCAGAGACAGAACTAGCTGGTCCATTCAAATTTTCAAATGAAACTGGTGTAAGTTTCTACGCAAATGTAGCAATGAATATTCTATTTCAATTGCCACCAATTGTTATCAACATTTACTTACACAGTACAGGCCAATTGTGTTTGCAAATGTTAGTCCTTCATAGAAATGCAACAAACAATCCTTACAACACGTATAGTGTTCACGGAATAAGGCAAGAATTGGACTACTGTGCTGAAATGGTGAGATTCACTATAAACTCACAAGGAGATCCACAAGAATTTCTAATGTACTTACTACAAGTACTGGAAAACAAAAACATACCTATAAATGAAATCTTCCAGATTTCACACATGTGGAAACATACATGCACTTTTTGTAACAATGTGACACAGGAACAAATCCCAAATGAGAGATTTGTGTATGTATCCATACCTAATTGTGAATCCATTCCTTTTCAGCAACTTCTACAGAATGCAAACCATGGCAGATTATCTACTAGCTGCAATGCAGATAATCGCTCCACCTTACAGATACAAACACATAGTAACTACATAATACTAATGCTTCTACGTTACAATGCAGATGGTACCCAAAACAACTGCAAGCTGACTGGATTCACACACGGTCAAGTGTCACTTGGTAAGAAAACCTTTACAACAATAGGCATAATCTACCACGCAGGAGCTACAATCAATGCAGTTCACTGCACTGCATATATTAAAGAGATATGTGGATGGCTCGAATGTAATGATAGTACCATTTCTCTAAAGCAGAGATTGCCAGCAAATCTTACAAACGCGTATTTAATCTTCTTAAAGCCAGAATTTAATAACTAATGTGTACTTCAACATTAACAAAAATTCAAGTAAAACACTATAAAAGTTAGAATACGCCAACAGGTATCTAACTGCACAAGAGTGTATAACAACCACACAGATAAATGAATACCACAGATCCGTAAAAAAAATACACAGTTAGAATACGCCAACAGGTATCTAACTGTTTCAAAAATCTGCAACAAGCCAACATACATAACATTAATCAGAAACAACAAGTGAACACTCAAAGGAAACAAAGAAATAGTTTGTAGCATAGCAAAGAAAGGTTTTTTTTTAATCCGACAAGGATTTTTTTCCCCCTGACCCAAGGATTTGAAAAACAAACACAGAAACTGAGCAAAATGCACAGTACACTGGTTTGTAAACTAAATATGAGGGTTAAAAAAAAGCTAAAATGTCTATTGTACAATGTAATAAGTCTTTATAAAATACAAACACTAACATGCTCTTCTCTTTAATCAAAGATATTAAAAAAGGATATTTCCGCAAAGTACTAAAGTCATGTAAGAAATATATCGAATCTCATTAAAGTAAACAGTAAGTATAATTTCACACATGCCATACATATTCGAATCTATACGTCTGATCTATGGCAGTAATATGGTGCAGTGGCTGTAGGCAGGGCCTAGAGTCTTGGATGTATAACCTACGACCTACACCCTGCGGCCAAGCAACCAAGACTATAGGTCCTATGCACAACCATCGCAGCATATCAAAACCATGGTGGCTTATAACTTCACTGCTTATAACTTCAGTCTCGGGTGCATTGCCTTTGGCCATGCACCCAAGACTCTAGCTCCTGGTCACAACCATTTCAGCATATCACAACCATTGTGGCTTATAACTGCAGTGCTTATAAGTTTGTTCTTGGGTGCATGGCCCTGGACCTTCGGCCATGCACCCAAGACTCTAGGTCCAGCCCACAACCACCACAACATATCACACCCATTGTGGCTTAAAACTTCACTACGTATAAATTTGGTCTTGGGTGCATGGCCTTTGGCCATGCACCCAACACTCTAGACCCTCCCCACAACCACCTGATTGATATGCAATACTACGGGTGTATTTGTTGCTGTGATATGCTGCAGTAGTTGTGGCCAGGGCCTAGAGTCTTGGGAGTATGGCCTACGGCCATGCACCCAAGACTCTAGGCCCTGGCCAAAACCACCGCAGAATATCACACGCATAGTGGCTTATAAATCAATAGCACACTCAAAAAATGACACATTTTAACTGCAGCATACACTCAATTTGCACCCAAGACTGTAGGACCTGCCCACACCTACCAGATAGATATTCGATTGTATGGGTGTGATGGTTGAATTTGATATGCTACAGTGGTTGTGGGCATGGCCTACAGCCTGTGACCTGCGGCCATGCACCCACGTCTCTAGTCCCTCCCCACAACCACCTGATCGATGTTCGATACTACGGGTGTATCTATACCTGTGATGTGCTGCTGTGGTTGTAGCCAGGGCCTAGAGTCTTGGGTGTCTAGGCATAGATAATTGAATCTGTAGGCGTCCAGTATATGAAACACATGTTGGATTATAAGTTCAGTGCTTATAACTTTGTTCTTGGGATATGCTGCGGTGGTTATGGCCAGGGCAGGGAGTCTTGGATGTATGGCCATAGATATTCGAATCAATAAGTGTGCAGTATATAAAAACCAAGTTGGCTTATAACTTCAGTGCTTGTAACTTTGGCCATGCACCCAAGGCTCTAGGCCCTCCCCACAACCACCTGATAGATGTTTGATACTATAGGTGTATCTATAGCTGTGATATGCTGCAGTGGATGTGGCCAGAGGCTAGAGTCTTGGGTGTAAGGCCATAGACATTTGAATGTATGGGTGTGTAGTATATAAAAACCATAGTGGCTTATAACTCCAGTGCTTCTAACTTTGTTCTTGGGTGCATAGCCTTCGGCCATGCAACCAAGACTCTAGGCCCTCCCCACAACCACCTGATCGATATGCGATACTACGGGTGTATCTTTAGCTGTCATATGCTGCGGTGGTTGTGGCCAGAGCCTAGCGTCTTGGGCGTATGGCCTACGGCCTACGGCCATGCACCCAAGACTCTAGGCCCTGGCCACAACCACCACAGCATATCACACCCATGATGGCGTATAAATCAGGAGCGCACCCATAGAAACAAACATTTTAACTACGGCACATACTCAATTTTAATATTCGCTAACACCACGCGTGTCCTTAGAACCGTTTCAAGTTGCCTGTTCACAGCACGGACTGAAGTACTATCCTTATGAGACCCCTCATTTTCAGTACTTACAAATATCCCGGACAAGGCGGGCATAGGGAATACATCATTAACACCTGCCGCCTAAACAAATACAATATTTCACCCATCTTTTACTCTCTGAACCTCTCCAAGCACTCTGACACACCAAAACAGTTTCTGAAACAGCAGTTCACCTCTGGTCGCCGCCGCGCTGTCGGTGGATCCAAGATGTTGGGCGCATCAAAACAATCTGACGCACATCATGGCTCACTGCAGCCAATCGGCGGAGACGTTCCGTGTCCGCGGTCATGATGCCAGCCTCTTAGCCAATCGGTATCTTGTCCGCATTTTGGTCGTTTTAAAGGAAACTACTGGATGGATTGTCACCAAATTTACAAAAGCACGCTTTCGGGACCAAGCCCCTGCCGCAAATTTGGTGAAAATCCGTCCAGCGGTTTGGCCTGTAGGCGTGCACAAAGTTTTTCCCCCATTCAGTATATGGGAAAAAAGACATTTAGGGACCTCCCCTATTACTTTTCCCCCCCTGAACCAAACATCACCAAACTTTGCAAACAAATTCAGAGTGACCCATATACTTTTATTTGCAAAGTTTGGTGAGGATTCGTCCGGGGGAGCGGAGTTATGAGCCCCCCAAAAAGTGCTCTTCCTATGGAAACAGCAACTTAGCCATAACTACACGGCCACTACTGTGGCCGTGTAATAAAGAGATAAGCATTTCAGTTGTGCACCGCATACTATGCTGAGACCAAGGTGTGTGTCGCCTGATTGAAATCCTTAACAAGAGTGAGTGAGGGGTAAGTGCTAGGAGTGCTTGTGCTCATGAATGAGCATCAGATGTAAGTGCCAAGTGAATTGGAGGAAGTGCTAGGGAGTGGTCAGTTGTCAGTAAATAGTAAATAGGTAAGTGTTAGGGGGTGGTCAGCTGCCAATAAGTAGGTAATTGCAGACCGACGGTGGCATAGGCCAGTGGGTGCCAAGGCAAGTGCTAGGAGTGGGCAAAGGGGGAAGGAGATTGGGTGTGGGAGGCCTGGGCCCCACAGGACGGATAAGGGCCCTGGTCACCAATTGCAGCAACTGTGGGATTAGCAGTGGAGGAAGGAAGGGAAGGAGGAAATGAAAAGGAAAGTGTTGAAGAGCTTCCAGAATTTGAGGAGATCAAGCTCAAGACACAGAGGAAGGGGGAGGCTGTTCCATAGTAGGGAGCCAGCTGAGGAAAGAGATAGGCCACCAGTCCTCTGTTTAGCAAAGCACTTGACACACAGAGAGTTAGTGCCAGAGGAACATAAAAATCTAGAGGGGGAGTATTTAGTGAGAGCAAGTTGTAGGTAGCGTGGTCCCCAGCCCCAGACAGCCTATGGATGATGCAGAGGGATTTGAATTTGATCCGGGAGCCAATGGAGATTGCTTGATTTTGAAGTGCGGGATTCACTCGAGCCCATGAAAGTATGTAAAATGGTCAATAAAGAGCTGATGAATTACGCAGTGTGTGTATATTTGCACACTCATGGTTCCTTAGAACGCTTTTGTGAATGATGCGTGTTAGACATGCGATTGTTTAGCAACCACTTTATGCATGTGTTTTATGTTTATATTGCTCTGGTTCCATTAACGTTAGTAGTGTTGCAGAATTGGAGGAGCGTTTTATTCAGTTCTGCGCATCCTATGAAAGATATATGAGATATTACTTTAAATGTATGTTTTTGACCGTGTATTTTGGAGTTCAGTTGAGGCCAGGACATTGTGTAAATATCACCATAAGAGCACGCTCATGCGGAATGGTTTGGGCAAATATAGTAGGTTGTTATTATTTAATTAATTATGTGATGTGTGTGATCATATTACAGCCATTCTTTGTATAAAATACCACCCCATATTATTGTTTTGGTTACACTGGTTACTGTTGATAGTTATATGATGAATTGTATATTGCTCATAATAACGTTCAGTTGAATAGAGGATTCTGATTGGCTAACTGACTTACCACAGGCTCCTGAAGATGAGCTCAGGGGCAAACAGAGACTTGCGGTGAGTGCTGATGTCTCCAAAGATTGACACTGATTAAGTGTGCTTGCAACCTTCTACTGGCCGCCTGGAGAATGAATGGCTGGTGCACACATAAACAAGTGAAGGAGCTGTGGCCAATGGCTCTCAGAGCATTACTAGCATGCAGCAGTTGTCGGCCACCAACACACGCACTGTCTGGGATCACAGTTTACCAGTTTACTTGCGGCGAGTATCTCAATCACTGGCCCATGTTGTGAGCAGGGCTTCAAATTTCTCGCGTTCCTTGCCAGGTTGTGCATTGCCACGAACTGTGTGGCATGCAGGCAATCTCGCATTGCACCATTATGTGAGCATTCACAAGGTGTATGCCCATTCTATGATGGCTAAAGCCACAGATCTTCCTATACCCACTATGTGAGTGGAACCCGCACCACTACTATCTGATGTTTGCCACTTATGACAATACTCAATGTCTTTCATATGGGAAGCTGAAGACAGGTAGGTTCATATCAGTAGCTTTAAATTGGTGAACTGGGTGAGGCTGAAGCAGGGCTTTCTTCTACAACACTGGGACAACCATTCTACAAGGAATTACCTGTTGATAATCCTGAGGCACCTGTATGCATAGGTGCAGTAACATGTTCCTGTGACATACCCACAGCATTCCTTAAGTCATCATTCCTGACACCTGCAAACTTCATACATGACCATATCTACATGCCCCAAGCTAAGACTATCTCACCCAAATGATCTGTCTTTCTGGACAGAAGCACAACCTTTCTTTCATGCAGTTAACACATCTCACACCTACAGAGAGAGACAGTCGGTTCAGTACCACAATCAAAGCACGTAACTGGCCACTCACATTGAACACCTAATATGTTCTTTTTAAGATACTTTCCAAACATGGAACATTCGCTCCAGTCATCCAGGCAAGGCAAGCCAAGAGGACTATGAGGTTGCACTAGAAGCACATGTAGTACACTGGCCAATTGCCAGATACCATCAGATACCTTTAATATTCTACCAACCACTGTTCTATATCTCACTTAGTAGATCCAATGGAGAGGGATCTAAGTCGCAAGTAGTTCAACTCATAAAAGCGGTCAGTGCACAAAATGTGCTGGTAGATAGGGGACTAAACCTACCAATGTCAAATGATGCTTTGGGCTAAAAACCTACTCTTGGAATTAACACTAGGATCTTTCCTTCTGAACTTTCCAGGATGCAAAACAGAGTGCTTTATACAGATTGCATGATCGTCGTGTTTTCCCTACTTGAAAGGTTCTGCTTTAAAAATCATCCCTATCTTAAATTAAGGATGAATACCAATGTAGCACTTGTTACTTATAGAACCTATTATATTCAGAGAAACTGTGGGGGGACATTTTGAGTACCACCCTAAAGTGTCCAGCGGGATATTCCTACATGGGTCAAGTTCCAGGAAATTCTCTTGAGAATTGTGGTTTTATTCCAATGTCAAGAAATCCTCAGGACTGTGGATCAACCCACGTAATTGAGCAGCACTATTACATTAACATATCCTAATGCAAATTGAAAATCCAATGAACACACCTTCTGTCTTCAAGAATTTTACAAAATTGAGTGGTTTGTTAAAAAAGGAACACATTACCCTTTATTGCTATTTTGAATCAATTGTGCTCTATCTGCGTCTTCGGCTGGTCCTACATTTTAGTTTAGCCCATGTAGGATAGAAATACTAGCCTATGCCACAGTTAACCCCTTGGTATTCGTTCCATTCAGTTTATGCCCACGTCTCTCTGGCAATCCATGGAGAACCTGGTGGAATATCATTTACCCCATAGTATCCTAACACCTGTCATATCATTGAAATAATCCATCAATGAGTCACTCGGCACAATCCGTGGCAAGTACTCTGTCATCGTGGATGTGGTCAACATTGAAAATAGAAGAATGAAGTAATGACATCTTTACTATCAGTCAGGTTGAGCCAAGTGATGCAACACACATCTACGTATATACATTAAAAAAAAAACAAAAATGATTGCAATCAGTTGCATGAAGCGTCGAGGAGAAACAACCCTTTCCACATCCTGTCCCTTTAGGGGTGCCTAAATCACGAAACAATAAACATATTGAAGTCGCCCATGCATTCGCAGGATTTGCACACCATGGTTGAAGAGCGAGCTTGATTAGCCCTCCTAGGGCAACGCACAGACATATATCTGAAACACTGCCTCAGACAGGAGGCATAATTAGACTTTATTAAATAGCACATCTACTTCTTCACCTCTTTCCCTCAGAAGGTATGAAGCAGGAGGGTTTCAGAGATAAAGGCCATAGAGAGTGACCAACAGCTGTGATGGCTGTTGAACGTTTTTTTTTCCTCTCAGGCTGAATAATCAGAAATGCGCACTGCAAAAATGGCTGCCACCACCAGCATGAATATAGCATTAACAGAAATGTTGCTCTAATGGTAGATCCTTATGGGTTGTGATACTTACAAAACACCTATAATCACACAGCAAGCTGACAAAAGGATGGTTTGGAGGGTATCCCTATTCTGCAATGACATGGAGTCCTTAAGAACAATGGCTGGCTAGGTTCGCTTTATGCATTCACATCTTTCAAACTACCACTGTTCAGCTGTCTAAATAATCCTCATTTGGGCATGCGTGCCAAGACTAGGGTCCTGAACTTGCTATGTCTATTTTCCCAACCTACACCTCACTGCTGGTGCTAAATGTGGAATAATCATGTCTGGAATAGCCTGACTGTAGTCAGGCAGGAGTGTTGCATGGCAGTTCACACTGGACTAGACCAGTCTTATTTGCATATCATTGTTCCCCCCCTCTTGTATTGGTACAGCAGTTTATAAAACAATAGTTTGAACGGTTACCCAAAGGGTTACCCAAAGCAACGTCAATTGTCCCCCACTCTACAGTTCTATCAAAAGTAATAACCAATGTGATGGATATGACCAGACATGAGTCCTGTGTTTGCTGTGAGTCTCTATCTACACACCAACGATGGTGTCCAATGAGGCAATTTGTGCTTTGGGGTAGCATGTGGTCTGGTGCAGACGCAATGTAAAAAAGCTTTTCAGATTGGTGTGGAACCAAGCTTGATTTGTATACAGTTGTACCCCTTTTAATTGTATAGCAAGCTGAAAAGCAATGGTTTGGATGGTTACTCAAAGTAATTCCAGTGTTTAAGAACCATTCGAAACCTCTCATCCATCATTCTGAATTTTGCAAAAGTTGCCCCAAGAGAGACAGGTATGCTTAGACGTGGGGCCCAAGATAGATCTGACTAGTGTCCCAAACTAAGCATCATTGAGGATGCTAAAATATGTGCGTGACTGCTTTGGGTTGTATTCCCCCTTTGGGTTGGGACCAATTGTGAAAGATGCTTTTCTCCTCTTCTCTCCAGGCATGTGAGTGTTGCAAATTATGTCTTGGAAGATTGATCAAAACAATAACAGTGGCAGTTATTCAAAGAAACCTTCCAAATCACCACTCCTCAGTTTTTCAAAGTCACCCTGTGTTGGACGTGCCATTTTCACAACCTATTTATCACTGAACCTGCAAAATAAGGATGGAGCAATTCTAGGGTAACGTGGCTGGTCTGCCCATTTTGGGGTTGCACCAAGTCTCATTTACAAATTATCCTCTCCTGTACTGGCAGAACACCTATAAAGAGATAGGGCCTCATTGCAAGTTTGCCGGTCTGGGAACTACTTTGCCGTAAGCTACGGTCGAACCTGGCGGGCAGAGCGGGACCCGCAAGCACAGCATGCCGCATGCACCGGCACCATTTATAATGCTGATGCATGGGACTTCCCCATTCCCATTGAGCCCTATCTGTAATGCTCACCTGACTCCCACGGAGGTGCTGGCCTGGTTCGCGCTGCTGTGACCTCTTCTAAGGTGATGCGCAGGGTTCGGAAGACGGACTGGACCGGGCCCCCAAATCTGGCTTGTCTGGCTCGCAGAAGTATCCTTCTGTAGGCGAAAATAGGGGATTAACTGTCTGCGGGGTAATGCAATCAGCCTCCCACTTTCCCCTCTCACCCTCCTCGAAACCCTTCTGTGATTCCCCGTAGCGTCTCACCTTAGGATCTGGAAGGACGAGCTTTCCATCCTGCTTCTGATGCAGGGGCGCGTTGGTATCCAGTTACTTCACTGTATTTTCGGATTGGTGAGAACCAGACTTGCTTGGCTTCCAAGTAAGTTTTTTGATAAGAGGTTCCCCTTGTGTCCATGCATTAATGTACTAATGCTAGTGTCTTTTTCCCCATAGGAGCCGGGGTACGGAATGCCGGGGAACAGGCACCGACCCGAGATGAGAGGTGAAATCCTTGTAGAAATCAGGTAAGTCTTTAATGAGCGTGTTTTGGTAATGTCTTTTCATTCGCACATTAACGCCGATGTCTCTTTTTCCCCTTAGGGGCCGGGGTCCGGAAATGCCAGGATGCGGCGCGGACCCGAAATGAAGAGGGAATGAATCAACAGGTAAGTCTTAACATGGAGATTTAGCTTTCCTTATTCCCTTCTCTCTCTCACCTTTTGTTCTTGTCTTTTTCTCCCTAGGCGCTGGAGCGTAACTGCGAATCCGGATGATCGCTGCTGAACTTGGAGGCGCCCTGTAAAGGGGAGTGGAATGCGGCGCTGCAGTGATCGACGCAATGAGCTTTTAAATAAAAGTCTTCCTTTTCAGGATTGTCGGCGAGATGTCTCCGGGATGCGGATTTAGCAGGTAAGGACTTTTCCTTCTTCTGTCCTCTTCTTCTCTTCCTTTGCAGGTGATCCAGGATGCTGGCAGGCGTGGCAGAAGTCAGGATGCAGGAGCAGACACGGTGAGCATCCAGCTGCTAGATGCAGAACAACGCGAAGCACGTGTGGCTGTTCGGGTGGAGTTTAAATAGCCTTGGAAGAAGTTCCAGGTATGTATCTTTCCTCCAATCAGGTATGTATCCTTCCCTGACCACGCCGGAATGGTAAATTAGTCCCACTGGTAAAGTAGTTCCTTTCAGGCCTCAAGGAGGCCGGGATCCTGCAGCAAGGTCTGCATCAGGTAAGTGCACCCAAGCACTCCCATGATGAGCCTGGCGTCTATGGCGCCAGGACTGATGTCTTTAATGAGCCTGGCGCCATAGGCGCCAGGACACTGTCCAAAAGGCCCCTATATGTGGTTGCTGGGTTCTTCCTTGGGGACTTGATGTCCGCTTTCGGGGACGCAGGGCTTGAACCGGCTCCCCGGGAGCGGGCATCATGACAGCACTCCCCCCCAAGGCCCCTCCCAAGGTTGTTCCCTCCGGGGGTTTTGATTTGTCTGGGAAGAGTCGGTGGAATTTCCTGACTAATTGAGGTGCATGCACATGGTCGCTGGGTTCCCACGACCTCTCCTGAGGTCCGTACCCCTTCCAATCAATTAGGTAGAACAGTTTTGACCTAAACATTTTTGAGTCTAAAATGTTCTTCACTTCGAATTCGGGCTCCCCATCTATTAGAATAGGTTCTGGAGGTTTGAGTAGTCAGGTTCCGGGTACCACTGGTTTCAGAAGTGACACATGAAAAACAGGGTGAATTCGCATACTAGCTGGTAAATCAAGTTTAACAGCCACTGGGCTAATTATTGCCGTAATAGAATAAGGTCCCAGATATTTTGGGTTAAAAGTTCGAGGCCCTTTGAGTGGTAAATGTCTGGTACCTAACCACACTTGATCCCCAATCTGATACGGAGGTGCTTCACTCCGATGTAGATCAGCATTCTCCTTGTATTTTCTCTTGGCTTGTTGTAAATGCGTAGTTGCCTCTTTGAAGGCTTGGGTAATTGTAGAATGCAAATGTTCTACTGCAGGCATTCCGAGGTTCTGAGGTGAGTCAAGGTTTGAGGTTCGAGGGTGATGCCCAAACAAAGTATAAAAAGGACTGTGGCCAGTTCCAGAGTGTACCGAATTATTATATGCGTATTCGGCTATCCAAAGAATATCTTTCCAGTTGCTTTCAGATTGCTGTAACATACACCGTAAGTACTGCTCAAGGGTCTGATTTGTCCTCTTGGTCTGACCATCGGTCTGAGGGTGGTGACTGGTCGATAATCTTATGTCGATCTGCGCCATTTGACAACATTTGCGCCAGAAGTGGGAAATGAATTGGCTTCCCCGGTCAGAGATTAGTATAGATGGGAATCCATGTAGCCGAACAAAGGAATAAAGTGGGCCATTTTGGAAAACAAATCCACAATTACCAGAATAGTATTGTACCCTGAACAAGGAGGCAGGTCGGTAATAAAATCCATTGATAGGGTGTGCCAGGGTGCTGGCGGTATGTCTAGAGGTTGAAGGAGACCGGCTGGTCTTTTCTTTTGACTTTTATTTTGGGCGCAAACACCACAGGACATCACAAAAGATTTAACATCTTTTCGCCAAGAGGGCCACCAAAATTGTCGTTTCACCTTTTCCTCTGTCTTGGCAATACCGGGGTGTCCCTCTATTAATGTATCATGATAACCGGAAATAACTAGTTCTTGTAATTCCTTATGTGGCAGGAATAAGCGTCCTTGGAAATAAGGTAAACCATTATCTATGGTAAAGTCTGATCCCTTTTGTATCCAATCCTGTAAGGTTGTAGGGTCCAGGAGTTGTTTCACTCTGGCTTGAATGTCTTCAAGCGTCTGTAACGAAGGCATACCTAGAATCCTCTGTTCGGGAATTATTGGTACTGGTTCTGAGTTTGTATCAGATTCTCCCATTCCAATTTGGGATAAGGCGTCTGCTTTGCCATTCTTGCAGCCAGGTCGATAGGTAATCACGAAATCAAATTCAGCGAAAAACAAAGTCCATCGGAGCTGTCCTGATGACTGAGCCTTGGCAGTTTTCAAATACTGTAAATTCCGGTGATAAGTGATCACTGTGATGGTATGTCGAGCGCCGAGCAGATAATGCCGTCAGGCTTTAAAAGCGGACTTAATGGCTAACAGTTCTTTGTCAGTGATTGCATAATTAACCTCGGGTGCCGAGAATTTTCTGGACCAAAATGCTACGGGATGCAGTTGGTTGGTTTGGGGATCTCTTTGGGACAGGACAGCTCCCATGGCTAGGCTGGATGCGTCAGTCTCGACGACATAAGGGAGATCTGGACGCGGGTGTTTCAATATAGGTGCAGAGGTAAACTTAGCTTTTAAATCCTGAAAGGCCTGCTCGGCTTCTTCAGACCATTCAAAACGTTTATTTTTCCTCAAGAGTGCAGTAATGGGTTGTACCACACGTGAAAATTCCGGGATAAACCTGCGATAGAAATTGGCAAAGCCGAGCATGCTTTGAACCCCTTTTACAGAGCTAGGTGATGGCCATTTGAGGATGGCATCCACTTTTCTTGAGTCCATTCGGACTCATTTGGGTGTCAGGATGAAACCTAGAAACTCGACTTCTGTGGTATGGAAATCACATTTCTCCAATTTAGCAAATAGTTTGTGTTGGTGCAGTTTTTCAAGTACTGCCCTGACGTGTTTTCTGTGATCAGATTCCGAAGAGGAGTACCCCAGAATGTCATCGATATATACGACAACACAAACATCGATGAGTTCCCGAAGGACATCATTCATGAAGTATTGGAAGGCAGCCGGCACGTTACACAATCCGAAAGGCATCACCTGGTACTAGAATAATCCGTATTTAGTATGGAAGGCAGTTTTCCATTCGTCGCCTTCTTTAACTCGTACCAGATGATAAGCCCCCCGGAGATCTAACTTGGTGTATATGCAAGCGTCCTTCACCTGGTCAAGGAGTTCAGGGATCAGAGGCAGAGGATAACGGTTTTTAACCGTTAGCTGGTTCAATGCGCGGTAATCGATACAAGTTCTAAGGTCGCCTTCTTTTTTGGGCACGAAGAACAAACCCGAGGATGCCGGGGACTTTGAGGGGCGAATAAAACCATTAGCTAGGTATTGATCCAAATATTGTCTCAAATGCAGGTTCTCAGGTTCGGTAAGGGCATAAATCCTGCTACAAGGGGGTTGTGCACCGGGCACCAGATCGATTTGGCAATCGTACGATCTGTGAGGAGGTAACGTGTTGGCCTGTTCCTTTTGAAAGACGTCCTGAAAGTCTTGGTATTCTGGAGGTAGTTGCATGGAGGCAGAGGTTACAGATGCTAGATTAATCTTCAGGTTTTCTGGGTAGCAGGTTTGTGTACAATCCGGAAAGGTTATTCTCTTAGCTCGCCAATCAATTCGAGGATAATGTGTCTCTAACCAAGGGATTCCAAGAATAACCTGAAACTGTGGAGCCTTGATTACATCAAACACAACACCCTCCCGATGGCCGTCAGGACCAATAAGAGTCACCTCAGTAGTGGAATGTGTTACCGGTCCAGAGGCAATTTCAGTTCCATCGACTGTGGTGATGACATCTTTGCTGGTTTTAGGATGGAGAGGGAGGTTAATCCTAGAGACCAATTCACGATCCACATAGTTTCCAATAGCCCCACTATCGATGTATGCCTTTATTGCATGCAACCGCTTAGGCTGTTCTGGATCTACGAGAACCATTGGCACAATGAAATGCGAGGTCTGAGAGCTAGTTTTCAAGCTCGGCAAGAGGACCCCTACGCTTGTCGGGCGGAGTCGTTTCCCGAAACAGAGTCTTCATGGTTTTTATCAGTGGCTCCTACCGCCTTTCGGTGCGGTTTTGCCGGGCAATCTCGTAGAAAGTGTCCAGAATTCCCACAATAAAGACATAATTTTAACTGCCGCCTCCTTTCACATTCCTTTTGAGTTAAGGGTCCTTTAACCCCTCCAATTTGCATAGGCTCAGAGACATCAACTCCCTTGGGATTAGCATGGGTCTTGACCAACACCCGGGTCTCAAACCTGGACCGATCTGCTTTTCTGTTTTGAAGTCTGTGATCCAATTGGACCACTAAGTCTATATACTCTGTGCATTCTTGGGGCGGATTTACAACTTGGGCCAAGACATCTTTAAGTTTTCCGCGTAGGCCTCGATAAAACAACGTGACTCTTTTATCCTCTGGCCATCCCGTTTCCACAATTAGTCTATTAAAGGTTGCAATATAGGATAGGAGGTCCTGATTGCCCTGTCGCAGGGATAGAAGTTCGTCATCCAGAGCCTGCCCCTGAGAGTGTCGAGCAAATAACCTTTCCATGCTTGCTTGAAACCCTTGAAAATCACGGAGAATCGGGTCATCTTGAGTAACCAGTGGAACTGACCAATCGTCAGCGCAGCCGCTGAGATATGACAATACAAAGGCTACGTTGGTCTGATCATTAGGGAAGGCCCCAGGTCTACATAGGAAGTGCAAACGACACTGATTCATGAATACGCCGAATCGTTTTGGGTCCCCAGCAAAGCGTTCGGGTGGGGCCAGCGGCAGGTTTCCAGGTAGATTAATCTGCACAGGGTTACTGGAAACCACAGGAGCGGGGTTCCCTCCGGAACCGGGTAGAGGAGTTTGCCCAGCTTGACCTTGCAAAAGCTGTCTGGCCAGGTTATCAGTTCTTTCCTTTGATATTATTAATTCCCTCCTGAGGGCATTAGTCTCTTGACGAGCGGCATGTACTTCGGCCCGTAATTCCCCCAGTAATTGGGCCAACTGATCAGTCTCAGAACTTTCCATAGCGCCTGGGTGGGAATTTGTAGGAAGGCTTCGCATTCTGTAATGCTCACCTGACTACCACAGAGGCGCTGGCCTGGTTTGCGCTGCTGTGACCTCTTCTAAGGTGATGCGCAGGGTTCGGAAGACGGACTGGACTGGGCCTCCAAATCTGGCTTGTCTGGCTCGCAGAAATATCCTTCTGTAGGCGAAAATAGGGGATTAATTGTCTGCGGGGTAATGCAATCGGCCTCCCACTTTCCCCTCTCACCCTGCTCGAAACCCTTCTGCGATTCCCCGTAGCGTCTCACCTTAGGATCTGGAAGGACGAGCTTTCCATCCTGCTTCTGATGCAGGGGCGCGTTGGTATCCAGTTACTTCACTGTATTTTCGGATTGGTGAGAACCAGACTTGCTTGGCTTCCAAGTAAGTTTTTTGATAAGAGGTTCCCCTTGTGTCCATGCATTAATGTACTAATGCTAGTGTCTTTTTCCCCATAGAAGCTGGGGTACGGATTGCCGGGGAACAGGCACTGACCCGAGATGAGAGGTGAAATCCTTGTAGAAATCAGGTAAGTCTTTAATGAGCGTTTTTTGGTAATGTCTTTTCATTCGCTCATTAACGCTGATGTCTCTTTTTCCCCTTAGGGGCCGGGATGCGGAAATGCCAGGATGCGGCGCGGACCCGAAATGAAGAGGGAATGAATCAACAGGTAAGTCTTAACATGGAGATTTAGTGTTCCTTATTCCCTTCTCTCTCTCACCTTTTGTTCTTGTCTTTTTCTCCCTAGGCGCTGGGGCGTGACTGCGAATCCGGATGATCGCTGCTGAACATGGAGGCGCCCTGTAAAGGTGAGTGGAATTCGGCGCTGCAGCGATCGACGCGATGAGCTTTTAAATAAAAGTCTTCCTTTTCAGGATTGTCGGCGAGATGTCTCTGGGATGCGGATTTAGCAGGTAAGGACTTTTCCTTCTTCTGTTCTCTTCTTCTCTTCCTTTGCAGGTGATCCAGGATGCTGGCAGGCGTGGCAGAAGTCAGGATGCAGGAGCAGACACGGTGAGCGTCCAGCTGCTAGATGCAGAACAACGCGAAGCACGTGTGGCTGTTCGGGTGGGGTTTAAATAGCCTTGGAAGAAGTTCCAGGTATGTATCCTTCCTCCAATCAGGTATGTATCCTTCCCCGACCACGCCCGGATGGTAAATTAGTCCCACAGGAAAAGTAGTTCCTTTCAGGCCTCAAGGAGGCCGGGATCCTGCAGCATGGTCTGCATCAGGTAAGTGCACCCAAGCACTCCCATAATGAGTCTGGCGCCTATGGCGCCAGGACTGATGTCTTTTATGAGCCTGGTGCCATAGGCGCCAGGACACTGTCCAAAGGGCCCCTATATGGGGTTGCTGGGTCCTTCCTTGGGGACTGGATGTCCACTTTCGGGGACGCAGGGCTTGAACCGGCTCCCCGAGAGCGGGCATCATGACACTATCAGGCTGAAATGGGAATTGGGAATAATTTTTACCAGCGCCCTGGAATGTGCAATTACCGGGTTCGCCAGGGTTGTAATACCCTGGTAATTGCCCATTCCAGGGAGCCAGAAAAAAAAGACACCGGCGGCAGCCGTGCCTGTATTTACAGGCACGGCTATGCTTCAGGGTCGTAATGAGGCCCATATTTTGAAAGATTACACAGTGGTTTGGATTCATTCAACAACTTTCATCTTTCATGTTGCAGGTACCAGGGGCGTTGCTAGGGGGGGCTAAGGGGGCTATAGCCCCTGATCTTTTGGTTGTAGCCCCGGATAGAATCTCAGGAGCTACAGCCAAAAGACTAGCTAGCCCCCAGTCCCAACAGTTCTGACATCAGCATAGCCCCAGGTCTTTTCCAGACCTAGCAACTCCCCTGGCAGGTACATTAGCTGCCAAAATCATAAACGTTGATAGTAGCGCCTCTGATTTGTCTTTGGATTCCAAGGTTTGGGATATTTTTAAGGAACGGGAAAAGGTTTTTTTGATATGTGGTTGCAGACGAAAAAGCAGGTTGTGAGCTTTCTGATGATGACAGCGTTTGTGAAGTTGACAGAAACAAGTGCGTGATAGATCACTCACAAAGACTAACACGTCTTTAGAGGAAGAGGAGGTGAAACGTCTGGTAGAAACTGTTGATTAGCAGCTGCAGATGTGTGTTTACATATAACAGGGATATCTTCACCCTCCTCGCATTCACACATTTGTCTGAAAGTGATCATGATGTTACCGTTGGCTGATTTTCTAATGGAAGTGTTTTATAGCTTACAATAAGGTAGAGAACTCTCGGAATTCAGCACATTTCTACCGCACATTCATGTAGAAAAATAATGGCCCTCATTACGACCCAGGCGTTGGACCATGGTGCTAGCAGCACCATGGTCCATGCCGGTAACTTACCGACTCCGCCATGGCGGAATGGGGAATTACCGCCCCATTCTGAGGTTGGCGGGGCGGTAATTCCCCATGCCGCCATGGCCCTTCCCCATTCCCATTTTTGCCCCATAGGGCTCAATGGGAATGGCGAAGGCGCTAAGTACGGTGCCGCAATTTGCGGCACCATACTTAGCAACAAGGTTCCTTTGCGGGTTGGTTTTTTAACGACTGCTAAAAGCAGGCGTTAAAGTGCCACCCGCAAAGGGACCTTGTAATCAGGCGTTAAGGGTTTAACGGCGCCGCCACCTTTTACGGCACCATTAACCCCTTAACGCCTGGGTTGTAATGAGGGCCAATGTCTCACAAAAGCACATTTATTTATTTGCCACTTACATGTTCTACTGTTTTCATTTCAATGCAAACCATATGCACAACAAATGTGAAGTATAATGCAGTGCAAAATACTTTGCAGCCGAGTAACAAATGGAAAACAACACTGAGAAGCAAGTTAGATGTTTAGTTGTCACACGAGCAACAGTGCAGCCGTGTCATGAAAGGAAACAGATGCGCAATCAATTACAATGTGTGAACCTTTCTGAATGGGCTCATTTGCTTGATTCACAAAGGTTAAGGGGCATGCGTGTAATTACAACTCCCTTTGATACTGGGTGAATTTTGGTCATATACAAATTACAGTCTTATGTGGGAGTAACCAAAGTTAGTTTTCCTTTAGTGAATTGACCACATCATTTGCAAACTTCAGTTGAAAGGTTGTGAGTTGGCAGATGGCACTTTCAAGGCTGATTCCAGAAGCGGAGACCTTCCTTTTCGCTCGTGAGAGGCATTCTGATGAAGCCTTTTCTAGATGTTGGCAAATTCCCTGCAACTATGACTCTATCAGAAAGAGGGAGGATTCCTTGCCCCCAGGATGGCACGAATGATGGATATGTAAGGAGGGTTAACGTGAGAACAAACGGAGGTAGTGTCTACAATTGTGGACCTAGAATACGGCAAGGAAGGTTATGTTCAATGGCCTGCATTAGTAAAACAAGGTGTAATACAAGGTGTAAAGCTGTTAAGGCTTTGTGTAACACTCTGGGTAATTTTTAGAATGTTTTGCAGGTGGAGAGGGGGAAAGAAGTAATCTTTTTCCTCCTCGCCCTTCCTGATTCACCCGAAAAACCTCTGTGTTGTTCATCTTTCATGCATGCGAACGAATGGATTTCTCTGCATTTAGCACTTTCTAAAAGCAGCCAGAATCAACAGCTTGGTGTGCAACTCTGGATCATTTAGAACATATTTTACACTTGAGTGGGAGGAAGGACAAGTAACTTATTTCTTCCTCGTCCTTCCCGATTCCGCTGGAAAAATGCTTTGTTGTAGCTTTCATGCATGTGAACAACGAGTGGATTCCTATGAAATACGCATGCATTTAACACCTGATAAAAGCAGTCAGATTCAACATGAATTCATTGTAAATACCACGTTATTTGGAGTCAACATTCAATTAATTTACAAACAGATTGTAAAAGTATATAATGAAGGTGGGATATGGCCTCATTTATTATTGCAGAAGTCTAAAATTGCATGCAGTGATCCCGACAGCAAATACGTGCTAACTATGAGTGAGCAAGCCGGCTCAAGCTCAACGTCAACCCCTCGAGTTTCAGTAAGTTCCAGCTGGCAGGACTTTTCAGGCTTTTTCTAAGACTCGAGCTAATAATTCGACCCGTCATGTCCCTTCACGTCTAAATAAAGGAACACAGGTAGAATTCGGGACAGTATGCAGGCGGAATTTGAAGGCAGGAGAAAATCCAGTGATCTCTAGATAAGGAAGAGCATTTCTCTTTCTTTGGCACATTTGCATTTTGTAGATGGGAAGAGGGCATGCCAAAACATTTTTAAGTATACTTTATTTTTGTACGTGGGAAGAGAGCATTTCAAAGCATACTTAACCGTACGCTAATTTTATAGGAGAAGGGGAGCATGCCCAATCATTCTTAGACATTGTAGCAAATCAACTTCTGGGTCATTAGTGGTCCGGGGATGAATATCGGTTTCTAAACCATCAATCAACCCCATGCCTCTAGTACACCAGAAGGGATCAGAACAGATTGGAATACAAGTGAATTATAAGACACCCTTGTCCAATTTTTGGTAACGTGGATGGTACAGCAGGCTCATCTCTGCAAGGTTGTGGATCCTTGGTTAGTTGCAACACAGCAAAAATACAATCATTACCCAATGATAAAAGGGAATGTCCAGTCAATGTTGTATAAAAATATCTACTTTATTATTACTAAAACAGACGGTTATGTTATGTTACTTGGCATTTATATAGCGCCTTATGCGTCATTGGTATGACCTCAAAGCGCTGACAGGTTGAACGCCCTCGGGAACCGCAGTTCAAGTCACTAGAGAGAGAGAGTGTCGTATGGTGCGCAAGACCACCAGATATGCGTGCAGCTGGTGTGGTTGTTGTATGATAGCTGCTTCTTAGTGTGGTGCTGAGGAAATTATTTGGATGTGTTCATTCTGGAGGGTGGACACACAGACTGAGTTCTGGCTGCGTTAAGCCTGAGGAGATGCCTAAACTAGCCGGTATGTGCTCAGCTAGCTGTGTTTTATTAGGATGATGAGGTGTTCGAGGGGTCATATTAGTATGAGAACAGCTAGGCCGAATGTGTCATGGCATAGCTGTGTTCTAGTTGAATGTTGGTGTATAGGAGGGAGTAAGCATAGTAGTGTGATATGGTGGTTATCAGTAAAGCACCTACGACCAAGCACGAGAGCAGGAAAGGGGGCATATATAGCGTCATATGTATATAAAGTGACAGGATGGACAGAGTCAACATGGGATACAGATAACATGGGGATACCGGCACATAGCATAAATAGGAGATACAGAGATATATTCACTCCATCCACTCTGTCCTTTCCATCCACTTTATCTTTTCCATCCACTCCATCCATCAGTTCCATCCGTTGCATGAGTTCCATCATTTCCCCCCACTCCATCCACTACATCCGAATCATCCGATTCATCCGATTCATCTGTTCTATCCTTTCCATCCTTTCCATCCTTTCCCTTCTTTTTCCATCAACTCCATCAACTCCATCCGCTCCATCCACTAGGGATGACACTATCAGGCACACTTTCGAAATTCAACTTTAGCGCAGTGATGCTATTAGGGACACTTTCGAGATTCAACTTTAGCACAGTGACACCATTAGGCAAACTTTGTAGGTTCAACTTTGACGTTAGTAGGCACACTCAATGATGTTGGGAACAGTTTCTAATTTCAACTCAGCACTTTAGCACAGAGACACTATTATGCACACTTTGTAGGTTCAACTTTGACGCTATTAGCACAGTAACACTAATTAGGCACACTTTGTAGGTTCAACTTTGATGCTATTAGGCACACTCAATGTTGGGGACACTTTCTAAATTCAACTCAATACTTTAACACAGTGACGCTATTAGGCACACTTTCTAAATTCAACTTTAGCATAGTGACTCCATTAAGCAGACTTTCTAAATTCAACGTTAGCACAGTGATGCTATTAGGGACACTTTCTAAATTCAACTTTAGCACAGTGACACCACTAGACACACTTTCCAAATTCAACTTTAGCACAGTGACACCATTAGGCAGACTTTGTGGGTTCAACTTTGACGCTATTAGGCACACGCAATGATGTTGGGGACACGTTCTAAATTTAACTCAACACTTTGACACAGTGACGCTATTAGGCACACTTCCTATATTCAGCGTTGGCACAGTGATGCTATTGGGCACACTTTCTAAATTCAACTTTAGCACAGTGATGCTGCTAGGGACACTTTATAAATTCAACTTTAGCACAGTGACACTTCTAGGCACATTTTCTAAATTCAGCTTTGGCACAGTGACGCTATTAGACACAATTTCTAAATTCAACTTTGGCACAGTGACTCTATTAGGCAGACTTTCTAAATTCTAGCACACTACAAAATACAACCCACCCTGTAAAGGAACATAGAGGACAAAGATGCACTCTGGATACTGACAGAAGGGTAGTTGAAAAAATAATCAGTCTTACTGTTCAAGATCATTTGGTTCCAGCACCAAGGGGTCAAAGGGTCGTAAACTGTCTCTAGGGGCCTTTCAAGAAGGACTAGGGGGGCAGAACCACAATGTACCTGGTGCTGAAGAAGTTCTTGACAGTGTTGAGGTGGTCCCAGGGCTCTTCACAGCCTGCTAGACAGAGTTAGTGGCGGGAGACAGCTGCAGGTACCAGGTGGCAGGCATTTCGGCAAGCAAGGCTGGATGGACGTCTGCAAGCTGTCCGGTGCAGCAGCTCAGGGCCAAGAATCGCTGTCTCTTTGCTGGTTGGCAGATCTGGAATGCTGGTCGAGGTGGATCAGACGGCTCTTGTGACTGTGGCATGACAACAGTCAGCAGTGCAGCCTGATGTGGTTCGAGGACTCGACTGTCTCAAAAATGTTCTTGAAATATGGACTCTGCTTGTGTGGCACTCCATCAAGCTTCTTCGCAGGGCTCCTATCCTTTCAAGGTGGACGGACCAAAGCTCAGGAGAGTGATTGCAGGCAATGGCTTTGTCCTTAGTTCAGATACTCTCTGGCATTTCCCACTAGGAAGCTTGCTGGCAGAACCTAGCAGGGCATGATGTGTGCTGGCTGGGTACTGGTTCTAAAACTGCTGGATGGGTCCTCTGAGCCTGGTATCTCCCTCTGTTCCCTGGGAGATATTTAGGGGAGGGATCTTGCTTCAATCTTGGAACTCCTGGACTTCCTTTGCTGGCGGAAGATGGAAGGTAGACTGTACCTTCAGCTCGGGTCCAAATGAGTCCTTCTTGAAGTCATCTGATGATCTGCTAAGTGAGGAGTACAGCCCTCCTTTAAAGCCAAATGGGCCCCAGTGATTGCTGCAGGCTAAGGCTACCTTAATTAACCAATCCTGGGTCCCCTCCAACAATCTTCTGTAATGCATGAGGTCTGGATAAGAGGGCTCTGCACAGGGCAGACAAGGGGTGACAACATATACCTAAGACCCACCCATCTCCCTGTCTGCTCTAGATCAAAGTGTCTCGCTGGCTAAATGATTCCTCTGTGACTCTTCATTAAAGTGTAGGTTTCCCTTGAAGTTTGCTCGGGAATCAGACTTCCTGTCTCCACCAAATCACATACTTCTACCCTGTGAAAGGGGTGAGCTCTACAGGGATTTGCCAGTGGTAAATAGTGGACCCAGACATGCATTTCACTGCCTTTCATACAGGGCGATGGTAACTAGCTTCAAGTTGACACATAGCATGCCAAAGGGGTGTTAGCCCCGCCTTCCTGTTTCTGTTCGGCAACCAAGCCCCTCCTCTAGGCTTACTTCAATGACCTTGTTAGTATGCACTGCCACCAGCCAAATTACAACAGGAACGCAGATCCATAGAGCCTTTGATATTTAAGTTAGGCTGGAATGGCTGGAGGAAGTTGTGACTTCCCCCTTTTTGGCATGCTTTGATGTATTGTCACATTTGAGCTGAATATGACAGGGGAAGACAGTGCCTGTAGGCTCTGCCTTCCCGGAGTACATATGACTATGAGTTTTGTGCGGGAAGCAGATGAAATGTACGTGGAAGGGCCTCGCACATTTCTCAGAGGCTGATCTCTCATTATTCAAGTTCATTATTAAAAAATAAAAAAAAAGCCCAGGCGAGCGCACTCAACCCGTGTGGATGGTCAAATTGCTCACAAACACACATAACACTTGTAGGGGTGAAGAGAGCACACCAAAAAAATCTTAGTTACATTTAAATTTTATAGTTGGAGGAGAAAGCACACATATGCATTCCAGGCCCATTTTCTTTTTCAAGGTGGCAAGAGTGAGCATTGCAAACCACTTTTAGTCACTATTTCATTTAATAGGAGGATGAGAGAATGTCAAATCATTGTTAGGCATTCTTTTTTGTAGGGGAGAACAGAGCCCACCAAATCATTCTTAGATAACATTTTACAGGCAGAGGAGAGTGTGCCAAAACATTCTTATTCACATTATTTTTTGTAGGTAGGAAGAGTGCAAACCAAAACATTCTTAGTCACATATTCATTTTCTGGGCAGAGAAGTGAGCTTGCCAAATCATTCTCAGGCACACAACATTTGTGTACATGGGACAAGAGCACACCCAAGCATTCTTAATCACATGTCCATTTTAAAGGCGGAGCAGGGAGCATGCCAATATATTCTAAGTCACAATGCCTCATTTAAAGGTCAAGAAGACCACACCAAAGCATTCTGATTCAAACTGTATTGCTGGGTGTGGGATGAGAGTAAGCCAAAGCATTCTTAGTTACACATTAACTTTATATGCAGAAAAGAGCAGACCAAATTATTTTTTGGCACATTTTCATTTTGTTGCTGGGAAGCAAGCCCATCAAAACATTCTTAGGCACACTTTTATTTTTCTAGTTTTGGATACGAACAATCCAAAGCTTTCCTAGCCAAGCATCAATTTCATAAGCAGAAGAAAGAGCAATCCAAAGCATTCTTATTCACATGTTACATTTATAGGTGGGAAGTGAGCATGCCAAATGGTTCTTAGTCACTCATTCCTTTTTTACCAGGAAGAGAGGGCATGCCAAAGCATTATTAGGTGCACATCATTTTTCTGGCTACAAGGTAGTAGGCCAACACATTCTTAGTCACACATTCATTTGAAATTCAGAAGAGAGAGCACGCCAATACATAGTTATTTACACATCATTTTAGAGTCAGAGGAAGCCACACCAAAGTAATCTTTGGCAGATGTCATTTTTGTAGGTGGAAAGAGAGCATGCTAAAGCATTCTTAGTTAAATGTTCATTCTATAGTCAGAGTAGAGAGCTTGCCAAAGCATTCCTAGGCACACACTATTTTTGTTGGGAGGGAGAGAGTACACCAAAACATTCTTAGTCACACATAGTTTTTATTACAGAGAAGAGCACATCAAAGCATAGTCACAAATTAATGTTATAGGTAGAGGTCAAGCATGCCAAATAATTCTTAGGTGCACTTTGTTTTTGTAGTTGAGAAGAAAGCATGCCAATGCATTCTTAGTAAGTATGTCATTGTATAGGTGGAAGAGAGAGCACACCAAATAATGTTTGACAACACATAATGTTTGTAAGTGGGAAGTACGCATGCAAAATCACACTTAGCAACACATTCGTTTTAAAACAGGGGAGAACGCACTGATGCATTCTTAGTCATACATATCATACATAATGTTTTTGGCAGTGGAGAGCATCTCTGCTGCATATTTCTTCCTCTGCAAAGATTAGTGGCATCTTCCTCAAGTAAATCAGGAGCATGTGCACGAAATGTAATTTACATGCACCATTGTCACACTTGTATTTAATAGTGGAGGATGCAGTTTAGGAGGATACACGAGAGAGAAGAATTCCAATCACCTCAGGAAGATAGAGAGCAATGTACAGATGGTGTAGACGATATCTATAGATTCAATACCACAGATTTCCTTGGAATCAGGTGACAATGTAAAATTTGACAAGGGTTGGACTCCATCATCTCATCCTAGCTTGAGACTCGAGCACATCTTCTTTGTTGATAGCATTGAGAGTGAGAGAGTCAATGAGCCAGAGCTAGATGTTGCGGGTATTGATGCAGCCATAGCATTGTCAAGTGCTGACAACGTGCACAGACAGGAAACAAGCTGCTGATATTCCCTATGATTCAGTGTAGATTATCTTCCCAAGAAGGTCAGCAAACACACATGATAGTGGTGATGGTTGTTCATCTCGGCAGTCACATCACACCACTGTCATCCTCATCAACAGAACCCATGCATCATGCACCACAAAGTTCCCAAAATGGTTCTTCTGGTGAAACGAGCACACATGAAGCATTTTCATACACTTCATTTCTGTAGGTGAGAAGAGAGTAGTCCATTGAATTTGTAGTCACGTGTTCATTTAATAGGCAAAGTAGAGCATGCCAGATCATTCTCATGCACACACACAGCCACAGACTGACATTCACCAGCAGGACACCCTTTGGAACTCAATCCTTTTATTGGCTCAGAATGGCCCACACTGTTTTCCAATTTCACAAATCTCTCAAAACATGGCTTTTACAACCATACATGACCAAAGACTAATCCCAATTGGTGCACGGACTGACACGCAGACAGTAACTCACAGTACTGTGCTACTGATAAAAAATTGCCAGCCCATATGCTGGCTACCGACAGCCGGTACACTGCTCTGATCCTCTCAAGCTAGGGCCGCACTTTAAAAAATACAAATAAAATAAAATGGTTTAAAAGCTCATCACACAGGGATTTAAAACTGGGGGAAAGTAAAGGATCTTGTGGCACAGTGGCTCCCTCCCTGTGGTTTAGAAGTTGGCATTGTGTGAGTAGACAACAGGTCTAATGTTAAAGCTACACTGAGGCTAGGTGCAACCATGCATGATCCCATTGCTAATGTCCACCCTCTAATAAGACATCACCAGCCACTAGATGATATGGATAGTGTGGCACAGAAAACCTGAACACTTTAACCACTGTCACCTTGCCTAAAATGTGTTAGGAAAGCTACAGACATGACGCAACCTTCCTTACTTCATTGCCATTCAACCCTCAACATGCTAGAGCATTGGTTAGAACAGTACCTTACTGCTGCAGTAGCCATAGACAATAACTAGATGGTGCCTCTCTAACACCTACACAGTGGAAGGGGTTGTATAACATTTTGCTTTACTGCAGCCTTTTGAAGAGGTCACCTAAAGGGTTAGCCTTTTTTGCACCTGATTTAACCTGGTGCTGTCCTGGTACAGCTGTTGGCATTGGGACTATGCAACACAATAAAGGACCAAACATGTCTGGTTGTGCAGAACAGTACAAACAGCCAAGACATTGCTGATAACCTTCCGATTCCATACCCACATTTGTAGCATGAAGGGAAATATAGAGTATTGTTGAAAGTCATGGTGGCAAGGTATATAAAATGTGCATGAGATGGAGAATGAGGACAGCAGAGGTGATTGTTCTTCACAAAAGGACATGGAAATCATGTGCAAGGATGCACTAAAGAGACATCTAAAAGCCAGGATGGAACAAAAAAGTTAGACAAAGGTCAGATAACAAAAGCCCAGTGTGGAACCCCTCTGCTGCGAAGTAGATTATCGAACTGTGCACAATCAGAATCCTAAACTTCCGACACTACTATAGGGTACATCCCAGAAAGCTTCCAAGCAGCAGAAAGGTGTAGGAGACTATGGGAGACATTCTTTCCACAGTCAGGCTGGCTGTACGAATTGGGACCCTAGAATACAGCAGATCCTTTGCTGATGAGAGAGATGGGTAATGACCATATTATTGACACATTCCAACTGGATACTGATGAAGATCTACAGCAACTGTGTCTCAGAAGGTATGTCATTGTGGCCATCTGTTGCTGAAGAATTGGCGATGGAACCACAACCAGCTCCCCCGTCTGGATGGCAGTGTTTACAGGTATTTAGCATGGCTGGGGCTATTGTCTCTGACCGGAGACAACTGCTCAAGGATTCATATGTCGGAGAGCTTGATTTTATAAAAACTAAAAAAGCATCTTATCTCGGAAGGCTACGTCAAGAGGGCAAACAAGGATTTCCTGCTTTTAAAGTTTAGTTACTCTTCAAGTTGTTTTAGTTAAGTTTAATTTCTCCTTTCTTTAAAGTTAAGATAAAGTTGAGATTTTCATGTTTTAAAGATTACTTATGTTGAATTTTTCTGCCCACTTACTGGATTACCTTTTTTAATTCAGCCTGTATGACAGTGACATTGTACTCTGTGGACGTTCTGTCTCAACAAAGGGCCAGTCTCCACCAAGATTCTGGTGGTCCGATTAGCACCAACACTCCACAGCTCAGCCAAACCTAAATAATCAATATCCCTGGCTGCAATTGACGTGCAAACATTTACTTTATGTTAGCATTTTGAAGTGGACTAGAAGGCAATGGTTAACAGATAGAGAATGCATATAATGTACTCGTCAGTGAAACTGGAATGTTCCCTTATCCATTATGCTATCCATTCATAGAGAAACAGTGCGACTTGATGTAGAGAAAGGTTATGAATTAAAGTTTCATTTTTCATGCTAAAGGATTTACAACAACTGTTAATGTCACCTACACGCACACAGATGGATGTGGAAAAGGTTAGGAAAAGATTCTGGTGGTTCAATTCCCACCAACACTCCACGGCTCAGACAAACCTAAATCATCTACATCCCTAGCTGTAATTGATGTGCACACATTTGGTTTATGTTAGCATTCTGAAGAGGACCAGAAGGCAATGGTTAATGGATATAATGTACTCGCCAGTGAAACTGGAATTTTCCCTTTTCTATAATATCGTATCCATTCAAAGAGGAACAATGGGCTTCGATGTACAGAAGTGTTATGAATTCAAGTTGAATTTCTCCTGCTAAAAGATTAACAATAACTGTTAATGTCACCTATCCAAGTCGGGGGAATAGCTTCCAGGTGAAAGAAGCCCAACATTGGAACTCCCTGCCACCCACCTTATGGACAGCCCAAACCTACCACCACTTCAGGCGCAATTATATCCGGATAAAGGAAAATGACTGGTAACCACCCGATCCACACCTCCTTATATACATTCTGTAATTTGTTGTTAATGCACCCGCCATTTACCCGTACCTGTAATACCGTTGTATATATCTGTAAATTCTGTACTGCAGTGTACCTGTAATAACATTGTATATATCTGTAAATGTTGTACAGCAATGTAACCAAGCTGAGAATATTCTTACTGCTCATGCACCCTGATTCCCTTGGGTCTGGTGCGCACTACAAATGAATGAAACAAACAAACAAAACCTAAATGCACAAAGATGGATGTGCAAAAGGTTACATGGTTGAAGATATCATGCATATTGAAAATTGTTGCACCTCTGTCAATACCCTGGAAACTGGCCCAGAGCATTTACACTGTTAGACCTCTGGTTGCAGCGGTCTCATACTGTTGCTAAAAGATCCCCAATGCAGAATGAGATGGATAGACAAAGAATGGAAAGGTTTCATTTGGCATTTTGCATGTCAGTCCCATCAATTATGTGTGAATGCTGAATACAGTTTATGTATATGTATACCCAAACCCAAACATATTCAGGGTTTACCTCAATCTAAAATTTAACGTATCAGTTGCACTATCTCCAACAAGCTGGATGAACAAGCTGGTTTACAATCGTAAATTTTGCAGACTTTGTGGAATTCTCTTAGAAGAAACATTGGTCCACCTAATTATTGAATGTGAAAGTCTGCATTATCTTCGTATGAAATTTCTTAATCTTACAATAATACTACGACGGAAATAGATATTCCTTGCTTATGGTTGAAATTCTTACAGGGTGATGATACTAATCTTATTTATTTCATTGTCAGATTTTATACGCATCTCGTTGAGATTTTCAAATGGTTAACTTAACTGCACTAGTGTAAAATGATTTGAATGTTGTTAATGAGATGAAATTGAGATGTTTTTATCTATTTAGTTTTATCATCTTTGTTTTAAATGTGTGTTTCAAATGGTATACAAAGATTTTGCTAAATGTATATTCAATAAACTTACCTAATATATATTTAATATGTATATATATATATGCAGGGAAAAAACTTTGTTAAAGGGTCGTTATGGTTAGGTTGCACTAATAAAAACCCATGAAATTCAGTGAAAAAATCTTGTTGAAGGGACGTTATGGTTACAAGTAAAACCGAAAGACCTAGCCAGTTATAGTAAGCTAAGCAACCATAACTCACACCACCACCGTGCACTGCTAAGACTAACACCCAGGACATCAAAGATGACATCACAAATGGCATTGATGACATCACTAATGACATCACATGTGAAATGCATGTTGATGAAAAGTCCCTACAAAGGGTTGTGTCTGCTCTCGAGTGGTGCACTTTTAATGCGTTCGGGGACCCCGCCCCTGTCCTGCGGGGTCCCCGAACGCATTAAAAGTGCACACATGCACATGTCATCTCCCGCCCAATAGTTGTCCGCAGAATAGCCGTTGTGTCCCCGGATGTCTGGGTATGCCATCATGTGACTGCACCAATGCGGTGCAATGGAAGTGTACTCAGACAGTGGCCTTACCCCCGGATAGTTGAAAACTGCATTTTTAGCCTATCAAGGGTGTGTCAAGCTGAAACATTACCCTTGCAGACCTCAGACATGGTTCGATGCACTAAGTGCTAGGTTGTACTCAGTCGCAGAAAACCATGTCTGAACACCTATGGTAACACCTCCATGCAGCACCATCTCAAGTCGAATCACAAGGGAGAAAGGTGAGACCTTTTGAAGGGATGAGTAGGCTGACACCTTCTACCTCATCCTCATCACCTGCTCCTGTCACCACAAGGGCAGAGGATCCCAGCAGAAACCACGCAGGTTATACATAACACTGTCAACCTTTCATAGTTGAAAAATGTTACAGGCCCCTACGCAGTCGGTGGAGTCTGTGGACAGCACGGTAGTCTCTGGTGTGTGGTGGTGGCATCAAAAACATTTACCTCTTTTGTGAGGAAAAGTGGTGGCTTTGAAAAATAATCTTTTTGGGGATGTTTAGTTTTTATAATTTTTTTCCATTTTTAAAGTAAACTAAAGAACATTCTACTAAACTATTTCTTTAAACTTGCAAAAAAGTAGGCATTTGTTTTCCCGGTGTTTCCATGTATTTTTTTGCATCTACTGAAAAATGCTTAGTTTATTTACAAAAACTGCTTCAAAGTATTCTGAATATTTTTCAGAAACATCTGATTACCCGCATCAGTAAGATGTACTCCATCGCTGCAGAAATGTTGACAGTGTCAAATTTAATATTTTCATTATGGAAAGACATCATGCCAACATCTCCCAAAAATGAATACACAACCTTGTTGACATTGTGTCTCGCTTTCTCCATTTGTGGAGCACATGAACTTGAGCGCTTCCACATCTGTCTTTGGGCAATACTAGAAAATTGGGGAATATTTCCTTCAATTTTCCAAATGTCTCCTTCATTGCTAACAGCAATGAAATTCCAGTCACATACCCTAAACTGTTCCCTCCACAATGAACAATGATAAGGTCCGGATGTTTCAGTGTGACCATATTTACACAAAATGGGAGCAAGTCCGCCCACTTCATTCCGTGCACTCCATACCATTCTACATGAAAATCATCAAATGCAAGATTTTCAGCCACTCCACAGTGCTCAGCATACACCTTCAGCCAATGGATCCACCAGTCCCCCAAAATCCATACACTCTGCCTCCTGAAAGACATATCCATAGCCATAGCCATAGCCATAGCCATAGCCATAGCCATCTGGAGTCCTTCCAGCAAACAAAGCTTCTGCCAGACTCTCTCCTTGTATACCACACCCAGGGTACCTGATTGGTTAATCCCCAGGGCTGCACAGTCCCATTTCCATGCCTGGCATCTTCAAAGACATGTATGCTTTAAGATGTTTTAAAAAATACATGTAGTGTTTTAAATGTGACTGTTTTAGATATAATTTCTGTATAATGGTCTGTTTTCATGTGTTTTAGGGTGTTCTGTTGATCCTTGGGATTGGACAATATACAATGGGAAATATATCAATATAATACACATCGATATTGAAGCAGACCTTGAACTACCAACTGTTCCAACAGGTAATCAATACAGCCAGCGACACCCACTCCATTTAAATGTAGATACTAGCAGGCGATTGGTGGTATACAAGCTTCCACCTAGAATCAATTATATTGCAAAAATACCCAGAGAAGTAAGCTACCAGTGTAGTAGCTATGAGGCAGTGTCAAGCATGTAGGTATCATCTACAATTAGGGAACTTATATCTTCCAATGCAGAACTCTCTTATGACCTCAGCTCCATCCATGCCCTTCTTCCCTGATAACAAAGAGTTGTTGCCTACAATTAACATCCCTTTCCTAGGTGTGGAAGTTTCACTTGGGAATTTGAATGGGCTTCAAATGTTGGCCTGAAATCATTTAGAGATGTATTAGAGAAATGATTCAAAAACAAAAGGAAAACAAAATCTTTCATCTGACTAGACAATGAGGGTAGGTCAAGTTTAGTAACTTTACATTTGAAACTGATGGTAACTTGTTTATCGCAAATGGTCAATTCACCTGACAGAGGCTGTTTCAAAACTGGTGGAATGCCCGATTTAATTGAAGAAAAAGTACGTTAATTCCCTGCTCTCTGTGATATCTTGGAAACTGCTATGCATCAGGACTGCCTTTTGCCTTGTATGATAACAAATAGAATATCACTGTCCAAGTATTTCAACTGAGATCAAGGCAAAACCATTAAATCAATAAAGGTGAGTCTCAGTAATATCTGCTAAGGAGCTGATTTTGAAATGGGCATACAAAGGGCATATGTCAGAATCCCTGTTTGTTTTTTTGTATCTGAGACAGTTTTAACTCAACTTCCTGAATGGAGTGGGCTATATAGTGGAAAATGTACTTCTTTCCGGAAATCAATCAGGATATTTGTCTGAATCACAATTTAAATGCAGTTGCAGTAGCATGCCACCCTGTGGAGTATGCCTGTTTGTTGTGATCGGAAACAACATGCAGAGTCAGCTGGGAAATTCAGTAATTATCCACCATGCTTTTTCACAATGGCTGCATTACCAATTACTCGTATGAGCAAATGCATGTATGTCAGTGATGCAGTCGGATTATCCATGTAAAGCAGAAACACTGAGATCATGCAGCGATACCTGATAATACATCCGATTCATTTAGAGTGTAAGTACAGGCCAGAAAACTGGATACGGGCCATGCAAAGGAATCCATCTATGTTCCCCTATGCAGGATTGCAAATTCTCATTGAAAGTCCATGTTTGCATTGGTTAACAGGTTGCACTTCAGACTGGCCTGCTGAGTACACTGGCGAGCCCATGTCATCCACTGACACTTCTTACTGTCAAACATATCCTCATGTCTCAGGGTGAAAGAATGGAAAATAAAATGGGCACCACATGATTTCTATTACAGATGAAAGGCACCTTGTCATACCATGTTGAAGACCATTTTTTCTCCCTGCATAACAAAAGGACATCTTTACATTGTAAATGATTCCTGCATGCGTCATGACATTTGCCATCTCCTGGAACTGTGCTGAGGCTTAGCCAGAGAAGGAAAGAAGTAGAGTAAATCAAATAAATCTGATCAAGCAAATTACACAATATCCTGTCAGGCGTCGCATGGGTTTTGGCATAATGAGAAAAGGTTGTTCCCCTTATCTCGAGTGGCATTTGCCATGGAAGATGGGACAGCGCGAATTACATGGGAAATATATTTCTCAGAGATACCGCGCTCGGCACAAGCCATTTGTTGCGTCTCTGATGTCGTCATGGCAATGTGATGATGTCATTGGAGACACTACAGGAGACGCGCAGACTCAGAACCACAATTACAAGACCAATGTGGTTCTTCTGGACTAACGCTTCTCAACCCTTCTGTGAGTGGCGTTGCTGGTGAATTACTCCATGTTTATCTCGTTACTTGGATATCTTGCCTGTTTTCATGGACTATTCAATCTCTTGTTTCTTGGTTGTGGTGTTTGGTGTGATTGGATGACTTGGCTTTTTGACCACTGGTGCATTATACTGGATTAGTTATGCTTATGGTATGGTATGGTATTGTTTATTTATATAGCCCCTATACACAGGCAATTGTTTCAAAGTGCTCAATCCCTCTGCTTGGAAGTTTAGTCACCTAGGATTCAATCCCTTACTTAGTTCCTTTGAGTGCTTATCCTGGTTCATATATTGGAGCACTCTCCATTACCCCTGCTGCCTGTTCCCCTTCAGAAAGACCTATTATCTGCTGTATGTTGGAATGTTCTATATTTGTTAGGCATCCTTGTGAAGTCGTGTCAGGGGTCTCATTCAACGTATTGCACAGTTCCGTCCATGTGGGGAGCTTTGGTTGGTTCACTGAACTATGGACTGTTTCATTATTTCAACTGGGAGATTCGAGACATCAAAACAACATGTAATTGGCAGGTGGTCATAGTATGAGTTGCTTGGTGCTGTTGGAATCTGGTTGAGTGCTTATCATCTGTCTCTCTTCTTTTCTTACAGTCCTTAACCTTTGCCTTTGTGAAGATTCAGAACAGCTGTTTCTTGAGGTCACTTTCCACCTGATCCTATGGGAGAGTGTGTTTCCTTAATTCCACTCACTGGAGTATCAGGAGAAAAGTTTATTTTCATCTTTGTTTAGGGATTCAGTTGTTTACCCTCTTGGACGTCCTCACCTTAACCGATTGAGAAGCCTTTCCAAGGATATTGTCCAATATATTAATCACTGTTAATGGTATACAATCATTGAGCCTAAATGCTTCTCAAGTGTAACCACTGACACCACTTTTAATCCACAAAGTAGCCTAAACTAGAAGGGATATATTGGCGAAAGTTACTGGCTCTCCCTGCATGCACCCCTATCAACCTTATACAAGAAGAGTTGGAACTGTCTTCCCTTCTTGCAATAGTAAAATGGAAAACTCTTGCCTTCTTTCAGAAATGTCTGTTAAATAACTCGAAAGGAAGCTTTAAATTACTACATCAAGTCTTATGTGAAGGATCTGAATACACCTTGATCGTCTGGAAAAATAATTGTTTATCCATTTTAGCTGAAGTGAATGTCCTAGTAGACGTATTAAAAACAAATCCTATCAGAGTTAAACATAAACTTTTAGACTTGGATTGGATATACACAAGGGAACATGTCAGCACTCTCAGATTGTATGGCCACAAAAACACAGCTCCTAGTGACAGAGGCAAAACTCGACAATACTTGAAAATAATTTCCATGCTATTAACTGAGAAGGGAATTTATGAGACTTCAAATTAATTTAATGCCGACGAAAGAAATCCTAGAAATTAGGAAAATCAAGACATTGAGGGATCTCAGCTGCAGGTGGTGCAATGAGCAAAAGGAGTCCCTGCACCATTTGATCATGCGATGTCTAGGCCTCAACATTAAGAGAAATAGATGGATGGGCAGATTTGTGGGGAAATTCACAACTATATCTTCAGACCACTGGTGGTCTGAGATCTTAGAAGGTCATTGGTGCTAGCAGTACTTGCATTTTTGAAAGAAATTTTCTCAAACACAGATCACCTGGATGAGTCCGCTTAGACATGTAAGATTGATCTGGGGCTGAAATAGAAGTCCTGGTTTGGTTACCTTCTTCTTCACCTAGTTCCATAGATGTTTGTTTCTTTTTTTCTTAACAATGTTGTTATTTCTTTACAGGGACTACAAAGAAATGTCTTAAAGTGGGCTAGGGGATGCAAATTATTATGTGACATTTCTTGTCTTCTGTTAGTTTGCTTTTGTTTCTTTTAATTTTTGTATAAGCTTAAGGTTTTTATAACTGTAAAACCAAATGCTAAATAAAAATTTAAAAAAAGAAGCCTTTTTATTCTTCACTAGACTATGGAAGTGTCCCAGTCAGTGCCTTGACCCAGGCCCTAGTGGACAGAGGACTGATATGTCATCGACTCATTATTCTATACATCAGTGGTTAGATGTTATACTGGGAGGGCCGTAGGATAACCACATGGGGGTTATTCCCCATATCTTGATTGGTGTTTGTCCTGGAAGATGGGACAGAGTTTATTGCACGGGAGATACATTTCCTGACGATACTAAGCTCGGTACAAGCCGCACGTTGCATCCATGAAGTCATTGGGGCAATGTGATGACTTCATCAGAGACGAGTCGGGAGACGTGCAGACCAGGAACCGCAGCTACAAAAGACAAATGCAGTTCCTCGGGACCAATGGTTTTCAAATCTATGGTGAGTGGTGTTGCTGGTGAATTACTCCGTGCTTATCTTGTTCCTTGGATTCCTTGCCTGTTTTCTTGGACTATTTAATCTCTTGTTGTTTCTTGGTTGTGGAGTTTGTTGTGATTTGTTCACTTGGCTTCCTGACCCCTGTACCTCTGCTTGGACGTTTGGTCATCTTGGATTCAATCCCTTACTTAGTTTCTCTAAGTTCTTATATTGTATAAGTTCATATATTGGAGAACTCTCCTTCACCACTCCTGCCTGATTCTCTTCAGAAAGCACAGACGCAGGTGCGGACTGGAAGGGTGGGGCAAGGTGGAAATTGCCCTAACAAGCTAGCTGGGCTGCTGCTCCCTGGTCCAGAGTTTCAACATTTAAAAAAAATAAAAAATATAAAGATTAAATCCTTCAGAATATAGCCTGCCTTGAAGGAACTCAATGGTCTCAGACCTGCATTGCTTCTTTCTAGATATGGCAAAATACTTGCCTTGATTTCATCAGTATTGGAGATGTCCTTGGGTGGTCACCACACATGGCCCTCCATAGTGGGTGAGAGGAGCCTAGGCACAGGGCCATGATCATGTTGCCCAGAGCAATGTACACATTTAAATGACACCCTGGATAGTAATGTTGGCACCACTGTGGGTAATACACCAATGGTCTGTTACACTCATCATCATCTTATCATGACTCCTACTACTTGCCAAGGAAGTAAGTGAACATATCTTAGAGTTTGGCTCCAGTTTTATTCTGTGTGAATGCTACCCCTTTCCTATGGTGATTTTTTGTAATCCCGGGCAAGCTCATTGCAAAAAGATTTTAATAGCAACCTGAATTGCACCAATGTATATCACTACGTGGGGCTTATAGAAATGGCTGTTGGATTGTTTGTGGTACTCCTTGGGCCCCCTCCCCTTGTCCTCTTGTGAGGCAAAAAACCTGGGAGTCATCTTCGACTCCTCTCTCGCCTTCTCACCTCACATCTCGGACCTTGCCAAGAAGGTCCACTTTCAGCACTACCTACTCAGTGGCATTCTCCCTTTCCTCACAGTCCCCAAAAACTCAATGGGCCTCATTATGAGTTTGCTGGTCCGGTAACAAAGGTACGGGTATGCTTGCCAGTACCGTTGTTACCGGACCAGCAAACTATGAGGTCCGCTCGCGGGTGCCTTTTTGGCCCGCAAGGTCTGACCTGACGGGCGGACCGGCACCCGTGAGCACACGATGTCGGATACCCCGGCACTATTCACGAATGGTGCCGGTGCATCCTGCTTCTCCATTTCCTTTGAGTCCAATAGGACTCCAATGGGAATGGGGATTCATGTTTTCTGGTGCCCAGGAATGGGCAATTACCGGGTCCGGCAGGGCTGTAATGCCCCAGTAATTGCCAATTCCTGGGCACCGGAAAAAAAAATGATTCCGGCACGGCTACTGCAGGTCTCATAATGAAGCCCAATGTTTCAAGAGCTCTGGTACTCTCCAGGCTGGACTTCTGCAACAACCTCTTCCCCAATCTGCCTCTTTCCTCCCTCCACCCTCTCCAACTAATCCAGAATAGGTCTGCAAGTCTTATCCTTGGCCTAAAGCCCAAGGACCACATCTCTCCAGCCCTAAAAACTCTCCATTGGCTCCCTGTGACTGCAAGGATCAAATTGAAGACCCTCTGCATCATCCACAAGTCATTCTGGGGCTTGGACCATGGTAAATCCAACTCTCCCTCCCAAAATACCTCCCTGATAGAGTCCTTCAGTCCTCTCACTCTAACTCTCTGTAGGTCAAACATTTCTCCAAACAGAGTGTGGTGGCTAGATCCCTTTCCTTGGAAGGAGCCTCCCTCTGGAATGACCTCTCTGCCCCTCTCAGACTTCAGCCAGATCTCCTTAAATTCCAGAAACTACTGAAGACTTTACTCTTCTCCTCCTCCTTCCCTCTCCCTCTCCTTCTCCCTCTCCCCTTTTAATGCTCCCCCTGCTGCAATGACTGGCTGCTTGGTCCCTTCTGAGTCCTACAGGGGCCAGGCCATCCGCCTCCCAGTCTTCGAGAGTACCCAATTACCAGCACTTGCCTTTGTGCACCGTTCCCTGAAAAGCCTACCAAGTCTGGTCCACCCCTGTTGCCAACTTTTTTTACCCTTACCCTGCCAGGAGAGTAGCACAATTATGGGGACACCCTGCACGCCATGCTGAGGGGGCCCCCCAGTTTGGCAACAAATCACAGGTTGTCCCACACTCTTGGCTGGCCTAACTAACCACGCATGAGCAACAAGCACAAACGTCCTGCTTCAGGGGTACGCTGCACAATGTACTAGGAGAAGCATTACAGAGCCCGCGGTAGTTATGATTAAGTTGCTAAACCCATATGAGGACCACTTTTTCGGTGGCTTATAACTTTGCTCTCCATGGAGTAATCCTCACCAAACTTTGCAAAAAAAAAGTATATGGCCTGCTCTGACTTTTCTCGGTTTGGTGAGGTTTTGTGCAGGTGGGAAAAGTTATAGGGGGGATCCCAACATTTGTTTTCTTCCATGGACTGAATGGGCAAAAACTTTGCGCACGGTCACAGCCCAAACGGCTGGACAGATTTTCACCAAATTTGCGGTAGGAGCAGCAGATTTGTTCCGAAAGCGTGCTTTTGTGTGTTTGGTGGAAATCCAACCAGTACTTTTGTTGCAAAGAACTGAAATGTATGTCTCAAAAGATTTGTGATATTTGGCTCTGCTCCGCGGATCCATTTCTGTGTTCGCTCTGCGGACAGAAGTCTCATTGGCTTGGAGTATGCTGTGATGTCGGCAAACTTTGGACACAGCCGATGGTTGGCTGGAGGGAAGCGTGGTGTGCGTCAACATTTTTGGGAAAGCCACCATGGTGTATCGGAGGACAGTGCATCGGCAAAAGGGACTGAGAAATATAATGTAAGGCATGTGGTGGTGGGAAGAAGGGATGGAAAGGCCGGGGAGTGAGAAGTGGTTCATCTGAGATGTGTGATTGTTAGGTGAACGAAGACGGTGGCATGCCTGCAGTATCCGTGAGTATGGCACCAATTTGCCGGTCCCTGTACAGGCGACTACCATTTGTGGTGAATGCAGGCAGCCTTTGTTACGGCACGTTAGCTCTTACGCGACCTCTTACCGAGGTGACTGGTGGCAGCTGATTTGCAGAAGGGGAGTGCACTGGAAAACATATATTATGCTATGTGGTGGTGAGAAGAAGGGAGGAAAGGGTGGGTAGTGAGAAGTGATTCATCTGAGATATGTCAACAGGTGGACAAAGACGTCGTTGTGCCTGCTGTATCCGTGCATACAGGGCTAATCCGTGGGTCTCTGCACAGGCCACTACCATGTTTGCTGAATGCGGGCAGGCTTCGGTACGGGAGGACAGCTGGTGCGGAGACCTCTTTCCGTGGTGCCTGGTGGGAGCTCAATTGCAGAAGGGGAGTGCATTGCACATGACATGCACATTGTTATGTTATGTTACTTTGCATTTATATAGTGCCTTATGTACCATTGGTATGGTCTGAAGGCGCTGCTAGGTTGAACGCCCTTGGGAACCGGAGTTCAAGTCAGTAGAGAGAGTAGAGAAAGTCAAAGGTGCGTGTGAGCACCGACTATGTGTGCAGCTGGTGTGGTATTCGAGTAATAGCTGCTTCTTAGCGGTAGGTGTGGTGGTTGAGAGATCAAGAGTATGTGTTCGTTCTAGCAGGATTTATCCAGACCATTTTTGGCTGCGCTAGGCCTGTGTAGAATGCCTGCCTGGGGGGTGTGTAACCAGCAGTGTTTAGTTAGAGTGATGGGGAGTATGAGGCGGATGTTGGCATGAGAACAGCTATACCGAATGGTGTTATAGTATCTCTGTGTTCTAGTTGAATGCTGGTGTAAAGAAGAGAGCAAGCATGGTGATGTGATATGATGGGTTACATGCTTCAAACGTTCCATGCACTCCAAGCCATTCCATGTAAGTCGCGCAATTCTATGCGCTCCATCCATTCCATCCACTCCAGTCCGCTCCATTGTAAGATAGCGTGTCCTCCGGTGTTTTGCATGCGGTAAGGCCATAGCTCATTCTATGCACAGATGGAGGCTTTGCACCGACAACTGTGTCGTGGTTGCAATTAGGTTTAACATTGTTGCCTTCTCTGTGTGTGGTTTATCAGCATTGCATACATTGTTGATTCCATGGGTGTGGTGCTTGTTAGCACATCCTACAGTGTTCACTCCATGGCTGCAGCTAATGGAGTGAACAGTTCGACAGTGTGGAATACTGTCAGTATAGAAGAGGGTAGGGTTGAAGTCCATTTTCTATGTGCATGGATACTGAGGGTGTGAAGTGGGTGCAATACTCAAATAGTGTGCACATAGAAGTGGATAGGGGTGAATTGCATATTTCATAGTATTGTGTAGTGTCCGGAGTGCTGACTACTATTCTGCACTATGAGGTATTGCTTTTGTGTACTGAATAGAGTGCTGGGAGCAGGGCCACTGTTGCAGACATTTTATTCTTTGGTTGGCAGTAATACCATACTATGTGAATGAAAATGGCTATGGGTGCCGGAGGCTGAGGTATGTTTGTAGACTCTTCTAACTGTTGCATGTTTCCATGCATAGCTGTATTAAGGTGCAGAGGTTGAGTAGCAGTGGCGTTGTCTGTGGTAGGTGTGTGGAGTATGGTACTTGAGTACATGTTGCCATGCATGGCTGCATTACGTTGCGGTGGGTGTGGGCAAGGCCCAGACTTTTGCGTGCATGGACAAAGGCCAACACATGTTGGTGCACTTGAATCCTTTGAAATGATTAACCTGTGCAGTTTCTTGGTATGATAACACCCTACACAGTGACACAAAGAGAATAATAATATGGTAGAAAATGAAACCGAGCTGTTTCTGGATTTGATGACCGGACAAATGGCTGAATGCATTCTAAAAATTGAACAATGAACTTCATTACGCAGTCAAACTTGAATATGAAAAGACCCAGTGATTACTAAAGCCGGCATGCCATTTCCATTTGTTCACATTTAAATAATATGTTATTTAGAGCATTGCAGCTTTCAGTATAAACAATATCCAACACGAGACAGACTTCCACTGGCCCATTTAACATCAGTTTTTGACAATTTATCTTCAGTGGCTGGACCAAGGTCACAGAGGCCAGACCAGTGACGACATCTGCAGCTTTGTTTAAGCTAAAGGCCGGCTAGAATCTGTCATGTAAAATGTGCTCCCACTTTGTGTGCTCTCACTTTGAGGACAGATGACATCTGAGAAGTGCGCACATGCCAAAAGGTTCACCTTTCCTCAAGGAAGATAAGGCCGACAAGACAGGGCCCCACTGCAAGGATCCCAGGATGGGGGCCTGGGGCAAGTGACCTGTTTTCCCTCCCTTCAGTGTAGGACTGGCACCTTTTGGATTGGGGGTCAAGTACCATTTTTTAGGCCCATGGTGCAGTAGTCCAAGCCCACAGTGCAGCGCCCATGACTTCCCGGACAACTAAACTTAATACCAAACTCGCTGACAAACCCATTGACATTGCTTTCCTTTCATGCAACGTACATTTCACATATGTTTGACTCAGGCCCCAGGGAACCTCTCCACATACCAAACTTAATAAAATGATTTCACCAGGATAATATAATTTGGTGAAATGGTAAACCTGAGATTTTAGCCCAGATTTCTTGTATCCCAGTTTGCAACTGGAGAGCAGGTTATATATCTATTGGTAGAGCCGAGTCAGGGAGTCTGCCTTCACTCTAGAAGCCATGCGCTGACATGGCAAAAGCTCCATACCTGGCTTCCTGCCTCCCCATTGCAAGACACAAACATCATTCCTGGCTCCCTTTTTACCAGCCCCCATAACACAATAACCTCACTTGGCATACTAACTCTCCACCAGTGCACATTATATAAATGGTTAATATTTATGTATGGGGTAACACCATCATAAACTCATATGGGTGATACTTTCTCTATGGACTGTAAAGGAAAACAAGGCACAGTGATGAAAAGTAATTTACTCGAGGTAATTGTGGCAGGTGGGGATTTAGGCCTTAGATTCCTGGTTCCACAGTTTTAAAATTAGACAGCAGAGGAGACCTCATATTTTCTGATTACATCTTCATTAATAGAACCAACAAAAGGCTTTTTGTTAAGTTGTTATTCAACGGATAAAGTAGTAAACTGTTCAATAAATCTGTTTTTCAAAGTACCATGTCAAGTGACAAATCAACCTGACAAAATATAAGAAATGTCTTAATTGAAACATATGTTAGCAAAGCAAGTATCAATCACCTTGTCAGAAAAAGAAAGGGTGGAGACTGGCCCACATTTGGGTACAGTGACATGCAAGTTAGGCACAAGTTCAAGGAGCAGTATTTCAATCTGCTGACTTACCTTTCCGGATTTGTACCTTTTCTCATGTACCCTACTTTCCATGCCCATCACTCTCTGGTGCCCTTCCTTTGCTCCACATCCTTGACTGCCCGACAACCTCTTCCATACAATAAAATGTCAAAGTCTTTTCTGATATTGCGCCATCTCTTAACCTTAACTTGAACTCCTTCCCTTGCATCCCCGTAATTGCCCACATTGCTCAGTCACCGATTCCTTCTCACACACCCTCTTCCATTGCCCAAGCTCATATCTCAAGTATAGACCATCTTGTTCTGCTCATTGATCTCTGTCAGACATGACGAGTAGCTGTGGTTGGGGCCTTGCTGCCAGATGTGTCTATGGTGTTCGTCCTTGGACAATGCAGAGCAAAGGCTGCAGCGTGACATGGCTTTTATTGTGCTGCCAACGTGCACTTTTCTGAAAATCGGCAGCCTTTTTCAATTCATGGAACCGGAGGGAACAGTGAGAAGAGTCAATCTGGCATCTGGTGATGGAGAACGAGTAAGATCGACTAATCCTATTAATTTGTATTTTCAAGGAAGGTGGAGGCTGTTTTGGTGTGTGTGTGTGTGTGTGTGTGTGTGTTTATGTGCGATGTGTGTGACTGTAGTGATGTGGTTGAGTGTTTTTACGATTGGGTAAAGGTTATGTTGAAAAATGAATCTGTGTTCATCTGACTATGTATATATAAGTGAAAATGTTATTGATTTGTGTGTGTGGTACTTGTGAAATCAGGGCTTGATCAAATACCACCAGCAATTTTCCATGGACCAGAGGCAGTATTTTAGGCAGTCTTTCAACTGCAGATATGCCTATTTTACCTCCACCTTAGAGGTGGAGTTAAAAAAGCCAAACTGCAACCAATTTTATGAAACATGTTTTCCCTGTACAGGTCGGAAGTGCAGGCACTTTCTTTCAATACAGTGATACATGTTTTTACAAAGGGCCATGGTAAGGGGTTGAAAAGGTGGGCATCTCTAATGTCTTACTTCACCGTCTTACCCACGTTTTGAATAAAAGGGTCAGAATGGACAATGTTGTACATACAAAATGTGCAGAAGTGGTATAAATTACTAATGGACCTAATCCATTTGCACCTTTACTTTGAAGGTGTAAATGCCTGACATTTATGTTTAAAAAATTTTTTTTTTATATGTTATCACATGAAGGGGTGGCATTTCTTAAATACCTCCAGAGGTATTCCAAAAACGCCATCTCCACTGGTGGTAAAATCTGAATTAGACAGATTTTCACAAATACCACTGGTCGAGGTTTTAAATCTTGCCAGCAATATTTCATGAAAAATATCCACACAACTCTGAATGCCCCCCTTAGTTTGCAGTCTACTAATAATGAATATTTGAAATGCTACATCTTTCTGTGCATGTTTTTCAACTGTTCCCAATAGTGAGTATTTTGATTTTTTTTATTTAGTCGTCATTTGTATGGCCCTATACAGCAGAAAGTTTTTCTAGGCGCCACAAGACAAAAAGGGGAGGTGAAACAGAGGAGGATAAAACAACAAGAAATGGCCCTTACTAGCTTCGTGACATTCGGATCGTGCACATGCAGTATATAAAGTGCATGGGAAGACGCATCAGGGCTGAGGCGGGGTAAGTGCTAGGGGAGCTCATCCAGGGCAAGCATGCAGGGAAGCTGGGGTCACTGGTGTAATAGGGGCCCCTGCAGCCCCTGCAGTGTGGGGGACCCCACAGACAAAAAAAACAAAAACAAAAATTAAAAAAATTAAAAAACAGAAAAAAAATAAAGTTTCTTTTTGAAGTTACTCTGCCTTCATAAATAAATAATTTCTGTTATAGCTTAACATACATCATTTCTTTATGTAGGCAGAGTGACTTGAAAAAGATACTATTTCTTTATGCAGTCCGAGGGCTCCCTCACCCCATGACATGGAAGCCTATAGGCTGGAGGTCTATATGTTATGGGGCGGATGAAGCTCAATGACTTCAACAAGAAACAGTTTCTGTTTGAAGTCACTCTGCCTTCATAAAGAAATGATTTCTATTCTGATTCGGTCCTCTAACAGAAATAATTTCTTTATGATGTCAGAGTGACATCAAAAAGAAACCATTTCATTTTGAAGTAATGGGGCTCCCCTACACCCCATGACTCGGAAGCCTCCAGATCCTCTGCAGATAACAGAAACAAGCATTCCTGGTGGCTGCAGGGAGCCGAAGGACTTGTTCCCTGGACCAACGGATTAAGGGTAAGTAAATGTATTTTCTTGAAATTAGTTTGCATGCATGTAAGTGTGTTTATATATATGTATACAATGTAGTGTTCATTAATGAGTGAGTGCATGATCCGACCTGGGTATGCCTGGGTGAGTGTATGGTGAAATGGTGCACACTCAAATGTATGAGTGGTGTGGTGTGCGTGTGTGAGCGTATGGTAAAAAGGTGCACACTTAAATGTATGGGTTGCTGCCTGGGTGTGCCTGTATGGTGAAAGGGTCACACTTAAATGTATGGGTGGCTAGGTGTGTGTGTGTGTGTGTATGTGTGTGGTGAGTGGTGTGAGTACATGTGTTCAGGGGATCAACAAAACCTACATTTCGGGGGTCTAACCCTTCAAATGTTGGGAGAGGCCATAAATTCACAGGCAGTGGGGGCATCTATGTTCTTTACGCATTCTAATGAGACTATTTTAGTGCAGCTTCAATGTTACAAGCAGTTAACTCTATCTGCTAAGTCTGAAAACACCCACTCATGGACTGCTGTGAGAATGAGCCCTCTCTACCCTTCCAATCACTCCCCTGCCATGCAAGTACTAATCGAAACATCACAATTTAAACTTCCTAAAAACTAACAGTGAAATGCTTTACATTAGTATTTGCCAGACCTTTGTTAATGGTGAAACGCAGGTGCTGTTTAACATCTGTGTCCTATTCTGTCTGGCAACGGCTTTGTAGGTCAGCCAGGTCGAGTCAACATAGCCCAAAATTTCAGGGGGTTGTGGAGAGGACTGTCAGTCAGATCAATGGTGCTGTGCAACTGCATGCATTTAATGCCATGATTACTTATTGGTAATCTTCATTATCCGTAGCCCATTCGTCCTCGTCCCAATACTTGTGCATGAGGCACTTTGCCTCATATACAAGTACTGGGATGATGGAGGTAATGCCTGGCTTAGTTGCCTGTAATCTTCAATACTCAAAGCCCCATGACAAAGCCTCACCGGACACAGGTAGGAGGATTATAAGTGCTTTATTGCGATACCCCAAAGGCCTCCTGCTTCAGCTTGCTCAAACTAAAGGCCACTCTGGAATGTTGACTCTGAACATGCATCAACATTCCACAAGTGCCCATGCACAAGCCCGTGCATATTACAACATATCCTCTTCCCTTGTATAACAAAACTGTTAACAGCTGTGACAGTGTAAACCGCAGACATATTGAACAATGGACACATGAACAGAAGATTATATAACTTATCATTAATACAAGTTAAATTTCATGAATACAGAAAGATTGACCACATGGGTGCAATGCACCATACAATGTAAATTTCACGTATTTAACAAATGTAATCTCTAAACCTTATAGGAGGACCACACTTCCTAGCCAGACGACCCCCTTCTTGTCCAACATCAGGTTGCCGATCAGAATCATTTTGACCCTCCACATTCACTTCCGCACCCAAGGGACCTGGAAGTGGGACAACCTCTTCCTGTTCAAACCTGATCGCTTGAGAACCCACAGGATCGTAATCCAGCACTGTTTCCTGGGATTCCGGATCGCACTCCACCCCTGCCCTCTCCACGCGTTTGCAACCATCCACGACCACCCTTCTCTTACTCCAGACAGAGCCATCCTCCAGTTGCACATGGCCTTTTCCAACCTTAACAACTCTCCTCGAAGGCAAAAACTTGCTGTAACCTTTGTGAACCATCGTGGGATTTTTTATGTGCACCTCATCCCCAGGCTTAACGTCCAACTCCTTTCTAAACTTTTGTGAAGACACCGTGGCCTCCTGGCGTGCCAAAATGCTGCGATGAACAGCCTGCAAATCCATATTACATGGCCCTCCACCACCCATAGCCAGGGTTCTCAACATTGTCCCTGCTTTCCTGCCCCTCATGAGCTCAAATGGAGATCTGCCCGTAACAGTGGTAGGGGTTCTCCGATATGCAGCCAAATATTGTGTCACCACTTCCTGCCAATCCAAACCATTGACCAAAGCCAATTGTATAGCTGATTTAATCGTACCATTGGCCCTCTCAACTAATCCATTAGCAGAAGGATTATACAGAGCTGTTTTATAATGAGAAATGGCATGCTGTTCCAAAAATTCTCTCATTGCCCTGGAAGTGAACTGCACCCCATTATCTGTAACCAAACATGCAGGTAATCCTTCACGATCAAAAACTTTCCTCAAGAAAGCAATAACAGAATTGGTTGGGACACAGGAACATGCCGCCACCTCAATCCACCTGGACGTATAGTCCACCAACACCAACATATATCTCGACTCAGGCTCTAAACACTCAAACGGACCCATGATGTCCAAAGCCAATTTCGACCATACTTGCTCTGGAACCTCTACCGGATGTACAGGTTGTGGATGCAGTACCTTACTCTTATCGCTGACAGAGCATGCCAGACAGTCTTTCACCACTTGTTCCACATCCTTGTCCATGGACGGCCACCAGTACTCCTCCCTGAGTCTCCTCTTAGTCAAAGATCACCCCAAATGACCAACATGTGCCAATTCCACCATTCTACCTCTCAGACTTACAGTGGGTATCAACCTGCTTCCCCTAGACACACCCCATGGACCCTCGGCTAATTCATGCAGAACTTGGGCATAACCTTTCCCTTCAGGCCTATCCTCAACCGTGTGCCAACCTTTCACTAGACCTTCCCTAACCCATTTCAACTCAAGGTCAGCCTCAGACTCCACATCCCACAACGACTTCTCCACTGCCGAAGCCACGAAAGCCACCTGACATTCCTGCAAATCTTCCTCTTTCACCGAGCCCGTCTGACTGTCCGCCTTCACAACAGGCAAACGGGACAAACAGTCTGCCACAATATTAAGCTTTCCAGGGAAATACTGCAAGGAGAAATTATAATCCTGTAGCTGTACTGACCACTTGGCAATCCTCGGGGATACCGCCATGACTCCCTTGGTAGAAAACACTTGCACCAAGGGTTTTTGGTCCGTTATGACAATATAGGGTATGCCCCATAAAAATGTCCTGAAGTGTTTTGAAGCCCATAACACAGCCAAAGTCTCTCTCTCAATTACTGTGTACCTGGTTTCCACATCCCTCAAAGTCCTCGAGGCAAAAGCCACTGGCATCCATTCCCCATTTATCCATTGCTCCAGCACTGCCCCCAGACCCACCTCACTTGCATCCACAGTCAGGGCAGTTTTATTTTTCAGGTCAAACGACTTCAGACAAGGAGCATTTTCCACATCCCTCTTGACCAACTTAAATTCTGCTGCACACTCCTGCGACCACGCAAACCTTACACACTTCCTCATAAGAGCTCTCATGGCCACCGTTTTTTCAGCATAATTGGATAAAAATTTAACATAGTAATCCGCAAGGCCCAGAAAGGCCCTTAGCTGATCCTTGTTGATCGGAGCTGGTGTATCCCTCAACACCTGTACCAACTCCCCTCTGGGGCTCACACCTCGTGACCTCAATGTATGTCCTAAGTATGTGACCTCCTCTACTCCTACCTGACACATGGCCAATTTTACAGTCAAACCCTTGTCCTTAAGAATCTGCATGACCCTCCTCACCCTGACATCATGCTCCTTCCTGCTGCTGCCCGATACCAGAATGTCATCTTGAAAATAGCTGACTCCCAATACCCCTCCAAACATCTGCTGCATCAACCTCTGGAACACAGCCGAAACCGAAGCAAGGCCAAATGGAATGCGACAAAATCTGTATGCCCCAAACGGAGTCACAAATGAAGTAATGGGTCTAGATTCAACGTGCAGATCAATTTGATGGTACGCCGTTGACAGATCAAATGTTGAAAAAAATTTGGCATCTCCTAATGTCAACAACAACTCGTTAATATTCGGCAATGGATGCCTATCCACCCATATGCTTGAATTTAGCTCCCGGAGATCCACACACATTCTGATGCTCCCGTCACCCTTCTTAACTAACACCACGGGAAACAACCACTCTGAGGACTCAATGGGCTCGATTATCCCTGCTGACTGCAGTTTAGCCAACTCCGCTTTGAATGCCTCCCTTGCCGCTACTGGCACTCCCCTCACTTTATGTACTTTGGGAACTGTACCCTTCTTCAAAACAATGCGATGTGTAAAACCTCTGAGCTTACCAAGGATGTCAGAAAATACCTCGGGAAACTCGCCCATGAGCACAGTCGGGGTAACCATTATGTTATTCTGTCCCGCTCCCTCCATGACACTGAGAACTGGTTCCTTCTCACCTGGATGAATCTGTATTTTTAGCGCCGCCTGCTCATCCCAGCACAACACACTTGTCCCCTTTGAAGCCACATACAATTTACCCAAAGTTTGCCTCCCTTTGAAAGAAGAATTTGACCAATTGTAGCCAAGTATGTCGATAGGACTCTGCCCATATGCACATGGTTTGATATCCGGAGCCAGCAAAGTAGAAATCTGTTTACTCAAAACTTCTTGATACACTTCCGGGGCCACCAATGTATAAGGTGACCCTGAATCCACCAGCATATCCACAGGGTGCTTATCTACCAATACCGACACCCATGGACCCTTCCGCCCACTCCCCTCCACATGTAATATGACACTTTGATTAGAGCCACCACCTGATGCCCCTTCTAACAACATGCTAACAACATGCTAGAGTCTTCTTGAGCCACACTTGCAAGCAGGACAGGATTTAGAATCAGCAGTGTGACTCGACCAGCCACAATTTTTGCACCCCTCCTTAATCTTAGATGCTCTACTCCCTTGCACCATATTTTTATCCAAACCTTTCTTGTTCCTTGACATTACGGCATGTACCATCTCCCTATTGATATCTCTTTCAGTAACAATTTGTACGCTCGTCTTAGAAGCTTCAATTGCCCAGGCAATCTCCAACACCTTATTAAGTGAAGGATCACTCGCTATCCACAACCTTTCTCTGATTTTTTGATTGGATGTCTTCATCATAACCTGATCCCTTATGTGTTCCTCCTCATTGCCGGGGAACCCACATGTAGCCATGAGTGCACGTAGTGCCGTAACATAAGTATCTATGCTTTCTGTGGAACCTTGCGCCCTAGAGAAAAACTTATACCGCTCTAAAACCACATTAACCCTTTTACCAAAACGCATTTGCAATTTCCTCAAAGCAGTCTTGTAAGTACTAACAACCATTTCTCCCTCACCTCCCCCTTGAACCATTACATTCTCCCAAGGCAGGTGACGAAAAACCCTCAACCCTTCAGTACCAATACAATTCAGTAACGCAGCCTCCTTTTCATCATCGTTGAACTTTGCCACACCAGCAGCCCTTAAATATACTTTTAAGGCATCCACCCACTGCTCCCACGGAGCAACAGGCTCTCCAGGATTTGGCAGAAAAGCAGGCAGAGGCCTGGCAGCCGTATGCAACATGGCTGGATGAAAAGCCTTGTTCCTTAGGCCCCCAACAAGAACTTGCCCACCACTGTGAGAGCCTCAACACTTGCTGTTCCCTCGAGATGGTGGATGTCCCCACTGTCACCTTGTGCACGTGCACCCACACATAATTGCAGTACAACCGTGAGTAGGCACTGGGTGAGTCACAACAAAACAAGTGATGCAAGGGCAGCCTTCCAGATATCACAGCCCAAATCAGATGCACCCCCTTCACCTGCCAGGGCTCCGCAGCAGTTATATGCCCCAACACAAATCAAGTGAAGCAAAGGCAAACTTCCAGGGATCACAGCCCGAACCAGATGCACCCAACTTAACCTACCAGGGCTCTGTAGCAGTCACATGCCCCAACCTTACCACCAATGGCCTCCTAGGTAGCACATGGCAGATGACTTGCGGCAATTTAGCTCCCAGATGTCTGTGGACTGCGTTAGTATGAGGCTTCTGCTTCCACCGAAGAGCTGAATATCAGCAGTCAGCTGATTTCAGAAGCACGCCGTGCAGCACATCCGCAGCCCCTCCTCCCTCCGTCAGGAGGCCAGCGATGAGTCGCTCGATGCGTCGGCGCTGTAAGGGGCAGAGCTACCACCCGGCACCCAGTGTCCCACTATGAACACATCGCAGGGATGCGGGCCCACGCACAGCATTATGGCTGCTCCGCTCCTCCTCCAAGCCGCTTGATACATCTACGCTGCCAGGGGCGGAGCAACCGCCCGGTGCCCAGCGTCCTACTGCGAACACGGCGCAGGGATGCAGGCCTGCGTGCAGCGTTACAGCTGCTCCTCTTCCTACGAGGCCCCGACCGGACCCCGAGCAGCAGGACTGGAGCAACCGCAACGACGGAGCCCTCCTGCAACCGTCGCTGTGCCTGGAACGCGGGATGGCGAGCCGTCGCCCACCGAATTGGCTTGCCCTCCTGCTGTGCCCCGACTGGGCACCTGGCAGCCAGCCACCGTGGGGAACCACACGCCACAGCGGAGCCCGCCTGTGACCAGGGGAGTTGCTAGGTCTGGAAAAGACCCGGGGCTAAGCTGATGTTGGAACTGTTGGGACTGGGGGCTAGCTAGTCTTTTGGCTGTAGCTCCTGAGATTCTATCAGGGGCTACAACCAAAAGATCAGGGGCTATAGCCCCCTTAGCCCCCCCCTAGCAACGCCCCTGCCTGTGACCACCACTGCCCCTAACGACGAAGGGGTAGGCGGCCACCCGCTCCCAAGGGGATCCAATGCAGGCCGATCCGACACAGGCCGATCCGCGACGCTGAAGGCGGGCAGGCAGCGCAGGACAGCCAGCCAGCGCACACGTGGAACGGGGACAAGCAAAATCCTGGTCGCCAATGACAAAGCCTCACCGGACACAGGTAGGAGGATTATAAGTGCTTTATTGCGAGACCCCACAGGCCTCCTGCTTCAGCATGCTCAACCTAACGGTCACTGTGGAATGTTGACTCTCAACATGCATCAATATTCCACAAGTGCCCATGCACGAGCCCGTGCATATTACAACACCCCACTCTTCCTCGTCCGAGTACTTACCTATGAGGGAAGGTGCCTAATAAATCAGCAATGGGACAACGAAGAGGGGTGTAGAGGTAATTTTGGGGTGATGTGCTGATTTTGGGGGTTGGGGCAGGGGATTAGAGGGAGAGGGGATGTGTGGGGGGTGGGGATTTGGCACTAAATGTGTGATGTCATCCTTGATGTCCTGGGTGTTAGTCTTAGCAGTGCACGGTGGTGGCGCGAGTTATGGTTGCTTAGCTTACCATAACTGGCGAATTTCAAGGGTTTTTCGGTTTTACTTGGAACCATAATGTTCCTTTAACAAAGTTTTTTCACTGAATTTCATAGGTTTTTAGTGGCACAACTTAACCATAACGACCCTTTAACAACGTTTTTTCACTGAATTTCATAGGTTTTTAGTAGCGCAACTTAACCATAACGTCCCTTTAACAAAGTTTTTTTCACTGAATTTCATAAGTTTTTAGTAGCACAACTTAACCATAATGTCCCTTTAACAAAGTTTTTTTTGCTGAATTTCATAGGTTTTTAGTAGCACAACTTAACCATAACGTCCCTTTAACAAAGTTTCTTTAACTGAATTTCATAGGTTTTTAGTAGCAAAGCTTAATAACAGTAACTTTGACTTTATGTACATGTAATATGGAACATACTGAACCACTTCTACTGAAAGTAATGTCCGCGAACATTTTTGATGTCCGCGGACATATTCGGACAACAGTACCACTACCTAAAAAGTCTGGGGGGGCTATGTTTAATTGTTATATTACAACATGATAACATTTAAAAAATTCACAAAGTAGTACACATACATATTATATGTAGTAATACATAAGAAATGTAACCCATATATGTACCGCACTAACCATTCATTTAAATACAATATATTCTAAAATGGAATATTCCAAGAGAAGATAAATGGGCTTCCAACATAATTACCTCACAGACACTCCACAACTAAGACCAAGACCAGACCTACAGAGTACTCAGAATATATCTTAACTGAAATAGTAAGTGTACATCATTTTACACATATCTTTATAAACTTTCTGTATTAGATTAAAAAAAAATATTATATATATTTATTTATTTTTCTCACAGAAATGTCTAGTACTCTGGAATGGCTAGAGGAGCACTTCCCGCATGACGAAATGTCAGAAAATAGTGAAGCTAATGGTACACACTTTACAATATAAACCATTTAATTGTTATTATTTTATATATATATTTAACATATATATTACTTTTTGTACAGAGCATACCAAAATAGAAAATATGTCTGAAGAAACTGTTATGGAAAACACGCTTGACAGCTTAAAAGAAAAAATAGATTTATTATTGAGCAATTTTAATAATTTTAAAACTTTTGTTGAGAATCATTTTAAAACAAAAACCTCATACCATTGTCCCACATGTACTTGTCCCCCCTCACCATATCCCAGTCAATTATCCCCAAACCTTCTCCATAATCCAAAATGTTTTGATGAGACTTCCATCCCTTCTTCACCTGATTTATTTTAAAATTTGTTTATTGGCATTTATGGTTAAAAGCGTTTTACATTATTACTGGTCAGGGCCTTTATTCAGGATACCTGACAGACTTATTGCAGTTATGCCTTGTTTATGAAACAAAATAACAACATTCATACAACAAACTTAACATTAACAGTCTCCTTACAATGGGCGAATGGTGGTTGGTATTGTCGGGGAGGGCGAGTTTAATTTCCACAGGGCAGCGGGAGGAGTCCCTTCTGGAGTAGTTCAGGGTTTGGGGGGTATGGTGCTTAGTGTTCTATGCCTTCACGTTTATCAGTGGGATAAACATTTGCGTCGTTCAGGGAGGTTTATCATCAGAGGATCGGAACAGTTTAGATAAGGTGTCTTTCCATGCCTCTAATGCCATGCTTGAGTCTTCAGTGGATCTAGTTACACTGTCCTCCCAGGCTCTGGTTTCGGCGTTCGCCCATCTTTCCAGTTCTTTGCGCCATACTTTGTGGCTTGGTCCTGTGGGCTTTTTCCAGGCCATGGCGATAGTTCTTTTGGCCGTAATGCACAGCAAGTCCATTAATTTTACAGCATGTTTAAGTTTGGCTAGCCTAGGGTAGCTGCCTAGGAGGCACTCAGCTGGAGTCCATTTGTATCTTGTGACTTCTGCTTCTTCGCAGGTTTGCTTTACTTTCGACCAGAGGTTCTGTGCCTTGGTGCAGTTCCATAACATGTGAATCAAGTCTGCCCCATCTGTCCCGCACCAGGTGCATTGCGTCTCAGTGGTTCTGCTGAACTTCGCTATCTTACTCGGGGTCAAGTAGGTGCGGTATAGTACATTGATTTGTATTGATCGAAATCTTTGATTCCTGGAGACCTCTTTTGGGAAGGACAGTGCTCTGAGCCATTCACTTTCTGTCATTTCGTGTCCCATGTCCGTTTCCCAGCGGGCCTTTAGTGCAGCACTGCGAGGGTTGGGGATGTCCCTTAGAAGACTATATATTTGAGATATCTCTTTTCCTCCTTCGTTCAAGTTGTACATCAGTGTCAATAAGGGGTCCTCTTCAGGTTCTTCTGGCCAGGTGGTCCATCTCGTGCGGGCTATGCTGCGGATCTTTTGATACCACAGGAATTGACCGGCCTGGATATCTTCTACCGCCTGCAGCTCAGGGAATTCTCTGAATGTACCGTCGGTGTATAGGTCACCCCAAGTATATATCCCTTTCTTTTCCATAGCCTGATGTTGTATAGGTTGGTATGTGTTTTGTCGAGCCCTTAGATGATTGGCACTTCTCGGGAGTATGGGTGTTTCAGGCGCAAGACCAATATGGTTCTGTGCCATATCTTCTTGCCTAGGGTCGCCAGTAATGGTGGTCTATGTATCAGTTTCTGTGGGGCCCAAAGCCATTCTTTCAGCTGGATCGGGGCAATCATGGCCTGTAGCAGGGGGGTCTCGGATGTGGCTTCATCCGCTAGCCATTTGGACGCATGGCTCAGTTGGGCTGCCAGATAGTACTTTTCTAGATTTGGTAGTTGGGTGCCACCTTGATCGTACGGTAGGACTAGCGTGGATAGGGCTACCCGGTGTCTGCCCTTTCCCCATAGAAATTCCTTGATTATTGTGTCAAGAAGTTGGAACAAGGGTTTTGTGATATAGAAGTGGACATTTTGGAATCCATACAGGAATCTGGGGAGAATAATCATCTTGGCTATCGAGGCCCTTCCCTAGCATGGATAATGGAAGCTTCGCCCAGAATCTTATGGATTTGCGTAGTGCGGGTACTGTAGCCTTCATATTGTGTATGTGCATTAACTCTGGGGTGTGCATTATTTGGATCCCTAGGTAACGGAAGGAGGTCGTCTGCCATTTGACGCCCACCTTGGGGAGATCTTCGCTGCTTCTGTTTTTCAGTCCTGCCAGAGGGAACAAGCAGGATTTAGTTTTGCTAAACTTGATGCCAGAGTATTTGGCGAAATTGTCGAGGACTTCCAGTATTGTCGGCACATTTAGGTGGCGATTGTTAACATATATTAGAACATCATCAGCCTATAATGAGATGATATGGTCGATTCCTGCCAACCTGATCCCTGCATCGAAAAATTGCTGTCTGAAATAAATTGCTATAGGTTCCAATTCTAAAACATAGAGCATGGGGGAGAGTGGGCAGCCCTGCCTAGTACCCCTCTGAATGTCCCATGCTTCAGACACGTATTTCCCAGATTTCAGCCTGGCTTTAGGTTTGTTATACAGGATCTTGACCCATCTGATGAATCCCTGGCCAATTCCGAATCCCTCCAGGACTGCTATTAGCCACTCCCAGTATACAGAGTCGAAAGCCTTAATGGCGTCTAAGGATAGTAGTGCTAGTTGTTCGTCGCATGTGTCAGTCTGGGTTATGATATGTTGGAGCCTGCGTACATTTAGGGATGTGTTGCGGCCGGGTATGAAGCCGTTTTGGTCTGTATGTACTATTTCTCCTATCACTTTGGATAGTCGCTTTGCTAGGATCGTCGTTAATATTTTAACGTCGTAGTTAAGCATGGCGAGCGGGCGATAAGAGTCGCATTTGTCGGGAGGCCTGTCGGGCTTGAGCATTGGGATCACTAGGGTCTCTCTCATACTGTCTGGAAGGACGCCTCTTTCGTATGCCTCTGAAAAGACTTGGTGTAGTAGTGGCATTAGGGAGGGTTCGAATGCTTTATAGAACTCAGGGGGGAGCCCATCACTTCCCGGGGTTTTACACGTGGCTAGGGACCGAATGGCGTCTGTTATGTCTTCTAGTGTGATGTCGGAGTTCAAGGTGCCGTATTGTGCTGGTGATAGCTTAGGTAGGCCTATTTCCTCCAGTGTATCCGCAATTTGTTCTGGTGGGATCTTGTCCGCATGGGAGTATAGATCTGCGTAGTAAAGTTTAAAAGTGTCATTGATACTCTGCTGGGTTCTGTGCTCTGTGTCGTGTTCGTCCCTTAATATTGTGGTTATCTGTCTGGGGTGTTCTCGTTTACACAGCCAGGCCAATAACCAGCCCGGTTTATCTGCTTCTGCGTGTGTTCTGTCAGTCCTGGCGCTAAAATCAAATCTGGCTAGTCTATTCCACGCGCCGGAGCAGGCATCTCTAAGGGTTCTAAGGTCATCTTCCCTCCCGGGGGTTTCTATTGGGGTGGCCTCCAGTTTCTAGATCTCGCCTTCTCTCTGTTCAAGTTCAGCTCTTACTGTTTTTCTGATGCCTCCCGCTTTCGCAATAACTTCCCCTCGGGTGACTACTTTTAAGGCTTCCCAAACCACGCTGATGTGTTCTACGCTACCTGAATTTTCAGTTATGTAATTCTCTATGGATTCTTGCAATTCCTCCCTAAAGGCTGGGTCCTTCAGGGCATTGGTAGGCATCCTCCACATGGGGATGGGTGGTCTGGGACTGTTGTGATGCCAGTCCATCAGGAGTGGGGAATGGTCAGAGATGGACCTCCCCAAATATTGCATGCCCCCTACTTGTGGCAGGTGCTCCTTGCTTATGAAGAGGTAGTCCAGCCTGGTGTGGAGTTTGTGGGGGGATGAGTAGTATGAGTAGGCTCTTTCGTCTGGATGTAATTCTTGCCATGCATCTGTCAGGTCTAGTTCCTTGACCAGGTTGGCTAGGGACATGGTGGCTGTGGAGGGACCCTTCACTGGAGGCCAGGACCTGTCCAGCACAGAATCATGGACACAATTGAAATCTCCTCCCCACAGGAAAAAGCCCTCTCTAAATTGCACCATCTTGGCACTCAGTGTTTTCAAATGGGCAGGGATATTATTGTTGGGGAAATATGAGTTTACTATGCAGATCTCCCTTTGCTCGAAAGTGCCCCATATTATTAGGTATCTGCCCTCTGGGTCCTTTTCCATATTAGTCAAGTGGAATGGCACTTGGGGGTTGATCCAGGTGTAAACCCCTCTGGCGTATTTGGAGTAGGGTGCTCCGAAACCTTGTCCTCCCCAGTGTTCCTTCAGTTTTGCATTGGTTTCTGTGGTGCAGTGTGTTTCCTGCAGTAGGGCAATGTCCACTTTTTTCCTGCGTAAGTAGGATTTTATCCTATTTCTACGAAGATAAGTGCCCAGGCCCCTCACATTCCAAGTTAATATCTTAATGTGCACCGCCATCTTGGTATCACTGGAGGGTTCAGGAAACGCTCGCTTCCCCCCGAAGTGCTTGTGGTCTCATCTAGGGCCCCAGGGTCCTCGCCAACTCATGGATTCCAGCCCTCCTCGACCGCCGTTCCAGCCCGCCAGATCGCTGGTTGCATTTTACTGTATGGAGACTTACCAACTGTTTTAACTGTCATTCCGTGGAATGGATTAACTAGGAAAAACAACAAGGAACTGCCCCCAGCAGTCGTTTCGAACTGACAACGCTCGGGGGCTCCCGGGCCTTCCAGTCCTGTCCAGGTCTTTCGGCTCAGGCAGTGTGTAGGTTTTTTGCCTACACCTTTCCAGTTTGGGGGGGTCATCAGCGGTCTTGTGATTGGGCTTCCAGTTTCCTGCCCAGTTGTGATATTTCCTTGATGCGGCAGTAGATTTGGTCTCAATATTTAGGTGCACGTGGGGCCTTTGTGTGGTTTCATCTTTTGTTGTGTTCCATCAATTCCTCAGTGTCTTCTGCAAGGTTATTGTGTTCGAGCCATAGGTTTGCTGCGGTCGGGGTCTCTAGAAAAATGGCCTTTCCCTTGTATAGTATTTTAAGTCTTGCCGGGTACAGCAGCATATATTTAAGGTTCAGTTTTCATAATCTGGCCTTTATGGGAATGTAGGAGTTCCTTGCCCGCAGTACCGCAGGGGTATAGTCAGGATACATGACTATTGATGCATTGCTTCTTTTGATCTCACCTCCCTCCCTCGAGAACCTCAGTATAGTCTCTCGGTCTCTGAAGTTCAATATTTTCGCAATCATTGGTCTTGGGTAAGACCCGGGGGGTGGTCGCTTCTGAAGAGACCTATGGGCCGCTCCACAGAGAACCCTTGGGTGAGATTGCCCGCTCCAATTTCCTGCATCAGCAGTGTTTCTATGAACTCTGTGGGGTTTGAGCCCTCCATGTCTTCCGGAACTCCCAGAATTCGGACGTTATTACGTCGGGTCCGGCCTTCCGCATCTTCGGAGGGTGCTTCCAAACGAGCCACTGTTGTTTCCAGCTCTTTAACTTTCGCTTTTAGCTCCTGTGTGGTCTCTGTGTTTTCCTGTAGAGTGGCTTCTGTGGCAGTGACTCTCTCGGCCAGGTTACGGGATTCTTGCCTTATTAGTTGTAGTTCCGATTTTATTTCTCCTCTCATGTCTTCAACAGTTGTTTTCAGTGCTGCAATCGCATGGAAGATCTGAGAGTCGCGGGGGTCCTCCGGCGGGGTCGGTGGCTCGGTCATGGTGTCCCCTTCTTGTGGCATATGTGTCTTCGGTCGAGCTGTGGTGAACGAGTCCATCGTTACGGTTCTGGACCTGTTTTTGGGAGGAGACATCGCACCATACGGGGTGTCCGGGTTTTCGTGTAGTATGATGTTAGCTTCGGCGGTTTTGGTCGGTGGCCTTAATTTGATGTCTGCGAGTATGAGGTTGAGTTATGCGCTGATCTGACTCCTCGGTGGCTGACCCTATGCGGTAGTTAAGCGGAGGCTGGTACAAGGCGCTTCCCTTAGCACAATATCTAGTTCGCTGTCCACGGCCTGCGCAAGGAGGATAGTTGCCCCCGTATAACTGGTGACAGTGTGGGGTAGTGAGATCTTAAATGGGGCAGCCACTTACTTCGTTTTGGGTTGGGTGGGTCCACAGTTGTCGTCAGGATTTACTTGCTTGTGCCTCGTGGTGGCCGTCCGGAACGCCGCGTGGGTTCCTGGCTGCTCCCTCGTTTGGATCTACCCGCTCTAGTTAATTGGCCTGTCCCTCATGTTGGGGGGCACCCTCTGCAAGCGGGCCAGGATGGGGCTTCAGTCGGGGTCCACGGTCACATCGAGGTGGGTTGCTTCAGGGGGCTCACTCCTCAGGAGAGCCGGCGGGTCCGGCTGCCTTCCGCCACTCACGGGCCACCGCAAGGATCTTTCCCCTTTTCCACCGCGGAATAGGGTAGTGGGAGCCTGCTGGGTCAAGCCGTCCGCGGAGGTTTGCAATCTCCGTTGGCCTCCGCGAGCCGCTCCGTTACAGGCCGCTCGGTGTGATCGTCATCTTAGGTGTCGCAAGGGGGGAATCTTAGGGCGTTTCGTTTCAGACGCCGGGTGAGCCGGTTCTTTTGTGGCTCCGTTTGATTTCTGCTCCACAAGGCTCCCGGTCGCATGAGGGCAGGTCACCCTCGGGAGAGCTCCCGCTGGACGGCTCGACAGGGACGGCGGCGAGCCTCGCTCGGCCTCCGTGTCCGGGGCTCCCCGGGTCCTACTGTCCGCTGCCTCTCCTGGGTCGCCTCAAGCGTCCCCGCTCCCCCTTGCCTTGGGATGGAGCTGTGGTAGCCTGATGGTGGTGTTTCCGGCCGAGGGGAGGCAGGTTGTTGTGGTGTTCAGCGGAGGCCTGCGGATCTCGTTTCCGTCCTACCTCGCCTAGTGGGTCTCTCCGTTGTGGGCCACCATCTTGGATGTCGCAGGGGGGGAGTCTCAGGGTGCTTCGTTTTCGGCTTTGCCTGCACTGATTTTCTCCGGTATTTCGGTCGGGTACGCTTGAAAGGTTCTATTATGGCTCGGTCAAATTTCAGCCCTGGAGCTTCAATATTTTCACTGCTATTTCTTGTGCTGCAGGATCATGGGCAGGAGCTCCTTGGAAAGCCGCCTTCACTACATGCGCGCTGGCCACGCCCCCCAGCCTTCTTCACCTGATACCAATCATGTTGAAAACCCTAATTCTCCTGGTTTTGTTTCTGTTTCTGCCTCACCATCTCTGTCATAAATTATTAATATATGTGAAATAAAGTTAAATTTTCATATTGTGTTGTCATTACTTTCCATTTTTAATTGTTTTAAAAACAATGTAGATGTCCGCGGACAGAGCGGGTGTTCTGAAATGTTCATAAATAAACGAAAATGGAGGTGTCCTGAAGAACACTATACCTGTCCGTATTGTTCGCTAGAAAGTTGAAACTGTTCTAAGAACCCAATTGGTGTCCTGAAATGTTCGTAATTAAACGAAAATGGAGGTGTCCTACAGAAGACTATACCTGTCCGTACTGTCCGTACTGTTCGCTACCAAGTTGAAACTGTTCTAAGAACACAAGCGGTGTCCTGAAATGTTCGTAATTAAATGAAAATGGAGGTATACTAAAGAACACTTCTGGCTATTCTTCAGAGCACAGCTATTTCTCCAGCAACTTGCTGATTACACCATCGAGATGGCATCCCTCGCTGTAGAACTGCCACCTGGTGCTGCACCTGCTTCAGCACCACCCCACCCCCTCCACCACCACCACCTTCCCAAAGGCCTGAAGAGGGGAACAGGAGTGAGGATGCAGAGGAGGAAGAAGAGGATGACGAGAATGACGTAGAGGAAATCCCTACTACCCGCACTAGAGGTGAGTCTTGGGTGTGGCGGTTATTTTACATTTATGGGAATGGTCCTAAGGCTCATGCGAACCGTGTTATCTGCAATGAGTGCAAAATGATACTCAGTCACGGGAAGCATGGTTCATACAGATTTGGGACCATGACCATGAAGCGACACCTGAGGTCATTTCACTCTGGGGCTCTTCGCAAGGTTGTACCTTGCGAAGAACGTTGTAGGTTGATTTCCTCTACTTCATCCTCCGTTTCTGATCCTGTCACCACAAGGACCACCTCTGTGGGACAGCGTCTTCCTCAAGCTACCTCACAGGCCATACAGAATTCTGATGACCCTTACCTTTCGAGGGTCACAGTTGTATGAATGTACTGTGACACAGTACTCTGCAGAGGGGAGCGACTTCGGAGTGCTTTTGAGACTATCGTCTCCGAGCACGAGAAGACCTGCTCACTACCCAAATAAAACCCACTCTACATCTTCCTCTTTCAGCTCGCCCTTTCTTATCCCTGTGGTTGGTGTCTCCCCCTTTACCCTCCTTTCCCCTCCTCTCCTAGTGTGTCGTGTCTAAAAAAACAAAAAAAATACAAAATTACAAAAATCAAAAAAAATAAGGCTCTTTTCAGAGCCGCCTTTCACAGTTACAAAATAGAAGTGAAGATAAATAATGCAGGGCCCTTTGTATTTCTTAAAAGTCTGCGGACAGTTCGCGAACATTAAAAAAATTGGGGTGCTACCCTATTGTTACCATTGCATTTTTCTCTGGGAGGAAGTGGCGGCTCTGAAAAGAGCCTTTGGGAGGTGTATGTATGTCAAAAATTATAAATACTTAACACCTACTTCAAAATGGATGCTGTATTTCTAAAAAAGGTCGCAATGCATTTTGTACATTTCTCAGAAAAATCTGATTGCCAGCATAACTAAGATGGACTCCATCTCTGCTAAAAATGTATGTATTACGAAACATAATATTTTCATTGTAAAAAGAGGACATGCCAAAATCTCTTAGAAATGCACAAACAGCCTTATTAACATTGCACCTTGCTTTTTCCATTTGTGGACCAAATGAAGAAGAACAAAGCCACATTTGTCTCTGCGCAATCCGTGAAAATATTACTTGAGAATTTGGAAACATGTCCATGACTTTCCCAAGTCCTTCTTTCATAGCAAATTGCAAAGAAATCCCAGACACATGTCCTAAACTGTTCCCTCCACAATGAATTACAATTATGTCTGGATGTTGCTTTATTTCCAAAGTAGCACAGAGAGGTAGCAAGTCCAACCACTTCATTCCACGTACTCCATGCCAGTGTACTTCCACATGTGGAAATCCAAGATCTACAGCTAATCCACAGCTTTCTGCATGCACCTTCAACCAATGTATCCATGAATCTCCCAAAATCCAAACAATCTGTTTTCTGAAACACACACCCATAGCAATCTGTTGTTCTCTCAGCAAAAAGAGTATCTGAGAAACTCTCTCCTAGCACAACACACCCACTAAACTTTCCTGACCAATCCCTTTCACTGCTCATTCTCATTTGCATGACTTCTGAACCCAGAAATCCCTAGATGTAACTCCCGATGTCCGCGAACTACCGCTATGTCCGCGGACATATCGTAACATGAACAGCCCTTCTACCATTTCCACTTCACTCTCTGTGCCATTCCCTCATTGGATGTAGCTAAGAAATCACATGACCATGCACCAATCACATTCAAGACCTCTACATCTAAGTGCATCATCATAGATCAGCACTGCAAATGTACTCTGAATCTCTCTGAGTGCAAGTGTCATATCATTGGCAAGCACCATCTACAAGTCTCCAAGATTTCTACTTGCAGCTCCATGGATATCCATATGCATGAACACAAACTAAAGGTATGCATATTTTCTGTACAGTACATGAACACATTTTCAAACTGACTTTTAGCTTGTGTAATCTGTAAAATGAATCTACTGTCTTTTTTCCAATTTCCTAAAATCAGCTATCACTTATAAACCTTTATACTATTTACTTTCTTTATACACACACTATCAAATCATGTTAAACTAAAATTTTTTAAATGAAATTTATAGACTACATATATTCCAACAAAATTGCATGCATGCACACTCTATGTTCCAATCTCAAAAAATAATACTTATACAATTACATTTTTTATTTATTTATTTATTTGATTACTTTAATTTAAGCATGACATTAAGGCACTATTACCTAGAACAGCTTAGTTACAGAAATGGTGGTATTCAGTGGTACATTATGAATTTCACAAGACATACTAAAGATATTTTGTTTGTTATAGATACTCATTGCAATACAATTTGTTCATTAAGAACATATCATATGTATTGAACTGCTGTGACGTATCTTATGTGAATAAGATAGTTTTAATGGTTTTAAGGAAGGCGCTGAGGATTTCAATTAAAAAAATCAATATCTAAATTAAAAACAATGCAATATACAAACAAAATTAAGAATTTGTTTCTTTTACAATTGCAGTGAAGACCATTCTCCTGAAAAGAAGCAGCCGAATTTCAAGAACAAAGAAGAACTAAGAATTAAACTGCTCATTTTAGAAAAAAAGTAAGTAGAATATCACCATAATATTTGTATTATTACTCAAACATACTGTAAAGTTAATTCATGCTATTTCTGTGCCTAAAAATAGAGATTGTGCACCATTCTGTCCAAAAATCCCGATGTGTTAAACAGCGATTTACAGCCAGAATGGCCCACAAATTCCTACTTTTGGACACACAAATTACCCAACTCAACCGCTCAAATTTTCATATTATAGAACAAACAACTGCTTTTATTGTATACATTAGATTGACTATTTGTACTTCTCCACACCACTAGCTTATTTTTTTCTGTCATCTGAACCTGAGTTTAGCAACATATTAATTGAAGAATACACATCCCTACTAGTTGTAGTTCCCAATGCACAATCAGACACCATTACATACATCATCTTACTCAAACACTCATGCACACAGCAGACATACATTGCAGAACACCCCAACCCATACCTTCTTTATTTTTTCAACAGACCCTAAAGAATGCCTACCAAAAGTCAAGTCCGTAGAAAGCAATGCAGAAGTAGAGCAAATGAAAATAAAAGTATCCAACATAAGCATCCATCACTGTCAGAATTTGTAAAAAAAGTTGGAAAAAACAGCTAATACAGTCATTTAGTGAACACAAGAAGTTTCAAGTACAAAAACTTTGCCTCCTCTATCAAAATGTAAAACAAACCAAAAAACAATAAACAGAAAATCAGCTATCACTACAGATAAAACTACTTCTTTAAATTTTAATATAGTGCTAAGTAAGCATACCAAGAAAAGTATTTTAGCCAAAATGTTCCGTCACAAAGTCCTTTAAAATCTTATGAAAACAGGAGAGAAATCAGGTTCAATGCTTAAAACCTATCGTAAGAAATTAATTTTAGAAGCTTTGATAGATAGTGCAATTCTTCTCAAAAGAAAGTTATTTATTTTAGTGTTAAACAAAATGAAACCACTAACAAAACTAATAACTAAATTACAAAAAAGACTTCTCAATAAACGAAATGTCAACAGAAAGAACTTAGTAAGTATCTGCGGAGGTGAATGGAGTCACACTACGAGCACAGAACCATACTTTAATGAAGAAGCGTACAAACAAAAGCAAACAAATACAATTGCCATACATAGCAGTGGTCGAGGTTATGAAAAAGTTAATAATACCATAATGGAACAAGACGTACTCCTTACAAAAATATGCCCTGAAAACTTATAATTACCCCTCCATTCAACTGAATCAGAACGTCTAGTGTACAAATGGCCATGCACGTCAATATGTAACATTCCTAAGCAATTTTTCAAGTCTTTACGCCAATTCCTCAATCAATATGTAAAAAGCAAAGACAAAATCAAAATTAAACTACTGCAAAATATGGATACCTGTCCAGTGCGCAAATACACAGGACTACAAGGACATTCATTGGCCTGCATTACAGGACCTACTTGTAAAACCACCTTCCATGATATCAAAAGAATATCAACACATCATTCAACTATAAGAAATCTAGCCTATAAACTGTACTATGCTAAAAGTCCTGCTTTAGCACTAGCAAATTTAAATAACATTCTTCTACATGGCACAGCGAAAGACCTACTTCAAGAAATTGACTATATCCAGAAAAAATATTTTGGAAGTAAAAGCCATTTACAGAATGAAATAGCTTTAAACCAAATTAGCAACAATTGTACACATGGCAACCTTTTGCTAAACACATACAAAAAAGAAATACTAAAATGTAAAAGTACATCAGCTGAAGTACCAAACCATGTATGTGTATGTTGCCGCAGCACTTTTTATAAACGTAACACAAAAACTGTAGACCTATCATATAAAATAGAAGACAATGAAGATTCTAAATGGTTTTAATTAGCTCTCTACCTTGTAGCAGGAAACAAATACGAAATAAGTGACCCCTTAATACTTTGCAGTTACTGCACTACAAAACTTGACAACAACCAAACTCCTTCACGTGCTATCACAAATAATTTGGAATTATACCCACTACCAAAACCCCTACAACAACTTAATTTATATGAGAGCATCATAATTCAAACAGTACACCCATTGCAAGCAATAATACACCTTCAACCAAAAATAGTAAAATGACCTCCCTCTGAATTGGTAAAAGGCATTTGTGGAAAAGTAGTTTATTTACCATTAGATCTAAAAGAAAATGTGCATACTCTAGGAGAGCAACATCCAATGCAGCAATCTTTAATTATTTTAGTAAATGGAGTACCTACAAAAGACAAAAAAATATGGCAACAGCTGGTAGATTTACATAAAGTTAGACAAGCCTTACAATATCTTAAACAGAATAATGAATATAACAAAGAAATGTATATTGAAGAAAACTTTAAAAATACAACTGAAATAATTCAAAAAACACACAAAGCTGGTCCATTTGAGCTACTAGATCCTGCTACAATATCAAATACTTTAGTCCATTATAAAATTCATCCTTTGCACTCTAATGACACCATAGAAGATGCACTGGAAACATACCAAATGCATCAAACAAAAGGATCACCAGTCAGCATATGGGAAAAAAGTATAGAAGCACATGCTTTTCCTCTACTCTTTCCTACTGGCAAAGGAGGAAGGTATGATGATAGACCTATTCAAATATCAGCTTCAGAATACCGCTCATTACGGATGTATTCTGAAGATTCCAGATTTAGACAAAATGTGGAATACATATTCCACCTACTCTTTGAATGTGAACTAGCAACTTTATGTCACGGAGTTGCACACATATTAAAATCGGGATCCCACTTTCAAAATATGACAGCTACACAATTATTACAAAAAGTGCAACAATAGGATAAGGTTTTACAATCAAATATTACAAATCTATTAGCAATATGCGTGGCACTAAAGAGTACTGGTTTCGACGTCATGGAGATGTACGTTGTATAATCAGAAACCTTGGCCCACCCATTTGGTTTGTTACATTAAGTTGTGCAGAATATGCATGGGAAGATGTACATGATTTCCTACGCATATCAAATAAAACAAAACAAACATAGATATACTAACACCAGGAGAACTTTGTTCTTTGGATCCTGTTAATGTTTCAAGATATTTTCACCATCGCTTCATTCTATGCTACATTTTATTTGTAATAAAACTGTTCCTCCCCTTGGAGAAGTGCAACACTTCTTTTGGAGAATAGAATACCAAGCCAGAGGAGCACCACATATCCACATGCTTTTATGGATTAAAGATGCTCCTAAATTTGGTCAAGACAGTGATGCCACTGTTTTACAGTTTATTGAAAAATATGTCACTTGTGAAATTCCATCAAAATCCACAAATAGTGATCTTCATGCACAAATTTTACAATTTCATAGACATAAATGTGGCAAATATTGTCGTCGCAAATACAAAAACAAAGGGAAATACTACACCAAATGCTGATTTAGTTTCCCTAGACCAGTTACAAATACAGGTCAAGTGAACAACCTCATGTCTTCAGTTAGACATAGTGTTAAAGGTAGGTCATCTAAAAATACATATTACATAAAAAGTAAAGAAAAAGAAAAATATATCAATGATTATAATGCAATCATTGCCCACTTATGGAATGCAAACATAGATGTGCAGTACATTGCAGACAATTCTACTGCAGTTGCACAATATGTCACAGCATACTTAACCAAAGCAGAAAAGACAGAGCTCCAAGACCTCTGTAATGACCTGTCATCAGATAAAACAGTGTCTCAGAAATTATACAGCTTGGGCATAAAAATGCTCTCCCATAGAGAATGTGGATCATATGAAGCAGCTGATCATTTAACTGGTACTGCATTGTATGGTAAATCTGAAAATATAGTATGGCTAAGTCATGGTCCAGCTAAATCTAGAAAAAGAGTTCTAAAAATATACGAAGATATAGAACCAATAGCCAAACATGATCCCAACAGCCAAGACATTTTAAAAAACAATTTGTTGGACACATATTACCCAAACAGAAGTAATACTTTGGAAACCATGTGTCTATACCACATAGCCCAAAACTACACATACAAAAATAATATAACACCTGATGAAAAAAAAGGTAAATACAGAGTGACAAACTGTGAAGGCAGCTTAGTTAAACTCACTAAACCAAATTTAATTAATCATATCAAATTGTCATTGTAGACTCCTCAAAATAAAGAAATATATTACATGTCCCTGCTACAACTCTTTAAACCATGGAGAAAAGAAGACGAAATACTAGAAAACTATGACTCATATGAAGATGCTTTCAACGCAAATGAAAGCACTATAACTGATGTAAACTTTACACAATACAAAACAATGTTGCACAATGAACAGCAACACGATGAAGAACTCCAGGCCCAACTAGATAAAGACACTCCTGACAGTAGTCAACCTTCTGTAACAGGAAGCCAAGAACCACTGGGAGAACCACTAATAATAAATGAGGCAGAATTAGCTATGATAGAAGTAGAAAACACCATGTGTCAGTATGAAGATAACGAAGACTTAACTATAATACAATCAAAACTAAACAACGAACAACATAGCATTTTTGAAGAAGTAACAAAACCAATTGCACATGGTGTACAGCATGAAAATAAAGAATGTTCCTGCCATAATTATAAACCTATACTACTGTACGTCAGTGGTGAAGCTGGTTCTGGCAAAACATTCCTAATCAAAATCATCAGTAAATTCCTTCAACAATTGACAAACAACAAACTGTCAGCTGTTGTCACGGCCCCCACAGGTTTAGCTGCCTACAACATAGGTGGTGTCACTTTACACCAATTACTACTATTGCCAGAAGAACACCAGAACAAATTAGACTATTACAAACTTTCTGCAGAAGCTGCAATGGAACTACGCAGAGTATTGAAACAAATGAAAATGCTGCTAATAGATGAAGTGAGCATGGTCTCCAACCTAATGTTGGCTTTGATTCACCTCAGATAACAAGAAGTACTGAAAACAAACTATGAAGAGCTCTTTGCAGGAAAACACATTATTGTTTTCGGAGATCTTCTTGAATTGACTCCAGTAAAAGGTGAGCCTATTTTTAAAACATTAGGACACAAACTCTGCCGTCAAACTGTAGGCAGCATTGGAAATGTCAACCTTTGGCAACATTTACAATACAGAGAATTAACAGAAAACATGCGGCAATCTGCAGATCTCACTTATGCCAACATCTTAAAAAGTATCAGAGTTGGTATACTCTCTAAAGAAGCAGAAACAATATTGAAAACCCGGCAAATTAATGCAATGTATGGTGATAATGCATGTGCTACAAATGTTGTGGAACAATTAGCCCAGAAAAATGTCAATTGTATGACCTTGTATGACCTTAATGGCAACTCTTGCAAGCTGTTTCAAATTCAACAATGCAACCAATAATGGAAATTAGCGCCACATACAAACTAGATGTACATGGTATGACACTACCTATGTGTGACCAAGCCACAACAAGACTAAATAGTTTAGAAAAATCAATCTCAAACACAGCAGGCTTAGAAAAGATATTAAAATTATCCTTAAATTGCAGAGTAATGCTTAAACGTAACCTTGACGTGAACCAAGGACTAGTTAATGGAGCACTGGGTACAGTTGTTGGCTTTCAAACATACCCACGTGACAACAAAATTCAGTTTGTCAATATACTCTTTGACAAACTTTCAGAAGTTAAAAGGATAGGACGCTCAACAGCTCAATTCCTTCTCTTCAAAGACATGTATGTACGCAGAGTACAATTTTCTCTAACGCTTGCGTACCCTGTCACGATTCATAAATCACAAGGTCTTACCCTAGACAAAGTAACGATAGATATTGGTAACACAGTCTTTAAAGAAGGCATGAGCTACCTAGCACTATCACGCTTACGTACACTTGACGATCTATTTCTAATAAACTTTGATGCAAGTAAAATAAACACTGATATTCCTTGCATTTTAGAATACAATAGACTCCGCTCACTATACACTAGCGATCTAAACACATATTCTGTTCCACAAAATTAAAACGTTATAAAAGAAAAATAAATCAAACAGAAAAGCAACAGGATGTCACTGCAAATCCTCCAAAGAGAGTAAAAGAAAGTAATACTTCATCAAGTACCACAAGCAAAAAAGAATCAATTAGGGAAAGTAAACCAGGTACTTCTTCAAAGAAGGAAGACAAACTCCAAAAAAAGCAGTCAGATACAGAACTACCTGGTCCAATTAAACTCTCAAATGTAGTTGGTGTACGTTGCTACGCAAATGTAGCAATGAATATTCTATTTCAATTACCACCAATTGTTGACAACATTTACTTACACAGTACAGACCCATTGTGTTTGCAAATGTTAGCACTTCACAGAAATGCAGCGAACAATCCTGACAACACGTATAGTGTTTATTTAATAAGACAACAATTGGACTACTGTGCTGGAATGGTGAAATTCCCTATAAACTCACAGGAAGTTCCACAAGAAGTTCTAATGTACTTACTACAAGTACTGGAAAACAAAAACATACCTATAAATGAAATCTTCCAGATTTCATACATGTGGAAACATACATGCACTCTCTGCAACAATGTGACACAAGAAGAAATCCCCAATGAACGCTTTGTATATATATCAATACCTAATTGTGAATCCATTCCATTTCAGCAACTTGTACAAAATGCAAACCATGGTAGATTATGTTCTACCTGCAATTCAGATAATTGCTCCACGTTAGTAATACAAACACATAGTAAATACGTAATACTAATGCTTCTACGTTACAATGCAGATGGTACCAAAACAACTGCAAGCTGACTGGATTCACACATGGTCAAATATCACTTGGTAAGAAAACCTTCACAACAATAGGTATAATCTACCACGCAGGAGCCACAACCAATTCAGGGCACTACACTGCATATATAAAAAAGAAATATGGATGGTTTCAATATAATGATAGTACCATTACTCTAAAGCAGAGATTACCAGCAAATCTTACAAATGCTTATTTAATGTTCTTAAAACCAAAATTTGATAACTAAACTGTACTTAAACCTCAAGTAAACTTGTAGTATAAAATATAAACTGTTAGAAAATTCCAAATGCTATCTAACTGCCCAAAGATTCTACAACAACTAATCACATGAATGAATACCAATAAATTAGAGCAAAAAATAGACAATTAGAATATGCCAATTGGTATCTAACCGGCCCAAAATTTAACAATATCCAAACAGATAAATCAATACCACTAAAATATATCAAAAAATAGACAGTTACAATTCGCCAATTGGTATCTAATGGTCCCAAAAATTAACAATATCCAAACAGATAAATCAATACCACTAAAATATATCAAAAAATAGACAGTTAGAATTCGCCAATTGGTATCTAACTGCTCCAAAATTTCATAATATCCAAACAAATAAATAATATGTTACTGCTCCAAAAAAAATGCAACAACCCAATGTATAAAGCATTAGCCAGAAACAACAAATGAACACTGAAAACAAACAAACAAATAAACTGTAGCATAACAGAAAAGGTTTTTTTTTTAATCCAACATGGATTTTTTTTTCTCCCACAGACCCAATGATTTTAGCAACGAACACAGAAACTGAGCAAATTGCACAGTACTCTGGTTTGTAATCTACTAAATATGAGGGTAAAAAAAAAAAATGTTGATTATACAATGTAAAAAGTAATTGCAAAATACTAATACTAACATGCTATTTTCTTTTATCACATAAATTAACAAGAAATACATGTACTCCAGTTACTAAACCAAACAGTAAGTATATTATACACGCTATGCCCTGGCCACAACCATCACAGCATATCACACCCATAGTATCTTATAACTTTGTTCCTTATAAATTTGTTTTTGACCCAAAGTTATAAGCAACTATAAATGTGATATGCTGCGGTCGTTGTGGCCAGGGCATAGAGTGTTGGGTGCATGACCAAATGGCCAAATGGCCATGTACCCAACACTCTATGGCCTGGCCACAACCACCGCAGCATATCACACCCATAGAGTAAAACATTTCAACTATGGCCTATGGAAACTTCACTTTCAATTTGCCAGCGAACAATACGGACAGCTTCTTCAGAACACCCCCTGCGAACATTTCAGGACAACGCGAAAGTTCTTAGAACACTTTCAACTTGCCATCGAACAATGCGGACAGCGTCTTCAGGACACCCCCAAGGAACATTTCAGGACACCGCGAGAGTTCTTATAACACTTCAGGACAACGCGTGTGTTCATAGAACACACCCCCATTTTATTTATGTGCGAATATTTCGGACAACGCGAGAGTTCTTAGAACACTTTCAACTTGACAACGAACAATACGGACAGCGTCCTCAGAACACCCCCATTTTGTTTATTTGCGAACATTTCAGGACACCCCGAGTGTTCTTAAAACAATTTCAACTTGCCATCGAACAATACGGACAGCGTCTTCAGGACAACCCCTACGAACATTTCAGGACACCACAAGAGTTCTTGGAACACTTTCAACTCAACAACGAACAATACGGACAGCGTCCTCAGGACACCCCCTACGAACATTTCAGGACAACGCGTGTGTTCTTAGAACACACCCCCATTTTGTTTATTTGCGAACATTTCAGGACACAGAGACAGTTCTTAGAACACTTTCAACTTGCCATCAAACAATACGGACAGCGTCTTCAGGACAACCCCTACGAACATTTCAGGACAACACGTGAGTTCTTAGAACACACCCCCATTTTGTTTATTTACAAACATTTCTGGACACCGAGACAGTTCTTAGAACACTTTCAACTTGCCATCGAACAATACGGACAGCGTCTTCAGGACACCCACTATGAACATTTCAGGACACCGGGAGAGTTCTTAGAACACTTCAGGACAACGCGTGTGTTCTTAGAACTCACCCCCATTTTGTTTATGTGCGAACATTTCAGGACAACGCGAGAGTTCTTAGAACACTTTCAACTTGACAATGAACAATACGGACAGCGTCCTCAGAACACCCCCATTTTGTTTATTTGCCAACATTTCAGGACACCCCGAGTGTTCTTAGAACACTTTCAACTTGCCATCGAACAATACGGACAGCGTCTTCAGGACACCCCCTATGAACATTTCAGGACAACGCAAGAGTTCTTAGAACACTTTCAACTTGACAACGAACAATACGAACAGCGTCATCAGAACACCCCCATTTTGTTTATTTGCGAACATTTCAGGACACCCCGAGTGTTCTTAGAACACATTCAACTTGCCACAGAACAATATGGACAGCGTCCCCAGAACACACCCATTTTGTTAATTTGCGAACATTTCAGGACACCCAGAGTGTTCTTAGAACACATTCAACTTGCCACAGAACAATACGGACAGCGTCCCCTGCACACCCCCATTTTGTTTATTTGCGAACATTTCAGGACACCGCTAGTGTTCTTAGAGCATCTTCAGGACACCCCCTACAAACATTTCAGGACACCACAAGAGTTCTTAGAACACTTCAGGACAACGCGTGTGTTCTTAGAACACACCCCCATTTTGTTTATGTACGAAAATTTCAGGACAACGCGAGTGTTCTTAGAACACTTTCAACTTGCCATAGAACAATAAGGAGAGCATCTTCAGGACACCCCCTGTGAACATTTCAGGACACCGAGACAGTTCTTAGAACACTTTCAACTTGCCATCGAACAATACGGACAGCGCCTTCAGGACACCCCCTACGAACATTTCAGGACAACGCGAGAGTTCTTAGAACACTTTCAACTTGACAACGAACAATACGAACAGCGTCATCAGAACTCCCCCATTTTGTTTATTTGCGAACATTTCAGGACACCCCGAGTGTTCTTAGAACACATTCAACGTGCCACAGAACAATACGGACAGCGTCCCCAGAACACCCCCATTTTGTTAATTTGCGAACATTTCAGGACACTGCGAGTGTTCTTAGAACAGTTGCAGCTTGCTTGCGAACAAAACAGACACATGTTGAGTCCTCAGAACACCCCCCATTCAGTTTATTTAGAACATTTCAGAACACCTGTCTTCAGGACACCCCCTGTGAACATTTCAGGGCACCGAGACAGTTCTTAGAACACTTTCAACTTGCCATCGAACAATACGGACAGCGTCTTCAGGACACCCCCTACGTACATTTCAGGAAAACGTGAGAGTTCTTAGAACACTTTCAACTTGACAACGAACAATACGGACAGCGTCATCAGAACACCCCCATTTTGTTTATTTGCGAACATTTCAGGACACCCCAAGTGTTCTTAGAACACATTCAACTTGCCACAGAACAATACGGAGAGCGTCCCCAGAGCACCCCCATTTTGTTTATTTTCGAACATTTCAGGACACCGCGAGTGTTCTTAGAACAGTTTCAGCTTTCTTGCAAACAAAACGGACACATATTGAGTCCTCAGAACACCCCCCATTCAGTTTATTTAGAAATTTCAGAACACCTGTGATGTCCGCAGTCAAATCGAACACAAAAAGAACGTCTACCACATAAAAAAGCACAACATTTAACCTATCTCATACCCTTACATCCTCCCCAAAAACTCCTACACACCAACACACTAAATACACATTTTGAACAAACTTTCACTGCGCTGTCCGCGGACGTCCGCGAATTCAAGATGGCGGGCGCTACCGAAAATCTGACGCGCTTCATGCTTAACACCGTCCAATCAGTGAACACGTTGCATGTCCACGGACATCACGCAAGCCGATTGGCCAATCAGGACACTGTCCGCGTAGCGAACAGGGAAGTGTGTCCACGGACCAAACACAGATATCACAAATTTTTTTTTACCTACTTTTTGGTCATTTTAAAAAAAACTACTGAACGGATTTTCATCAAATCTGCAAAAGCACGCTTTCGGGACCAAGCCGCTGCTACTGGTCCAAATTTGGTGAAAATCCGTCCAGCGGTTTGGGCTGTAGGCGCAAGCAAAAAAATGTTCCCATTCAGTCTATGGGAAAAAAAAAGTTTTGGGACCCCTCCTATAACTTTGCCCCCCCTGGACGAATCCTCACCAAACTTTGCAAATAAAATTCAGAGTGGGCCATATACTTTTTTTGCAATGTTTGGTGAGGATTCGTCCAGGGGGAGCGAAGTTATAAGCCGCCCAAAAAGTGCTCTTCCTATGGAAACAAAACTTCTTTTTTTCCCATAGACTGACAGTGGCCCTCATTACGACCCTGGCGGAATTCGGAAAACGATGGCGGAAATGCAATACCGCCATCGAATAGCGCTCGGTGCGACTATGACCCGTCACCGCAAAGTACGATGCCATTAGCGACACCGTAGTGAACGCCAACGCTAACTGCACCAAGCACGCGCGCGCGCGCCATGCCAAACCGTAAACACCACCATGGCGCAACGGTACGCCAATTCCGACCCTAGCGGACATGTACCTAACGCCATCAAGCATGGCGGAATGCACCATTCCGCCATGGTGAGAAGTACGGCATCGCGAATCAACCGTAAACGGCCCCACTGAGTGCCCGTACACCGCTCCCTGCCCACAAAGTACAACTCCCCGTAGGTGCAATGAAGCCACAATGCAACCAGTGAAATGTACAAGTCACCCATGCATGCCAACGTACAATAGAAACACAACAGGGGCCAATGGGAGCTGCAGGGCACAGATGGCACGAATACAGAAGCCATCCCAATGGACATGACCACAGTCCCCCACCAAGAAACGCACGCAAACACAGGCACCTGTGACCAGCAATATTCCGAAAATCACATCATTCCACCAGTCCACCTGGCTGACCGGCATCTGTTACACAAAACCCAATCCCCCGCCCCTGAGCATGACAACATTCAAACTGTCATATTGGCAGCCCCCATCCCTGACCTCACGGGCTTCGTAGGCAAACGCGCCCAGTACAGTACCACGCAACTAAACTCCGAAGCTGGAACCCAGTGCAGATCTCCTCACAATACATCGCCCCCCAAATAGGCATATGCCACATCACTTGCAAAGAAGAACGCTACACGGGCCAAATCAGAATAGAAATTTAATGCACATCAAAATCACCAAGCCCATACAGCCATCAGGCCATGAACTCCAAAACACATTTCACCATTGTGGGCTGCATCCGCAAGAAATGACCAGCCACTACTTGTGTGACGCCCTGTTCCCTCATGGTACACAGAGCCACATTCACGTACGAAAAGGCAACATGGAAGCGCACAGAACCGCAGGGCCGTCCCAATGGGGAGGCACTAGTCGAGCTGAAAGGCCGAAATGTTGCTCCGAGCCACCAGTACTGCGAAAGGGCATGTGGCCCATTGGCGATCGTCCCATAAGATCGTAATGCTGCTCCACTGATTAACACGAAGCAGCAGGTGTCGGGAGTAAAACCCATCTGCAGGAGTGGCATACAGATGGCAGTGGCAAAAGGGGAGGAGATACCTGTCAACCAAAAGAAAAGAAAAAGAACAGAATGGCCATCAGTACTACATTCCAACAACTCACTGCAATGATCACACTAAATCCACAGCCACATGCATGCCAGCCCACTCCAAAGGTCCATCACCACCCAAAAACCACTTGCGACTCATAACTATCCATATCGAGGTGTAAACACCATCACAAACGAGTGTACCTGTGCATGCGCCTCTGAAAACAGAATCCATCTGATGGGATTGGTAACGTGCATGGACACAAGTGTCTGAGGGCGCGTCGAGACAGGGAGGGCTCAACAAGGCCAGATAGACGATGGTCCCACTATGGCAGCCCTGCATCACATAGCGTAGGGGAGGCGGATAGATCCCAAGAAGCCCTGTACATGGCAAACTCTGTATCAAATCACCTGCCCATGCATCCATTCATCATTCCCTCATCCCGGGATTAAAACGCCTGAATATTTACTCACATAACATTAGAAATATCCATTGAGTCTGTGCGTTATGCAGCCTGCAAAATCCACAGTGCCCCAGCCCGTAATTCCAGTGTAGTGAAGTAACATGTATTTGGGAACGTCCGGCCTCATCGCCCACGTCGCTATTGCGCATCCCAAACCATTCATATCAATCATTGCATTCTCGCCATGGCCCCTGTCCCAAGGACATTGAACAATAGAACGTTATATTTGCAGTCAGACCTGTGGGCATCTCCTCGCCGCTAGCTGGAAACCGAAAGCGCCGCCCTTCGAATTCCTCATTTGCAACATCACGTCGAAGAGGCATCTGTGGCCGTTTGAATACACTAATTAATCCATCGAGTGCGGCTGTGTGTGAAAATGGCAACTGCCTTCACCCACGAATGGGACGCCCCGCCCGTCGTTGCAACTCGGTACAGTGATGAATGAGGGCCCACCGTTACTCGAGTACTACGTTCCACTGACCCTTCACAACTCTGTTCGCGACTGCACAGATAGTATGTGAAACAATGGGACCACAGCAGAATGAACATATCAACCAATGTTACACGGCCATCGGGTACAAATACATGATTGCAATAGCAAGATGCCATTCCACGAAGTGCAGCGTTGTGCGCGGGACGCGCTCGGCCAAAGGGGAGAGCAGTTTGCACAGGTGGAATGAATCACCACAGGTGGAGGCCATTCAGCCTGAAAACACATAAATTGCACAGCCAGTCTCCTCCCACAACCACACCGAAATGCTACCGGCAGGACTCGCGATGTTGGCCCTGGGGGACCTGATAGCACTGCAAGTACTCCAACACCAAGAAGAAGACGAACACCAACTACAACCGGCGCAACGGAGGAGACGCAGGAGGAGGAGGAGGCCAAGGCAGGGCCAGCAAGGGCCGCCAGCACAGCCACTACCACCACGCAGGCAGCCTGCAATCCCACGCCTCCGAGCACATCCGTTCAACCTCACTGATGAGCAGATCCACACCCTCTACCGTCTGGACCGGGACACCATAGCCGCCATTGTGGACATGACACAGGCTGACCTTGTCAGCATGATAGATAGCCCAACCGCCATCCCACCCCTACTGAAGGTGGTGTCTGTACTCCACTTCCTGGCCACAGGCACCTACCAGCACACAGTCGGACAGTTGCATGCCATTTCTCAGCCACTGTTCTCACGGACACTATTGCAAGTGCTCGATGCCCTCCTGCAGCACGCAGACGACTACATCTCCCTACCACGCTCGGAGCAGGAAATTACCAACACAAAAGTGGGATTCCATGCACTTGCCGGCATACCGGGTTGCATTGGTGCCATCGACTGCACCCATGTGGAATTGGTCGTCCCACATGCCATGGAGGCCCAGTACCGCAACCGAAAACAATTTCATTCTCTGAATGTACAAATGGTGTGTGACTCCAACAGGATCATTACACATTGTTGTGCCCGATTCCCTGGATCAACCCATGATTCTATGGTTTTGAGGAACTCTACAATACCACGCTACATGGAGCGACACGCAGGGAACAGATCCTGGCTACTCGGTGAGTCTCATTTCATGCATGATAATGTGGGGTATGTGATTCGGCAATGACCTGGCAGGAAGGGGGGGGGGGTGTGCGTACGTAGCAATGGCATTCCACATCATACGTTTCTCGTCCACATACAGGTGATGCTGGATATCCACTGAAGAGATGGCTCCTCACACCAGTCCGGAACCCACGGGACCAGCATGAGGAGGACTACAACCATGCCCACTCACGTACCCGTGTAGTCATTGAACAGGCATTCGGCCTACTGAAGGGTCGTTTCCGCTGCCTCAGCAGGTCTGGCGGGGCACTCCTGTACCGCCATGAGAAGGTTGCAAAGATGGTGATGGCATGTGTCATGCTCCACAACATGTGCGTACGTAGAAATGTGCCCATGCCCCCTGACGCAGAACTGCAAGCACCTGATGATGGTCATGATGAGGGTGGGGATGTGGCAGCACCTCAAGGAGTATGCGAGGCACCGGAGGCCCGTGACATTCGTCAGCATCTCATTGATGTATGCTTCTAGCACTCACGCCTGGTGGCTGATACATGGACACGGGACTCGTGGCACTGTGTGTGTCTGGGACATGCACAATATGGACTGTACGCCTATGATGGCCTAGTACACAAAGATCAATGTCCACACATCTCATTGGTTGATCGTGCACTTTTTATGGCATATGTGATATCATGTTGTACACCCTATCGACCCGCCACCCAAGTGAGCCCAACACACCCCCTCCACCCTCCCACCTCCCCCCCGAACACCAGTGTCCAAAGATGCTCATTGTCAGTGGGCAGTCGCTATTGCAAGCCCCCTCTGCGGGTATCAGGGGCACCCCTGCCTGTGGAGCGCAGGTTCCTCCCAGATCTACGTTGGGGGCTGCCCTGGACGGAACTTGCAACGGATGATGTCTCTGCCTGCTCACGTCCATGCATGTCCCTAAGGGTTTGCGAGAGCTCAGTGAGCACACGGCGCACTGCGGCAAGTTCGGCACATACGTCCTTGGACGTCGCATGCAGTTCCCCCCTCAGGCTCTCGGTGCTTCTCTCCATTTGTGCCCTTAGTGTCTCTGTACCTCTCTCCATTTCTGCCCTAAGTGTCTCAGTTGATGTTTCTATGTCTGCCTTAGTGCCCCCACATTCATCGGCATGGTCCTTGAGGAGCGTGGCCAGTTGCTGCTGTTGCACGATTAACTGGTCGAGGGACTGTTGCCTCTGCTGGGCCATGGCCATTTGCGGGGGTGTCACAGAGGGGCTGTTGTCCTCATGTTGCCCTGCCACAGGGCTTGTGGGGGATGGCCAGTCGTCTTGTGGGTGCCCCTGCGTGGTATCCTCATGTTGTACGGGATGGGACAGACAGGGGGATTGGGACAGGTCATGGATGGATCTGACTTCGACATCCCCGTCTTCTGTGTCGGAGCATGCTGCCATCAATGGGGTGTCACCTATGGTGCTGCTGCCACCAGAAGCAGTGCCTTCTGTGGCATCCGTTGGGGGGACCTGTGGTGGTGGTGTTGTGGGCATGCTGGCTGCTGGGGTGCCTGTTGATGTTCCCTCCTCTGTGCTGCCACCTGATTTGTGCTGCTGCCGTGTCTTGATGCGTGCAGCTGAGGTGGAGGGTCTTTGGCCGTTGGTCTTGGCCCTCTTTGCAGGTGTGCTGGTAGGGGTGTCCTGGAGCTCGTCGTTTGGATCGGACCCTGTGGTGGAGTAAAGGAGGGCGAGGGTTATTGATGGGTCTGTGGGAATTGGAATGGCATTGTATCACATGCATTGGGGTGGTACCTGAGGGTGATTTGGGTCGGGGCCTTGGAGGTGCTCTCATTTGTGTGTGGAGTGAGGGTGCAGTTGTTTGGCAGCCTGCAGTTGGGGTGTGCCTGCTGCACGTGTAGTGCGTGTTTTAGGGGTTTTTAATTATTTATGTATTTATTGTGGGTTTTAACGTGCGCTATCAGGCCGATGTGTGTGGACGTTCTCCTGGACATGTGTTTCTGTTGCACTATGTGGACGCATGGTACTTCACATGGATGGACTTTGTGGATTTGGCATTGTTTTATTTGGGCCACCTACCTGAATCTTCGGATGTCTGCACTCCTTTCTCCATCCCTCCGACTCCCTCTATGCTCTCCATTCCGATGGTGGAGGCACAGATTTCTTCCCAGGGGGTCAACTTGATGGGTGATTCAGGACCTCCCCCGGTGGCTGTGGCAATGTTGCGGTTGGCAGAGAGTATGCTGCGGACGCGTATCCGCAGGTCGTCCCATCGCTTACGGCATTGCTGTGGGGTGCGGGGTGCGGTCCCCACCGCACTTACCCGCTGTGCCACCAGAGCCCATATGGCCTTCTTGTTTGCAAGTGCCGTCCTGGTCATTTGCGTGCAGAAGACGACGGCAGCATTCTCCTGGAGGGTCTCTGTTAGCACGGTGAGTTCCTCACGGGAGAAGTGGACCTGCCGCTTGCGGTCGCACGCTTTCTTTGCTACTTTTCCCATTTTTCTTGGTTTCGCTAGGGTGGATGACGGGTTGGGGTGTGTCTCAGGGTAGTGATTTTAGTGGTTGTGTGGTTTTAGTGGTTTTATAGGTGTACGGCGGGATGTTTCCCGTTCCGGCCCCGTGTTTTAACTTCCGTTTCCGTATATTTCCGGTCACCGTACTTTCCGGTAGGCGCACACTGCGGTGTCCGCTGTGATGGGTGGCGGTATTGCACCTAGGGCGCCGTACGGCGGCGGTGTGGGCCGTTTTGGGGGTTATTTCCGCCATCGCGGACTTTGCACTTCCGCCATGCCGTGGTGCTCGTGCCCGATGGGTCGGAATGGGCCGCACTTTGCTCCTTCGTGCAATGGCGGAAACGCTATTCACGCTGTGGCGGTCCGGTCAGTCACTTTCCACCAGGGTCGTAATGAGGGCCAGTGTCCTGATTGGCCAATTGGCTTGCGTCATGTCCACGGACATGCAACGTGTTCACTGACTGGGCGGTGAAGCGCGTCCGATTTTCGGGAACGCCCGCCATCTTGGATTCGCAGACGTCCGCGGACAGCGCAGTGAAACTTGGTGGAAAAAATACTATTTAGTATTGTGTGTTGGTGTGTAAAAGTGTTTGGGGAGGGTGGGGGAGTAAGAGATGGGTTAAATGTTGTATTTATTTAGGTGGTAGACCCCCCTGTTGTGTTCGCTTTTTCCACGGACAACACAGATGTTTTGAAAGGTTCGAAAATAAACGAAATGGGCGTGTTCTGAGGACGGTAAGCCTGTCCGTTTTGTTTGCAGGCAAGTTGAATGTGTTCTAAGAACACACCATGTTTGTGACCTCCCCTGTTGGGTTCGCTTTGTCTGCGGACCACGCAGATGTTCTGAAATGTTCTAAATAAACGAAATGGGGGTATTCTGAGGACACTACGCCTGTACGTATTGTTCGCAAGCAAGTTAAATCTATTCTAAGAACACATCATGTGTCCTATGATGTTCGTCAATAAACAAAATGGGGGTGTCCTGAGGACGGTATGCCTGTCCGTACTGTTCGCAAGCAAGTTCAAATTGTTCTAAGAACATATGAAGTGTCCTGGGATGTTTGTAAATAAACAAAATGGGGGTGTTCTTAGGACACTACAAAACGTTCACAAGCAAGCTGAAAGTGTTCTAAGAACACTCACGGTGTCCTGAAATGTTCGAAAATAAACAAAATGGGTGTGTTCGGAGGACGGTAAGCCTGTCTGTTTTGTTCCCAGGCAAGTTGAATCTGTTCTAAGAACACATCATGTGTCCTGGGATGTTCGTCAATAAACAAAATGGGGGTGTCCTGAGGACGGTATGCCTGTCCGTACTGTTCGCAAGCAAGTTCAAATTGTTCTAAGAACACATGAAGTGTCCTGGGATGTTTGTAAATAAACGAAATGGGGGTGTTCTGTGGACTCTACGCCTGTACGTATTGTTCGCAAGCAAGTTGAAACTGTTCTAAGATCACTCGCGGTGTCCTGAAATGTTTGAAAATAAACGAAATGGGTGTGTCCTGAGGACGGTATTCTTGTCCGTTTTGTTCGCAGGCAAGTTGAAACTGTTCTAATAACACATGCAGTGTCCTGAAATGTTCGTCAATGGACGAAATGGGGGTGTCCTGAGGACGCTGTCCGTGTTGTTCGCTGGCAAGATGAAAGTGTTTTTAGAACACATTATGTGTCCTGGGATGTTCATAAATAAACAACATGGGGGTGTCCTGAGGACGCTATGTCTGTCCGTACTGTTCGTAGGCAAGATGAAACTGTTCTAAAAACAATCATCATGTCCGCGGACATTAAAAGTGCCAATATGGCATGGTTAAAATGTTTGACTCTATGGGTGTGATATACTGCGGTGGTTGTGGCCAGGGCATAGAGTCTTGGGAACATGGCCATATGGCCATGCACCCAAGACTCTATGCCCTGACCACAACCACCACAGCATATCACACCCATAGTGGCTTATAACTTTGGGATCCAAGAACAAATTTATAAGCAATGAAGTTATACGCCACTATGGGTGTGATATGCTGTGGTGGTTGTGGGCAGGGCCTATAGTCTTGGGTGCATAGACAAGACCAAATTTATAAGCACCGAAGTTATAAGTCACTATGGGTGTGATTTGCTGTGACGATTGTACTTATTATAATATACTTACTGTTTGGTTTAGTAACTGGAGTACATGTATTTCTTGTTTAGTTCTGTGATAAAAGAAATGATCATGTTAGTATTGGTATTTTGTAACGACTTATAACATTGAATAATCAACATTTTTTTTTACCCTCATATTTAGTAGATTACAAACCAGTGTACTGTGCAATTTGCTCAGTTTCTGTGCTTGTTGCTAAAATCATTGGGTCTGTGGGAAAAAAAAAATCCATGTTGGATTTAAAAAAAAAACTTTTTTGTCATGCTACAGTCTATTTGTTTGTTTTCAGTGTTCACTTGTTGTTTTTGGCTAATGCTCTATATATTGGTTTGTTGCAGATTTTTGGAGCAGTTAGATACCTGTTGACATATTTTAACAGTCTATTTTTTGTTATAATGAAGTGGCATTGATTTATCTGTTTGCATATTATAAAATTTTGGGGTAGTTAGATACCAGTTGGTGTATTCTAACTGTCTATTTTCTGATATAATTTAGTGGTATTCAGTTATCTGTTTAGTAGTTGTAGAATCTTGGGGCAGTTAGATACCTGTTGGCATATTCTGACAGTCTATGTTTTGTTATAATTAAGTGGTATTGATTTATCTGTTTGGATATTGTAAAATCTTGGGGCAGTTAGATACCAGTTGGCATATTCTAATTATCTATTTTTAGATATAATTTAGTAGTATTCATTTAGCTGTTGGCATATTGTAACAGTTTATAGTTTTTTAATAGAAGTTTAGTTAATGTTTAAGTACAGTTTAGTTAATACATTTTGGTTTTAAGAACATTAAATAAGCGCTTCTAAGATTTGCAGGTAATCTCTGCTTTAGAGTAATGGTACTATCAATCATTACATTCGAACCATCCACATTTTATTATTATAAATGCAGTATAGTGACCTGCATTGGTTGTGGCTCCTGTGTGGTAGATCATACCTATTGTTGTGAAGGTTTTCTTACCAAGTGATACTTGACCATGTGTGAATCCAGTCAGCTTGCAGTTGTTTTTGGTACCATCTGCATTGTAACGTAAAAGCATTAGTATTACGTATTTACTATGTGTTTGTATTACTAACGTGGAGCGATTATCTGAATTGCAGGTAGAACATAATCTACCATGGTTTGCATTTTGTACAAGTTGCTGAAATGGAATGGATTCACAATTAGGTATTGATATATATACAAAGCGTTCATTGGGGATTTCTTCTTGTGTCACATTGTTGCAGACAGTGCATGTATGTTTCCACATGTATGAAATCTGGAAGATTTCATTTATAGGTATGTTTTTGTTTTCCAGTACTTGTAGTAAGTACATTAGAAATTCTTGTGGATCTTCCTGTGAGTTTATAGTGAATTTCACCATTCCAGCACAGTAGTCCAATTGTTGTCTTATTCCATAAACACTATACGTGTTGTCAGGATTGTTTGCTGCGTTTCTGTGAAGTACTAACATTTGCAAACACAATGGGTCTGTACTGTGTAAGTAAATGTTCAAAACAATTGGTGGTAATTGAAATAGAATATTCATTGCTACATTTGCGTAGCAACTTACACCAATTAAATTTGAAAGTTTAAATGGACCAGGTAGTTCTGAATCGGAGTGCTTTTTTGGAGTTTGTCTTCCTTCTTTGAAGAAGTACCTGGTTTACTTTCCCTAATAGGTTCTTTTTTGATAGTGGTACTTGATGAAGTATTAGTTTCTTTTAATCTCTTTGGAGGATTTGCAGTGACATCCTGTTGCATTTCTGTTTGATTTAGTTTTCTTTTAGAACATTTTACTTTTTGTGGAGTAGGATATGTTTTTAGATGGGGGGTGTATAGTGAACAAAGTCTGTTGTATTCTGAAATGCAAGGAATATCAGTGTTTACTTTACTTGCATCAAAGTTGATTAGAAATAGACTGTCAAGTGTACATAAGCGTGATAGTTCTACGTAGCTCATGCCTTCTTTAAAGACTGTGTTACCAATGTCTATCAATGCTCTGTCTAGGGTAAGACCTTGTGCTTTATGAAGGGTGACTGCGTATGCAAGAGTTAGAGAAAATTGTTCACTGCGTACATACATGTCTTTGAAGAGAAGGAATCGAGCTGTTGAGTGTCCTATCCTTTTCACTTCTGAAAGTTTGTCGAAGAGAATATTGACAAACTGAATGTTGTTGTCATGTGGGTATGTTTGAAAGCCAACAACTGTACCCAGTGCTCCATTAACTAGTCCTTGATCCACATTAAGGTTACATTTAAGCATTACTCTGCAATTTAAGGATAATTTTAATATTTTTTCCAATCCAGCTCTGTTGGAGATTGAATTTTCTAAACTATTTAGTCTCGTTGTGGCTTGTTCACACATGGGTAGTGTCATACTATGTGTGTCTAGTTTGTCTGTGGCGCTAATTTCAATTATTGGTTGCATTTCTTTTTTTAACATTGTTTCATTGAATTTGAAACACCTTGCAAGAGTTGGCATTAATGCCATACAATTGACAATTTTGTGGGCTAATTGTTCCATAACATCCGTAGCACATGCATTATCGCCATAAAGTGCATGAATGTGCCAGGTTTTCAATATTGCTTGTGCTTCTTGAGATAATATACCAACTCTAATACTTTTTAAGATGTTGGCATAAGTGAGATCTGCAGATTGCCGCATGTTTTCTGTTAATTTTCTGTATTGGAAATGTTGCCAAAGGTTGACATTTCCAATGCTGCCAACAGTTTTACGGCAGAGTTTGTGTCCTAAGGTTTTAAAAATAGACTCACCTTTCACTATTGTCAATTGAAGAAGATCCCGAAAACAATAATGTGTTTTCCTCTAAAGAGCTCTTCGTAGTTTGTTTTGAGTACTTCTTGTAATCTGAGGTGAATCAAAGCCAACATTAGGTTGGAGACCATGCTCACTTCATCTATTAGTAGCATTTTCATTTGTTTTAATACTCTGCGTAGTTCCATTGCAGCTTCTGTAGAAAGTTTTTTATAGTCTAATTTGTTTTGGTGTTCTACTGGCAAGAGTAGTAATCGGTGTAAAGTGACACCGCCTATTTTGTAGGCAGCTAAACCTGTGGGGGCAGTGACAACAGCTGACAGTATGTTGTTTGTCAATTGTTGAAGGAATTTACTGATGATTTTGATTAAGAATGTTTTGCCAGAAGCAGCTTCACCACTGACGTACAGTAGTATAGGTTTGTAATTTTGGCAGGTGCATTCTTTGTTTTTATGTTGTACACCATGTGCAATTTCTTTTGTTACTTCTTGAAAAATGCTACGTTGCTCACTCTTTAGTTTTGATTGTAGCATATTTAAGTCTTCTTTATCTTCATACTGACACATGGGGCCTCATTACACGGACGGCGGTAAGGGTTAACGGTCACCGTTAATGGCAACGGTGACCGTTAACCCTTACCGCCGTACTACGAGGTCCCTTAGCGGGTTGGTGCTTTAACGCCTGCTTTTTGCAGGCGTTAATATCCAACCCGCTAAGGGACCTCGGAGCTAATTACGGCACCGCAAAATTGCGGTGCCGTAATTAGCGCCTTCCCCATTTCCATAGAGCCCTATGGGGCAGAAATGGTAATGGGGAAGGGCAATGGCGGAAAGGGGATTTACCGCCCCTCCAACCTTGGAATGGGGCGGTAAATCCCCTTTCCGCCAAGGCGGTGCCGGTATTTTACCGGCATGAGCCATGGCGCTAATAGCGCCATGGCTCACCGCCTACCGTGTAATGAGGCCCATGGTGTTTTCTACTTCTGTCATAGCTAATTCTGCCTCATTTGTTTTTAGTGGCTCGCCCAGTGGTTCTTGGCTTCGTGTTACAGAAGGTTGACTACTGTCGGGAGTGTCCTTATCTAGTTGGGCCTGGAGTTCTTCTTTGTGTTGCTGTTCATTGTGAAACATTGTTTTGTACTTTGTAAAGTTTACATCAGTTATATTGCTTTGATTTGCTTTGAAAGCGTCTTCATAGGAGTCATAGTTATCTAGTATTTCTTCTTCTTTTCTCCATGGTTTAAAAAGTTGTAGCAGGGACATGTAATATAGTTCTTTATGTTGAGGAGTCTTTAATGACAATTTGATATGATTAATTACATTTGGTTTGGTGTGTTTTACTAAGCTGCCTTCACAATTTGTCACTCTGTACTTACCTTTTTTTTCATCGGGTTTTATATTATTTTTGTATGTGAAGTTTTGGGCTATGTGGTATAGACACATGGTTTCCAAAGTGGTACTTCTGTTTGGGTAGTATGTGTCCAGTAAATAGTTTTTTAAAATGTCCTGGCTGTTGGGATCATGTTTGGCTATTGTTTCTATGGGCCTCATTACACGGTAGGCGGTAAGGGTTAACGGTCACCGTTAACCCTTACCTCCTGATTACGAGGTCCCTTTGCGGGTTGGTAGTTTAATGCGTGATTTTTAGCAGGTGTTAAAAACCAACCCGCAAAGGGACCAGGGTAATAATTACGGTACCGCAATTTGCGGTACCGTAATTAGCACCTTCCCCATTCCCATTATGCCCTATGGGGCAAAAATGGGAATGGGGAAGGGCAATGGGGGAAGGGGGAATTATCGCCCCACCAACCTTGGAATAGGGCGGTAATTCCCTTTTCCTCCAAGGCGGTGCCGGTATTTTACCGACGGTATTTTTAGCACCTTGGTCCACCACCTTACGTGTAATGAGGCCCTATATTTTCGTATGATTTTAGAACTCTTTTTCTAGATTTAGCAGGACCAAGACTTAGCCATACTATATTTTCAGATTTTCCATACAAAGCAGTACCAGTTAAACGATCTGCTGCTTCATAGGAGCCACATTCTCTATGGGAGAGCATTTTTATGCCCAAGCTGTATCATTTCTGAGACAGTGTTTTGTCTGAGGACAGGTCATTCCAGAGGTCTTGGAGCTCTGTTTTTTCTGCTTTGGTTAAGTATGCTGTAACATATCGTGCAACTGCAGTGGAATTGTCTGCAATGTACTGCACATCTATGTTTGCATTCCATAAGTGGGCAATGATTGCATTGTAATCATTGATGTATTTTTCTTCTTCTGTTCTTTTTATGTAATATGTATTTTTAGGTGATTTACCTTTAACACTATAGCTAACTGAAGACATGAAGTTGTTAACTTGACCTGTTTTTGTTACCGGTCTAGGGAAACCAAAGCAGCATTTGGTGTAGTATTTCCCTTTGCTTTTGCGACGACAATATTTGCCACATTTCTGTCTTTGAAATTGTAAAATTTGGGCAATGGAATTTCACAAGTGACATATTTTTCAATAAACTGTAACACAGTGGCGTCATTGTCTTGACCAAATTTAGGAGCATCTTTAATCCATAAAAGCATGTGGATATGTGGTGCTCCTCTGGCTTGGTATTCTTTTCTCCAAAAGAAGTGTTGCACTTCTCCAAGGGGAGGAGAAGTTATATTGCAACAAAAGTGTAGCATAGCAATGAAGCAATGGTGAAAATATCTTGAAACATCAACAGGATCTAGAGAACAATGTTCTCCAGGTGTTAGTATATCTATGTTTGTTTTGTTTTTGTTTGATATGCATAGGAAATCATGTAAATCTTCCCATTCATATTTTGCACAACTTAATGTAACAAACCAAGTGGGTGGGCCAAGGTTTCTTATCATACAACGTACATCTCCATGACATCGAAATCAGTACTCTTTTGTACCACGCATGTTTGCTAATAGATTTATAATATTTGATTGTAAAACCTCATCTTTAAGTTGCACTTCATGTGTGTGCAACTCTGTAACATAAAGTTGCTAGTTCACTTTCAAAGAGTAGGTGGAATATGTATTCCACATTTTGTCTAAATCTGGGATCTTCAGAATACATCCGTATATAATTCCAAATGATTTGTGATAGCACGTGAAGGAGTTTGGTTGTTGTCAAGTTTTGTAGTGCAGTAACTGCAAAGTATTAAGGGGTCAGTTATTTCATATTTGTTTTCTGCTATAAGGTAGAGAGCTAATTCAAACCATTTAGAATATTCATTGTCTTCTATCTTGTATGTTAGGTCTCCAGTTTTTGTGTTACTTTTATAAAAATGTCTACGGCAACATACACACACATGGTTTGGTACTTCAGCAGATGTACTTTTAAATTTCAGTATTTCTTTTTTGTATGTGTGTAGTAGATGGTTGCCATGCATAGAATTGTTGCTAATTTGCTTTAAAGCTATTTCATTCTGTAAGCGGCTTTCACTTCCAAAATACTTTTTCAGGATATAGTCGAGTTCTTCAAGTAGGTCTTTTGCTGTACCATGTAGACGAATGCTATTTAAATTGGCTAGTGCTAAACCAGGACTTTTAGCATAATACAGTTTATAGACTAGATTTCTTATAGTTGAATGATGTGTTGATATCATTTTGATATATTGGGAGGTGGTTTTGCAAGTAGGTCCTGAAATGCAGGCCAATGAATGTCCTTGTAGTCTTGTGTACTTGCTCACTGGACAGGTATCCATATTTTGCAGTAGTTTAATTTTGATTTTGTCTTTGCCTTTCACATATTGATTAAGGAATTGGCGTAAAGACTTGAAAGATTTTTTGGGAATGTTACACATTGACGTGCATGGCCATTTGTATACTAGATGTTCTGATTCAGTTGAATGGAGAGGTAAGTTTTCTGGGGATATTTTTGTAAGCAGTATTTCTTGTTCCATTATGGTATTATTAACTTTTTCATAACCTCGTCCACTGCTATGTATGGCAATTGTATTTGTTTGCTTTTGTTTGTATGCTTCTTCATTAAAATATGGTTCTGTGCTTGTAGTGTGACTACACTCAACTCCACAGATACTTAAGAAGTTATTTCTGTTGACATTTCGTTTATTGAGAAGTCTTTTTTGTAATTTAGTCATTAGTTTTATTAGTGGTTTCATTTTGTTTAACACTAAAATCAATAATTTTCTTTTGATAAGGATTGCACTGTCTATCAACGCTTCTAAGATTAATTTCCTACGATAGGTTTTAAGGGTTGTGCCTGATTTCTCTCCTGTTTTTATAAGATTTTGAAGGACTCTGTGATGGAATATTTTTGCTAAAATACTTTTTTTGGTATGCTTACTTTGCACTATATTAAGATTTATAGGAGCAGTTTTATCTGTAGTGGTAGCTGAATTTTTGTTAATTGTGTTCTGGTTTGTTTTACATTTTGATAGAGGAGGCAAAGTTTCTGTACTTGAAGCTTGTTTTGTTTCACTAAATGACTGTATCAGCTGTTTTTTTAAAACTTTTTTTCACAAATTCTGCTAGAGATGGATGCTTATTTTGGACACTTCTATTTTCATTTGCTCTGCTTCTTCGTTGCTTTCTATGGACTTGATTTTCGGTAGGCATTCTTTAGGGTCTGTTGAAAAAAATAAAGAAGGTATGGGTTGGGAGTTCTGCAATGTATGTGTGCTGTGTGCATTAGTGTCTGAGTAAGATGATAAAGATGTATGTGATGGTGTGTGATTATGCATTGGGCAACTACAACTCGTTGGGACTTGTATTCTTGAATGTATGTGCTACTAAAATGGGGTTCAGATGAGAGTAGAAAGTAAGCTAGTGGTGTGGAGAAGTACAGTAAATCTAATGATATACAATTAAAATAGTTGTTTGTTCTATAATATAAAAATTCTAGGGGCTGAGTTGGGTCATTTGTGTGCCGAAAAATAGGAATTTGTGTGCCATTCTGCTTTTAAATCTCTGTTTAAGAAATGGAGATTTGTGGACAGAATGGTGCAGAATCTTTATTTTTAGGGGCAGAAATAGCATGAATTAACCTTACAGTGTGCTTGAGTAATACTATAAATATTATGATGGTATTCAACTTACTTTTGTTCTGGAATGAGCAGGTTTCTTCTTAGTTGTTCTTTGTACTTCAAATTATTTTCAGGAGAATGGTCTTCACTGCAATTGTAAAGGAAACAAATTAGTAATTTTGTATATAGCACTCTTTTTAATTTAGACATTGATTTTTTTAATTGACATTGACCTTCAGCGCCTTCGGCAAAACCATGAAAACTATCTTATTCACATAAGATTCGTCGCACCAGTTGAATACATATCATATGTTCTTAATGCATAAGCTGTATTGTAATGACTATGTGTACCAACCAAAATATCAGTTCTATGCCTTGTGGAATTCATAATGTACCACTGAATGCCACTATTCCTGTAACTAAGCTCTTGCAAGTAACAGCGCCTCAATGCCCATGGGCTGCTTGCGCGCTATATAAATATAAATAAATAAATAAATAAATACATAAATAAATGTTCATGTTTTTGTATAAGTAGTGTTGTTTGATATTTGAACATACTATGGGCATGCAATTTTGTTAGAGTATGTTAACTCTTTATATTGTTCTTTAAATATGTTAGTTCAACATACTTTGCAAATGTGTGTGTAAAAAGAAATTAAATAGCAGATAGGTTTGCAAGTGACAGTTGATTATAGGAGATGGAAAAAAATGACAGTAAATTCATTTTTATAGATTATACAAGCTAAAAGTCAGTTAATCTGTTTATATGAATCTATAAGAATTGCACATGTACTATACAGAAAATATGCATACCTGTAGTTTGTGTTCATGCATATGGATATATATGCAGCTGCAAGTAGAAATCTTGGAGACTTGTACAGTATTTCTTGTAGATGGTGCTTTCCAATGATATGACACTTGTACTCAGAGAGATTAACAGTACATTTGAAGTGCTGATCTATGATGATTCAGTTAGATGTAGAGGTCTTGGATGTGATTGGTGGATGGGAGTGTGACGTCTTAGCTATATCCAATGGGGGAATAGCACAGAAAGTGAAATGAAAATGGTAGAAGGACTGTCCATGTTACGATACGTCCGCGGACATAGCGGTAGTCCGCGGACATCGCGAGTTACATCCAGGGATTTTGGGGTGGGGAGGCATGCAAATGAGAATGAGCAGAGCAAGGGATTGGTCAGTAAAGTTTAGTGGGTGTGTTGTGCCAGGAGAGAGTTTGTCAGATACTCTTTTTCCTGAGAGAAGAACAGATAGCTATGGCTGTGTGTTGCAGAAAACAGATCGTTTGGATTTTGGGGGACTCGTGGATACATTGGTTGAAGGTGCATGCAGAAGGCTGTGGATTAGCTGTAGATCTTGGATTCCCACATGTGGAAGTGCACTGGCATGGAGTACGTGGAATGAAGTGGTTGGACTTGCTACCTCTCTGTGCTACTTTGGAGACAGAGCATCCTCCAGACATAATTGTAATTCATTGTGTAGGGAACAGTTTAGGACATGTGTCTGGAATTTCTTTGTAATTTGCAATGAAAGAAGGACTTGGGAAGGTCATGGACATGTTTCCAAATTCTCAAGTAATTTTTTCTCGGATTGCGCAGAGACAAATGTGGCTGCATTCTTCTTCATTTGGTCCACAAATGGAGAAAGCAAGGCGCAATGTCAATACGGCTGTTTGTGCCTTTCTAATAGATTCTGGCATGTCCTCTTTTCATAATGAAAATATTATGTTTCGTAGCACATACATTTTTCGCAGAGGTGGATTCCATCTTACTTATGCTGGCAATCAGATTTTTCTGAGAAATGCACAAAATGCATTGCAACCTTTTTTGGAATTACAGCATCCATATTGTAGTAGCTGTTGAGCATTTCAAATTTTTCAAACACAAACAAACACCACCAAAAGGCTCTTTTCAGAGCCACCACTTCTTCTCAGACAAAACTGCAATGGTTATGAAATATTAGATGTTTGTGGACTGTCCGTGGACTTTTAAAAAATACACAGGGCCCTGCTTCATTTATTTTCACTTCTATTTTTAAACTGTGAAAGGCGGCTCTTAAAAGAGCCTTTTTTTATTTTTGTTGTTTTATATATTTTTTGTTTTTTTATACACGACACACCAGGAGAGGAGGGAAAAGGAGGGTAAGGGGGGACACCAACCACGGGGATAAGAAAGGGTGGGTGGAGAGATGAAGATGTAGAGTGGGTTTTTCTTGGGTAGTGAGCAGATCTTCTCGTGCTCTGTTTCCAGAGCCTCAAAAGCACTTCGAAGTCTCTCCCCCCTGCAGAGTACTGCGTCGCAGTACATACACACAACTGTGACCCTCGAAAGGTAAGGGTCATCAGTATTGCGTATGGCCTGTGAGGCAGTTTGAGGAATACGCTGTCCCACATGAGTGTTCCTTGTGGTGACAGGATCGGTAACGGAGGATGAAGTAGAGGAAGTCAACCTACTATGCTCCTCGCAACTTACAACCTTGCGAATGGCCCCAGTGTGGAATGACTTTAGGTGTCGCTTCATGGTAGTTGTCCCAATGCTGTATGAACCAGGCCTCCCGCGACTGAGTACCATTTTGCACTCTTTGCAGGTGACTCGGTTTGCACGCGACTTAGGAACATTACCATGAATGGTAAATAACCGCCACACCCAAGACTCACGCCGAGTGCTGGTAGTAGGGAGTTCCTGTACCTCATTCTCATCATCCTCTTTATCCTCCTATGCATCCTCATTCCTGTTCCCCTCTTCAGGCCCTTGGGGAGGTGGTGGTGGTGGAGGGGGTGAGGGTGGTGCAGAGGCAGATGTAGCACCAGGTGGCAGTACTGCAGCCATGGATGCCATCAGGTTTCAGATTAAAATCTGGAAAGTTGGCTGTAAAATGCAATGAGTTCTGTAAGATAGCCAGAAACACAATGAGAATGAGCTCTAGGGTGTGGCCTTTTATAGGGGTGCTTGTGCGCGGTTCGCGGACAGGCGTGCTGTCCGCGGACAGGCGTGCTGTCCGCGGACAGATCGAACACCAAAAAAAGGTTTAAAAAGTCACAAAAAGTATGTTGAAACTCAGGATTACTATGTGGGATTTGTGCTATGGTTCGTTATTATTGCAAAATATTGTGGATTGCTTGAAAAGGTCGTTTTAAATTGTTCGGGGACACGAACAGTGTTCGCAGTCAGAACACACGCTCAGCCTGGGTGCGGTCATATGATAGCTTCGCGAACATGTCCACGAAGGGAGTGGGTGTCCGCAGGACATCAAATGCACTGAAACTGTTTTGCGCATGCGCGTTGGTGTTCTACGGACACTGTTCGGGTCCTGCAACTAATCTAAAGTGCGTCACAAATGAAGCGAACAATTATAGACAGGCGTTTGTTCTTAGAACACGTTTAACTCGCTTGCGAACAATACGGACAGGCATAGAATCCTCAGGACACCCCATTTTGTTTATTTGCAAACATCCCAGGACACTTGATGTGTTCTTAGAACAGTTTGAACATGCTTAGGAACAGCACAAACAGGTCTAGCATCCTCAGGACACCCTGATTTTGTTTATTTATGAATATTTTAGGACACGTGTGTGTTCTTAGGACAGTTTCAGCTTTCCTCCGAACAATACAGACAGGTATAGCGTCCTTAGGACACCCCCATTTTGTTTATTTACGAACATTTCAGGATACTGCCTGTGTTCTTAGAACAGTTTCAACTCACCTGCGAAGAATACGGACAGATCTAGCGTCCTCAGGACACCCCCATTTTGTTTATTTACAAACATTTCTGGACACAGCGTTTGTTCTTAGGACAGTTTCAGTTTGCCTCTGAACAATACGGACAAGTATATCGTCCTTAGGACACCCCTATTTAGTTTATTTACGCACATTTCAGGATACTGCCTGTGTTCTTAGAACAGTTTCAACTCGCCTGCGATCAATACGGTCCTTAGGACACCTCCATTTTGTTTATTGACGAACATTTCAGGACACCATATGTGGTAGTTTGATTGCGGACATTCCGAACACCAGCTCTGTTCTTAGAACAGTTTCAACTTGCATGCGAACATTACGGACAGATTTAGTGTCCTTAGGACGCTCCCATTTTAATTTCTTTACGGACATTTGGACACCCGCGCTGTCCCCGGACACCTGAACTGCTTTTTAAATAAAGACAAGAAATGAATTAGGACACAATATAGTAATTGGACTTTATTTTATATGGATGTTAAATTTATGACAGAGAAGGTGAGGCGGAAACTGAAACAAAAACAGGAGAATTGGGGGTTTTAATAGGATTTATATGAGGTGAAGAAGGGATGGAAGTCTCATCAAAACATTTTGGTTCATGGAGAGGGTTTGGGGATAATTGACTGGGATATGGTGAGAGAGGACAGGTACATGTGGGACAATGTTATGTAGTTGTTTGTTTCAAGTGATCCTCCACAAAGTTTTTGAAATTGTTAAAATTTGCCATGAGTAGGTCAATTTTTTCTTCTATGTGCTGAAGAGTCTTATCCAATACTTCTTTTTCTTTAGTATTTTCAATTTTTGTATGGTCTGTACAAAGAAAATGTATATATTAAATGTATATAAAATAATATTTATTAATTGGTTTATATAGTAAAGTGTCTACCATTAGGTTCACTATCTTCAGACATTTCCTCACGTGGGAAATGCTCATCTAGCCACTCCAGAGTACTAGACATTTCTGTGAGAAAAAAAGCATAACATCACTTTTTTGTATCTAATCCAGAAAATTACAAATATATGAGTAAAATGCAGTACACTTACTAGCTTCTGGTAAGGTGCGTTCTTACTGGTCTGTAGATCTGCTGTTGCTCTTAGTTGTGGAGTTTCTGTGAGGTAATCATATTGGAAGACTATCTTTCTTCTTTTGGTATATTCCATTTTAGAACATATTGTATTTAAATGAATGGTTAATGTGTTATATATATGGGTTACACTTCTTATGTATTACTACATATAATGTTTATGTGTGCTGGTTTGTGAATTTGTAAAATGTTCATATGTTATGATATAACAATTAAACAAACCCCCCAGACTTTTTGGGTAGTGATGCTGTTGTCCGCATATGTCTGCGGACATTAGAAGAGTTCGCGGACATCAGATTCAGTAGAGGGGGTTCAGTATGTTCTATGTTACTCGTACATAAAGTCAGAGATATTATTGTTAAGTTGTGCTACTAAAAACCTATGAAATTCAGTAAAAAACTTTGTTAAAATTATGTTATGGTTAAGTTGCGCTACTAAAAACCTATGAAATTCAGTAAAAAAATGTTGTTAAAAGGACGTTATGGTTAGGTTGTGCTACTAAAAACCTATGAAATTCAGTAAAATAACGTTGTTAAAGCAACGATGTGGTTCCAAATAATACCGAAAAACCCTTGAAATTCGCCAGTTATGGTAAGCTAAGCAACCATAACTCGCGCCACCACCGTGCACTGCTAAGACTAACACCCACAACATCAAAGATGCCATCACAAATGTAATTGATGACATCACTGATGACATCACATGTCTGTCTCCCTCTTTTTTCCTCCGCTGACATATCTAGGCCACCTGGTTTTCTTCAGTAACAGACAGGAACTAAAAATTGTAAACGTCCTATATTTGTAGACTTATCCTTCAAGTATGTTCTTATAGTAGTTCCCTTAGTGTCCAGTCATATCATATGAAACATATACATAGGGGAAGACACAAGCTTGAAAGACAGCAATCCTTTCTGTGCATGAAGATAATCAGTAGAATTATCAGCACTTTCTGATAGTTCTGTTGTTTTTTTATTACTGTACTTTCCCTGTATATGCTCATATTTCTATACATTGTACTCACACTACTTTCCTTAGGGTCCAGTCACATCATGTGATACATATACATAGGGTAAATAGCAGCTTTCAAACAGAGCAATCATTTATTTGCATAAAGATAATCAGTTAGGTTATGAATTGTTTCTGCTACTACTTCTGCTTTTTTGCTTACTTCACTTTCCCTGTATACACCCATATTTGTATGTGTTCTTGTCTCTTTGTGTTTTGTTTGTAATAATGAAATTATGTAATACGTGGGTTTTATTAGCTACTTATTACATATTTCACAGTACGCAAAACTCTAATATGAAAACAGTTATCATTTCGTTATTCAACATATCAACATTATGAATATTGTACCTTCATCATATATGCTGCACACAATGCCTATGTTTCTGCATGAGTAGCTTAGTATACTGGATAGAACTTCATAATAGAATGCTATTTATATCAATGCATTGCTTAATGCACTAATTAGCTCATGATATGTATTCCAATGATCCTTGACAGTTTTTTCTCAACATTATAATAAGAATCCCTTGTATACACATTTCATGAAAAGTAAATACACAAGTGATGTAATCAGTGATGTCATCAATGACATTTGTGATGTCATCTTTGATGTCATGGGTGTTAGTCTTAGCAGTGCACGGTGGTGGCGCGAGTTATGGTTGCTTAGCTTACCATAACTGGTGAATTTCAAGGATTTTTCGGTTTTATTTGGAACTGCAATGTTGCTTTAACAAAGTTTTTTTACTAAATTTCATAGCTTTTTAGTAGCACAACTTAACCATAACGTCCTTTTAACAAAGTTTTTTTACTTAATTATATATATATATATATATATATATATATATATATATATATATATATATATATTCACTGATAAACAGCGTTGTTAAAGTGTTAAAGGGACGTTATGGTAAAGTTGCACTAGTAGAAACCTATGCAATTCGCTCACAAAAAACAGTGTTAAAGGGATGTTACGGGTAAGTTGCACTACTAAAAAGCTATGCAGTTCACTGTCAAAAAACGTTGGTAAAGGAACAATATGTTTCAGTTGCCCTAAGAAATACCTATCAAATTCACTGCAACAAGTACTTGAAAGGAACATTACACTTACTTTGTTCTAATAGCAACCTATCCATATTTTAGTTACAAGTAAAACAAAAAAAAAGCATAAATTCACCAGTTATAGTACCCTAAGCAATCATAACGTGCCCCACCACTGTGCACTGCTAAGACTAACACCCATGACATCAAACATGACATCACAAATATCATTGACCCAGAAACAGTATTGCACAATATCTCAGGCTCCACAGTCCCATTTCCATGTCCATCCTCAAAATCCCCAGATTTTGTGCTGCGTGCAGTCGTGAGGAAATAAATTGCAACCAGGGTAGGGGAGTTTGTTTTTTATTGGCAGCTCTGAAAAGAGCCTTTTTAAATGTATTTTTAGATGCTTCTAGTGAAACACCTTTTTTCAGTTTTTATTTGATGTTGTGTTTTCTTGTCCTCACATTGTTACAGTGAACTCTTCAACGCATCCTGTAGATGGGCAAACAAAACAGCATTAGCAATGGGCGACAACAAAATGCCATTTGCTTGGGAAAGCTCTGCATTTCTACAGCTAATGAGGTCATTGTTGCAGAAGAACATCCCACCATTGGACAAAAAAGTATACATGCTTCTGTTGATGAGACACCTTCCAACCTCTTGCTCGGAACAACATCCATGAATATTGTCCCATACTTTTCTTGGTGTTATGGATGAAAAAAACACCTTGGCAGAAGCTTCTTTACTACATTCAGCAACCTCTTCAGTCGACGGAAAAAACCTAAACAAGCCACATAACCCAAATGCATGACGACGTAGTGCATGACGACAACATCGACTGTTGCAAAAGTGACCAGGTCTCTGCAAAGTGCATGAATATCGGCAAAACTGCAGTCATAGACAGCGACCACAATGTGTCCATTCCTGCCAAACCGAAATTGTCATCAAAGTGTCTTTCCAAGGCATACTTGTGCACATCTATCACAAAGTTATCACCCAAAGTCAACAAAATGTGTTTCTCCATGTCAGCCAGCCTCACTAGGCAGAGTAATGTAAAACAGTATGACTGCCCCTTCCTGTGAGCCACACTCTCAGTTCAGCACGGCTAGCTTTTAAGAAAAAGCATAACTGTTTTTTACCAAGTTTAAATTGTCTAAGTAATGATTGAATTCTTGCCTTACATAATATACACTGTGGCTGATGACTGATTTCTGGCCCCTATACCGGCATTCTGCGACCATGCCCTCCACTAACTCCACACAAAGTCAAGGAAGTTAGCGAAACCAAGGATGGGGTAAGCCTCCATCCTAAGTATGATGTAGACCATAGCAGTTTGACATTTTATATAGATACCCAAACTAAGACATGTATCTCTCCTGCCCTCCCCTCCCGTCATCCCTCCAGGTGGGAACTTTACAAATAATTACAGACAAGGCTGTACTAAAACAAGACAAGGCATGCAGTCTGGCGCCTTTTGATAGCCCTGAAGAAAGTGGCACATCCACACCAGTCCACTGAAACCAGTCGGCTTATAAACAACCCAGTCTAGTGAGCTACAAATAAATCTCACAGAAGAGGGTCTCTCTCACTTAAAAAACAAGGAAAGAGAGACATCACGAGCATTACACAGGGAGACCCAACAAATTGCAGGAATCTCTGTGGGTTAGGTGGGGTTTCACTCTACTAACTGAAATAAAACAAAAAAACTGCAAGCAAACCACGTAGAAGCGAGTCCTCTGCAAAGATGTACGCATGAACTAGCAGACAGCACCAGACAAGAGGACAATCCTTATTTTTGTAATTGTTAATATTAATATTTCTCACAGAAATCTTCTCAAAACTTTTTTGTTTCTGCAATACGTTTTGTTTTAAACTGATTCTGCCGGACATAGAATCCAAAATAAAAGTCTGTATAATTAATTTGAATAGCGGACAACACATGCCTAATTTTTGGTTTGGCATGCACCTTTTAGCAAAAATGTTCCCTTTTGCAACAATAGACATGGAAGTCTATAACTATTGTTAGGGCAAGGTTTTTCCGCCTGTCCCGTCATTCCCTAACGAGGACTTATCAGAATCTTGTTTGTAAGGGCAAGAACGAGTCGAGGACAACACATGTTGGTACACTTGAATCCTTTGAAATGACTAACCTGTGTGGTTTCTTGGTGTGATAACAGATTTGGACAACCCACAGGAGGTAACCCTGAACAGTCCTATAGTGTTTAATAAAAACTGCATAGTGTGTGTCAGGGGCTCCCATTAGGGTGAGCAGTAACATGATGCTTTCCGTTGTCCATTACAAGCTGACTGCGTTAATGCTCTAAAACTCTTTATAGGGCTGTAAATGTACTGGTTCATGTAAAATCCATGCACACTGCTACTGGGGACAAAGCATCATTTTTGGTAGCTGTAAATCCCATAGGTGGCTCACAAGGCTGGGTCTCTCAAGTTTGTGAATTGATGTCCTCAAGGTTTATATGTTCTTGTGGTTTGAGGTTTTGCTTTTTATCTATTCGGGACAAGCATGGGGAGGGTTTGCAATAAAAATGTAACTCTTGGTAGGACGTTGCTTAGTTTTGGCTATTAGATGGTGTTGTATGCACTGCCCATATGCTAAAACTATTGGCATGGCAAGTGGACATAGGGGACAGATGGGATGTGATGAGGACCACAGCCTGTAGGTCTTATTAGTCACTTTCCATACCCACTGAATGTACATGGCTATGCTAGTCCCTAAGGCCTTGGGCAACAATTTCCTGACCCACTGCACTGAAAACGCTCCCTCGCCTGGAATGGCTTTGAATTGCTATGTGCTTTTTAGAGGATGACATTGTTATTTCTAAGCAGTCTTCTAACAGGTAATGGTTTGATTACAGGAGTTAATCAACTGTATCTTCAGCTACTTGATTTATGAGCAATTTATGTGTCATTCCATGAGTTCCCTGCACTCACTGAATTCCCATTAAAACAAGCATTGGACAAGCCAAAACTTTTGACTCTTGGATAGGCATTAGATAAGACATTTTCCAGGCAATGCCTTAATATGCTCAAGTACTAACACCGTTTGCCAGCTGTTGTCATATATGGCCAGGTATCAAAATTATAGCAGTGTCAGGAAAATCCTTACTATATACAATACATGTGTCTGGGATGATGGTGGAGTGACCTGAGCAGGCAGACAAGGGAAGCTAAATATTGTTCTGGCGGGGAGGGGTGTGGGATTCTGGTGGGGGAGAGTTGTACGGGATACTGACTGGTGTTGAGGTGTGTGCGGGCGAAGCGAGAAATATGACCTCAGACAATGACCGGACAAAAAGAATTACATGCCCACAAGGGAGGCTCCGGTGGCCAGGAGAGAACAGGAGCTGTTCCTTGTGTATTCCACCCATGTTGCTGGCCACCTGATTGTCTGGTGCCTAATACAGAGAAAGATATCATTATTCTGCTTAACCTGACTGTCCGCACAATGTGGGTTGAAAGCCCAGGTAAAGAGAGTTCAGAAATGCATTTTGCGACTCTTTCAGTGCACCCCGAATACACAGACGGACTGGTCTGACCCGGGAAGAACCAGACTGCCAGTCATAAAATTTGACAGGCACATTCTGCATGAACCAAAATGAGCCAGTATGCATGACATAGGCTTTGGTTGCACAGAGTGGCTCTGAACAATACTCAATTTTCCAACACCAACATAAAGTTTAGTCACTTTAAAGTATGTTTTGGTGCACATTTTGTCATTTTACCTAACAGTTTTCAAACGATTTCTGTAAAATGCAGTTTTCGCTTGCTACATATCAGTGCCCTCCCTCCTGCCTTCCAAGTAAAACTGTGTTTTGTCCATTATCTGACTGCTTCAGCACCTGCTTGCCCAACCAGTGCAAACATTGTTTTCTTGTTGATGGTTTCTACCTTTGAGCCTAAAGCGACATGTGGTCGTTGGCCTTTTCTCATTTAAGGAGTGGGAGCTGGCATAGCAATCTCTCGAGACAAATAGTTACCACTCATAGGCCCTCATTAGGACCCTGGCGCTAAGTGTTTAACGGCGCCGTAAAAGGCTGCAGCGCCGTTCAACACTTAGCGCCTTACTACAAGATCCCTTTGCGGGACCCGACCTGAACGGCTGGTCTAGACCAGCCGTTAAAGTAGGGACCCGCAAAGGGACTCTCGAGGTAAGTACGGTACCGCAATTTGCATTACCGTACTTACCGCCTTCCCCAGTCCCATTGAGCCCTATGGGGCAAAAATGGGAATGGGGAAGTGCCAATGTTCAATGGGGAATTACCGCCCCGCCAACCTTAGAATTGGGTGGTAATTCCCCATTGAACATTGGCGGACTCGTTACGATACCGGCACCAACCATGGTGCTAATAGCGCATTGGTTTAGCGCCAGTATCGTAATGAGGGCCCTAGTGTCTACAAGCCACTCACGCCAGACACAAATTAAAAATCAAAGTAAAGCCTGCAGTTGACTTTTGTGAAGGGATGGGATAGACACGTGCTACCTGTAATGATGCTACCTGGTTATAAAATGGCAACTGCTGGTAAATGTTTGTGAGTACTTGGGCATATGGTGGCAATGCCTAGCAAGGGCCTATCTAATGTCCATACCAGAGACAAAACAGCTATCTTTGCCACTGCTAGTTTTTAATATTAGTGCAATGAATAGATTAAAGGACACTCATAGTGCTTGAAAATCAAGTGTCCGAAGGCACATCCAGATAAGATATTTTTCTTACACCAGGTTTACAGCTGCATTTAATCCATTACCTCTCTGATGGCGGCCTGGAAATAACAATTGCATCCCCATAAAAGCCAGCAACTTGATGTCAGTGCACGGTTGAGCTAGCCCCAAGAGATCCCAGGAGAGGGTGTTAATTGGGCGGGTAGGTAGGTAGTGGATAGGAATGGCATGGGTCTGGGCAGTCATTGGGTCTCATGCCATTGTTTGAGAGGTCCCCTTAACCATTGGACTATTGTGTGGTTTTGTCCGTGCTGGGAGCTTCATGTCATGATCTCTGCTTCCAAAAGGTCAAGACTTACCCAACTCCCTTGGAAGCAGACCCATAACCCAGGTTCCGAGTGCCAACCAGTCCCAATTGGGACCTTTTGGACCCTGTCCTGGCGCCAGTGGCACCAGGCTCATAAATATGCCCAGTCCCAGCGCTGGAAGCGCCGGGCTCATAATGCTTGGGTGGACTTACCTGCAGCAGACCATGCTGCTTACTTACCTGCCAGTTGAGCCTCTAATCCTCTTCTGTTTGGGACTACTTTTCCTGTTGGGTGGGGCAGGAGCCACTCCCTAGGTTCAGAACACTGGAACTCTTCTGGAAAGCAGGAACTCTTTTCTTACCTAGGCGAGGCTGTGGAAGGAGACACCTAAGCACTGCAGGAGGCTATTTAAACCACACCCGATGGATGAATCTTGCTTTGCGTTATTCTGCATCCTCTGCAGCAGAACGCTCATCGTGTCTTCTGCATCTGATCCTGGGCCTAAGGGAAAAAGGCTTACCATCCTGAATCCAGTCTTCAGCAACACCTATAAAGACAAGAAAGAACAGGTTAGCATTACGGTCTTCAGTGACAGCGCTTCTCTTACCTGGTCCATCAGCTGTCACCAACGCCTCGCGCTGCATTCCGGCATCTGAAAGACAAAGGCTTACCTACGCTTCGCGTGCTCCGGAGGTCTTCGCACTGCATTCCGGCATCTGAAAGACAAAAGCTTACCAACTCTTCGCACGCTCCGGAGGCCTTCGGCGCTGCATCCCGCATCTGAAAGACAAAAGAAGGTGCGTTTAAAGACATTGGGTAACTTTATTACTCACGTGCCATTACTCCTTCCCACGCCGAATCCAGTGGGTATTGCGGCACCCTTCAGCAGCTCTGAACTTGTACCTGCAAGATAAAAGGACAGTTAGTGCGCATCGTGAAGCAGGCAACAAGCGCTTACTTACGTGCTTCCAGGCGCTTCTATTCCTCACACGGGTTCCATCCTCAACTCACTTCAGCCCGTCATCCGCCATCGCCGGAACCCTGCAAAACAAGAGACATCATTACAAAAGACTTTTAAAGACATTTGAAGTACTCGGAATTTACCGTTCGTGCAGTAAACGACGGACAGCAGTCCTCTGAGGTCAAGAGGCCTGCACCCTTATCCAGTGAAGAAACTGGTTACGGCACCCTGCCCCGAGGCAGATGGAGAGCTCGGCGTTCACTTACCTAAGGTGAGAGCGTTAACCTTTGGGGTTCTACAGGAGAAGAGAAGGGGAAGAAGAGAGAGACACCCAATAACCCCAGTTCATTAATCCCAAATGTTCTATCTGCAGACATCTTCCTCTTCGAGTCAGACATACAGTGCACAGAGGTCCAGCCCAAAGAGCCAACCGTGTGTTACACATCACCTTTGAAGATACGGTATTCGCCCAGTCAAGACCGGCGCCTCTGCGGGAATCAGGTGAGCGTTACAGAACGCAAAGCCTACCGCAAAACTCCCGCCCAGGCGCTATGGAAACCTCGGATACCGACCAGCTAGCCCAGTTACTTGGGGAACTAAGAGCAGAAGTGCATGCAGCCCATCAGGAAACGAACGCTCTAAGAAGGGAACTGATTATTTCCAAGGAGCGAACAGACGATCTCGCTAGACAATTGCTACAGTCACAAGCCGGACAGACCCCATTACCCGCATCAGGGGCAAATCTTCCTTCAACATCCTCTATGAATCCAGTGCAAATCAACCTACCTGGGAATGTACCTCTGGCTCCGCCCGAACGATTTTCTGGTGACCCAAAGAGGTTTGCAGTATTTATTAATCAGTGCCGGTTGCATTTCTTATGCCGGCCAGCAGCCTTTCCAACTGATCAAGCTAAAGTAGCTTTCGTGCTTTCGTACCTTAGTGGCAATGCGGCAGACTGGTCGATCCCTCTAGTTAATCAAGATGATCCGGTTCTCCATGATTTTCAAGCTTTTCAGCTCAGTATGGAAAAACTGTTCGCAAGACATTCACAGGGGCAGGCCTTGGACAATGAGCTTCTTTCGTTGCGACAGGGTAATCAAGACCTTTTGGCTTATATTGCGTCTTTCAACAGACTGATAGTGGAAACTCAATGGCCTGAGGACAAAAGGATTACGCTGTTTTATAGAGGTCTACGTGGAGAGCTCAAAGATGTGTTAGCCCAAGTAGTGAATCCCCCGCAAGATTGTTCGGACTATATAGACTTAGTCGTTCAAATAGATCACAGACTGCAGAACAGGAAGGCCGATCGTTCCAAGTTTGATGCTCGAGTATTTTCCAAACCACCAACTCCTTCCAAAGGAGTAGACTCCGGGGAACCCATGCAAATAGGGGGCCTGAAAGGACCACTAACACAAAAGGAGCGGGAAAGGAGAAAACAGTTGCAATTATGCCTCTATTGCGGAAACTCAGGGCACTTTCTTCAAGACTGTCCGGTGAAACCAGCCAAGAAGGCAGTAGGAGCTGCAGTTACCAAGGTCACAAACTCTGAGCAGGGAAACGACCTCGCCCGACAAGAATAGAGGTCCTCTTGCCGAGCGTTAAAACCAGTTCCGTGACCTCGCATTTCGTGATACCTATGGTCCTCATTAGCCCTGATCATCCGGATCGATTACATGCGATTGAAGCTTACGTCGACAGCGGTGCCATCGGCAATTATGTGGATCATGAAATGGTTTTGAGGATGAATCTAACTCTTTGTCCCAAGGCTGTAAAGGACGTCATTACTACGGTGGATGGTACGGAGATAGCCTCCGGACCAGTAACGCATACCACTCAAGAAGTGACGCTAGTAAGTCAAGATGGACACCATGAGAAGATCGTGTTCGATGTGATCAAGGCCCCTCAATTCCAGATTATTCTAGGAATACCTTGGTTAGAGAAACACAATCCTCAGATCGATTGGCGAGCAAGAACGGTTCAGTTTCGAGAATGTGTCTCTACTTGTCACCCTCCACCTGGTGTTGCACTAGCAGCAATTTCTTCGGAGACTCCCCAGTTACCTCCCGAGTACCTAGAATTCCAAGATGTTTTCCGGAAGGATCAGGCTAACTCTCTACCTCCTCATAGGTCTTATGACTGCCAGATAGACCTGATACCTGGATCTACTCCTCCTTGTAGTAGAATTTACGCCCTCACCGAGCCTGAGAACCTTCACCAACGACAATACCTGGATCAATACCTAGCGAATGGGTTTATTCGTCCTTCCAAGTCCCCTGCTTCTTCAGCTTTGTTCTTCGTTCCAAAAAAAGAAGGGGACCTTAGAACTTGTATAGATTATCGTGCCCTGAACCAGATCACCGTTAAGAATAGATATCCGTTACCTTTGATCCCTGAACTCCTGGACCAAGTCAGAAAAGCATGCATATATACAAAGCTGGATCTTAGAGGAGCCTACCACTTGGTACGAGTAAAAGAGGGCGATGAATGGAAGACGGCCTTCCGCACCAAGTATGGGCTATTTGAATATCAGGTCATGCCCTTCGGATTTTGCAATGCCCCGGCCGCCTTTCAATATTTTATGAACGATGTCCTCAGAGAGCTCATAGATGTGTGTGTTGTTGTTTACATTGACGACATCCTCGTTTATTCTTCATCGGAATCTGAACATCGGAAACACGTGAAAATGGTCCTCGAGAGATTGCGTCAACACAAACTTTTCGCCAAGTTGGAAAAATGTGTTTTCAACGTGACTGAAGTTGAGTTCTTGGGATTCATATTATCACCTAGCGGAGTGCGTATGGATTCAAAGAAGGTCGATGCAATTCTCAAATGGCCATCACCATCCTCCGTAAAAGGTGTTCAAAGCATGTTAGGCTTCGCTAACTTTTACCGCAGGTTTATCCCCGAATTCTCTCGAATAGTCCAGCCCATCACCGCCTTGTTAAAGAAAAACAAACGTTTTGAATGGTCTACCGAGGCGGAGCAAGCTTTCCAGAATTTGAAGACTAAATTTATCTCTGCACCAATTTTAAAACATCCTCGCCCCGAACTCCCCTACATCGTTGAAACTGATGCTTCGAGCCTTGCCATGGGGGCAGTTCTATCACAAAAGGACCCAGTAACCAATCAGTTGCATCCCGTGGCATTTTGGTCCCGCAAATTCTCGCCTCCTGAAATCAATTACACTATTACTGATAAGGAACTTCTGGCTATCAAGTCTGCCTTTAAGGCTTGGCGGCATTATCTTCTGGGGGCCCGACACACCGTTACTGTGATTACGGATCACCGAAACCTGCAATATTTGAAAACCGCAAAAGCCCAATCCTCTAGACAACTCCGTTGGGCACTATTCTTTGCCGAGTTTGACTTCATAATTACCTATCGACCTGGTACAAAAAACGGTAAAGCTGATGCCCTTTCTCGGATGGGAGTGGAAGAACACTTGATCAACCCTAAACCTGTACCTATCATTCCCGAACAAAGAATTCTGGGTGTAATCGCCACACAATCCATAGAGGAAGTTAAGGATAAAGCCAGGCAACTTGTAACTCCAGCAGACATACAGAATTGGCATCTGCAGGGAAAGGACTTTGCAGTGAAGGACAACTTATTGTATTTCCAAGAACGATTATACCTGCCCAGCACAGATTTACAGAAAAAGGTAATCGCTTGTTATCACGATTCCTTAATGGAAGGACATCCCGGTATGGCCAAAACCTCAGAAAAGATCAAGCGCTACTTCTGGTGGCCGTCTTGGAAAAAAGATATCAGAGACTTTATAATGTCCTGTGGAGTATGCGCCCAAAACAAGAGTCAAAAGGAAAAACCAGCCGGCCTCTTACGCCCTATTGACATCCCACCTCGCCCTTGGCATACGCTTTCTATGGACTTCATCACCGATCTACCTCCATGCTCCGGATACAATACGATCCTAGTAATCGTGGACTTATTCTCCAAGATGGCGCATTTCATTCCACTCAAAGGCTTGCCAACAGCAACAACTCTGGCACGAGAATTTCTCGAAAACATCGTCCGACTGCACGGTTTTCCTTCAGTTCTAATTTCGGATCGAGGTAGTCAATTTATTTCTCATTTTTGGCGAAGTTGCTGTCGGTCGGCTCAAATTGATGTGAGACTATCGACCAGTCACCACCCTCAAACCGACGGACAAACCGAGAGGACCAATCAAACTCTGGAACAGTATTTATGCTGCATGCTGCAACAAACTGAAAAAACTTGGAAAGATATCCTTTGGATAGCCGAATATGCCTACAATAACTCTGTCCACTCGGGAACTGGGAAAACCCCGTTTTTTCTTCTATACGGCAGTCACCCTCGAACCTCGGAGTTGGATCCACTCCAAGATCTTGGAACACCAGCAGTAGACTACCTGCATTCTACAATCACCCAAGCCTTTAAGGAAGCCGTGTCTCACCTTCAAGGGGCTAAGGAACAATACAAGAAAGGAGCAGATCAACATCGGAAGGAAGCCCCCCAATATCAAGTAGGAGATCAAGTCTGGTTATCCACCAAATATCTACCTCTAAAAGGACCACGCACATTCAACCCAAGATACCTTGGTTCCTATTCCATCACTACCATAGTAAACCCAGTAGCGGTCAAGTTGGACTTGCCCCCTCACATGAAGATACATCCGGTCTTCCACGTCTCTCTATTAAAACCCGTGCAACCTCAAACCCGACTAACTAAATCTCCAAAACCTATCCTAGTTGATGGAGAACTCGAGTTTGAAGTCAAAAGCATCCTGGACTCCAAGATCTCCAAATCTAAACTATTTTACCTAATTGACTGGAAAGGCTACGGCCCCCAAGAAAGATCCTGGGAACCTGCAGAAAATGTCCACGCTCCTCGTCTAATCAAAAGATTCCATCGAACCTTTCCTGACAAGCCCAAACCCCCGGAGAAGCCCGGTTTGGGAGGGGCCTTGAGGGGGGGTGCTGTCATGATCTCTGCTTCCAAAAGGTCAAGACTTACCCAACTCCCTTGGAAGCAGACCCATAACCCAGGTTCCGAGTGCCAACCAGTCCCAATTGGGACCTTTTGGACCCTGTCCTGGCGCCAGTGGCACCAGGCTCATAAATATGCCCAGTCCCAGCGCTGGAAGCGCCGGGCTCATAATGCTTGGGTGGACTTACCTGCAGCAGACCATGCTGCTTACTTACCTGCCAGTTGAGCCTCTAATCCTCTTCTGTTTGGGACTACTTTTCCTGTTGGGTGGGGCAGGAGCCACTCCCTAGGTTCAGAACACTGGAACTCTTCTGGAAAGCAGGAACTCTTTTCTTACCTAGGCGAGGCTGTGGAAGGAGACACCTAAGCACTACAGGAGGCTATTTAAACCACACCCGATGGATGAATCTTGCTTTGCGTTATTCTGCATGCTCTGCAGCAGAACGCTCATCGTGTCTTCTGCATCTGATCCTGGGCCTAAGGGAAAAAGGCTTACCATCCTGAATCCAGTGTTCAGCAACACCTATAAAGACAAGAAAGAACAGGTTAGCATTACGGTCTTCAGTGACAGCGCTTCTCTTACCTGGTCCATCAGCTGTCACCAACGCCTCGCGCTGCTTTCCGGCATCTGAAAGACAAAGGCTTACCTACTCTTCGCATGCTCTGGAGGTCTTCGCACTGCATTCCGGCATCTGAAAGACAAAAGCTTACCAACTCTTCGCACGCTCCGGAGGCCTTCGGCGCTGCATCCCGCATCTGAAAGACAAAAGAAGGTGCGTTTAAAGACATTGGGTAACTTTATTACTCACGTGCCATTACTCCTTCCCACGCCGAATCCAGTGGGTATTCCGGCACCCTTCAGCAGCTCCGAACTTGTACCTGCAAGATAAAAGGACAGTTAGTGCGCATCGTGAAGCAGGCAACAAGCGCTTACTTACGTGCTTCCAGGCGCTTCTATTCCTCACACGGGTTCCATCCTCAACTCACTTCAGCCCGTCATCCGCCATCGCCGGAACCCTGCAAAACAAGAGACATCATTACAAAAGACTTTTAAAGACATTTGAAATACTCGGAACTTACCGTTCGTGCAGTAAACGACGGACAGCAGTCCTCTGAGGTCAAGAGGCCTGCACCCTTATCCAGTGAAGAAACTGGTTACGGCACCCTGCCCCGAGGCAGATGGAGAGCTCGGCGTTCACTTACCTAAGGTGAGAGCGTTAACCTTTGGGGTTCTACAGGAGAAGAGAAGGGGAAGAAGAGAGAGACACCCAATAACCCCAGTTCATTAATCCCAAATTTTCTATCTGCAGACATCTTACTCTTCGAGTCAGACATACAGTGCACAGAGGTCCAGCCCAAAGAGCCAACCGTGTGTTAAACATCACCTTTGAAGATACGGTATTCGCCCAGTCAAGACCGGCGCCTCTGCGGGAATCAGGTGAGCGTTACACTTCAGGCGGTTCATTGACCTATGGACTGTTTCATTTTTTTAGCCCATCTGTGTCAGTGAGCCATGCCCTGCATTTAGCCTATCTCTGTAAGTGAGCCATATCTTGCATTTAGCCCATGTGTGTTAGTAAGCCATGTCCTGCATTTAGCCCATCTAAGGAAATGTACTGCCACTAACTAACACTACTAAAAACTCACCCTTCTGAATAGAGCTTCTCAAACTCCGAGCTGAACATAATTATACCTCTACAGAACAACAAACCAAACGCACTTCACAACACCAAAACCATGAAACAAACCACACATAGTCTCGCCCAACACCCACATGGCAGCTTTCAAGTTGTAAACACACCTTCGCTCAGTGAACGGTGTCAACCGAGCTGAAGCTTCCAACAGAACATCACAGTTGTTCGCCCTGATGCCCCTGGGCCTGGTGCGCTTTACAAATAAATAAAATACAAATACAACTACAAATACAGCTCTCTTGCTCTTTTTCCCGCTTATTCCTACTAACTTACTTGTCTCCTTCCTTGCTTTACAGGTCCGCCAACGCCCCCACCCCACCCGAAACCAATCAGGTGGCAACAGTGCGCGGTGTAAGAACCTTTAACATAACAGAAGATAACATTATTTCAACTGGGAGATTCAAGACATCAAAACAGCATATAATTGCTAGGTGGTCATGGGATGAATTGTTAGGGCTGTTGGAATCTGGATGAGTGTTTATCATCTGTCTCTCTTCTTTTCTTACAGTCCTTCATCACCTTTGCATTTGTGACCATTGAGAGCGGATGTTTCCTGATGTTACTTTCAACCTGATGCTTTGGGATAGTGTGTTTCCTTAATGCAGCTCATTGGAGTTTCAGGAGAAAAGTTTATTGTCATCTTTTTAGGAAGTCGATTGTTTACCTTCCTGGACGTCCTCGCCTTGACAGATCCCTGAGGATGAAGAGCAGTTCCAGAACGTAGGTGACTCCAGAGGAGAAGCTCTGGAATTCATGTTAAGATTGTCAATAGCAGTAAAAACTGGAGGTATTTCAATCAATCAATTAATTGCACTTTATTTGGCATATAAACGGCCATCAAAGTACAACATATTTTGCAACACATATGCAATCGTGCGCTAAAATTCATACAATTTAGATCAATGTCAACACTTAATTCTATGTCTAAAATGCATGCATTTAATATCAACATTCCATACATTTAAAGGACGCTACCTTAAATACGATATATACACCAAATTCATAAAAAGCACATTCAATTCATATGAATATATGCAATACATAATGCAAAACTGAATAAATAATTAAAAAGCATTAACCAACCTTTATTGGTTGTAAATCCAAAAATCGTTTCCTAATTGCACAAGCGCTTACTAAAAACTTTGCAGCCAAATTAGCTATTTCATCTTTTTTACAGGTTTGTAATATTTTACTGCCTTAACAACCAGACTCATGCTTTCTCTTATTAGGAGTAGCTTTATCGCTTTGCTTCTAGACTTGGAGTACACAGGGCAGAAAAATAAAACGTGCACAACTTTTTCTAAAACTTTACGGAGAGGGACATTTCTTAAACCATTTTGTGGCCATGTCTGTGGCAAAATATCTAGATATAACTTTAATAACATGATTCTATAGATCGACTTTTGAATCCATGTTAGAGAGGGTTCATAACCATTGCTATCTTTCATTTCTAGATAATCTGTAGTGTTCTGCCATATTATTTGACCATCCAAAAAATGGGCCTGAGCTTTATTATCAAAGGTCTTTCTTAACGCACATTTTATTTATTTCTTAAAAACACTGCATTTGCTCCAGAGGTGGCCATATCCAAGATCAACAATAATGGTTTTAATAGACTTTAACCACTCACAACTACTTGTGTTTTGAAAACTCTTCTAGAGTGTTACAATGGAGCCAAAAATACATAATTTTAAGAAACATCATAATTAATTGGAAGAATACCTCATTCCATGTATACAGGTATTGTAGATGCCTTGCGAGGTAAAGCCAACCGCGTTTTCAAACATGTTCATTCCGCAACTTCTAGGACAGTCAAAGGAGCATGGCCTCAGAGGTCTGTGCCATAAGCTGCAGCAGAATGTGATGTGACCATATAAACTTCCAAGGCCGTTTGGATAGCCTTGCCACCAGATTTGTTTATTAGTGAGAGCCATACACCTATCTTTTGTTTCATTGTGCATTCACTTTTCTTCCACTGGGAGGCCCAAGTCCCGTCAGGAGCAATCCGAACACCCAGATAGTCAAATATATCGACTACCAAATATGTTCTTTTGTTTAGTTGTGTCCATGGTTGTTTTAGATATCAAAGCCACATCATCTGCATAGAGTTATAAAAAAACATGGTTGTCTCCTATCCTAGGGGTATCACACTCTGTACTCTGGATTTGTGTTACTAATTCAATTATATAGATATAAAATAAGAAAGGGGACAAATCACAACCTTGCCACCTCCCTATATTTACATTGTAATACCCTGCATCCTCTCCTTGCCGCCCCCTATATTTACATTGTAAATACCCTGTATGATCTCCTTGTCTCTCCCCTATATTTACATTGTAATACCTTGTATGCTCTCCTTGCCTCTCCCCTATATTTACATTTTAATACGTTGTATGCTCTCCTGTCAAGCCACACTTTACTCTAGGTTTGCTTCTGTCATAAAAAATGTGCACAGCTTGAAACTCATTTTTGGCATCCTGATATCTTCTATCACTTTCCACTTTCCACAATTTGGATCAGTCCATAGTTTAAAATGCCGTTTTTAAATCAACAAAAATAATATAAAGTGTCTTTCATATTTTTTATTGGATTAAAAATAATTGTATTTAAATCATTTGACCATTCTGCAAGCCTGTATAGTAAGAATATCCCATATATCTTAACACAGGAGTCAATCAAAGAAATGGGGCGATAGACTGTGTTAGGCAGAATTATATGCAGTACCCTTTGGGAACACCACACACAATTAGGACTACAAGTGACAGTACACATTCACCTTTGGTAAAAGCCTGTACTACACAGAAAAGTGGTAGCGATGGCTGAACAGCCAGACTTGCCTCATGTCTAAGTGAGCAGTATCAATAGTTACACAAAGGCCAGCAATTACTATGATTCAAACAAACACTGACTCAAGGTTTCTGAGTAAAAGAATATACATTTATTTATATATCAGCTATAAAACATTTCACTAAAGTAAAGCAGTTGAAAAATCACACTCTTAATACACTACACCACACCCGATAGATTCTGGACAAGTTAGGCTCAAAATGAAGTGAGAGCAAAATGGCACTCCAGCAATATAAAAGGAAGGGAAAGACAAAGTTAGACAAGAATTGAGCAGCACCAACAAGTAAGTAAGCAGGGCAATCTAGAAAAAGTAACTACACTGAGGAAATCAGATTTAAGGGACAACCGGATTTGAACAGTACCTTAAATGGAGAAGAAGGCTGTAGCTGAGACGGACGTTCCTTGCAGGTCCTGCATGCTCACGGTTCCTGAAGTGACTGTTGGACTGACACGAAGTAGGAAGACTGGAGGGTCCTGCACGGCCCAGGGAAGAAACCAGCAGCAGAGCAAAGCAACGAATAAAAGGTGCGCTCCTTAAAACGCAAGCAGGGTAGTTTGGTAAACTGGCTGTTCCCACCAGCTCAAGGGGAGAAGATTCCTTCTAGATCTTCCCTGTCGTTGGAGTATGAAGATTTGGACCGGCAGCAGGGCTTCACCGGGAGGTTCAGTCGTGGTAGAGGTCCTCTTCTGTCAGCTTCTCTTTGGATCTCTCGTTCCAGTGGTGACTCTGCCTTTCCAGCCACAGAGAGCTGCTTTTTATGCAGTTTTCCCCCATTCACACAGCCTGGCTGTCAATCACACAGCAGGGTAGCTGTCCCGCCAGGACAGTCACCACAACCAATCAGTCCAGAGTGCGACATGGGTCTCCAAGGAGACCCTGTGCAGGGAGTCCTAAACCCCTCCCTCACATCCTGTCCCCCCCAGACATACAGGAGCCTAAGGAGGGTTTCTGTGCAGAAGCCCGCAAAAGGACGGCAAACAAAGGAACCAAACCTGGTTTGGTGCGCAAAGTAAAACATGAGAAAGACTGTTATAAAAAGAAATGGTGACTAAACCCAGCCGGAACCATATAAAAATGTATATGGTCTAGCGGGTTTAAGTTCAGGGCTACCAAGATAGCCTAAAACAATACCAGGGTCATTTAATATAACCACGGTAGGAACAATAGGGCAGTTACCACTGCCACCAACCAAGTCTTAAAGAAAAGGGAGGGAAACAATGCTCCAAGAGAAACAGACAAAAAGGGATAAGTGGTATCCTTTTCCAGAGCTCTATTTAAAATTGTTTGTACTGGGTTTGTGAGTTTTAAAAGAGACTAATAAAGTCAATGGCAACTTTACATGTTCTGGGAGACAGTAGTCAGTCCCAGAAAATGGAGTCGGAGTTTGGAAGTCAAAAAACAACCTTGTGTTACTGCACTGAAGGTGCTGTGTAACACACAGTAAAAAGATGATCCCTATGGTGTAGGTGAGGCTCCACAGTGTTTGAACACAAGAAAATGTTAAACACACACAACAAAACACATGTAAGAGTGGGAATAAAAGGCTCACACTCTTACCAGGTGAAAAAATAAATCCCAGAAATCCAGCAAAGCTGCTGAGGGACTCGGTAGGTAAGGGAAATTAGCCATTCTTGAGAATTCTCCCTAACAGTCATTTCATGTGTAGTGTTGTCGATGTTAAAATTGCATGCAATTTCGAATTTACATGAATGTCTTTGCGTTTTTGTTTTCATTTTTTCTCAAAGTGCATCTCTTGCCAACTTTCTCATTTCAAAGGTCGGATGGTAAGATTGGGCACAGCTCACTCTATTTTTGAAATGTGCCTTTGCTCATTGTAATACACTTGCACTGTGAAACCTGTCATATGCATAACTGTTGCCATGTGTAAATTGTACATTTAGCTGTTACCATGGTCGCAGGACATGGGGGAGCAGGGAGGACAAATCCCCCTCACAATTTTAAGTGGGGGGGATATAATAGCCTTTATCCCCCCCCAGAATGTGTGTCTCTAGTGCCTTCACCTCAATGCCATGTGTGTGTGTCCTGCTGCAAGTATTTCACATGAGGATTTGTCTGGGGTCAGTAATACTGCCTTCTTTTAGGCTCCTCTGTATTATATGTGCCCCAACTTCCATTTCATTGATAGTGCCGAAATCCTCCATGTCTGATGAAGCTGCCTTCTCCTGCACTGAGCTTGCGCAAGGGATGAGCAGACAAGTCCCACTCGCTGCACACATACATCACTAACAGAACTTGCTACATTAACTGATTAGAAACGCCCTGGGCTTTACTGAAATATGCAAGCTGCCATGTTCCTTGATTATGGGAGTGTTTTGAATAGTAAGACATTAGAAAACTGCAGGGTGGGGTTAAAAAAGTATAGGGGACCCTGCATTCAGTGCCATTATACTTGCCGGAGATGAGGCATCTTGCATGCACTGTCGCGTGATGACTCTATGTTATGTTATGTTAATATGCATTTGTATTGCACGCTTCACCACTGTAGTGCACGCATGGTGCTGAAACCTGTCTGGATAGTGGTATATGGTGCCTCCACCCAGAGAAAACCAGACCGTGGTCTGTGTGGGAAAGGCCAACGGAAAAAGGGTCTGAGAAGTAGGATTAGAAAAGGAGCCACATTTAAGAAATTTAAGGCAGAAGCGTCATATAATTGGCCCATAAAATGCGGTCTCTTCAAACAGAGTTCAAACAAAGTTGTTTGCTATTTTCATTGCTCGGATTTTGCATCATCGGAATGCGGCTGCATAGATGCCAACATGACCCAATCCAATATGAAGGTGCTTATCCAGTCCTGTGTTTTTCTTTGCATTCTGGGACTTGTAGACCGAGTTTTATAATGGGAAGAGTGGAACTACAAGTGCCAGAATGCAAAGAAAATAACCAGGACTGGATAAGCACATTCAGATAAGAATGGGCCATGTTGACAAGTATGCGGCTGGGTGATGAAAAAGGAAAAGGTGCGAGGAAGAGTAGAGTAGGAGTGGGGAACATGGGTTGTCCCCACTCATTTTGGTGGGGTTACGAGCTGGAAAAGTAGCATGCAATGACTGAGTTTCTGCACGCAGATCAGCGGAAAAGGGCCAGTCTGCACAGGCCAGAGAAGGAATGTAAACAGTGAAATAGGGAGTGTTTGGGAGGTAGATTGGCATTGGGATGCCATGGGAAATAGCTGGGTACAGGGTGAAATCTCCCACTCAAATTGGACTTACAGAAATGCCTGTTAAAACATATGTCAACCCTCCCGGCCCCCACTGAAACCAAAAATAGTTGTCTCCGACAATTGAGGGGACAGGGAGGTGGAATGGAAAATCAAAGCGGGCATTGTGTTTCAGTTTTCAGAACATTTTGCCAGAATTTATTTTACCTAACACTGTCTTAGGTTATTCTACCACATTTTCCAGAGAATTCCCAGCACACATGATACATTGATCAGTGACGATTAATGATCTAATGTCTTCTGAACAATATATTGTAGAACCAGTGTTTTGCAGGTGGTACTATGACATGAAACTGAGGGAGAGGAGTATGATAGTTGTGAAAGTAAAGGTGTGTCTAATCATTGGCCGAGGATCACACAAATGTTAACAGAGGAAAAGAGGGAATAACACCCACCCGTGACTCCAAACCATTTTCAGAGGACACACTTCCTAGTAGATTGATTGCATTGCACTAGAGTAGCCCATCAAGATGTGTTCAAGTGTGCCATTGATCTGTGGGGGTTCCATTGGACGATAACATGTTTAAATGGTGAGGATAATCTGGGGGTGTCAAATGTTGGCTTAGTAAAGGTAGATGTGGGAGCACAAAAGGGGAAGGGGGATCATCTTGATCCTCCAAGAACTCTATTTGCTTAGACACTGGATGATGGAAGAGTTTGTGTAACCAGTGATAGGTGCTGTGAATAGAATTCAGTGCAGGAGCTCAGAGAGGCCATCAAATCTTAGTGATATGCACCCACCAATAGCAGCAGAATAGACCCTGAGTCCACCACTATTACTTCCTCTCGAGGACATAAAAACCTTCCCACTGCTACCATAGGAGATGCAGACACATGCAGCCACTTCATCTGTATCCCAACAAATAGAAACATGGCTTTCCCGCCCTGCCCAAAATACCATCTATGTGTCATTGTCATAGCCCCTGCACACATTGCAGGAGCATTAGTGGGTACCTAATAACACTATGGCAGTGCTTGGCAAGTGCCTTTTCCATGCCTACATTAAAGCCCAAACGTTTGGCTTTGTCAACACTTGTTTTAAAATAGGGATGCAATTGCATTTTTGGTACCCACCACTAGCTGAATAATGAATTGTAGACAACGTTTAATAGAGGCCACCATAAGCCATCTGGGTGACCCAGAAAAAAATAAAGCAGAGTCTTGAGATTCACAACAGCACTGCTTCCTCTATCCATGTAAATCCAGTGAACACCCTGGTGCCGAGGTATGATTGCAGCCCATACACTGCTGAAAAGGGGCACACTCATGTTCCATCATTGAGGGTTCAAGTGAAATAGCATAGGATGGGTTGGAAAAACTCCATAAAGCATCTGCAATTAAAGCGCAGGTGAGAGTATTATAAAAGCCCTCTCTAAATGTCCATCGCTGGGAGGATTTTATACTCTGAACTTTTTTTCTTTTTGTTAATTTTCTTCTGTTTTCTTTTCTTCTTTTCTCTTGCTTTATACAGTGATGATATATGTGATTTAATACGTACTGCTATTTTAATTTTGTGATTTTGTAAAAAGTTCTTTGACTAAAACACAATATATAAATTTAAAAAAACAAAGTCCCCAAGGTGTCCCCTGTCCTCCCCAGATTTTATGGGTCTCCTACGCCCCTGGCTGTTACGATAAAACAAACATTTCAAAGTCACTTGGTATTCTGGTGCATTTTTGCGGCAGTCGATCATTTTATTTGAGCTGCACAAAGAGGCAAGTGCTTGATAATAAATATTTCTGATTGAAGTATCTGCTGTGAACTCTCTAGCTAGAATGTGAATGAGGGTGAAGTATTTCAATTTGCCTTTTTACAGTTGTGAGATCAGCCAAAAAAGCATATTGGTGGCACCGTACATAAGATCTCACAAGGAAACCCAAAAAGTTGGCCTGGGTGTACTAAGTCCAGTATTTTGTTATAGGAAGTAACCATGGTAAAAACAGTTGTTAGCTAATATTCTGAAGTTAGTCTCACTAATGTAAAATGAGATACCCCAACAAATTACCACAAGAGATACTACCATCCTAAAATACCACCTTTTACCACCATAATAAAAATAGCAAAAAGTTAGGTATAACCCTAAAATATTTCCCATTGTGCAATGTTGGATGCAATCACCTTAATGACCAATTTTTCCTATCTCCTAAGCATAACTCCTTGCTTTAGACCTTGAAGGCTACTTTTTTGCATTGTTATCCTTGCATGATGTACACTCCATTGAAGACAGCACCCAGTACTTTTTGTGCATTCAGCCAGTGTTTGTTGCTCTAATTGAAACAGCCCTTTATTTCAGGGTGGTATTATTGCTTCTCAAATCAGTTGAAGAAAAATTGGAGTGAAACAAATTACATGTTATTCGAAGCTTGCTATACACTCCCTTTTACTGTGATTCGACCTGACAATGTTTAGCAGGAGGGTCCTGAGAAGGGAGTGCAGGCGGCAATCTCCTGCTGGGACATACAACATGCTCCAAAGTCTGCAAGTCTCCTGCATGGTAAGGGGGCATGGTTTCTAGTCCTCCACCTTCTATGTCTTCAATAACCGAGCACAGAACCAGTGGTTAAAGTATACGAAAAGAAGTAGCAGAACTAAGTTCTCTGCTGGCCTGCCCCCGCTCCCCACAAACGCCATCGCAACGCACCCTCCCAAGTGTAATCCAAACCCCGAAACAAACACACCTGCTGTTTAAGGGAATGCTCAGTACAGGGCACTGAAGGGCAAGTTTCAACTTCTTCCTAGACTTTTATTTTAAAACTAAACCATAGGTAAAACTTAAAAAAAGAAAGTAGAGGAACACCGCTCCCAACTGCTCCCACCCACTTCGACCACTGCACAGAACTCTCTTGGAGAGCCAGACATTATTTCTATATCAAGCGACATAACTAAAAATAATCTTTGTCTAGCTGTTATCCACTATGGTACGGCATACAAGTTGTATTGTTTCCATAGCTGGCTAGCTAGTGCATATGCATATTCCATTGTTAGCTAAGGGTTAGGGAGAATTCTCAAGAATGTGCTAATTTCCCTTACCTTTTGAGACCCCAGCAACTTTGCTGGATTTCTAGGATTTTAATTTTTACCTGGAAAGAGTGTGAGCCTTTTTTCCAACTCTTCATATATTTTGATGTGTGTTTTAGTTTTGTGTACTGTGGATATGGAGTTTTTAGACAAACTCCATAGGCATCATATTTTTCTTGTGTGTCACACAACACCTTCAGTGCAGTGCCACAGGAATGTCTTTCAGACTTCTAAAGGTTTAAATACCTTCTCTGGGACTGACTACCGTCTCCTAGTGCAAGTAAAGTTAAACTGACTTTGCTAGTCTTTTTAAATTCATAGACCCAGCACAAACTATCTTCCTATAGAGTGCTGGAGGGGTTGCCTAGCATCCCATATGTCTAAACACTCATGTAACAGTCAAATGTTAACCTTTCCTCTTGAAATGGCTGGTGGCAGTGGTTTTAGCACAAACTACCATGATTTTTCCGACCGCAAACACCGGTAGCTAAAAATCAGGTCAGTAATGTTTTTCAATATGGCACCCAAGACCCCTCTGTAAAAACAGGCTCCGGTCATCTTTTTTTTCCGTTTATTTTAAGAAAGGTCCTTCTTGTGTTTAACTCTGCGCGCCAAAGCAGGTTTGGTTCCTTTGTTCAATGCGCTTTGGCGGGCTTCAGTGCTGAAGCCCTCCTCTGGTGCCTGAGTGTCTGGGGTGGACAGGATGTGAGGGAGGTGCCCGAAACTCCCTGTGATTAGTCTCCTAGGAGACCTGAATGTATTCTGCTATGATTGGCTGGCTGACTGTCCAGCAAGGACAGCTACCCTGCTGGGTGAGTGGCAGCTAGGCTAGAATGAATGGGAGAAAACTGTTTAAAAGCAGGTCCCTGGGACTTGGAAGGCAGGGTCGACCACTGGAACGAAAGAACCGATGACGAGCTGAAGGAAGATGACTGCTGCAACTCTTGGACCGTTGGTTTGCCCGGTGAAGCCCTGCTAAAGGTCTGAATTGCCTGAAACTCCCTCGACAGAGAAGCCCCTTCAAGGACGACTTCTTCCCTTGAGCTGGTGGAAACAACCAACTCACAAACCACCTGGACACTGTCTCCATACTGGTCAAATTTTCTTAGGAGTGCTGTTGAAAACTGGATAGCCAGTTAGAAGGATACCACTGCACCGGCAAAGTCCCTTGAAGTCCCGCTTTGCCCGCTGCTCTTTGCAACTGACGTTTGAACGAAGACGCTTTCTGCATTTGTTCACTGTTCTTTACTACGGACTCGAAAATCCACAAGGTGAAGCACTCTGAAGACCCATCGCCTACTCTTTAAGACATTATATGTTTACAGATATATTAATTTTGTGTTTACTTGCTCATAGGCTTTGTACTTCCTTGTGTGTGTGTTCCTATTTAAGAGGACTCGCGCGCGCACCACGAGCGCGCACCAGCAAAGTCCCGTGAAGTCCTGCTTTGCCGCTTCGCGGCGGCATCGCGAGAAAAGCGAGTCTCTGGGATAATTCGCTAGTTGTGTTCCCCCGCTCGCTCACTTTCTGTTTGGAGGCCCCGAGCTTTCTCTTTCTTGGCTGCTTCCTTCGATTTTTGGAGGCACCATGAAGCGTAACTTATATACTTTACGCACGGGAATGCCCCCTTTGGCTACTATGAATACGAACTTAGGCGGTATGCAAGTGAGCGCAGTTCCCTGTGTTTCAACTCCCCGTGCTGTAGGTTCAGGAGCAAAAGCTCTCACCACCTCGAAATTAAAAAAGCGAGTCACATCTCACGCTACTAACTCTAAGAAACAATCCATTTGCACACAGGATATAAGCTTTTTTCACCCGGATTGTGTAACTCAAAATCCTACTTTGCAGACTCCCAAAGACAGCCTTCAGGTTGTTTTGAATACAGCTACAAACAACCAGGCGGAGTGTAGTACAACCCTGCATGTCTCAGTATCTGACAGCACAGTTCTAAGAGGGGATTCAATGGCTCCAAACTCAGAGTCCAAACACAGCTCATCGGCAGCAAAAATTCCTGAAGATGTAGCTGTGATTGACCTGCCTTCCCCTGACTCCAAGTTTATATTACAACAAACTTTTGGTAATTTATCGTTTTCGCCAAAGCTGTTTTCAAATGGAGGCTGTACACAATCAAACATCAGATCTTCTTTTTTACACCCTACTCCGCGGAAATGCTCTCCTGTAGAAAAACATCAGTTACCACAAAATGTGTCAAAGGTGGTTGAATTAACTTTGGGAGCTATGAATTTAACTATGCAAACCATATCCACACTGTTTAACACGTTGAATACCAAACTGGACGTACAAAGCGCTCAATTATTATCTGTTTTAGCCTGGCAGGCTAAACAAGAAATACTCTGGGCTCAGCAGCGACCCCTTACAAATGAAATTTCCATGCCCCCAAAGACAACAGTTGACCAGTGCTTATCACCTATCAAATCTGTTCCTGTTGTCGATTTAACCTCGGCTCCTAATTCTTCCCCTTCCAATGTACCGCCGAACTCAGTGGTTAATTCAACCTTGCATCAATATGCTGGGAGCCCTTTGTCTCCAATTACTGTAGACAATTCAGGCATCTTGTGCTCCCTTCCCTATATTGGCCAAGTCATCAGAGAAGTGACTCCTGACAATAACAAGTGTTCAGCTGGTACGAATAACAATGTTCCTCCTCAAGAGCCTTATACAATTTTGTGTAAAAATCCCCCTTTGTCAGAAACAAAATCTGTCTCTTTCGGGAAATCCAAACAAAAAAAAAGACACCTGCTGTCTGCAAAAAATCTAAAAATGTTAAGAAATCTGAAGTAATTGCGCCAGCAAGCTCCAAACCTTCTTTAACACACTTACTCTTCCCAAAAAGCATAGCCAGATAGCTTCAGGTGCAATCACAAAAAAGTACATGCAATTGAATCAAATGCGTAAATGGAAGCTTTACTGTTCTAACAAAAAACTTGCTTCAGCTGTTCCTTATGCTCCTTTGGACAATTTAGTCCAAGCAGTCCAAAATTATGAAACTCTTGAAAAACAGAAAGCCTGTTCAGAGATACAGCCCTCCCTGCAGGCGGCTGGTCCCAATTCTAAGAAGACTGCTCTGAGGGGAACCGATAACAGAACTACTAAGAGTCCAAAAACGAGACAAGCGTCGACTTCCCAACCCAACACACTCTCTGTCTACGAACAAGAGGTGCTGGCGACCCGCAGATCAGAAATTAGAAAGGAAGTTGACTCATACATGAGTGACTTTGTATCTCTACCGTTACTTAAAGCCCCAACGCTAGAGCCAGTCAGGTGTAAAACTCCAACAACCCAGTCTCCTGTGCCTAGACGCTCGGTCTCCTTTAAGTGTGGCTATGACAAGAAAGTGGTAGTTTCCTCACCTTCCTCGCCAAATCACAATGCAGAAATTGCCACTTTGTTAAAATATTTATGTCCAGTGCCAATTAACTCTGACTCTCCTAAGGCCTCAGCTCCTCCTAAGACTCCTGTTACAAAGCCCATCTTGAAAACAAAAGTGGGAAAAGAGCATCATATTGCGTTAGTGTTGGGCTGTCGACCAGCGCAGCATCCTCAATATGTGTTAAATCACCATAGCATTTTAGAGGTGCTCTCTGATATCCCACTTTTACAGGATATAGGTTCACCAGACATAGCTCAGGTGGAGTTCTTTAATGATAACCTACTGAGTACAGCATGTATATGGCTGACGTCTCGAGTTGTCAGAAATCTGATATGGGAAGCCAAAGATCAATTACTAGCGTTAGGGTTCATACTTTTACTGGGCCCCACAAACTCTTCAAATGGTCCCCACAGAGCAGAAGCCTGGATTGAATCTGCTTCTAAGGAGCTTATGAATTCTATAGGTTCAACTGAAGCTAATACAGTTGTTGATGCACCCTCCAAATGCTGTTGAAATTGCGACTCCAAAAGTTAACTTCCGTACAAGGTTAAAAAGGAACGGGTTGTATCTCTTGCTTCATGGAACACGCGTGGATTTCGCCATCTGCTCAACAACACGCAAGATACTTTCATTAACCATGATGTGATCCTTTTTCAAGAAACCTGGTTTACGACCGTCCCCTCTTGGGATAATCACGGCATACATTTTTTGCCAGCAATGAAGGGAGTGAAAGGTCGGCCGATGTCTGGTCTCCTGACAGGCTCCAAATTGACTTCTAATACCAGCATAATATTCACCCATGCTCCAAATTCCTTTGCTCAATTAACGGTTATGTCAATTGAGAAAATCTTGTACGCGATAGTAAACCTTTACTGGAATCCCAAAGGCATTGAAAACGGAGGTTTCTGGTTGATCTGTCTACTATGTTGGACTTTATTGTACTAGTCCCCAATATCCAACATACTATTATTGCCAGTGATCTCAATCTGCACTGCCTCCATGAAAAGTATGTGATGGATAATTCGAGACAAAGAATGTGGAAACAACTTATGTCGAACAGAGGCTTTTGTATGCCGAATGGGAGTAGATTTGACACTGGTGATTCTGCTCACACTTGGAAACATGGTTCCTTAAAAGCTACAATTGATTATATTTATGCAGATGACAGGTTATTTTCTAAAATACAAGTCTTCAATATTGAGTGAAATGCAAACAGTGACCATCGTATTCTCTCCATCAAATGGTTGGTAAATGTTACCCATACCAAATGTAGCACCATGGCGGTGTCAAGTCAACTGTCTGTCTCCAATCAGCTTAATCGCATACTCTGGAACGAAACCAGTCTCAGCAATTTTGACATTTCTTTGCAAGCAGCCTTCTGCCACTCGCGGGATGGTCCATCATCCATTGATACTCCGTATTATGATCTCATGCAATACTTTCCAGACAATAGGGCTCGTAAAACTCTGGCCCCTAGGCGTACTCATATGTTTGACTTGGAAGCTAAAAACAAAAAAACAGAATTTCGACTCCAAAAAAGAGAGGCTTTGAAGCTCCCATTGTGCATTAGATTCAAAGCACTAACTAAAATTAAAACCTCATATCGAAATTGGCGGCGACATCACCGCAGTAAACTACTCCAGCAAGATGGTGAGTTAATGCTAACAATCACTCGTGACTGGAACACGGCACAAATCTGGAAAGTCTTAACTGATGCCCTATCGCCGATGCAAACAATGTCCCAAATTCATAGTGTTCCAGAAGCGATTTGGATTAGTTACTTTTCTAAAATCTATGCTCCCCCGCCTAATTCAGTGCAAATTCCTAGTACATCCTCTCACAAACCATTTCATATTAATATCTCTAAATCCGATATATTATACTACATTAATAAAATAAGTCAGTCCAGAGCCCCGGGTCCTGATGGTTTGTCTAACAAAATCTTCAAACAGCATCCTGAACTATGGTCATCGATTCTGTATCAAATTTTTGAGCACATTAATGATACGCAAGAGATCCCTGCCTCGTGGAACCACTCCTTAATTGTCTGCCTGAGAACTACAGACCGATTGCCTTATTAGATGCTCCCGGGAAATTATATAGTCGCATCTTATTACAAGAACTGAATAGATGGACCTTAGCCGATCTCAAACGAGACCCGTTTCAAACTGGTTTTGTGGTGGGTCTAGGGACCTCAGTGAATTTAATCACGCTAAATATGCTAAAGTCGAAATATGCCGAGATCAACCAACCATTATACATGGCATTCATAGACTTTCGCTTAATGTTTGATTCGGTTGATAGAATGTTGCTCTTTCAGAAGTTGCAAAATTATGGCTGTCCTCCCTCAGTCCTAACCATAATTAAAAAACTACATACCAATACAACTATGCAAGTTAGACTATCTCTTGAGGGACGACTATCTGCGAAGATTGAGACATTGAGAGGTCTAAAACAAGGGTGCATTTTAGCATCAACATTATTTAATCTTTTCTTATTGGATATAGGAATTTCTTTTGAAGAAGCAATCTCTGATGCTTCAAAGTTAGGGTCCCAAAAGATCACATGGCTTCTTTATGCCGATGATCTAATTTTAATTTTGCAAACCCCAAAAGGACTGGAAAAACTCCTAAATAAACTAGACGTGTATGTTGGTAATAACAATTTGACCATCAATGTGAGCAAAACGCAGATAGTGATCTGTCAAAGAAAAAAGAATACAAAAATGTATTATTTTTAATGGTTTCTGCAGAAATCACCTCTAAAAATTGTTCCCAATTATAAATATCTAGGACTTCCCTTTTCAGGCTCAGTGAAAAATCAAATTCATGAAGACACGTTAGGGGCAACAACAATGACTTTAATATCTCAAGCTGAGATAATTTTGCATAAGTACAGTAAATTCACATCAACTCATGTCGCCACCTTCTTCAACCAGAAAGTTGTCCCTATTCTGTCGTACGGAGCTGACACTTTCATACCTCGACGGAGAACCTTTTGGGATCACCTGGAAGGCAAATTTTGGAAAACAGTCTTTGGCTTACCGATGTGTACCCCAATTTGTTTATTAAGGTACAAACTGGGCTTGATTTCGCTGTCCGCATTGGTCTTTTGGAAGTTGTGTAACTTTTTCCGTAAATGTTTGCTGGGAATTAACACCAGGAATATTTTGGGGTCACTGGCAATGTACATTTGTTCTTCTCACGATGTGTTTCCAAAACAGTGGGTCAAATTTATTTTGAGGTTCTTGGCTGATGCTGACAGATCAATTGATTTGTTAATTACTAATCCTGACAAAGCCAAGAAGAAAATCTATTGGCATGATTGGGCTTTGACGCAGCAACTGTGTACAAATTATGTGGATTTTGATTTCAATCTCTTCCCTCCAAAAAAGTTTAAACAAATGACCCTCTACCTCATAAAGTGCCCATCACATTACGTCCGTGTGGAAATGCTAAGATTACGTCTGAATCTACTTCCGACTAATCAAATCCTAGCGAGATGCAGATTAATTCCAAAAAATCAACAATTTTGCCGTTTTTGTAAAAATTGCAAACAAGTGGAAACACTTTCTCACTTAGAAGTTGATTGCCCTGCACTCTCTGGCTTACGAGAATTTTACTTTCGCAATGTATTACAATTATTTTGCGATTGTCCCTCATTTGAAATCTGGACTATACTAATTACGAGCAATCGATCTGCTATTCACATTGCACTTACGCAGTTTATAAAAACAATTCTGCCCTGTGAGTCTTTCTTATAAGACTATTTCACAATTTCTTGCTTCAAGTTCCTTTATGTATGACTTGTTAAATGCTATATGTTTTTCTAACTATTTTATGAATTTTATTTATATTGGCATAGTTTTGGTTTTAAAAACCTCTTTTGTTTAACAATGATGTTTTTGTATAAGTGTAGACACCTGATTTAATTTGTGTAGAGAATCTGTTATTGTTTTTCTTTTGTTAGTCTGTTTGTTATTGTTCAAAATATAATGTAACAAAGTTTCCTGTTGAAAGATTTGATTCTTCAGCCAATCAAATAAAATAAAAAAAGATACCAGTTTGTGTACTTTAAGGCAGTCGCACCTTAAACCCAATGTTTAGCCAAGCTTCTGGCTTCTTCCCTGGGCAGTGCAGGAACCTGCAACGTCCTCCTTCTTGTCCCCAAGACTGAAGCTCAGGAACAGCGAGATCTGCAGGAACTGCCAGGAACAACTGCCTCAGCTACAGCTTTCCTTCCTCCATACAGTACTGTGCAAACGCGGTGTGGAAATCCTTTCTGCGCAGTGAAAGTTTGTGAAAGTTTCCCAACTTTGGAGTCTTGTTCACTCCTAAACCGACATATAACTCTTTTGCTGGCAAACTACTTCTAAGAACATTGGCAAAGACTTAACCATTTGCTACCAGAACTGTGCTATCCTATCCAAAACTCTGAACCATTGACTTTGGCCCAGACCTATTGAATTGAAGTGCCTCTTGTAGTGAACTGAAACTATTTACCCTGCCTCTGAAAGTAATTGTGTTTTGATTCTTATAACCTTTGTCTTTCTCCCCCTTTTGAAAGTTACTGAAGTGCGATTTATTTAGCTCCCACTTCGGGGGAGCCTAACTTGTTCAGAAACGTATTGGTTGTGTACTGTAGTGTATTATAGTGTGATATTGAGCTGCTTCTTACTAGTGGAATGTTTTCTAACTAAATGTGTAAATAAATGTATATTCTTTTACCAAGAAACCTTGAGTATGTGTTTGCTTGAACTACTGTGATTGCAAGCCCCTTGTGTAACATCTTGTTCTGCTCACAGCCCTCTTGAGATAAGTCTGGCTGCTCAGCCACTGCTACCACATAACTGTGTAGTAAAGGCTTGTACCAAAGGTGAGATTGTGCTTACACCTGTCGTTTTAATTGTGTATAGTGTTCCCAAAGGGTACTGCATGTAATTCTGCCTAACACTGGTGGCAAGTGGTGAGGATAAAGTATAGATGTTACATCGAGAGTGCTGTTCTTACCTTTGTTCAAATAACCCTCACAAGGCTAAGCACCACTAGAAAACGAATTGTTTTATCATGCCTGATATGGATAGCTACAGACAAGAGACCCTAGTCATTTTAACAGTTGATCAACTGAGAGAAATGTGTAAAGCTAGGAACTTCAATTTTAAAGGCAAAAAGAATGAATTGAGAGAAAAGTTGTTGGAATGTCAAAGTCAAAGAAATAGGTCTGCTGTAGCTACTTCTGATGAAAATGTGGAAAATGATGATGAGGATGATAATGTTTCAGAGTCCAACTCAAATGTTTTTGATGAGTTAGAAGACACAGAAGAGTCTCAAAATGTAGGCCCTACTGTACCTCTACCTGCTCTTAGGCCTCAATCCTTTTCCACAGGTGCCCTGCCAGGTCCAATACTGAGTGCAGAACTTGTCTCTCTTGAGAAGATGAGACTTGAGTTAGAATTCAAAAGAATCCATGCCCAAACTGAAAGTAAACACCAATAACCTAAACTAAGGGAAATGGAATTACAACATGCTCTTGAAATGAAGAAATTGTTCTCTCTCAGAATCCTCTAAGTCTTCCAGTCCTAAGAGACCTTGTATGCCCAAAGATGCAGTAAGTATGTATGAGCTTAAGCTTGATATTTTGGATTGGTTGGCAACTTTTGAATATAACCATGGGATTCAGGATATTACAGGGAAACTGCTGATTCCTTGGCTTTTGTCTAGGTTACCCCCAGTTGCATCTGATGTTGTAATGGAGATGAGAGAAATAGACAGAATGGAGTATGAAAGTGTGAAACTAGCTTTGATGGCTAGGTTCGGGAAAACCCTTCCCAGTATCTTAAGAGGTTTAGAACCTTCAAAAAGCATGATGAACCTGGGTGTGTGAATGTTTGAAAAACTTAGATGGTTGGGTTAATGGTTACATAGTTAAAACTTATGAAGGTATGAGAAATCTGTTTATGTTGAATCCTATCTATGATGCCTGCTCTCCTGAGCTGAGACAGTTCTTGGCTGACTCTAAGGAAATGTATCCCAAAAGGTTAGCAAAGGCTGCTGACTTGTGGGTTGTCAACAGGGCTACTCACAAGGATCCGGGGGCAACTCAGAAAAAGGATGAGGGAAATCAGCACAAGAAAGATAACAAAGAGAATTCCAATACCTCCAATCCAAAAGAGGGCCACAAACATAAGAAGGGTAAGCCCCCTGGGAAACCAAATCAGGCTAGTGAAACCTCTGGTGCTAAACCAGAGGGATGTTAGACCAAACCCCTATTCATAAAGACATTTGGTAAATGGTATGCTTGTGGGTCAACTGGCCATGTGAAAGGGGATCCCAGATGTAAGGGTAAACCTCCAGGGATCCACACTTTCTCCTTAGCCTTCTCCCCAGAGGAAGAAGTACAAATGGCAAGTGGAAACTTTCACCTACTGGATGAGGAACCCATGAAAGTCTCAGCCAGTGTTTCTTTAGTGTCCCTGGATCTGTGGGACAACAGAATTTAGATGTCTATAATTCCATCCCAGATAATACTAAAGGGTATCATAAAGATAGTGTTCTTGTGAATGGCCAGGAGACCCCTGCCATCAGAGACACTTGAGCCAGCATAACTGTGGTTTATGAAACATTTTTCAAGGTGGAGGATGTTGCTAAGGCACCCAAACGCCTAACCAAGTTAGCAGGAGGCCCTGTGCAAATGCTTCCCCAGTTACCAGCTCTCATCCGGAGTAATGATATGACTGTCAAAATACCTGTTAGTGTGCAGAGTGAAGTGCCTGGGAGAGTCTTGTTGGGTAAGGACCTGAAAACTCTCGGTGTAGTGTCTAGAACCCCCAGGCCTCTCAGTAAAAGGAGACAGCAGCTCACTAAGCCTGCGGGGGAGAGGACCCTGAGAGGCTCTCCAGAGGAGTTGGTAGAGGAAACTATCACTCCCAATCCACAGGAGTTGCTCAATGCTATTTCTGGAAAGAAAGAGGCAAAGGGGAAACCCAAGACCTTCAAGAAGAAGACAGATAGTACCCCTGTACTACCAGCAAGGACATCCCCAAGATTGTCCAAAGTCACACCTATGACTCCTCCACCTGCTGAGGCAGAGTGTGAGGTACAACCCTGTGTGGTTGATCGAGTTTCCAAAGAGTCAGATCTGAAAGAAGACATTGTTTTAGTTGGAGATCTGGACCCAGTAGACCATCCTGAGCTGCAGTCTTTACTGACAGAAGGTGGACCCAACAAGGCAGACTTCAGCAGAGGACAAACAGAGTTTCCTACACTTGAAAGTCTTCTCCTACAGGCAGCTTCTCAGCTCGATGGGCAGCATAGTTTGCATTGGGAAGATGGCCTCTTCTACAGTGAACCGACTGAGTCTATCTCTGGGGACTGCAAAACAACTCCAGTTCCTACAGTTGGCCCATGAGGTACCTTTGCTGGTCACTTGAGTTTCAAAAAGACCAAGGGAAGGCTCTTACTATACTTCTACTGGCCTAAGATGGGTTCAGAGGTTGACAAATTCTGTTGGAGCTGTCACACTTGCCAAACCTCTGGCAAGAGTGGAGCCAAGAATTTGGCACCCCTGGTGCCTCTTCCAGTGGGGCGAATTCCTTTTGAGAGAGTGGGCATCAACATTGTTGGCCCTCTTGACCCTCCTGCATTTTCAGGGAACAGGTTTATCCTGGTTATAGTAGAGCATGCTACTAGGTACCCTGAAGCTATACCTACGAGGACTGTTACGGCTCAAGCTGTGGCTAAGGCTCTACTTGGTATTTTTACCAGAGTAGGGTTTTCTAAGGAAGTGATATCCAACAGGGGATCCCCTTTTATGTCCCACCACATGCAAGCCATGTGGAAAAATTGTGGTGTCAAGTTCCCTACAGCCTACCATCCACAGACAAATGGACTGGTAGAGAGGTGTAATCGTACTATGAAGAGCATGATAGGTGCTTTAGAAGAACCCCTTAAAAGAAAGTGAAACCTTCTACTGCCATGTCTTCTCTTTGCTTATAGAGAAGTCCCTCAGGAGGGAGTTGGTTACAGTCCCTTGGAACTTCTCTATGGCCATCCAGTCAGAGTTCCATTAGACCTGATTAAGGAGGGGTTGGAGAGTGCTGCTTCCCCCAAGCCAGTCCGAGTGACTGACTATGTGATAGGTCTCCGGACGAGAATGTCACACATGATGGAAGAAGCTAGTGATAACTTAAAAGCAGGTGTCATGCAGCAGGCTTGGAGAGTGTGGCATCGATAGAAGGGTTTTGGTGATTCTTGTGTGAAACGTTGTGCTGAGCAGCATCAGTGAAGCACTAGACGCGGTCTAGTCTTCTACCAAAATGGCCATCGCATGACGGCATTTCTATAACAACGCTCCTTGACCTCTGTGCGGTGCATTGTATCTTTCTACCTGGTACCCGCTGCAGTGTCTCGTGTCTCGTTGCTATTTCCCTCTATCTTTGGATCCTCCAGTTATTTGCCCAGTGCCCTTGACAGCCCGCTTCTGTGGGCTATAGTTTTCCTTCTTTGATGCTCTTTCTTACCTTTTGTTTCCGCTTTCCACCGAGGCAGCTCTCGGCTCGTACCCTCTCTCTCGGTACAATTACCGTTCACATTGGATCTGCTGCTTTCCCCTCTCTTGCCGCTATGTCTCTAACGGAGCATCACCTGGTTTTCCGTGACTGTTCTCTCTTTTACTGTGCTTCTGCACACCCTGCAGCCGCTCTGGCACTTCTCCTCCTCTCTTAACTGGTTGTTCCATTTACTTCTATCTTACCTCTATTTTCCTTACTTACCTCTCGCGATCCTCGCTCCTGGATCAACCTTGATTAACAAACAGTGTTCTGCTTAAGGCTCCGCTGGGACTCCAGTTTTCCTCTCAAAATTACTTTGAAGCTTGATATTGGACCACCTTCAGCAGCCACCAATTGCTACACCACTGCAGGGTTTTTTGGTGCCAAGAAGCTTTTTCCCTGTGTTTGAGGCGGGCTTCCTTAGGTTCCCTTTGGTCAGGAAGCTATATCCTGCCAAGGTGGCCTCTGGTGGAGCCCGTCCTCATCTGCACGATAAAAGGGTCAAGATTAAGAAGAATATCAAGGAGAAGAAACCCCGGAGAAGAGAGTCCTCAGAGACCCAGAGGAATTCATCAGAAGAAAGAGGTGAGGAGGGGTCACGGGAGAGTACACCAGACTTTACCAGTCACGAAAGCAGGTCAGGCTCTGGTCAAACATTGGCATGACCAGAAGGCCAGCATGGTTGAGTTTACTCAAGACCAGCTTGTACTAGTTATGGTGCCAACAAGGCAGAGGGCCTTGCAGGACAAATGGATAGGACCTTACAAGGTCGTGGGCAAACTTGGAGAGGTGAACTATTTGGTGGACTTAGGCAGACCTAAGGAGGCTCCCAGAGTCTTTCACACCAACCGTTTGAAGGCATATGTCTCGAGACCAGAAGTGGGAGCTTTGCTTCTAGCTTCAGCTCAAGAGGAGGAGGAGAGTGAAACTCTACCTGACCTCCTCAGAGGCCAACCTTTGGATGAGAACATAGACGGAGTCAATCTCTCTTCTAATCTGACATCTGAACAACAGGAGGAATGCAAAGTTGTGCTAAATCAGTTTACCTCCCTGTTTTCACTTTCACCAGGCCTGACCCCTTGGGGCCAGCATACTGGTCGAATTTTCTTCAGAGTGCTGTTGAAAACTGGATAGCCAGTGAGAAGGATACCAATTTGTGGACTTTAAGGCACTCACACCTTAAAATCGACATTTAGCCAAGCTTGTGGCTTCTTCCCTGGGCAGTGCAGGAACCTGCCAACGTCCTCCTTCCTGTCCCCATGACTGAAGCTCAGGAACAGCGAGATATGCAGGAACTGCCAGGAACAACTGCCTCAGCTGCAGTTTTTCTTCATCCATAAGGTACTGTACAAACGCAGTGTGGAATTCCTTTCTGCCGCGGTGAAAGTTTGTGAAACTTTCCCAACTTTGGAGTCTTGTTCACTCCTAAACCGACATATAACTCATTTGCTGGCAAACTACTTCTAAGAACATTGGCAAAGACTTAACCGTTTACTAACAGAACTGTTCTATCCTATCCAAGACACTGAACCATTGACTTTGGCCCAGGCCTATTAAATTGAATTGCCTCTTGTAGTGAACTGAAACTATTTGCCCTGCCTCTAAAAGTAATTGTGTTTTGATTCTTATAACCTTTGTCTTTCTACCCCTTTTGAACGTTACTGAAGTGCCATTTTGCTCCCACTTCGGGGTGCCTAATTTGTTCAGAAATGTATTGGTTGTGTACTGTTGCGTATTATAGTGTGATATTGAGCTGTTTCTTACTAGTGAAATGTTTTCTAACTGAATGTGTAAATAAATGTATATTCTTTTACCAAGAAACCTTGAGTAAGTGTTTGCTTGAACTACTGTGATTGCAAGTCATTTGTGTAACATCTTGTACTGCTCACATCCCTCTTGAGATAAGTCTGGCTGCTCAGACACTGCTAACACATAACTGTGTAGTACAGGCTTGTACCAAAGGTGAGATTGTGCTTACACCTGTAGTCTTAATTGTGTGCAGTGTTCCCAAAGGGTACTGCATGTAATTCGGCCTAACACTAAGCATTTAGGTATGTTCGTTCAAATTACATAGTAGCTTTCTGAACACAATGGCATGATTCAAGCATTTGCTAGTCCCCAAGAAACATCACCAAATATTAGCTATGCTATCCCTCCACTATTTGGTGCTAAACATTCTGTATTTTTGAGCGTGAATTAAGCCAATAGGTCTGCGACTCTTTCAACTTCACCTCTAACCCCACCACCATTGTTCTTCTGTGGCTTCGCATCTTTCATATTGTTCCGATATTAGTTAACTTTTGTGGGATTTCTTGTGAGGAATGTACAACTGTGTGGGTTTGAATTTCACTAGTAGTTTAAGGTTATGATATTGTGATTGCAGATATGTAATTTTGATTGTACACATATTTTGCTATTGTGGTGTTGTGACACCCCACGATCATGCTTAACAGGGAGATTTTTCTAAGAACAACGTTTTAACATTTGACTGTATGCAGCCAGCAGTGTGGCACATACATAAGCTGCACAGCATATGGTATGGAATGCACGTCTCCATGTCTACATCTTGCATGCCAAAGGAAGTGTTGCTAACGACTCAACGCTGCTTGTCTGGTGGTAAGCATCTCCTACAATCGCATTTCTTCCAACAGACACGTGGTTTCATTTGTGCAACAACACGAGGTCATGTGCTTGCCAGAAACACACATTATCAAGGAAGCAAGGCTCAGCCCGCTAACGTGTCTCAGCTTCTGGAATATTCCATGTTTGAAATGTTTTGTCCGCTCCTTGTGACTCTTTCCAGCAGGGGAAAGAGGTCCAAAAGCTGCACCAACGTCGGCAGCCACTGCTCGTCCACCTTCCGTTCACGGCACCCCGCTATGCGTTCATGTTCTTCAGAAGCACCACCCAAAACACATCACAGTATTTGTTGATCGGATGGTAATAATCAATTTCTGCTACAGCCTTTAAATGAGGCTCTCTAGTTTTTATTCCCTTATCAACGAGGTCATTCCTATTTTCTGCCAATTGTATCATGGTTCACATCAGAGCTGTTACGTGTATGCTGTTACTGGTCGTGCTTGTCAAGCCTCGTATATGAGCAACAAATGCAGGCGGGCCATCAGAAGCATAATTTAGCACCATTTTTTATTACAGGCTTGTTTAATCTCACCATCTGCACGAGACTTTAATGGGTAGCGTGATTTTGAAGCAACAGCCCATTACGTACTGAAATAAAATATGCATTCATTATGCACTGTGAAATCAAACATTAGCAGAGCATAAACAGTACTTAAAGGCTTCATGCATTCATTATGACGTTGACCGAGAAGGGGTCAATCCACTTGAAATGGTGACTCATAATTAATGTATTTTATGACCCAGTTTCGAATTATAAACATAACATAAAACTCGTTTTTTTAATCAAAATGCACAAAAACTCTAGGTTTTATATGTAGGTGTCTGGAATTCTTGAAAGAACACAGAGCATCAAATGCTGTAGAGCAACACGAACTTGGAAACACATTTATTTAAGCAACATAAAACCTGACATTCCTAGTTCCTACAAAAGAACCATAGCACATGAAGGGAGAGTCATTGTGGGTTTATTTGCATAAAATCCAGTTTTTGGCATTGTCTAGATCAGGCATAAATGAGTCATGTGTCTGCTTATACTTGAATTTGAAAACAATATACATAAAAGAAAATATGTGTTTCTATCTATCATTCTTCTTTAAACACACTCTCTCTCTCATTCTCTCCCTCAATCTCACTCTTACAGGATATGTTTCAAAGTCTAACCCAATCTTTAAAATCCTTCCTGGACCCCAATTATCAGCCCAATTAGTGACTTGTTTCTCCTACCCTCACTATTATAGGATCCTTGTGCCAGTTCTGTTCAACACGATCACTTTCGCCCTACACTGTCAAATTTAGTGACCTTCTTTAATCTGGGTTCCAAAACAGACATTCAAATGCACTATTTCTTACCCATATCCGGCCTCTGTTCGCTATCATCAGCTCTTCTCTATCCACCTGCTTAGACCGATGTGGTGCCTTCAACGCATTTGGCCACCTCGAATACGAGCTGACGGGTTCCAAATTTGGGATTTGGGATTAATGATAATGACTAGATCACCTATTAATTCCTTGTCTGTCTTTTGGAAAACAATGTAAAGATTGAGGTGCATCGTCACAACCGCAAAAGCAGATATACACTGGGTAAGCAATATTGAACAGAGATTCTCCACCATTTTGATTGCATTTTGTTTGGGCTTGCGATTGGTAAATTGCATTTACACCATGTTTACTTGCATTTTTAGGCTTTGTGGTTAACGGATAGAATTGAGGCCTAGTTGAGTCCTAGCGCACACTACTGTCTTGCCATTTACTGAAATTGATTTTTACTCCTGCAGCAATCTACCTGTAATTAATTCCTCCCCCTCACTTGTTATTGTATTGCTTGTCCCTTGTTCATGTTCTGTTTTTCACTGTTCACTAATCTCTACATTGCTCACTGCACATTATTCTATTGTAAGGTACACACTTGACAGCATGTCCTTTTCATTGCATTTTGCTCTGTACATATATCTGATTGAAACACAATATCTCCAAATACAAGATTCACAAAAACATGAATTTACACCCTACATGTGTAGTTTGGCATGTAGTATCTTGCGTTGGCGTAACCTTCTCTTTCTTAGACAGTTTAGGAATGACCGTTTTAAAAAGAACCTCAAAATGAATCGCATCCCATATAACTTCTAACGCATCTCTTCTTACATATTCACACATGCGTTCATTCATTATCACTCTTCACATCCAACAATTACACCTACAATATCCACACAAGTTTGAGGTTTTGCATATAAACATAAAGGTTAATGTATGGGGGCATGAACCTCTTCCCCCGTTCAGACAGCACACAGATGCAATTAAGTACCTTCCAGTTCAAGGCATCCCTGGAAGCACCCATATTTCAGACTATTTAAGTAAATTAGGCATTTTGTAATTTATGCAACTGTGCATAACTTTCCTCAAATGAAACCTATGAAAAACTAGTGGATCCATTTGCGAATCACCCCGATCCCCTTTTGTGAATTTCAATATTTTTAAAATATGTTTTACAGTTAACCATGTCTTGCTCATTAGGTCTAGTCCTGCAGTATGCATACATACGTACTCGGATGTATTCCGAAATGATCGCTTGTTTTGACCAGATATGGGTAGGTTACTTCCTTCAAAATGTTCATGACTAAAAGCTTGCAAAAGACAGTATGCGTGGGCATTGACATTAATGGTAAGACAACAAGAGAAGACACATTAGAACGTTTTTTTCACATCACTGTTTGGATATGAAGGTTCTACAAAGCATCAATGTATTGGTGAGTAACATTTGCGTACTGATGCACGCGCTAATGTATGGCATCATGGATGAATTTGTTCATGTTGGTGAATGAGTGAAGGGGGGAGAGTATGCTTATCTATGGATGCATTAGCAGGTGAGCAGATGGGTGGATAGTGGGTGCTTGTCTTATTGAGACAGTCCGTGTGTGTGTGCGCGCGCCTGCCCGCGCGCAGAGGATTTATTGTTTTATGTGTTTTGTATGTGCTTGTTATGCTGGATGTGTAATGTGTATATCAGTTTGTGTGTGAATGGATGGATGAATACGTTTGTATGAATTGGTTACTGGGTGCGTGGCTGTGTAGACACGTACACAAATGTGTGTATGTGTGTGGTGCATGTAGGTGTGTGGATGGCCTAGCGGGTAAAAGATTGACAAGGCGTTTGCATGGCTATACGGATTGGTAAATCGGTTAATGGTTGGAATGATGCATAATCGTATGGATAGATTAGTGCATGGGTGGTCCGTTAATGTGTGTGGATGGATGGTGTGTGTAAGGATGATGGATTCATTGATGAATGTGTGTGTGCGTATTTAGATTAATAAATTAGGGAATGGCTAGTGACTTTGTGAGAATGCCATGCAAGTATACATTTGTAAGAATGCATGGATGGACGATTACTGTCATGATGCCTACCCCCGGAGCACCAGGCCAGGCCCAGCACCCCCGGAAGCAGGCATCATGCCCTCGGGTAAAAGCCCAGCGGCCCCTTATAGGGGCTCTTTGGACTCAGTCCTGGCGCCTTTGGCGCCAGGCTCATGTTGGACATCAGTCCTGGCGCCATAGGCGCCAGGCTCATAAAGGGAGGTGTTTTGTGCACTTACCTGATGCAGACCATGCTGCATGCTTCAGGCCTCCCTGAGACCTGAAAGGGACTATTTTTTCATAGGGACTATTTTTTCACTCGGGCGTGGCCAGGGAAGGATACATACCTAGTTGTGGAAGGATACATAACTGGGACTTCTTTGGAGGCTATTTAAGCCACGCCCAGACAGCAGCTCATGCTTCGCGTTGTTCTGCTTCCTGCAGTTTAACGCTCACCGTGTCTGCTCCTGCTCCTGGACTCCAGCCACGCCCGCCTCGAACCTGGAAGACCTGCAAGGAAGGAAGAGAAGAGAAAGGTGAAAACCAAGGACTATTTCAAACTTCTTACCTGCATCCGGAATCTTCTCGCCAGCATCCCTGAAGAAAGACTTCCATTTAAAAGCATCGCGTTGCTCGCTGCAGCGCCACGCTTCACTCACCTGTCCTCGAGACATCTCCTGGCTCCATCGCGGCTGTCAGCATTGGACGCCACATCTCTGCACCTAGGGGAGAGAGGAAGAAACAAAAGGTGAGCATAAGGAACACAGAAGGAAAGCCTGATTAACAGCCATAATACTTACCGGCTTTTCTTCCACATTTCGGGTCGGCGCCGCCCCGTTGGCAGGTACCGTACCCCGGCCCCTATGGGGAAAGGACAAGAGACATTTCTGGGGAATGATCAGGACATTTAGAGGGATCGCCCTCATCACTACTCACCTCGGCAGTTTAACCCCTCGACGCATCGCCTTCATTCTGCACCTGAAATAAAGGACAGATCACAGGTTAGAAAGACAACATAAAGGGGGCCTCACTTGAACTTTGAACTTTCATACTTACGGCGCATCGCTCAGGAAAGTCAAGTGGATTTTGCCAGCGCCATTCTGAAAACCAGTGAAGTAACTGGACGAACACGCGCCCCTGCACCAGAAGCAGGATGGAGAGTTCATCCTTCCAAACCATAAGGTGAGCTTAAACCGGGGTTTGGAGGAAGTTAGAGAGGAACGAAGGGGGAAGGGGGAAAGGGGGGAGCTAGCACACTATTCTGCAGACTGTTAATCCCCTTTCTCATCTGCAGAAGGATATTCCTACGGGCCAGGCAAGCACGATTTGGAGGTCCTGTCCAATCGGTGTTCCAGGTCCTGCGCATCACGCTAGAAGAGGCCACAGAAATCCAGACTAGACCAGCGCCCCCGTGGGAACCAGGTGAGCGTTACAGAACGCGAAGCCTTCCTACAAATTCCCACCCAGGCGCTATGGAAACTTCCGAAACTCACCAGTTGGCCCAATTACTGGGGGAATTACGGGCCGAAGTACACGCCGCTCATCAAGAGACTAGTGCCCTCAGGAGGGAAGTGATTGTAATAAATGATAGAGCTGATGACCTGGCTAGACAGCTTTTGCAAGGTCAAGCTGGACAAACTCCTTTACCCAGTTCCGGGGGGAAGCCCGCTCCTGTGGTTTCCAGTAACCCGGTGCAGATTAATCTACCTGGAAACATGCCGCTGGCCCCACCTGAACGCTTTGCTGGGGACCCCAAACGATTCGCCGTATTCATGAATCAGTGTCGTTTGCACTTCCTATGCAGACCTGGGGCCTTCCCTAATGATCAGACCAAGGTAGCCTTTGTGTTGTCATATCTCAGCAGCTGTGCTGCCGATTGGTCAGTCCCACTGGTAACTCAAGATGACCCGATTCTTCGTGATTTTCAAGGATTTCAAACAAGCATGGAAAGGTTATTTGCTCAACACTCCCAGGGACAGGCTCTGGATGACGAACTTCTATCTCTGCGACAGGGCAATCCAGACCTTCTATCCTAGATTGCAACCTTCAATAGACTAATTGTGGAAACTGGTTGGCCAGAGGATAAAAGAATCACGTTATTCTATCGAGGTCTACGCAGAGAACTTAAAGATGTCCTGGCACAAGTTGCAAATCCGCCCCAAGAATGCACTGAATATATAGACTTAGTGGTCCAATTGGATCACAGGCTGCAAAACAGAAAAGCAGATCGGTCCAAGTTTGAAACCCGGGTGTTGGCCAAGACCCACGCTAACCCCAAGGGGGCTGATGCCTCAGAGCCTATGCAAATCGGAGGTGTTAAAGGACCCCTAACTCAAAAAGAATGGGAAAGAAGACGACAGATGCAATTATGCCTTTATTGTGGGTCCTCTGGACACTTTCTACGAGATTTCCCGGTTAAGCCGCCCAAGAAGGTGGTAGGAGCCGCTGATAAAATCCATGGAAACTCTGTATCGGGAAACGACCACGCCCGGCAAGCGTAGGGGTCCGCTTGCCGAGCTTGAAAACTAACTCTCAGACCTCGCATTTCATTGTGCCAATGGTCCTCGTAGATCCGGAACAGCCTAAACGGTTGCATGCTATAAAGGCATACATCGATAGCGGGGCTATAGGAAACTATGTGGATCGAGAATTGGTCTCTAGGATAAACCTCCCTCTGCGTCCTAAAACCAACAAAGATGTCATCACCACAGTAGATGGAACCGAAATTGCCTCTGGACCGGTAACACATTCCACAGCTGAGGTGACACTTGTAGGTCCGGATGGCCATCGGGAGGCAGTTGTGTTTGATGTAATCAAGGCTCCACAGTTTCAGCTTATTCTCGGAATCCCTTGGTTAGAGACACATAATCCTCGAATTGATTGGCGAGCGAAGAGAATAACCTTCCCGGATTGTGCACAAACCTGCTACCCAGAAAATCCAAAGATTAATCTAGCATAAGTAACCTCTGTCCCCGTGCAACTACCTCCAGAGTACCAAGACTTTCAGGACATCTTCCAAAAGGAACAGGCCAACACGTTACCTCCCCACAGATCGTACGATTGCCAAATCGATCTGATGCCCGGTGCACAACCCCCTTGTAGCAGGATTTACGCCCTTACTGAACCAGAGAATCTGCATTTGAGACAATATTTAGATTAATACCTCGCCAATGGTTTCATTCGCTCGTCAAAGTCCCCGGCATCCTCAGCTTTGTTCTTCGTGCCTAAAAAAGAAGGAGACCTTAGAACTTGTATCGATTACCGCGCATTGAACTAGATAACTGTTAAAAATCGTTACCCTCTGCCTCTGATCCCTGAACTCCTTGACCAGGTGAAGGACGCTTGCGTATACACCAAGTTTGATCTCCGGGGGGCTTATCATCTGGTACGAGTAAAAGAAGGCGACGAATGGAAAACGGCCTTCCGTACAAAATATGGACTATTCGAATACCAGGTGATGCCTTTCGGGTTGTGCAACGCACCTGCAGCCTTCCAATTCTTCATGAACGATGTCCTTCGGGAACTCATCGATGTCTGTGTTGTCGTGTATATTGATGACATTCTTGTGTACTCCTCTTCGGAATCTGATCACAGAAAGCATGTCAGGGCCGTCCTAGAGAAACTGCGCCAGCACAAACTGTTTGCCAAGCTGAAAAAATGTGTTTTACATACCACCGAGGTTGAGTTTCTCGGATTCATCCTGACACCTAAAGGGGTCCGAATGGATTCACGGAAAGTGGATGCCATCCTCAAATGGCCATCACCTAATTCGGTGAAAGGTGTCCAAAGCATGCTTGGTTTTGCCAACTTTTATCGCAGGTTTATCCCGGAGTTTTCACGTGTGCTGCAACCCATCACTGCACTCTTGCGAAAAAATAAACGTTTTGAATGGACCGAGGAAGCCGAACAGGCCTTTCAGGAGTTGAAAGCTAAGTTCACGTCCGCACCTATTTTGAAGCACCCGCGTCCCGATCTCCCATATATAGTCGAAACCGACGCGTCCAGCTTAGCCATGGGAGCTGTCCTGTCTCAGAGAGACCCTGAAACCAACCAACTGCACCCCGTAGCATTTTGGTCCAGAAAGTTCTCGCCGCCGGAGATAAATTATGCGATCACCGATAAGGAACTATTAGCCATTAAGTCTGCCTTCAAGGCTTGGCGGCATTATCTCCTCGGTGCCCGGCATACCATCACCGTGATCACTGATCACCGAAATTTACAATATTTAAAAACTGCCAAGGCTCAATCGTCTCCACAGCTCCGATGGGCTTTGTTCTTTGCTGAGTTCGATTTTGTAATCACCTACCGCCCCGGCTATAAGAATGGTAAGGCGGACGCTCTATCCCGAATTGGAATGGAAGAAATAGACACAAACTCAGAACCTGTGCCGATAATTCCCGAACAAAGAATTTTGGGGATAACCACTTTACAAACCCTTGAAGACATTCAAGCACGAGTGAAACAATTCCTGGACTCTTCAGCCTTGCAGGATTGGATCAAAAGGGGGTCTAACTTTTCTGTCAAGGATGGCTTACCTTACTTCCAAGGACGCTTATTTTTGCCAGAAAAGGAATTGCAAGAACTGGTTATTTCCCGTCATCATGATACCCTGATGGAAGGATATCCTGGCATTGCCAAAACAGAGGAAAAGGTTAAACGACAATTCTGGTGGCCTTCCTGGCGAAAGGATATAAAATCTTTTGTGATGTCCTGTGGAGTTTGTGCCCAAAATAAAGGTCAAAAGACAAGACCCGCCGGTCTTCTTCAGCCCTTAGACATTCCACCAGCACCTTGGCACACCCTGTCACTAGATTTTATCACGGACCTGCCCTCTTTTAATGGTTACAATACTATTCTGGTCGTGGTGGATTTATTTTCCAAAATGGCCCACTTTATTCCGTTGAAAGGATTACCTTCAGCCTTTGTTCTTGCCAAAGAATTCCTCGAAAATATCATCCGTTTGCATGGATTCCCGTCCATACTAGTCTCCGATCGGGGAAGCCAGTTTATTTCTCATTTTTGGAAAAAGTGTTGTCAACTGGCACAAATCGACGTAAGACTCTCGACCAGCCACCACCCACAGACCGATGGTCAGACGGAGAGAACGAACCAGACCCTTGAACAATATCTACGATGTATGTTGCACTAATCGGAGGGTAATTGGAAGGACATTTTATGGGTGGCAGAATATGCATACAATAACTCGATACACTCTGGAACTGGTCAGAGCCCCTTTTATACCCTATATGGACATCACCCTCGTACTTCAGACTTGGACTCACCTCTGAGCCTTGAAATGCCTGCAGTGGACCATTTGCATTCTACGATTACTCAAGCCTTCAAGGATGCAACTGCACATTTGCAACATGCGAAAGGGAAATACAAAAAGAATGCGGATCTGCATCGAAGAGAGGCGCCTCCATACCAAATAGGGGATCAAGTATGGTTGGCTACCAAACACCTATCACTTAAGGGGCCTCGAACTTTTAATCCAAGGTATTTAGGCCCTTACTCGATCAAAGCTATAATCAACCCAGTGGCAGTCAAGCTCGATCTACCAGCTAACATGCGGATTCACCCCGTTTTTCATGTGTCACTTTTGAAACCAGTGCACCCAGGAACCAGATTAACCAAGCCACCAGAACTGATTCAGATAGATGGGGAGCCTGAATTCGAGGTGAAGAACATTTTGGATTCTAAGATCTCAAAATCAAAACTTTTCTATCTAATTGATTGGAAAGGGTACGGGCCTCAGGAAAGGTCTTGGGAACCCAGTGATCACGTACATGCACCTCGGCTGGTAAAAAGGTTCCATCGGAATTTCCCAAACAAACCGAAACCTCCAGAAGGAACGACCTTGGGAGGGGCCTTGGGGGGGAGTGCTGTCATGATGCCTACCCCCGGAGCACCAGGCCAGGCCCAGCACCCCCGGAAGCAGGCATCATGCCCTCGGGTAAAAGCACAGCGGCCCCTTATAGGGGCTCTTTGGACTCAGTCTGGCGCCTTTGGCGCCAGGCTCATGTTGGACATCAGTCCTGGCGCCATAGGCGCCAGGCTCATAAAGGGAGGTGTTTTGTGCACTTACCTGATGCAGACCATGCTGCATGCTTCAGGCCTCCCTGAGACCTGAAAGGGACTATTTTTTCATAGGGACTATTTTTTCACTCGGGCATGGCCAGGAAAGGATACATACCTAGTTGGGGAAGGATACATACCTGGGACTTCTTTGGAGGCTATTTAAGCCACGCCCAGACAGCAGCTCATGCTTCGCGTTGTTCTGCTTCCTGCAGCTTAACGCTCACCGTGTCTGCTCCTGCTCCTGGACTCCAGCCACGCCCGCCTCGAACCTGGAAGACCTGCAAGGAAGGAAGAGAAGAGAAAGATGAAAACCAAGGACTATTTCAAACTTCTTACCTGCATCCGGAATCTTCTCGCCAGCATCCCTGAAGAAAGACTTCCATTTAAAAGCATCGCGTTGCTCGCTGCAGCGCCACGCTTCACTCACCTGTCCTCGAGACATCTCCCGGCTCCATCGCGCTGTCAGCATCGGACGCCACATCTCTGCACCTAGGGGAGAGAGGAAGAAACAAAAGGTGAGCAGAAGGAACACAGAAGGAAAGCCTGATTAACAGCCATAATACTTACCTGCTTTTCTTCCACATTTCGGGTCGGCCCCGCCCCATTGGCAGGTACCGTACCCCGGCCCCTATGGGGAAAGGACAAGAGACATTTCTGGGGAATGATAAGGACATTTAGAGGGAGCGCCCTCATCACTACTCACCTCGGCAGTTTAACCCCTCGACGCATCGCCTTCATTCTGCACCTGAAATAAAGGACAGATCACAGGTTAGAAAGACAACATAAAGGGGGCTTCACTTGAACTTTGAACTTTCATACTTACGGCACATTGCTCAGGAAAGTCAAGTGGATTTTGCCAGCGCCATTCTGAAAACCAGTGAAGTAACTGGACGAACACGCACCCCTGCACCAGAAGCAGGTTCAGGGCGTCTTTCTTATTTTTAATTTTGATTTGTAGAGTATTTATTTTATTAGTTAGGGCTTGTTGGATCTCTGAACACCATGTCTTATTTTTGATACAGATGTGATATTTTAAATAATTCTTTCATGCTAGAATTAGAATTGGCAATACGTTCATTATAAGAGTTTCGTTTTGCCTGGCAGATTTCATTTTTGTAGTGTGATGCAGTGGAAGTTAGCTTCTTTTTATTCTCACTGGAAGGGCAAAGCCGCCAGGTGGTTTCACATTTTCTTTTTACTAGTCGCAAGTCCTTTAATTGTGGAGTGAACCACTTATTAAGGTGTGCTTTGGCTTTACTTGGTCTCAGTTTGAGAGGGGCGACTTTGTCCAGTGTAGAGAGCATAATGTTATTGTATTCCTGCCCCAAGGTACTTGGGTTGAGGTTGTCTGGCAGAGAATTTAGGGTAGGTAGAATATTAGAATCACAATATCCACTGTGATATTCTTTTTCATTCTGGTTAGACAGGGTGGCGCTACTTGCGGAGCTATGATTATGGGTCTGGTGGTGGATAGAGTCAAGGACAAGAGGGAGTGGTCTGTCCATGATAGGGGAGAGATAGAGGTGATAGTGGCTATACAATTATAGTCGGCTACCCAATCCAGAGTTCTGCCCTTGATATGGGTGGGAGCGTTTACTTTTTGTGTTAATCCTAATGCATTGAGGGAGTTGGCGATTTGTAGGGCCTGTTTATCTAAGGGATCATTAAGGCCTAAGTTAAAGTCACCAAGCAGCAGTACTTGGGAGGTAGGTTTGAGATTACTGGCAAGTATATTATGCAGGTCCTCCTCAAATGTTCCAATGGGCCCAGGAGGTCTGTATATTGCATGCATGGAAAGTGATTTGGAGTTATTTAACGGTAGTTTAATAGACAGGGATTTGCAAGATTGCAAATTTTGGGGAGAGGCTATTCTCATAGATAGGCTCTCTCTGGATATGATAGCTATTCCACCACCTCGGGATCCATCTCTGTCTTGTCTGGAGATGGTATATCCTTCTGGGACGGCTAGCGTAAGAGAGGGTCCTGCAGCATCGTGTAGCCAGGATTCCATTATGGCTAGGAAGTCCAGGCTGTCTTCTATGATTAAGTCGGGTATGTCGATGGCATGAGCCACCGGAGATCTTGCATTAAGTAGAGCTCCTTTGAGGGGTTGATTGTCTACTTTGGCTACGGTTAGGCATGGAGTAAGGCTGTTAAAATCCAAAGCCTTGGGGAGGTATTTAGTAGTCTGTGTAGCAGAGGCACAGAAGATGGATGGGGAGGTAGGCCATTTGGCAGTGTTAGGTGTTGTGATGCGGTAACAATTGGTTTTCTTATTGGTAGGTTTTAAAGATCTGGTCAGAGGCTCATATATTTTAGGGAGTCTGGCACTCCTGTTTAATGTAGTGCATGGGACCGTGGTGTAGTCTCCTGAGGACATGCCAGGGTGGTAATTGGAAAGGGCAAGGCTATTGGGCACCATGATTAGAAAGTTACATGGGTAGGATCTATTCTCATCTAGAATGGTTCCGTTAGGGTGGCCTACTGTGCTGATGATAAGGAGTTGAAGGGTGACTAGTAACAGGATGGGGTGAGAGATGCTTTGGCCTAGCATGTTTAGTAGTGAGACGTAAGTGTACAAAGGTGAACAGGATGCCATAAAACACAATCACAATAGGCAGATACGATTTTGGCTAGATGGGCCTAAAAGCACAGTATACAAAGGTGAGCAGGATGCCATAAAACACAGACAATCACAATAGGCAGATTCGATTTTGGATAGATGGGCCTAAAAGCACAGCGTACAAAGGTGAGCAGGATGCCCTAAAACACAGACAGTCACAATAGGCAATAAAAGATTTAACTGGGTGTGCCTAGAGCACAGTGAGAATGAGTAAGCAGAGTGCCATGGGCACCGCAAATTGCAGTGGGCAGTGTCGAATTTTACTAAAAGTTATGTCACATGTCACTTAGGCTTGGCAGTTGTAGCAATAAGAGTTTATAACAGGCTACTGTGACGTGAGGACAAGGCGTAAGAAGGTGAGGCTAGAGAACATTCAGTTAGGAGTAGTGACAATCTTTACAGACCCTTATACTAACTATGTAATACGGACTGTGCAGCAATAATAAGCAGTTAGGATCGTGTCAAGACTTCCCATAGTAATAATTTGCGACTTACGTAGGACAATAGGAAGCAGGATGCCGTAACAGTGCGTTTGGATGCATTATGCAGCCTCGATATGGCGCCGCGCTGCGCCCGGCATCACAGGGTCAGGCAGAGCAGGTCAGGCGAAACGATATTGTCGTTGCCAGCTCAGTAGGATATACAAATTAGATGTCTTTGTGCAGGCAAAGGTGGTTATGGGCAAAGAAGCCTTACCACGGCAGATGGATCACAAGAAGTTCAGGGTACAGCTGGATGCCGTGCATCAGCATGGCTCGTTTCGCGCTCTGGCTGCAGACTACTGTTTGCGGAGGAGGGAGGGGCTCCTGCCATCTCCTCGAGGTAGATGCAGTTGTTGCTGACTGGGGTTCCAGGGGGGCAAACAGGGGCCTTAGTATGTGCCTTTGGGTGTGACCACCGGCGTTTCCGCCTGCCGGCTAATGTGGCCTATTCAAAAATATTATGTGTATATTATTACCACATGAATAATATGAGACACAGGGAGGTAGCATGCCTTGTGGCCCTGTCCATGCAGGATGACTGACTTGTTTAGGTATGGAACCCATGTAGTATATACTTTTTCTGTCTGTAGTGCAGGAAATGGTGGAAATCAGGAGTAAATGCCCTCTATGACTGCCTCCTTTCCACCCAATGACTTGTTTTGTAGTGCTGCCAAACTGCACTTATTCACAAGAGCTTCCCTGGTTTGAAGCTGGTATGGGGCCAATTTAGGGACCTTATTTAGGAATCGGACCCTCCCTACGTGGCTTGCTATCATCTTGTTAGTTTGGGGGATGGGTTTGTATCCTTCATAACCAGCTCTACTGAATATCTTCTTGACCATGACACTTGTTCTGGGTGCACTATCCACCCGCTTAGTAGGAATCAACAGGATTGGGGCTGGAGTGGGATTCAGAATGTGAGGGGTATATGTACAGGAGTACAAGTGGTGGTTGCAAACTTGTAGGAAAGGCAGACCCCTGCGCTAGATTAATTCTTGAAGATGGCTGTTTTTTTCCTGCAGCCGTGTACAGGGTTTCATTGGGAAAAACTTGCAGATTCCCAACTTCTTACTTTTCACAGTTCCAGTGCCAATACACATAGGGTTTCTACCATCCTTCATATATGTACAGGACCCTACATGCCTTAGGTCCAATGTCCCATTTCAGAATGGACTATTTTAGGCCCTATTGTCTCTCTATTGTTACTAATATCCCCCAACTCAACCAGATTGATGTCAGTCTTGTTAGGACAGGCAGTGGCATTGATAGATGTTACTGACTTTAGCCCTCCAGTCTGGTTGATTGCTCCTCCACGGGCCCTCCTCTTCCAGAAGCTTCAATGAGGGTTAGCAATAGGTTATTTATTGACACCAACTCTGACAGGACCAAACTGCACCTGCACATCTCCTCTGCTGGTGTACCTTTGCCTGCTGAATAGGGGCAGTGTAGTGCAATTAGCCCCCAAGGGGAAATGTTGATAAAGGGTGCTAAAATAAGACTGGGTGTCACTCTTGACACTCATGATCCCTGTGGCCTTGTCCATTGGTAGTATCACATAACCCCAGTGTCTTCCTTGCCCCCTACCAACGTCTCGCTCTCTAGCTCGATATTTTCAACAGTATTTTTAACAGTAATCAGAGGGGTCTCACCCAGAGAGTCCATCATGAGCACTGATTAAGTATTAACTGAGCTTAGGGCAGCTGCTGCGCTGCTGATGGTGTCATGAGTGGCCTTGGGGCACTGGCTGTAGATATCCGTCATTGACATAACTGTGTCCTTGCTGACATTAGTTCCATAGTGTGCAATGTCCAGAGTGTCTAGGGTGTCCAGCGGGCACTGTCTGTGGCTGTGGTTTGGGGCTTCGGGCACCTCACGGGGTAAGGAGGTATCATTGTGATCATCATCACACTCCCTCCGGCACCTCTTGGACATAGACCAACCAGTACTAAGGTCATGGGTGGGCTCATATGTAAAGTTCCTTGCAAAATGGCAGCTGTGGCTGTTTATTGCCCCTCAACACAAGGAATTCATGTCGACAACACTGTCATTACTATTCGAAATTAGTTAATCCTTTTTGATCCTATAGTCATTCATTTCTCCTTTGTTATCACCCCTCACCCCTGGATTCAAAATGGCGGGGGTGATGACCATTCCAAGAAATTGGCTTATCTTGTTGATCAAAATGTTTGCCTCCCCCATGGGTAAAAGAGGGCTCTGCAATCTGTTTTTGACAGTACCGCTTAGGGGGAGTGCTGTTGGGATTTTCCGACTTACGGTCACAATCTTTCATTTTGCCATTGTGGGTGGGCTGGTAGGTGGCTGAGCAGTCCTTGTGTCTGACATGGGTGTATATTAACACCCTAGCAACCCAAGGCAAAATTGTAGCAGAAATGTAGCTAAATGGTGGCAAAATAGTGCCCCCCATCCAGCTCCTCATCTGTTCAGGTGCTCTTCTAGCTTGCACAGACCCAGCCTCTATCTTGTCCTTAGGAATTATGACTAAGCACACAGTGGGCCTCATTACGACCCAGGCGGTAAGTTACCGCCTTGGTCGTACCCTTACCACCATGGTGTAAACTACGTTTACACCATGGTGGATGGCGGATTTACCGCCCCATTCCAAGGTGAGTGGGGCGGTAAATCCCCATTTCCCATTTTACCCTTCCCCATTCCCATTTTTGCCCCATAGGGCATAATGGGAGTGGGGAAGGCGCTAATTACGCCACCGTAAATTACGGTGGCGTAATTGGCACCATGGTCCCGTAGCGCCATGGATTTTAACGCCTGCAAAAAGAAGGCGTTAAACTCACCATGGCGCAAAGGGACCTCTGAATCAGGCGTTAAGGGTCGGCGCCGTTTACGGCGCCGTTAACCCCTTAACGCCTGATTCGTAATGAGGCCCCGTGTGTATAATGCAGGAGTCGCTAGGGTTAGAAGTTGGCCTCCTTGCCGCAAGGTGCCGAACACCCTTCAGATACCAAACAACTTTGCCCTCCCTGCGGGCTTCACCCCGCGAGACTCCATGGGGACACTTGTAATGAGGGGGGCGTGGTCCCGCTTGCTTTTACTGTGGAGCCTTGAGGGGATAAGCTTCCCCACTGGTGACTCCTCTAGGTATGTCATTGTGTTGCAGGTACTCCTCTTTAATTTTAGATACTGTTCTTGCATTGGTGGTGACAATATAGCTGTACATATTCTTCTGGTGATAAAATATGTCCTTCCTTTGCGCATAGGTTTGGAATTGTGAGTCCTGAGTGAATTTGGAGGATCATTGTTAAATAAACCAAAATGCTGTACATGACTCAAACCCTGATATCATTTCTACAAATAACCCCAACTCAATAATACATATTATTTTAGCAAATTATCTTATGTGATCTCACGTTTGCAGCATGTGCATTGTGCAATCAGATCTCTGATGCCACTCAAGCAAAACCGTTGTTCGCACAAATAAACATGTGCATAAATGAGGTTTCATTTATATTTTGGTTAAAAAATGTATGTATTTATCAGTAGTTAGATGGTCATTTCTGGGTGTGCAGTCATTTTTTAGCCATTCTGGAATTCATGGATTTATTTGGCCAAAAATATAAAACCAGTTGAAAACCTTAAAATAACCCTGAGTGTTGATTATTCCTTAGCCAAAATAATGATGTTGCTCTTAGAGTCCACATTCTAAAATTCACTCTCTTACAACTCACACAATAGCCCTGTATTCCACAGTCGCTAATAAAATCTAAAGCTCCAGTGAAACATATTACTGTACTGTCATTTTTTAGAAATTATAGGTGTTAGGCAGAATCACATGCAGTACGCTTTGGGAACACTACACACAATTAAGGATACAAGTGCAGGTACAATGTCACCTTTGGTACAAGCCTGTACTACACAGTAATGTGGTAGCAGTGGCTGAGCAGCCAGACTTATCTCAAGAATAAAGTGAGCAGTACAAGGGGTTACACAAAGGACTAGCAATCACAGGTTCAAACGTACACTTACTCAAGGTTTCTTGGTAAAAGAATATATATTTATTTACACAGTCAGTTGGAAAACATTCCACTAGTAGGAGCAGCTCAATATCACAATCTAATATACTACAAAACACAACCATTCAGTTTCTGAACAAGTTCAGCTCCTCAAAAGTGGGAGCAAAATGGCACTTCAGTTACTTTAAAAAGGGGTAAAAATACAAGGTTAAAACAATTAAAGCACACATATTTTCAGAGGCAGGGCAAATAGATTTAGTTCACTACAACCAGCAATTCGATTCAATAGGCCTCGGCCAAAGTCAATGGTTCAGAGTCTTGGGTAGGATAGCACAGTTCTGGTAGTAAACAGTTAAGTCTTTGCCATGGTTTTTAGAAGTAGTTGGTCAGCTGAAAAGTTATATGTCGGTTTAGGGAAGGACAAGCCTTCGAAGTTGGGAAACATTTGCAAACTTTCACTGCGGCAGAAAGGATTTTCTGACCGCACTTGCACAGTACCTTTTAAATGAACAAGAGCTGTAGCTGAGGCAGTTGTTCCTGGCAGTTCATGCAGATCTTGCTGTTCCTGAGCTTCAGTCATGGGGGCAGGAAGCAGAACATCAGGAGGTTCCTGCACTGCTCAGGGAAGAGGCCACAAGCTTGGCAAAACGTCGGTGTAAGGTGTGAGTGACTTAAAGTCTACAAGCTGGTATCCTTCTAACTGGCTATCCGGTTTTCAACAGTACTCTGAAGAAAATTCGACCAGTAGAGAGACGGTGTCCAGGTGACTTGCGAGTTGGTTGTTCCCACCAAACTCAAGGGCAGAAGTAAATCTTGAAGGGCTTCTCTGTCGATGGAGTTTCAGGCAATTCGGACCTGCAGCAGGGCTTCACCAGTGGACCAGGAGTTGCAGCAGTCATCTTCCTTCAGCTCGTCTTCGGTTCTTTGGTTGCAGTGGTCGACTCTGCTTTCCAAGTCCCAGAGGCCTGCTTTTAAACAGTTTTCATTCCAGACTGGCTGTTACTCACCCAGCAGGGTGGCTGTCCTCGCCAGACAGCTAGCCGGCCAATCACACCAGAGTGCATTCAGGTCCTTACGAGACAAAGCACAGGGAGTTTAGGGCACCTCCCTCACATCCTGTCCACCCCAGACACTCAGGCGCCAGAGGAGGGCTTCAGTACTAAAGCCCGCCAAAGGCCAATGAACAAAGGGACCAGCAAACGAAATTGACCAGAGTCTGTGTTTACAGATAGGTCTGGGGCACCATATTTAAAAACATGGCTGACTCGATTTTTAGCTACCGGGGTTCGCCGTCTGGAAAAACCATGATAGTTTGTTCCAAACCACTGCCACCAGCCATTTCAAGAGGGAAAGTGTAACATTTGACTGTTACATGTGTTTAGACTCAGGGGATGCTAGGCAACCCCTCCAGCACACTTTAGGAAGATAGTGTGTGCTGGGTCGGTACATTTAAAAAGACTAGTAAAGTCAATTTAACTTTACATGCTCTGGAAGACAGTAGTCAGTCCCAGAGAAGATATTTAAACCTTGGGAAGTCTGAAAGACACCCCTGGGCCACTGCACTGAAGGTGGTGTGTGACACACAAGATAAAGATGATGCCTATGGAGTTGTTTTAAAACTCCATATCAAAGAACACAAAAGTAAAACACACATCAAAATACATTAACGAGTGGGAAAAAAGCTCACACTCTTTCCAGGTGAAAATTAAAATCCCAGAAATCCAGCAAAGTTGCTGGCGGTCTCAAAAGTTAAGGGAAATTAGCACATTCTTGAGAATTCTCCCTTACAATAGGCACTTTGGATAGATTCCTAGAAATGGGAATGGAATGGTATAACAATGTTAGTAAGCCATTGTATTCCCCATCCAATGTCACATCTCTGATGTCCATTCATGTCCAATATCTTACCTTGTTTTTAACTTGTAGGCACCCTGAAGCTAAATTGCATGTTTTGTGTGCAGAGTAACACTAAACAAATCAAAGTATATAAATAAATAAATACATAAATAAATAACAGTGTCTTCACCATGATCCACTCAGAAGCGCTTTTATCCTTTTGAGTGGGATTGCATGCTTTTCGGAGAACACCCTGTTAGTCACTGTAATATTCATGGGATTCAAAAGTGCTATAAAAAAATCCTTGAATTGATTTGCTATTTTACTAATGTCTATTTCCTACTTGCTTGCACTGCATATTTCAGTCGCTGCCTTCATGTTTGACCCATGTGGAATATTTATTAACCAGTTAACTGTTTCATCACAAATCTGTCAACCTGTTACACTTACCACCTTTGTGTCCACAGGGCCAACCTCCATCCAGACAGTCCCACATCTCCAACAATATCTAAAACATTTAGAAAGAAAAACAATAGAAATGCAGCAAGGGCAGGCTATTTCATTGGGACCTGGTCTTGATGATGTCATCAGAGTTTTAGTTCATGCAACAGGGGCATGGTAAATGGTTGCTGTTCTGCTGTCGAAGCATGCCGATAGTATCCATGATATGATATGGCATTTATAACGCACCTATGAGCAAGTGTTTCAAGGCGCCACAAGGTCACGGAGGGGAACAAAGGGAGGACAGACAACGATCCAACTAGGCCAGATGTCATTCAGATCACGCAAGTGTGTGGGAAGGGGGCAGGGACAGTGCAGTACATGGCAAAGATGATAATAAGTAAGTAGCGGCCAGCATGTGGCAAATGCATGGGTAAGTGTAGACATCAGGTGTCAAGGGCTGGGATGGGGACTCTAGGCATACAGAGACAGTCCCCAGGTTTGGGGGTTGCCAGGTGGGCAGTGCAGGTGTTAAACACTGGCGGGTGGGACCTGGTCCCGAGATGAGAGGGTGTCCAGGTAGCCAGTGCAGTTCCAGTTACAGCTAGGAGGTCAGCAGAAGAGAGGAGGAGAAAAAGCAAAAGCAAAGAGAAAGGTTTTGAGGAGCTTCCGTAACCAGAGATAGTTCTCCACAAGTTTAAGGGAGGCAAGGAGGCTGTTCCAGAGGTAGGCACCAGCCAAGGAAAGAGATCTCCCGCCAAATCGTTGCTTGGAGCAGCGACTGACCCTGAGGTAGTTGCAGGCGGATGAGCGAAGGGCTCGAGAAGGAAGATATTTAGGAAGAGAGAACTGAAGGTATTGAGGCTCCAGGCCCCAGAAGGCCTTGTTGATGATGCAGAGGGTTTTGAACGTAATCCTCGCAGCTACTGGGAGCCAGTGCAGAGATTTCAGTCCTGGAGAGCTATGATCCCTGGTCTTGAGGCCAAGGACAAGTCTTGCAGTCCTGTTCTGGATAAGTTGCAGAGGGCGGAGAGTAGAGGCAGGCAGATTTAGAAAGTGGCTGTTGCAATAGTCCAGCCTAGAGAGAACCAGAGCTCTGGAGACATTGAGCTTCGGGGGGAAGGAAAGGAAATGAAGAATACCTCTGAGGAGGTGCAGCTGGTAGTGTGACTTCTTAGAGACATCAGAGATGTGAGGAGAGGAGAGTGTGGAGTCGAAGATGACCGAGAGGTTTTTAGCCCTGCAGGTGGGAGCAGGAAGAGGGCCAAGAGAGGCCAGCCAGAGAGCTGCAGGGCTGGAGGGAGCGGGTGTGCCGATGAGGAGAATCTCAGTCTTACTGGCATTAAGGCAGAGGTCATTGGCGGCACACCACTCCTGGATAGCAGACAGACAATCAGAAATGAGGGAAGGAGAGGAGGAGGCCATGGGTAGTCTGAACATGAGCTGGGTGTCATCCGCATAGCACTGAAAGTTGGGGTAGTGAACGGCGATGCGTTGGGCAGGGAGTGCCAGGTATTGGTTGAACAGCCAGGGAGAGAGGTTAGACCCCTGGGGGACACCACAGGTATAGAACAAGATAGCAGAGCGAAAGGATCCAAGTTGGACCTGGGAGGGTCGGTCGCAGAGGAAAGAAGTCAGCCAATCCAGACCCCGACCAGTGATACCCAGGTTATCATGGAAACAGTTGAGCAGGATTGCATGGCTGACAGTGTCAAAGGCAGAAGAGAGATCAAGCAATATGAGGACACAGGGGGTGTTAGAGTCAAGGTTGGAGAGCAGGTCTTCACGGATGTTCAGGAGAGCAGTTTCCATGCTTCTGGCAGCTCTGAAGGCAGACTGATGGTCATGAAGACAACCAACAGATTCAGTGTGGAGATTAATCTGGGAGATGGCCAATTTCTCCAGGAGCTTGCCCAGGAAGGGAGTGATGGAGATTGGGTGATAGTTAGCTGGGCAGGAGGGGTCGGCAGAGGGTTTCTTAAGAAGAGGGTGCACAAGCGAGTGCTTCAGGGGGGATGGGAAGACTCCACTGGCGAAGGAATGATTGCAGAAATCAGCCAGGGCAGGAGCCAGAGAGTCAATGTGGTCCTTGATAGTTTTGGAGGAACAGGGGTGAACCTGTTTTAACGAGACTTTCATAGATAGGAATTGTCTATAAACCTCGTCTGCAGCGAAAAGAGGAAAGGCAGAGAAGGACAAAGGGGAGGTGGCTGCAGAAGGGCCAGAGGAACAGCAGGGAGTAGGGGAAGGTGGGGATATGAGGAGAGGCATTCAAAAGAGGAATAGGCCTGCTTAGGAGTGACAGAAGCAGGAACCCAGTCGGGGAAGATCAGGGCTACACCCCCACCAGAGCGGTACGACCTGGGTGCGGAGAGGATCTTGTAGCCGTCAGGTAAGAGCGTGTCAAAGCTAGTGACAGAACTGCCCATGAACCATATCTCGGTGAGATAGAGGACATCGAGGTCAAGTGCTTCCAGAAGGCGGCAGATATCATAGGAGTGTTTGACAGCAGAGCAAGAGTTAAGAGTGGCAATGTGGAGAAGGTTGCCATCCTTGAAGGACTTCCGGGGAGGGGTACAGATCAGAGGTACGCCTTGAGGAGTAGACGGACCCCGAGAGGGTGCAGAGATCGAGGGGGAAGTCAAGGTAGCCAAGGAAAAGGGAGAGGGGACAACCGGAGAAGAAAGGAAGTTGATGAGGTGCGGGAAGCGTCTGTCAAAGAGGTAAAGGTTGGCCTGAGGGCCTTGGACCAAGACGGTCCCATTAGAGTAAACATTAATGATGCCCTTAGAGGAATGGAAGGAGGCCAGGAGGGCGTCCCAACGGTACCAACATTAATGGGAAAAGAGGAGAAAAGAGAGAGAATGGAGACCATATGAAGAGTCCATAAGTCAGGTGAAGGAATGAAAAAGAGGATGTCGGTGAGAGTTTCCTTGGAGGAGGCACTGGTGTAGGTGTCAGCGATAGGGAGGCCTGGGTTGTAGACGAGGATGTCCTTTTTAAACCTCTTCCTACCATATTTAGTGAGGAAAGCAGGATAGTCAATAGAGAAGCAGTTAGAAAAGATAGGAGAGACAGAGAGCACCATAGAGTAGGTGGGAGAGGAGGGGGTGGAAGGAGAGGGGGAGACACTAGTGAAGGACACTAGAGTAGGCATACAAGACAGCGAGAGGCAAGCAAGTTGAGCAATAGGACAGGACGACGACACTGAGAATCCTGAAAGGGGGAGAAAAGCCCTAGTTTTCACAATGCAATTTTTAAATACTGATACAGTGCATATTATAACAACACAGGGAGAAACCACCTAAGTTTGGGAATCCTGAAAGGGGGAGAAAAGAACGATGTCCAGTTTCAGGGATCTAGACATGGTTGGCACCCAGTTGGTTTTGCTAAAATTCCTAAGAGATAGTCAATTCCACAGTCTGGATTTCCCAGAAACGTGCAGGTTCCTCCTTGCCAGGCTAACATGTAGCAGCCTTTACATCAAGGCCATGTTTCAATTTCAACAGTAGTCACTACCTAAGAAAGATTCTGTTTCCTTCACGGGTATACTGTTTGGGTGGCTTGGAGAGAAGACTGTAATTAAGAGTTATGAGCAAGCAACAGATTTCCAGGGCTACCGGATCCGTATAGTTAGATTGCTTATTTTCTGGCAACAGACTGCACTTACACTGTGTAGCATGGTACCAGGTAGGATGATCCCTCACCTCCACTGCAGAATTAGTGTCAAAGATAATCCTGTATGGCTTATGTCACAAACGAGCCAGAGCTGATTTTTATTGATAGCTTCTGATTAACACAACATCTCTGGGTTGCAGAGGAGAGCAAGCTTCAGTCGGTTTGTTGGGCAAGGCCTTTCATAACTGTGTGTGAATTCAAATGATGGAGAAATGAGTGTTCTGACATATTCAAGAAGGTTATAATCAGTCAGATGCAAAATCGAAAAAGGCATTTTTTCAAAGGTGGAGAAAAAGGTAGTCTCATGTGGCATCCATAAATGACCTAATGGTGCTCAGTATAGTCTTTTGATTGAGAGTACTGCGTACACTGAGAAATACCTAATCAAGGGCACCAGGTAATTTAAGGTCTGTTTAAGCGCATAGTTTTTCTAGTTGATTTTTTTTATAATACCATTTTGGTTACTGGTTGAGAATAGTGTGGGTAGTGGAGATGGAGATATTGAAGCCAATGCAGTTTTTCATAACTTGATTGACAAAAAGGCATTCTCTATCACTGTTTATGCTCTGTGGTATCCCACATCCTGCCACAAAATCTTGAATCAAGGCCTTCACCACTGCAAACGTATCTCTTCTCCAGCATGGTTAAGGCCTCGACACAGCAAGAAAATGTATTCAGTACCACAAGGACATACTTTGAAGTATTACAGTGGGACAGTTGGATACGGTCTACCTGGATGTTAACACATTATCTATGGTTGCCAGTGAATTCGTCGAAAAAAATTGGTCGACCAGACAAATGGTCGAATCAAATTGGTCGAAAACCATTTCGTCGAATTTTTTTTTTTTCTATTTTAACCCTTTTTTTTTTTTTTTTTTGGGGGGGTCCCCCCCCAACCCCCTTTTTTTCTCTAAAAACCCATTTTTTAACAAAACGAAAACCCAAAAAATAAATATATAAATAAAAAAAATTTTTCGACGAAATGGTTTTCGACCAAATTGCGTCGACCAAATTGCAGTCGACCAGTTTTTTTTCGACGAGTTGACTGGACACCATTATTCTATAAGATGGCAGATGTGCTGTTGGCACAGTGGATATCTTGTTTCCAGGATAATTCAGCAAATAAATGGTGTACCACCTGCAATATTCTTGTGCTATGGATGTAAATTCTGGGGCACACCAATCCTTCTTCTGGTAGAAATCACCCCTTCTTTGCCCACATGGGCTGATCCATGATGTACTCTGACCAAATAGGATAACAGCATTTTGGAGGCACTAAACATTCCATTCCATTTCTCTATAGACAGTCCTCATGTAAGTGTCATCCCTTACATATTACAAAGCCTTTCTTGGCTTCTGGTATCTATGCCAGCTTCTTTAGAGTGCCACAAGGGGCCGTCACATGCATCCTTTTGATGGTTAAGATGAATGCAGCCTGAGAGTCGTCAACAGCAGCAAACAATATTTAAAGTATCTCCTTATCTAAAGGTTTGTGCAATGCAAATTGTATGATAGCTATCTGCTTGGACAGCATTTTTTGATCTAACAATACACGTGCATATGTGTGATGCTGTATGGGGGTACTAGAAGATGTTAGGAAACAGCACCACCTCCACATTTGTCCAAAATCATGGGCAACTCCAAAAGCATACTTAGATCCTTGTATATGTTCTCTAATTGCTGTTCTGCCAATTGACTTCCTCATGTTGATGCCACCAACTTCACTACCTCTGTAACATTTGGCAGTTTGCTGCTCTGAACCACATCTCCCAGAGTGCATGCTGCATACCCACCACCAAATATCCATCATTATCCCTATAACAAGACCCATACACAAAATATATTTGATCAGCATTGTATATAGGGTCGCTACCAGAGGCCATAAAACAATATGTGATTGATACACAGCCATGTGGTTCTGTATCATGTGGTTCACTGTCATTTGGGGTGAGCAGTCAAGAGGCTGGATAATATGGTATTTGTGGAATTAAACAACTGAATCTCATATGTGTTAGTAAAAGCAAAAGCGATAGCAATGAGTTGTGTTTTGGTTTTAAGTAGAAGGGCTACTACTGATTGAAGGGCTGCACCCACCCAGAGAGAACCTAAAACCATACTTTCGCACTGTTGCATTGCTAGAATTGTAGCTACTACTGAATAAAGAGAAGGGGGAATGCCTGCAGTTGGTGGGTCTAATACTTTACTGTTATAAGTACTTGGTATTTGGTAATGGCCATGTGTTTATGTAACCACTGCTAATGCAAATCCATTCCTTTCAAGACAGAACAATTTATATTTCTTCTTAAATCAAGTAAGCCAAATGCTGGTGCATCGGCTTGTTTTATTTTGTAACACTCTCAAATGATTCTTCTACTTTTGGATGTTTGGTGTGCTTTATTAGCTAAAGCTGCAAGTAGCACTTGTGTATCCTGTGTGCATGCCTCATATAATGGTGAAGTTAACAACAAGTCACGAACATGCTGAATCCACCCTTAATTCACACAAAATCTGATATTGACTAAATCCTTTTTGCATTGTTGTGAGCAAAGGGTAGGTAATTCTGTGTACCCATCGGGCAGCCTATTCCATGTATTTTGGATTCCACTATAAGAAATCTGATTAGAAATCGACTTCAGTGATCTATTGGTTGGAAAAGGAATACAGAACATAAATTGCCTTCGAAGAAGTGGCTAGCAATAGGCAGCATGCAAGATGTAAGCGTTTCAATATTTGGCACCACTGAAAAATGTGGGCCAACTACTGAATTTACAGCCCTTAAATCCTGCACAAATCTACATGTATCCCTTCTTGACAGGCAAAATAGGGGTGTTAAAAGCGCTGACGTATGAACTATGATCCCTTGCTTCAAAATTGATTCTATAACTGGAGCAATACCTTCTTCAGCTTCTTGGACGGATCATTCATAGGGGGTCATTCCGAGTTGGGCAGTAAGGGTCTACGGGCACCGATAAGAAGGCCGGTGCCGGTAAACCCTTACCGCCCTATTCCGAGGACCCTTAGTGGGTCCCAGCAGGAATGGCTGGTCTGACCAGCCGTTTTTTGCAGGATACGTTAAGGGACCCTGGAGCTAATAACGGGCCCGCAATTTGCAGGCCTGTTATTAGCGCCTTCCCCATTCCCATTGAGCCCTATGGGGTCTCAAATGGGAATGGGGAATGGTTTACTGAATGGAGACTTACCGGGTCGGCATAGGTCAGAATGTCCCGGTAAGTCCCCATTCAGTGAGACCAGACCCGGACCCGGGTTTGGAGGCATCCATGGCGCTAATAGCTAATAGCGCTAATAGCGCCATGGCTACCTCCAGACTCGTAATGACTCCCATAGTCTTGACTGACTCAGTATTTCTACTGTAAACTACTCCATTAGCATACATTGTCGAAAGGGATTCAGGAACAGCACAAACCAGCTACTGTTAATAAGATGACAATTTCGTCCTAAGAGATGACATTGGTTTTTCCTGTAGAACATGTAAAGTAGCTAATGTAGCTTAAACTGCTTCAGTGTTTTTGCTGGAAACAATCAAGAATACTCCATCATACTGCATACACAGAAAATCCCACCCCAAAGGAAAGTAACAGCAGCTGAAGGGGATTGCATGTGTGTCACTGACTGGACTTGAAGTAACTGTTATGGGTTCAGTGTCTTTATGCATCACTTGAACATTAGTTATGCATATTGCATTTGCAGTATCAGTCGACAAAGGAGTGCCAGGGAAACACTGAGATTGAATGATTGATCTACTCCCTCCAATATCTAGTAGCAACAGACTGTCTCTCTATTTTACATTGGGCCTTCCTGATCCACAAGTATCATAGGGTAGGTAGTGAATTATCTTCCAATCTGTTGTTCTTCATTTTTCCGGCTGAGGTAGTTTATTCCAAAGGAACTTGAGGTTTAGTAATGCACCATGTCCTGGTGGAAGTGGTATGATTACTTCTATGTTGTCTGTATAGGCATTTGTTCTTCCAGTGCCCTGTCTGTTTTCAAGCGCTGCAAGCCATGGGGTCTACATATTCTCCAGGCAGTCCTTGCTGATTTCAGTTTGGTATAACAACAAACAGGGTTAAGTTGCTGTGGAGAAACAAGGGAGGGCACGGACAAGCCGTTGGTTTCCTTTGAACCGTTAATAGGATAAGACGTGGTAGCACAAAAACAACGGTTTTATAGGAAAATATGTTTAATTCATCAGAGTTTCTAAAGCAAAGAACTGGGGGTTACAGATCCTCGAACTCAAGTGCAAGGGGTGACAAGAGAGTGGCAAATCCATTTGGGTTGGTAGATCGCTGTCCAGAATTGAGGATTAGATTCTGTAGCTGTGTGGTGGTGATACGACCTGGATTAGGTCAACTGTTCATATTCCGTTTCCTGTGTGGATATTTTAGTTATTCCCATGGGTCAGAGAGAGTCAGAAATACTTGAGGTCCAACAATTGGAAATGCACAGACTAAAAAAGGCCAAGGGGCCAAGTGGTGAGGAGAAGCTCTTCTAAAAATTGCACACTCTTTCCATCTGGGTATGCGCAGGAACGGTTGTTATCTCACAATATCTTTTTCCTTTAGGTGGAGATATTTGATGAAGGTCATGAGAGCCCTCATGAACTGTCAGGTCGACCGGTTTCAATGGCACTCATTATTAAGGCCATCTTCATCAGGACCGTCATTCCATAGGGGGGTGAATCCGAAAGTTTCAGAGTGTCTGAAACAGAGACAAGCTCCTCCTGTAGGGGTACAGAAGGAGGGGGGGAGACAAAACAGGAGGAAAGACCAGTGAGAAATACAATGGGGGGCAAGGGCTGAACAAATCTGGCCTTAAAGAAAACGGAGGCAGAGTGAACTAAATCTTATCCAAGGAGTAAGAGGAACAGTATAAATCTAGTCCCAATACAATGGAGGTGAACGTTACAGAAAAAATACTGGTGCCTGATCACCGGTGTCTATAATGGCTCATCAATGGGGGTGAGAGGGGGCAACAAACAGGTGGTTTGCTCAAAACCCAGATTAATTTAAATAGAGGATTAAAGGTTGCCCTCAGACATTATGCAGGGGAAGTCACCACAATGTTACGCAGTAAAAGGGAGCTTGTCTACATAATATGAAATCAACCGGCCTGCATGAGTCTCACTATTTCTCACACTGCATTCAATTCCATGAACAATTATACATATATAGCTTAAGTCCTGAATAACATTAGACATTCTAGTTGTACTTCTATCGCTTGTCAGTAAGTATATCAAAGTCCTTGACTTCACAAAAACTTCTCTAAATTACACATGAAGTCAGATTTGCAAATTAATTGAAGAATTCTACTTTCCTCAATAACAACAGACATTTATAGAATCAGAGAACGGTTGCATGTCTCCAATATAGATACAGTGCTGTGGGCTGCTAACATGTGTGTGAAGTTTAAAATAGGCTAGCAATACCTTACCTTACAAAAATACTAGAGCTAGGTGTCCCTTCCCTATCACTCCACTATAGAATCTCTCTGTGCAGAAGGGGTACATGGGATTTACATTCTCGCATCCCCCCTTCTTTATTAAATAGCTATGGCCTTCATAGAATGCACAATATCAAACATATCTTGTGTTGGCTCTGCTAAGGACTTCATCATATCGAAGCCCAAAGTTAACTATGTAAGTAAAAACACTTTATGCACAATTTGATGAGATTATGCTTGGTGCGCTGAATGCACAGACGTCTTATGAATATGGACAAAACACAAACTGGTATTTTAAACTGGATTGAATTGACATTGCACTTCATTTTACATTTAATTCAATAACACCTTTCCAAACCACACTCTTTCCAGACTTAGCAGGAACATATTTATAGAGAGCATATATCCATTTTTAGGGAGAAATCTCATACTCACTTTGTATTAGCAATTAGAACTTCAGAATTTAGAGGCATCAAGCCAGGGCAGACCCTCCAGCATTCCCAGGGGAGGCTGAGTAATCATCAAGTACCCCTTTGCAGGTTCCCTTGTTTACAGGACTCATCCCCTGCAAGAGAGGCCTTCCCCTTTGCAGCCCTTAAGTTAGTATCTCTCTTTAATCCATCCAATTGGAGCAGGTGGTGTTCTTTCCTCAAGATCATCCCAGGCCTAGCTCATAGCTATACACCCCTATTGAATATACGCTCCCAAACCGCATTGGATGATTATATTATTTCTATACCTGTGATGCAAACATGGTGAGGTCCAAAACCAGTTCTAAACATTGTTATTCTAATATAGTTCAGGGCAGCAGCATGCAAACAGGGTGAAACCAAGATTATTGTAATGCGTGCTTTCAAAGGCACTGTTTAAAATGTGACATTCCTATTTGCCATGTTGCTTCATAAAGTTATGATTTGTTCGCTAAATAACAGGTGATATAAATGCCTAAACATGTCCTGTAATGCAATTTTGAGTCTCATGGTAAGCACACAAGTTAAGAAAAAGTTGTAAGGTCTTGATGAATGATAAATGTAAGCTAACAAGGCTCTTTTGTTCTGCTTGAATTAGGCCAGCACACATGTTGGGGTTTTTGGTGAGGGATACTTCAATATGTCATGTTATGTGCAATGAAAATGTTTGACGCTGGGAATGAAAATGAACTGATTTTATACCAGCAGATTTGAATGTCTACATAGACTGAACATTTTCTTTTCCTGGAATGTTGTAGTATTTTTCTAGCACTTTCCTTTCAAAGACTCCCAAAGGTGGGAGAGCTATCTGGCTCTGAGTTAAAACCAGGTCAACTTGATGACAGCACACTATCAGGCTGAATCAAACACCAATATTATTTAAACCAAACCAACGCAGTCACTGCTTTTCTACACATTATATTATAGGATATTATTTAGGTTAACTATTGTATTATAAGCTTTGTACAATAATTTGAAAGTTGTTGGAGAAATAAACAATTTCATTGAATGAATGATAATTTCTTTATGCTATTTTATGTACAATAAGAAATGCATGACCACACCATTCAGAATACTTAACAGCATCCTACCACTGAAATGTCATACTTTTAAATGTATCTAACATGTCCATGTTTTCTGGTTAACAGGATTATATTTCTGACAGATTCGGGCCTCTTTGCACTTTAATAAATTAAGTTAAATTTGTTGACTGGTGTATTCTGCATTTCATATTTTCTTTTATGTTGGTAAAAACCCAATCTTTGGTTGAAATGTACTTGAGCCCAATTTGTGGACTGTTATCTCTCAACAGTGCAGATGATTACCCGCATCCTGCAAGTGCACCCCTGTGGTGGCAGCGAGAAACAGGCAGACATCATAACTAATATGATGTATTTTTATGACACCTTAACATGAAACAGTCTCCATTGGTCTTCGATTCTCCGAACACATCTGCCTCACACATAAAAGGAACATCATAGTTTGCAGATTTTCAGCATCAGTTTCCTTCAGGGAAATTGTCTTAAATTCCATTTGCACTGACACCCCTAACCAGAGAAGATTAGAGGAATTGCTGCTAGGTATTCTGGTACACTTATCCCACCTCCCATCTAAACAATGAACACATTCATTAAGGTTTAATGCCTTTTTGTGTCCATGTCCACTTCTAATGTCATATAATGAATTCTGGACAGCTGGTCTTGGTTCAGGGAAATTAAACCTCCACTATGGCTTCCTTCTCCTTCTGAGCAGTTCTATTGTACATTTCAATTATGAGTTTGTCATTTGTTTTCTTAAAGGTAGAAATACCCCATTATCGTACATTGTGAGTGTGATGCCGGAAATGCATCTGAGGGACAGGGCCTCTGAATCCTTGTCCTTTTTCTGTTTTTACCGTGTGTTCTGTCATGTTTTCTGACAAGGAGTCCATGAGGGACTCCTGGCGGTGCAGCTCTCTTTTGGTTTGGTGAACAGACCCATGGGATACCCTTATGGCACCCATGGGTAGGGGTACAACCCTGTGCCCCTAGTGTATGTTTTTGGGCTCCTGTGGGTGGCCCACAGAGCAGGGTATGGGCTGGTGGCAGCTCCATGCTAAACTTGACAGGTGCTCTGGGTGTCCTCCATTTTGGGATACCCAGGCCCTGCCATTGGGATCAGTTGATTCCTGATAGAAACAAGATGGCCCCTGTGGCCTCTTGCTTTCTATTGCCTGTTGTCTTGTTTTTCCCAAAGTCCTGGGAAGCCCTGGCTCTGTCCCTTCCCCCTGGCTGGCTGTTGGGTGGAAGTTCCATATATGGTGTTGTTGTGAAGGCCCAGCTAGACTGACTGGAGCCTTCCCAGTGACTGTATGTTATGGGTACCGCCTGTGGGTGGGACCTGGGTGAATGGAGTGTGTGACCAATATACACTCCTTGTTGTGGTTGTCTGGTTTCTGGCATGAGAGACAAAGACTGAGACAGCCCTGCCCGAAACTGGCCTGAATGCAGTGTGTAGTGTTGAATGGCTGGGTACTTGTCCCAATCCACATTCCTTGTTGTGAGTGTCTGAAAGGGAGGAGTGTGGCCTGAATGCACTGTGTGCCTGATTGGCTGACTGACTGCATGAATGCCCTTCTGTGTGATTGGCTGCTGTGTGTGTGCCAGCAGTGTGGATGAGAGACAGAATAGTATATCTGGGGACCTCTCACCACTGGAAATTGTTCAGAAGCATTCAGAAGCTGAGTCTCCACTCAAGAGTAACTGGATTTGCTGATCCTCGACGTCCAGCTGGAAGAAGAAGACTTGCCGTGGCATTTGCTTCGACGGAACTGAAGGTTGTCGAAATCGTCGAGGACTGACCCGAGAGAGGAACTGGCTAGGCGCCCTCTTCCCGTGCTCCGAGGGACCATCGAGCACCGCTGAATCTTCGCCGAAGCTCCCTGGACGCCAGACCATCGAAAGGCTGCCGACCGGAGAAGGGGACTGCCGAGGAGACCGAAGTAAAGCACCCGGACATCGACGCTGTCGAAGTCCATTGCCGTCGACCAGGGTTCGCAGGTCTGTGCAACCGCTGGAGGCCCGTCAAAGTTGTGTTGCCCAGCCGTGGGGACCACTTGACGCCGAGCCGCCGACGACCGGAGCCGTCCGCTCCTTGCCTAAGAACATTTGACTCGAAGGACTCCCTCGTCCGCACCGTCGACCGCTTTTGTCCTGCCGGAGAAAGTCGAGGACGACCAACGCGCCGAGGAGAATCCGCCGGTGGGTTTCCCGCCACCTCACGACCCCAAAGACTCGAGCGACTCGACGCCCTTGCTGGGCTCCCGTCTCTACAATCTTTGCGGTCCAGAACTATTGTCATCGAGGTGCCCCGCACACCTCCGCCTTGCAGGACGCCGACGCCCCGACGCCGACGAGCACCGCTCGGACGAAGCTGCCGCCTCTTCGACATCGTTCTACCTCGTTTGTCGACGGACGTTCGACGCCCCGTGCCTCCCGCTTGAAAGGGAAGGCATTCAAGAAGGGCCGTCGATTCCCCGTCGCCGAACCCCGAGGTCTTCGACGTTTCTCGACGCCTCTCGACGATCCGTGACTCCTGCTTTAAAGGGGGTCATTCAAGAAGGATCTGTCGACGCCTCTTCGAAGAACTCGACTCCACCAGGTACATTGGGGGGGTAAAAACATTGTAGGAGAGAATAAGACTGTTGAACAATATATGGACTGGGCTTGTGTTATATCTCTTTATTTTACAGGTTGCCCAGGTGGGGGGATCTCCACACAGAACTGTGTCCAGTAGCAAGGGCCAGTCTTCGGCCTATTGTTTCAACCCTCTGGTATCTCTCCTCTCTCTATTGCTGGTTTCCTTCTTATTGATCCGCGTGCCATTGCTACAGTATTGTGAATGCACTGTTATGAGGTCTAATATTAGTGGTACCACTTTAGAATTGTAGATATTTATCATTATTGGTTTTCCTGAGCACAAAGTGCGTTGTTGTGATAAGTGTACATAACCCTTGAATATTAATTATATAAAGACTGTGTTTTCAGTAATACAGTGTGTGGACATTCCTTTGTGGGGGCTTGGGGATACACTGTACTTAAGAACCAGCCTGCATCACCTCCTGAGAAGCTAGGCCTTGATTGCTCGTCCATTGCTACCACAATCGAGAATCTTGGCTGGGGTCCTCTGTGCCTCTCCTCTACCATATAGAGAGCGGAAGTACAGACCCCCCCACCGGTCTTGACAAGCTGGTGGCAGCGGTGGGATGCTTATGGTTTTAAGACTCAGTGTATAACCGTGCCACTTACAAAATATCCGCACTTTATTAGATTAAGGTTTGGGTGTGTACCAAATAACTGCATTACAGGCAATGGAGCCCATTGCAAATGGTAAATTGACTCGGATGAGCTTAGAGGCTCTCCAGAGTGCTTGTGAAGCCAGGGAGTTAGACTTTGTGGATAAGTCTAGGGCTGAGCTGATAGCTGCCCTGGTGGACTACCAGACTGATGGTGAAACCCTTGATGAAGGGGGGGATGCAACCAGTGAGGACTCTGCCCCTGGGGTTGTCGCTGAATCTGTTTCTGGGAATGCCACCATTCCTGCTGCCTCTGTTCCAAACCCCAGCAATTCCATGGAACTTGAGTTATTAAGGATGAAATTGGCCTTTGAATATCGCAAGTTGGAAATAGAAGCTGAGTTTAAGAAAGAGGAGCTGGCACAGCAAGTGGAACTCAAGAATAGGGATCTTGCGCTCAAAGACAAGGACACTGAATGTCAGAGAATCCAGCTAGAGAGAGCTAGAGTGGAGACTTCAGCTAGACCAATTGAGAGTGGCAGGTCCCCAGCCACCAAGTTTATGAAAGATTTGGTTGGTGTGTTTGTGGAGGGTTCAGATATCCTCCAATGGATTGAAGCGTTTGAAATGGCTTGTGCAATTCATGATGTAGATAAAAGAGATTGGGCTAAGTGTTTGTTAAGCAGAGTGCCTCAAACTGGATATGACTGTATTCTGAAGCTGAGTGTGGAAGAAAGGGGTCAGTATGAGTGTATGAAGTCTGCTTTGATTGCCAAGTTTGGCAGGACACCTACCCAATACCTTAAAAGGTTCAGGGATTTTAAGAAAAGAGAGAATGTGTCTTGGGTTGACTGGGTGAGTACTGCGCACATGAACATGATGGGGTGGATTGACGGTTACAAGGTGAAAACTTTTGTTGAGTTGTCCCACCTCTTGTTTTTTGAGCATTTTTCTGAAGCCTGTTCACCAGAGCTGCGTCAGTATGTGGCTGACCAGAACATTTTGGACCCCTTTAAGCTGGCTAGGTTGGCTGACAAGTGGGTCTCCCACCGGGTGTCCCCTAAGGACTCCAGTGGGAAGGACAAGGACAAAGAAAAGGGGACCTCTCAGAAAGCTGAGGAGTCCCAAAAGCAATCACAGTCGGGTAAACCAAAACCTTCCTCTCCTAAGACCCAAAAATCTAGTGGGGATAAGTCCTCTGTGGGTGGGAATAAGAGTAGTGGTCCACCTGCTGCAAAGCAGGTTCCCAGTGGTTCCAGTACCGTACCCCGCACTCCTGGCACTTGTTGGGATTGTGGGGCTCTGGATCACAAAAGGGGTGACCCCAAGTGTAAAGGTAAGGCACTTGGAGTACAGGCTGTCAGCCTGACCTACCCTTACCCCGTGGCTGAGGTGGAGGCCACTGTCCTCCCCTCCTCTACAGGAATCAAATTTGGTGCTCCGGTAGAGATTTCCTTAGTGTCCCTTGGGGCCTGGGACCAGTACGCAGAAGTACTGGCAACTATCCCGCAGAACACCCGTAGGTTTTTGAGAAGTGTCCTCTTGAATGGCCAGCCTTCTACTGGTTTGAGAGACACTGGGGCAAGCATGACAGTGGTGGACAGGACCCTGCTCAAGCCAGAGGACTATGTAGGTGCTCCTCTGAGAACCACCAGGTTAGCTGGTGGGCCTCCCAAATTATCGCCTGTAGCCCTAGTCACACTCATGATTGGAGACAAGACAGCAAAGCTTCCTGTCCTGGTTCAGGACAATGTCCCTGCTAACATTCTGTTAGGAAATGATCTAGTAGAGTTGGGGTTGATCTCGGATGGTCTTCCCATGACTGCTGCTGCAGTCACTAGGTCACAGGTGACACCGGGTCTGGCTGTGAGTCAGGTACCCGAGCCAAAGGCGAGGCCTAAGGCAAGAAGAAGGAAGACCAAGAAGGCCACCTCTGTGGAGGGAACACCTTCTCTTCCTGCTGTTCCGACAGCACCCATTGGGATCCATGCTCCGGACGGGCTGGGTCCAGTGGAAAACCCAAACTCAACTCCTGTGGGAGAAGAGACAGAAGACTCTCCTGTGGGAGAGGTTCTCAACCCGGAGGATCATCCCGACCTTCAATGCTTGTTAGCTGAAGGGGGACCCTCCCGGGCAGACTTCTGTAAGGGACAGAGAGAGTGCCACTCTCTCGAGGGCCTGAGGAAACAGGCCCTGTCCCAGGCACAAGGTGAAGTGCCTAGGACATTCAAGATTTATTGGGAGGGTGAGCTCCTTGTTAGTGAGCCCACTAAGCCCGAACCTGGTGCCCGCAAGAGGTTGGTGGTACCCCAGGTTTACAGGCCCTTCCTACTGCAGTTGGCGCATGAGGTGCCCTTGGCTGGTCATCTTGGGACCAAGAAGACTAAGCAGAGGCTCTCTGCCCATTTCTACTGGCCACGGATGGGAGTAGAGGTGGAGTCCCACTGCAGGACCTGCCCAACTTGTCAGTTGTCTGGCAAGACTGGAGGCAGGGTCATTGCCCCACTGCAGCCATTACCAGTGGTTGGCACACCATTTGAGAGGGTGGGCATCGACATCGTCGGTCCCCTTGACCCTCCCACTTCAGGTGGACATCGGTTCATCCTGGTCTTGGTAGATCATGCCACCAGGTACCCTGAGGCAATACCCCTTCGGACTGTTACTGCCAAGGTGGTTGCCAGGGCTCTCCTGGGCATTTTCACCCGTGTTGGATTCCCCAAGGAGGTTGTCTCTGACCGAGGATCCAACTTCATGTCTAGTTACATGAAAACCATGTGGAAAGAGTGCTGGGTAACCTACAAGTTCTCCACCTCTTACCACCCCCAGACCAATGGTCTGGTTGAGAGGTTTAACAAAACTCTCAAGGGCATGCTAGGTGCTTTGGAAGAGCCCCTAAGGAGGAAATGGGATCTCCTCCTGCCATGCCTGCTGTTTGCTTACAGAGAGGTACCTCAAGAGGGTGTTGGTTTCAGCCCCTTTGAGTTACTCTTTGGACATCCCGTGAGGGGGCCCCTCGCCTTGATCCGAGAAGGCTTGGAAGCCACCCCTCCAGGTCCCGCCAAGCAAGTGGGGGACTATGTGTTAGGCCTCAGGCGGAGGATGACACAAATGATGGGTCAGGCAACAGCAAATCTCAAGGCCAGCCAGGAATTGAATAAGTACTGGCATGACCTGAAAGCTTCGCAAGTGGATTGGACTCCGGGACAGGAAATCCTTGTGATGGAGCCTACCAAGCCTAGAGCTTTGGCAGACAAGTGGACTGGACCCTTCAGGATCATCTCCAAGATGGGCGAAGTCAATTATCTGGTGGACATGGGAGCCTCTGGGGTAGCCCCCCAGGTATTCCATGTCAACAGGCTCAAGCCTTTCCACAGGCGAGCAGAGGTCTCATGTCTCTTGCTAGCTTCAGGGCAAGAAGAGGATGAGAGTGAGCCCCTTCCTGATTTGCTGCATAGCAACCCTCAGGATGGCTCAGTGGAGGGAGTACAACTCTCTCCAGATTTGACAACAGAGCAGCAGAGGGCCTGCCGGGCTTTGCTCCAGCAGTATGCCCCTCTGTTTTCACTGACACCGGGCCTTACACCGTGGTGTAAGCACGAAATTGACACTGGTGACAGTGTGCCTGTCAAAAGCAGGAGCTATCGTATGTCAGATACCGTCAAAAACCACATCCAGGCTGAGGTCGCCAAGATGTTGGATCTGGGTGTTATTGAACCCTCCACCAGTCCCTGGTCCAGTCCAGTGGTCCTTGTCCCCAAGGCAAGTTCCCCGGCGGGTACCAAGGATTGGAGGTTCTGTGTGGACTACCGAGGAGTCAATGCCGTCACCAAAACTGACGCGCACCCATTGCCCAGGGCTGATGAGCTCGTGGACACTATAGGTGCTGCCAAATTTGTGAGCACCTTTGACCTTACCTCAGGCTATTGGCAAATAGCTCTGACGGACCATGCCAAGGAAAAGACGGCATTCTCCACACCTGAGGGACTCTACCAGTTTAGGGTCATGCCCTTTGGGTTGAAGAATGCCCCTGCCACCTTCCAGAGATTGGTCAACCATGCGCTCAGTGGGCTGGAAGCCTTTTGTGTGGCTTACTTAGACGACATTGCCGTCTACAGTTCCACCTGGGAAGAGCATTTGACACATCTGGATAAGGTGTTGCAGGCCTTGAAAAGGGCTAACCTCACTATCAAGGCCACCAAGTGCCAGATAGCTCAGGGGAAAGTTACCTATCTTGGTCATGAGGTAGGAGGGGGTCAAATCCAACCTCTCTCCAGTAAAGTACAGGACGTACAGAACTGGGAGACTCCCACTACTCAAACCCAGGTGAGAGCCTTTTTGGGCCTCACTGGGTACTATCGCAATTTCATGGCAGACTATGGAACCATAGCTGCACCCCTGACAGCTCTAACTTCACCCAAACAGCCTAGGAAGGTTAATTGGACTGAAGACTGTCAGAGGGCCTTTGATGGCTTGAAAGAAAGTCTGTGTAGGGCACCTGTGTTGAGTGCGCCTGACTACAGCCGACCCTTTATCGTCCAGACGGATGCCTGCGACACCGGAATTGGAGCTGTCTTGTCCCAGTTAGATGACAAAGGGAGAGAACATCCTATCATATTCATCAGTAGACAACTCAAGGGTAGAGAACTTAGGTGGGCTACTGTTGAAAAGGAATGTTTTAGTATAGTTTGGAGCCTTAGGCGTTTTAGGCCTTACCTTACGGGGTCCACCTTCAAGGTCCAAACAGATCATAAGCCCCTGAAGTGGCTTATGCAGATGAAGGGTGAGAATCCGAAATTGCTCAGGTGGTCGATTAGCCTACAAGGGCTAGACTTCACCATAGAGCACAGACCAGGGAAGAGTCACGATAATGCAGATGGCCTTTCCAGAAGGTATGTTGACCGTCTGGATGAGGGTGTCTATCCCGTGGGAGATTAGGCACCCTCCACCTCAGTCTGGGGGGGGCGACTGTGATGCCGGAAATGCATCTGAGGGACAGGGCCTCTGAATCCTTGTCCTTTTTCTGTTTTTACCGTGTGTTCTGTCATGTTTTCTGCCCAGGAGTCCATGAGGGACTCCTGGCAGTGCAGCTCTCTTTTGGTTTGGTGAACAGACCCATGGGATACCCTTATGGCACCCATGGGTAGGGGTACAACCCTGTGCCCCTAGTGTATGTTTTTGGGCACCTGTGGGTGGCCCACAGAGCAGGGTATGGGCTGGTGGCAGCTCCATGCTAAACTTGACAGGTGCTCTGGGTGTCCTCCATTTTGGGATACCCAGGCCCTGCCATTGGGATCAGTTGATTCCTGATAGAAACAAGATGGCCCCTGTGGCCTCTTGCTTTCTATTGCCTGTTGTCTTGTTTTTCCCAAAGTCCTGGGAAGCCCTGGCTCTGTCCCTTCCCCCTGGCTGGCTGTTGGGTGGAAGTTCCATATATGGTGTTGTTGTGAAGGCCCAGCTAGACTGACTGGAGCCTTCCCAGTGACTGTATGTTATGGGTACCTCCTGTGGGTGGGACCTGGGTGAATGGAGTGTGTGACCAATATACACTCCTTGTTGTGGTTGTCTGGTTTCTGGCATGAGAGACAAAGACTGAGACAGCCCTGCCCGAAACTGGCCTGAATGCAGTGTGTAGTGTTGAATGGCTGGGTACTTGTCCCAATCCACATTCCTTGTTGTGAGTGTCTGAAAGGGAGGAGTGTGGCCTGAATGCACTGTGTGCCTGATTGGCTGACTGACTGCATGAATGCCCTTCTGTGTGATTGGCTGCTGTGTGTGTGCCAGCAGTGTGGATGAGAGACAGAATAGTATATCTGGGGACCTCTCACCACTGGAAATTGTTCAGAAGCATTCAGAAGCTGAGTCTCCACTCAAGAGTAACTGGATTTGCTGATCCTCGACGTCCAGCTGGAAGAAGAAGACTTGCTGTGGCATTTGCTTCGACGGAACTGAAGGTTGTCGAAATCGTCGAGGACTGACCCGAGAGAGGACCTGGCTAGGCGCCCTCTTCCCGTGCTCCGAGGGACCATCGAGCACCGCTGAATCTTCGCCGAAGCTCCCTGGACGCCAGACCATCGAAAGGCTGCCGACCGGAGAAGGGGACTGCCGAGGAGACCGAAGTAAAGCACCCGGACATCGACGCTGTCGAAGTCCATTGCCGTCGACCAGGGTTCGCAGGTCTGTGCAACCGCTGGAGGCCCGTCGAAGTTGTGTTGCCCAGCCGTGGGGACCACTTGACGCCGAGCCGCCGACGACCGGAGCCGTCCGCTCCTTGCCTAAGAACATTTGACTCGAAGGACTCCCTCGTCCGCACCGTCGACCGCTTTTGTCCTGCCGGAGAAAGTCGAGGACGACCAACGCGCCGAGGAGAATCCGCCGGTGGGTTTCCCGCCACCTCACGACCCCAAAGACTCGAGCGACTCGACGCCCTTGCTGGGCTCCCGTCTCTACAATCTTTGCGGTCCAGAACTATTGTCATCGAGGTGCCCCGCACACCTCCGCCTTGCAGGACGCCGACGCCCCGACGCCGACGAGCACCGCTCGGACGAAGCTGCCGCCTCTTCGACATCGTTCTACCTCGTTTGTCGACGGACGTTCGACGCCCCGTGCCTCCCGCTTGAAAGGGAAGGCATTCAAGAAGGGCCGTCGATTCCCCGTCGCCGAACCCCGAGGTCTTCGACGTTTCTCGACGCCTCTCGACGATCCGTGACTCCTGCTTTAAAGGGGGTCATTCAAGAAGGATCTGTCGACGCCTCTTCGAAGAACTCGACTCCACCAGGTACATTGGGGGGGTAAAAACATTGTAGGAGAGAATAAGACTGTTGAACAATATATGGACTGGGCTTGTGTTATATCTCTTTATTTTACAGGTTGCCCAGGTGGGGGGATCTCCACACAGAACTGTGTCCAGTAGCAAGGGCCAGTCTTCGGCCTATTGTTTCAACCCTCTGGTATCTCTCCTCTCTCTATTGCTGGTTTCCTTCTTATTGATCCGCGTGCCATTGCTACAGTATTGTGAATGCACTGTTATGAGGTCTAATATTAGTGGTACCACTTTAGAATTGTAGATATTTATCATTATTGGTTTTCCTGAGCACAAAGTGCGTTGTTGTGATAAGTGTACATAACCCTTGAATATTAATTATATAAAGACTGTGTTTTCAGTAATACAGTGTGTGGACATTCCTTTGTGGGGGCTTGGGGATACACTGTACTTAAGAACCAGCCTGCATCACCTCCTGAGAAGCTAGGCCTTGATTGCTCGTCCATTGCTACCACAATCGAGAATCTTGGCTGGGGTCCTCTGTGCCTCTCCTCTACCATATAGAGAGCGGAAGTACAGACCCCCCCACCGGTCTTGACAGTGAGTATTTGCCCTGAAGCGCAGGTGCTAACCCTTGCAATTATCGTAGAGGCGCTAAAACCTCTCACTTAGCAGCCCTTTTGAATGATTGGCTGATTGTGATTTAGAAACACTTGAAAGCCAGCAGCATTTCCCAGAGGAAATACCAGCAGCTGCAAAAGCAAGAGACATTATGTTCCTGATTTACAAAGTGTTTTTGAGTGGGACTTTCCCATTCAAAAATGCTTTTGTAATTCAGGGCCAATGTGTTAAATAAAACTTGACTTGCCTTTGCTGTATGCAGCACTTAATTATTTCACGTGTCACTATGAGATTTTGTCTGCTGTGTGGCAACATGGAATCATTTTCATTTCATGTACATTTTTATCTTGTTTTGTAAAGCCCACATAACAAAGTCCTTATGAAATGCACATATTTACATGTGCACAGGCCCCTCTGTTGGCTTTGTATTCCTGTGTAAACTTTAATTATATGAGTATGTCAACCCCTTTGCTCGAGCATTGCCTCCCAAATTGTATGCTTACTTCCATTGGCATGGAAACGGTAGCACCTGTCCTCATTAGCATTCTCAAAGAATTGGCTCGGAACTCACTGACTGAACTCTCTGAAGTGATGTTGTCACAACTCAGATGCTCCCAGGAATTCCAAGAAACTCAGCTGGTGCAGGCTGCTTGTGTTTGCTGCACTGTGAACATATTTGATACTGTTTACTTTTTAGCACAAGGGAAGTTAGGACAACAACCAAAACATTGTCTGATGGGAATGAAGAGTGTGATACAGGACAAGGTGTGTAAAGATTGGAGGGGGGTGTCTGTACTTCCGCTCTCTATATGTTAGAGGAGAGGCACAGAGGACCCCAGCCAAGATTCTCTATTATTGGTAACGTAGTCGAGCAATCAAGGCATAGCTTCTCAGGAGGTGATGCAGGCTGGTTCTTAAGTACAGCGTAGTCCCCGAACCCCCACAAAGGAATGTCCGCACACTGTATTACTGAAAACACAGTCTTTATATAATTAATATTCAAAGGTATGTACCGGATCACAATAACGCACTTTGTGCTCGGAAATCAACAAAGATAAAGATATACAATTCTATAGTGGTACCACCAATGTTATCAAATCTCATTAAAGTGCATCAACTGTACGGTTAAAATGTCACACAGATCAATAACGCGGAAATAGAGATAGGAAGGAAAGCAAACTGGTTGACACGGTAGGCAGACTCCTGACCCCTACCACTAGGTACAGTTCTGTGTGGAGATCCCCCCGCCTGGGCAACCTGTAAAATAAAGATATATAGCACAAGCCCACTCCATATATTGTTCAATAGCCTTGTTTCCTCCTATTAAGGTTTTACCCCCCCAATGTACCTGGTGGAGTAGAGTTCTTCGAAGACGCGTCGAAGGATCCTTTTTGAGTGACTCCCTTTAAAGCAGGAGCCACGGATCGTCGAGAGGCATTGAAGATGGTGAACTTGTCGTCGACGGCGGCGATGAGAAGTACAAGGGTGCTGAGACCCCAATGTCGATCCAGGCGGTGCTCATCAGCGACGTCCTGCGAGGATGAGGTGTGCGGGGCACCTCGGGGATGGATTGTTCAGGACCGCAAAGAGTTTCAGAAGAACTGTGGCCCAACAAGGGCGTCGAGTCGTCAAAGTCTTTGTGGCCTTCAGGTGGCGGGAAACCCACCGGTGGATTCTCCTCGGCGCATTGGTCGTCCTCGACTTTCTCCGGCGGGACAAAGCGGTCGACGTTGTGGACAAGGGAGTCTTTGGATTCAAATGTTCTTAGGCAAAGAAGCGGGCGGCTCCGGTCGTTGGCGGCACAGCGTCAAGTGTTCCCCACGGCTGGGCAACACAACTCCGACGGGCCTCCAGCGGTTACACAAACCTGCTACCCTGGTCGACGTCAATAGACTTCAACAGCAGCGAATTCCGGGTGCTTTGCTTCATTCTCCTCAGCTGTCCCGTCTCGGGTCGGCAGCCTTTCGAGGGTCTGACTTCCAGGGAGCTTCGGCAAAGGTTAACGGTGCTCGATGGTCCCTCGGAACACGGGAAGAGGGCGCCTTACCAGGTCCTCTCTCGGATCAGTCCTTGACGAGTTCGGCAGCTTTCAGATCAGGTCGAAGCAAATGCAACAGCAAGTCTTCGTCTTCCAGCTGGGCATCGAGGATCAGCAGTTCCAGTTACTCTTCAAGTGTAGACACAGCTTCTGAACAATTTACAGTGGTGAGTGGTCCCCAGATATACTATCTTGTCTCTCATCCACACTGCTGGGTCACTCTCAGCAGCCAATCATACAGAAGGGCATTCATGCAGTCAGTCAGCCAATCAGGCACACAGTGCATTCAGGCCATCCTTCTCCCTCTCAGACACTCACACCAAGGAATGTGGATTGGGACAAGTACCCAGCCATTCAACACTACACACTTCGGGCAGGGCTGTCTCAGTCTTTGTCTCTCATACCAGAAACCAGACAGTCACAACAAGAAGTGCTTATTGGTCACACACTCCATTCACCCAGGTCCCACCCACAGGACGTACCCACAACATACAGTCACTGGGAAGGCTCCAGTCAGTCTGGACTGGACTTCACAACAACACCATATATGGAACTTCCACCCAACAGCCCGTCAGGGGGAAGGGACAGAGTCAGGGCTTCCCAGGACTTTGGGAAAACAAGGTAACAGGTAATAGAAAGCAAGAGGCCACAGGGGCCATCTTGTTTTCCATCAGGAATCAACTGACTCCAATGGCAGGGCCGGAGTATCCCAAAATTGAGGATACTCAGCGCACCTGTCAAATTCAGCATGGAGCTGCCACCAGCCCATACCCTTCTCTGCTGGCCACCCACAGGTGCCCAAAAACATATACTAGGGGCACAGGGTTGTACCCCCACCCATGGGTGCCGTAAGGGTATCCCACGGGTCTGTTCACCAAACCAAAAGAGAGAGAACTGCATAACCAGGAGTCCCACATGAACTCCTGCACGGAAAATATGACAGAACATACGATAAAAAGTCAGTAAAGGAACAGGATATGGAGGCCCTGCCCCTCCGATGCATTTCCAGCATCACAAGGTGAAAGGCAGTCTGTGTAGAGGTTTCCCACTGAATAGGTGTCTGTGCTCACCACACAGGTCAGCTGTTTGGAACATTCTCACAATCCGTGACAGTGAGGCAGAAAAGTGCACAGTGGGTAATCATAGCAAACAAATTAAATGCTTTTGGGCATGGAGGCCAAAGTGTATTAAGTTAAAAAAAATGTTTGCTGTGGTGTGGAAAAAGCAAAGCAATTTGAAACCGTCACTCCCTTGCAGCAACTGGAGATGGTCCCTCATCCTTGAAGAACCTGTATGATGCTGAAGATGTCACTGTTAGTGTCTTGGTGGAGGAACAGCTGAGTGGCTGCTCACAGGTGGACATTTCATTTCTGTAACAGTCAGGTGGTATGTTTGTAGGTGGACACAAGGTGGCTGCTTATGTAGTAATCATTACCAGCTGAGGCAAGAAAGAGTGGCAGCACTCATTTAGCAACACTGACCCTTTTACTGAGGCCGATGTGCATGACTCCCCTTTTGTGAGTATTTGTTAGGAATATCATTGTGTGCCCATCTTCCAATGGTATTCTTACACTGTCATAGGCACGAATCACAGAAGTCCATGACCTTGTCTCCAACACAGTAAGCTTGCACCTTTATGCACATGGTGTAACATTTAGTGCTACATATGTATGAGGTGTGCACAATTGACACCCTGTGGTCCCAAAGCTGCCTATATCTTGAAATCCCATAAAACATACTACATAATTTTTGAAAGGGATAGAGGGGAAATAATGTGGAGGTGCCTTGCCTCCTATCTTCTCCCAATACTGCTTCCAAAAGCATATCTTCACAAACCATCAAACACATGCTTGGTGGGTGTAGTAACTTAGGATACGTGAGATACTAATTTCTGATATTATTTGCCTCATGACAGGCAAACTTGCTGCGGAAAAGAGGTCAAAGGCGAATGTGGAGATGATGCGTGTTGAAGCGGACATGGCGACAAAGAAGCACTGTCTGCCAACAGTCAGAGGGGTGGAGATGAAGAATGGAAAAAGTGAAAGTGTAATGGTGATAAATTCGGAAACTGTGGACAGTGAAGATGAGGGGATGCAAAGTATTATTTTAGGTAGGGTAGAAGGGCCAAAAATGAAATCTGAAATGCTATCTTCTCTACATAGTAAGCCTGGTAACCTAACCTTGGCTAAGAAGCAAGGGTTCCATGTAATAATGCCGCCACAAAAATCTCAGCATGTGAAAATATCGCCGAAAAATGGCTGTTTTTTGTGGCGACATTATTGCATGGAACATGCGGGGGACACACCCGCAACCCCCAATTTTGTTTTTTTTCATTTTTAAAAAAAAATATTTTTTTTTTGCCTTTGTCCCCATATATATGGTCACCCAAATAATATCGTCACGACATTTTACCGGCAATATTATTTACGGTGACCATATATATGGCGATATTATTATCTGATACCGAAGCAAGGTAATCGAGGTAAATCACACATGTAACCAGTATTGAGCCTTAAATTGAATATGTGCGACGGTAGGGGAGGGGCGGCCTACAGACACCATACATGCCATCAAAGTGAAAAGCACATGAGGGACACGTTGAAAAATGAGAGAGAGATAAATGTCATACACAGAAAAGAAAAGTTCATATTAAATCACATCCAGGCTAGTATCACCACCTCAGGAACTGTTACTGCTATCCGCATACATTCATTGCAGATCAAATTCTTTAAAACAAGGAGGTTGCTCTCTGCTTTCAAAGCAGGAGCCTCCAATCTACTTAGTATGTGTGCAACCCACTTGGCAACACAAGCATAGGAATTGCACAGTATGAATGAGAACACAGGCAAATTGTACGCCACATTATCTCACTGGCACCATGACATTAGAACCCCAAAACCAGCCGACACGGCAGCCAGCAACACTGCCACCAAACATCGGCCCTCACCACCCATCTCTCATGCTGGCACACTGCAGCAGAATCCTGAAACTGATTTGCCCCCTACTCAAAGCAGTGATGTGCAAGCAGTCCAGTAGTTGCCAGGAAAGGGAAGGCTACACCCAAGGGGGGAAAAATTAAAACATGGGTAGTGAAGCATATTTCAACGTTGACAATTATTTATTACATTATGTGCTTCTACCCATGAATTGGAGTCATTCAGTTATACCACAGTTTAGATGGTAGAGCAACATGAATCTATGGTATTTATTGTTAATGTTGTGTCTGCCATATGCTGTTTGCTAGTATAAGGGTGAGAAACTATGTTTTATCTATGTGGCATAGGACTTTTTTACAAAGTTCACCAAATAGAAATGTATCATTTCTATCTTTGCAAATCAAAATAGTCCCTATGTGATGCTTAACATGTTCACATAAGTAATGACAGAAAGCCAGTCTTCTCAATTGTGCACATTGTGCAAGTCTCCAAACGTTTCTTTCACCAATGTCTCTCTGAGGCGAAATGCCGCAGATACATGACCCTGAGTGGGAGCAGGGTCTGGGATAATATCGGACACCATCATCTACAGGCTCCAAGAGTACTACATCAGGATCAGGTAATCCAATGAAGATGACAATGTTGTGAAGGATGCCGCAGGCTAAAATAATCTTGCAGGCAAAGGTAGGATTGTACTGTCAGGCAACTCAAATATGCAGACAGCAAACGCTAGCCTTCAACACACCAAACATCCGCTCCATGACATTGTGCAAGCTTCTGGTTGTATTGCTTTTCTTCAGCACTGTGTGGTTTGCCTATGGGGGTTAGAAGGTATGTCCTCAGTGCATACCCATTGTCTCCTGTGAGATAAGAATACAGAGACAGGAGATAAATATGTGTCCCATTGTGATTTCAGGGGAGAGAGAAAGGCAAGGATATCACTAAGAAACATGTGACACCTGAAATACAGCAGAAGTGGCCATACAAATTGTGAAATGGTGATGTGATTTCAGTCCACCACCTCTTATTTATTTATTTTTTTATTTTATTAGCATATCTATAGTTTACATTTAACCTTTTCTATACTATTGACTAAAAAAGAAAAAAATTTCCATTAAATTACAGCCAGAATAAAAAGGTATATAAAACCAAGAAATCCGAAAAAAGGAAGAGAAAAAAAACAACAAAAAAAGTAACCCTTCCCAACTTTCCAATAAAAGCTCTAAATTTCCATCAATTTTTTCATCTCATTTCAGTGAGTCTCTTTCTTTCATCTTCTTCCACCGTCAGTCTCTCAAATATTTTTTTGACGAAAACCAGCAAGGCTAAAATCTTTGTGCTTCTCCTCCCTTGACACAAGTTAGCCCAGAGTGAGTTGGGGGATGTTATTGTTGAAATTTGAAACAGAGGTCCCAGGTACATCATTCTTAGGTCTTTCAGTGACTCACATTCTGTAGTTAGATGTTGAAGGGTTTCGGGAATGCCCTTACAGAGCTGACACGTGTAATTTCGCATTGCGGCTGTTTTACGTCTCTCAAGAACTTCTTTTGTTGGATACAGGTTAAAACGGAACCTCATGAAGTCTTGTCTCAGGGTGGGAGAGGGAAACTTTGTCAAGTATCATGGAACCTGGCCTCGTTTCCTAGTGTCTTTCATTATCCCTCCACCATTTTTCATGATCCAAATCCGTTCACCTGTGTCTATCCAATCCTGATCATAAAGTTTTTTCTTGACATGATCTGGATTTTCCAATAGGAGCTCAGTGCAAAGCTTTTTAGTATTTCCACACGTGTAGATCTCCATTCGGTTAGGGACTTCTCACTGTTTGAGAAAATAGCCTTATGTAAGACTTCATACCCACCTTCACCTGGGGTTGTAAACATTTCCTCAACAATGACAGAGATCTCCACACCATGATGGAGTACAATGACACCTTTCCCATTTCTCTCCTAATCACTTCAACCGGGAGAGAAGTTGGCATGTTCAGGGCACGTCACCAAAATGCTCCCTCAACAAGACGCCACAGAGAGCCTGCAAGTTGTAGTTGAGTTTCAGAGCCATACGTCAGAATGGGAGTCACCTTCAGTTTATAGAAGTTGATGACGGGTAATAGAGTAAATTTGCCATAATTGCGATTAATTATTCTAGCCTGGGTTGCTAGGTTCTTAACTTTTGACTTCATGGCCATTACCCCATGTGAGTCCACCATACTGTTGTTCACGGTTAGCCCCAAATACTGCATTGATGAAACCTTTGGTATTTTTACCCCTTGAAGACTCCAGCTTCTCTTCATTCTGCAAGTTCTATTTGCGTCTCCTATGACCATGATTTTAGACTTCTTCGGATTGATAGTTAATGAATTGGCGTCCACATATTTGGACAAGGCATTCAACTGTCTCTGCAGACCCACTTCAGTTTGGTCCATGATTAGAAGGTTGTCAGCATGAAGTAGCCTTCCTACTGGGATAGCTGCAATCCTTGGACAGAAGCATCTCACATCTTCAAATGCCTCCTCAATGTCGGGTATGAAAAGATTGAATATGGCTGGTGCTAATCTACAGCCTTGTTTGATCCCTGATGATGTTCCAATTTCTCTCGACAGAGTTCCTGCCCTATCCAACCGTATTCTTAATGTTGTTCCAGCATGCAGGAGTTCCAGGGCTTCTCTCAGATCTGTCGGACAGCCCCATTTTAACAGCTTTTCCCATAGAGATTTCCTGTTTATTGAGTCAAATGCATGGGCCAGGTCTATTGACGCTATGTAAGTCTTGCTTTGATTAGTTACTTTCGCCTTGCATTTCAACAAGTTTATCAGAAAAAGGTTTAAGGCGGTTCCAGTCCCTTTTTTAAAGCCGGACTGCCAGCGATCTTAATGATGTGATTGTTGGGACCATGCATTCAAATGTTTCTTTGTCATTTTAATTTCCTGAAACAGAGTCAGCATGAAGTCGGCCCAATGCTCCGGATGTTGCTTCAGAATAGCATTTGTTAGGCCATCAGGGCCCTCCGCCCTTGATGAGCTTGCTTTTTTATTAGGGTAAGTATCTCCTCCCTATCAAATTCAAAGGTCCAAGGTAAATTGGAGAGTGTAACCTTTTCGTGTCTTTCCCCTGTCTTGTTGGAAAATAAACCCGCAAAATATTTCTCCCATGTGGACGACGATATTGAGTTTTCGAAGAATTGTGTCTTGTGGAACCGTTGAAGAGCAACTTCCAGATCTCAACCGTGTTTTTATTGGCCATCAGACCTAGCATTCTCTCCCCATCACCCTGCAAGAGCTGATGCTGATGCATTTTCAACCAATTTTGAAGTGACTGTTTCTCTTTTCTTATCTTTTCTCTTACGTCAGGGAGCGTTCCTTTTCTAAGTTGCACAGTTAGTTTTTTAAATTGACTTTTTCTTTTCATTGATGTGCTTGTTGAAGACGTGTTTCCTTGTGAACACACTTTTCAAACTTTTTCCGGCTTTGGCCTGAAAGATTTTCAAAGCTAGTGTATATTGAAGTGGTAATATAATTTTGCCAGAAGCGTCCCTGGTTTTGCCATTAAACAGTGACGTGGTTAGATTACTAAGGGTAGTAGAAGAGATTCTTTATCGGTTCAGAACCGGTGTTACCTCAATATTATCAGTATTGTACGAGTGAGAAACCTGCCCAACAGTATCTTTGACGTGACTACCCACCATCTCCAACAAATTGTGGTCACTGTTGTTGCACGGTATCACTTCCAAGTGACTCATCTGGCCTAAAAGGTTCGCTGATGCAAAAATGTAGTCAAGGATCTTTGTGTAAGGTCCTATTTTCCAAGTTGCTTTTGGTGGGATGTCACCCCTTGTATTGCCATTCAACAGGTTTATATTTCTTTTTTGTAGGTCTTCTCTCCAACTAATGCCCCTTAATATTTTTGAGGTGGCAGCTCTTGGTGGATTATTTATCAGTTCATTCATTTATAATTCATGACCGTCTCTGAAACATTTACTGCAAATGGAGACACAGGGTTCCAGTAGATGTTACATATCAGTAGGTGCCAATTGTATTCAATGTACCTTTTTACCAGCAACACAAATTGAATCAATGGCGAAGGGTTCTGTACAGAGAGCTTGGTCCAACCATTTGTTCTTTTACATGCTGTAATCAGTCCTGCAATAGGCCGACCTAAGTTCCCTTTAACAGCGGAGTTCAGGAATACTTTGTAGCCTTCCAGGGATGGTTCCTCATTCAGCCAAGTCTCCTGGAGGCACAATATGTCATATTTCTCAATTACAAGATCCCCTTCCCCAAATAGGTGCACAAATCCCCTGGTGTTCCAAGAACAGATGGTCAGGTTCTGGAAGAGAACGGATTCTGTGCGCTTTGGACATTATGAATTCCTAGCCAGTGTAGCCGCTAGTCCGCTCCAGTCTTCTCTTGGACTATCCGGCCATGTTCCTCCAGGCTGTTTAAACAGCGGTAGGTAATTTCCCAGGTTATCTGTTTCTACCCAGCATGATGCTTGTCTTTCTCCTATTGCTTGCTTTTCGCTTAATAATTCCTCCGGAAGGACCTCCCTGTCTCTCAGGCTTGTAGACTTCCCATGAACCGGTTTGACAGAGAGATGACGATCCTCTTCGAATACAAATGTTGATGTGGGAGACGGTATTTCTCTTTCTTTTAGCCAAAAGCCCATGGTGATGAGCCTATGACCTTCTTTGATGAAAGTGTCTTTAATTATGTGGTCTATTATATAGATCAGAGCTCTATCTAGGCAGTTGTCCTCTGGAAATTCAATTAACAATATATCCCTCAATTGTATTTTTTTCAATTCCTCGATTGACCCAATAAGTCTCATAATATTGGTTCTGTTGAGGATCAAGTTTTCTTTGATGTTTAGGACCCTTTCTAGCAGAAAACAAGAGGGGGACCTTTTGTCACAATTCTCAACAACCCTCAAACGCGAGGGAGATCTGTTGTCACAATTCTCAACCACCCTCAAATGAGAGGGAGACCTATGGACACAATTCTCAAACACCCTCATTATTCTAATGCTGTCTTTCTCTTGTGTTACGTGTCTTCCACTTGATCTTTGAGCTGGATCCTTCCTTTCCAGCTTACCATGTCTATTCTGATTCCAGATTTTGTACTCTTCTATTACCAGTTGCTCTGAGTGGAGATCGTCCTTTTTGGTTTCATCATGGTTCCCATTTGTCTGGCCACTAGTGCTTGAAATCTTTTCTTTAGTTGAGTCGGTTGATTCAACAGTTCTGCAGTCTTTAGAGAATCTAACCTTTAGAGTCTTTTTCAGAGAAGACCCCTGTTTATTACTTTGCTCCTGTTCCTCTTCCGATTCCTCTGTCTGGTCTCCCTCCTCCTCGTCGGAGAGTTTAGAGTCAGGTTCTCCACTCTGTGACTGATTTTCAGACCCAATTGAACATATTGAATCTGAATCGTCAGAATAAGCAGATAGATTTAGTAGGGCAACATCAATATCATCGTGCTGCCCTTGAACTTCAGGTAGTTGTATCACAGTTGTTTGTACATTGACATCTTGGATCTCTTTCACACTTACGCTGCCAGTAGGCTTCTTTGATCTTCTGTCAAAAATCTCTGGAGTTTCTGGTCTCTGAATATTTTGAATAGTAGTACTTAAATTTGATTTTGTCCCCTTCTTGATAGGCGCTACTATTCCTCTGATTTTCCTCACTTCAACTTGTGGCTTGGCTGGTTGTGTCTTGGCCGGTGTATTTTTCACCAGTACTTTTTTTTGCTTGATCAAGCTTTTTCCGAATGGCTAGTCTCTTCGACTGTGGGTAGTCAGTTTTTTTTTTACAAAGCCTTTGTCACCCTCACCTAGTTTATCAACAATGTTAAAGATCTTCGGGTGAGTGGGATTCACTTGTTGGTTTTTTATTCTTTTCAACTGGTGGTACCAGCACAGTGTTTTGGGTCCCTACAGGCGTAAGTTGGCTTCGAGTTTGTATTGTTCCTTCGGCCTCTGTGTCTACAATGGCTATAGTTACAGGGGCATTGGTTCTGGGAGTGTTGATACCAATTTATATATTTTCCCTGATTTGTTAGTGATCTCACTGTCCCCCACCCGAGGCCCTTTCTCATTAAAGACATACGTATTCAATGGCTCTCCTCCCAACAGATGTTGTGAGTGTGTGAGTGGAAAGAATCTTTCTGATCTTCTTCTCTCTTTGTCTCAAATTATGGGCTCTAATATACTCTTCAAGATGTTGGTAGTTTGTTCCTCATTTTTATCCATTTTTGTTTGGATAGCCGTAATAAAGCCTTCTACTAAGATCATTTTGCTGTGAAACATTGCAATCACTGTAGTTTGGTCTCTTATCTGTTCATTTTGGGTTTCAATCAACTTCATAAAAGGTGCCATGGTTAGAGAAAAAGCTGTTATTAGTTTGGGATCAATTGTGCTGTGACTACTCGATTCATCCTTGCCTTGCTTCACCTGGGAGGCTATTAAATCCTTCAATAGATCCTCATCAAGGGAGTAACATGTTGCTTTTTCCAAGTCAATCCTTTGTCGTTTATTTGTGGGGGTTGTCTTTGTTAGTTTTGAGCAGAATGTTGTCTGCTGTCTGTTGCCTGTTTTTGAGCCTGCTAAAGCACATTGTTTTGCACTAAGTCCTGTGGTCACAGGTTCCAGCCGCTTCCAATCACCTGCTGGCGAGCCTTCGCAATGTCCAGTGGTGAGCTATACCCTTGAGTCCGGTTCATTGTCCCGAACAGCCTTCCCCTCCATTATGGTGTCTTCACCTGGGAGTGTATCTAACAGACTGCCTTGGCTCCCGGCAGCCAATCTGGGTAAAAGTTCTGTGCCCTTTCCAACTCTTTCTGTGGGCATTAGACCGTTTTCCTTAGTGTTAAAATTGCTTTTAGTGTTACCCCAGTTCCATCCTTGTTTATCGTGTTTCCTGTAGTAGTGAAAGCGCTGATTCCCTTTCAACAGAACAGGCGTGATACCCCAGGGTCTCCAGGTACTTTCCAAAGTGCCTTGAACCAAATGATTATGTGATTGATATTTGGCAGTTGTACCAAATGTATATGAGGAGGTTGGTGTGGCTCCCCTATGTGCCTCCTGGGTATCGTGTTGTGGTTTTACAGACTCTACTACTTTGGGATTTTCTATCACTCCGGCAGATAGAAGAGGTGTAGATTTGCTCTTGCTGATGTTAGGACTTGGGTGGTATATATGGCTTGTGGCCTCCCCCAAGTTGAGTCCATTGGCTTCTGCTGTGGGTTCATGTCCGTTATCGCTCTTTTCCTCACTTAGAGGTACAATAAAGTCTATGTCATTTTGGAGCACCATTGCTGCCTCTGGTATTTGTTCCACCAGTATCATCCCTTCCCTTTGAAGGGTGTTTTCGTGTGTCAATGTTTTCTTAGTTATTTCCACTGTGGGGATGAAGTGCACTCCAGACTGGGGGTCACTTGAAGGCTGCAGGTGGGGGGTTTGGGACAAGCTACCTTCCTCATCCATATTAGATGTAATGTCCCCCCACCGTTCCCCAGTACAGTTTGACTATCCTCCAGAGTGTATTCAACCGTAGCTGACACACAGTCTGAGTCATCCTCCATACAAAATAGAGGCTTGGCGTCACAATGGAAAAAGGGAAGTATGAGTTTCGGATACAGTTACAATAAAGTTTGAAAGTGGCCCCCAAGGCGCTCCGCAGATCAAAGGGTCAAAGCCCCGCAGTCTCTGTGGTGCAATGATTGTCTAGTTGTCACAAGCAATTGTCAGGAAGGTGAGTGGCTGCTTACTTCTGCTGCTATCTTACAAGGATACTGAGTGAGCACAATAAGCAAGCAGAACATGCGGGAACAGAGAGTCTCCTGCTCCAGCACCCACAGAGCCCACCAGCCACCTGCTCCTTACTTGCAAGTTCACTGATCCAAGACTTTCTTTTTCCCTTTATTATCCTTTTATGCTCTTGAGTTCACCACTCCAAAGAACTGAATGGAATTTTCCAGTCCTCGGCCCAAAGGTGCAGAGAACAACGGGGCACAACACAACCGTGTTACCCTGTGGAACACCGTAGAACACTTCCTCTCTGCTCCACCTCCGCTGTGGGCTGGGCTGATATGCACAGCAAAGCCGCATGGGTAAACTGCTTAAAGCTGTAGCAGCACCCTACAGCACACGGTCAGTTTACAGCCTCTCACACCGTAGAACACTTCCTCTCTGCTCCTTCTTCCACCACCTCTACATAACCACCACCCTTTCTACATAACCAACAGTGTGCACACACAAGTAGGAAGAGTGGAGGCACTAAACTGCTGCAGTGCCACCATCACCATGCACTATGCAGCATGCAGATTTTGTCACTGCAATTCAGTGTACTACACCTATCCCCAGAAAATCCTGTACACACAACCAACCGCTTACTCACTCACTCATCCAGAAGCCATCCATCTCCATAAACACCTTCCTCATATCTCTGCTTGATGGCCGAGGCGTCCATATGAAGCAGTCGTGTGCTGATCCAGGAAAAGTTGCAGTGACAAGCATGATGATTCCATTGGTGCCACATAACTGTGCATCAATGCTGTAGGAATAACTGGGGGCTGCAAGTTACGGAGGTTCATGCATATATCGGGGTAGTGGGTTTATGTAGAAATACAAACATCATAAATGGTAATTGCAGCCGGCGCACACCAGATGGAAATGCACAAATTATTGCACACATTATTGCAGTGAGCATATGTTTAAAAATATTCTAGTTCAGGGTAACATTTCATTGGACTGGCTTGCATTGTATCCAAATACTAACATAAACTAACAGGCTAATCATTAACATCCTTAACATAAATTAGTGCAAATTGGTCCAGATGAAATAACTTGAAAATGAGTTTGAAATGCTCTTCTGCAGTGAGGTTTAGCTGTGTGGTTTCATTCAAGGAGATCTTAAACGTACAGCAGAGCAGCAGTTTGTGTGGCATGCTGCAGAATATGGAATATGCAATGATAAAAGAACACTGTTGTGTTTGCGCAGGAAGGAAAATGTTACAGTTGTAGTTGGAAGAACTGTTGTTTTCAATGGGACAATACTGAGCAGGACGGATGAGGTTACATGAGCTAGTCAAGGGGATGGATTCTTCTTGAGTGGCAGGAGGAGGTTTGTTGGGTATTTTGTGGATATTTGGGGCTTTGCAGTATTTTCTTACCGCCAAAATACCTTTAGCAATAATCACTCTCTGTATTCATACTGGGTCACACATGACAATAATACATTGCATTATTTCAGAATTCAGACCTATTTAGATGATGTGCGCTGTAGTTTGCGTGGTTGGTTGGTTTAGTGGTTGGTTTATTTGTGGCCCCAATATCCAACATCCCTTGTTTTTTATCTAGATTGTTCTTGATCACTAGAGAGACCTCAGGCCTACATTTTAGGGATACCACATTTTCAGTGTTAGTGTTGTGTGCCACCATGGGCTATTGTGGTATTTTTGTGGTAATTTCCACTACCTTATATACAGTAGGGAACTATGTCCAGAGAGTCTCTCTTCCCGTTGGCTCATGTACCTCCAACAGGCTATGCTACAAACAGTCACTCACAACTGTCCATACTGAATAGAATCATGCACACATCTGTTTTAAAATGACAATTGCACTGTTTAAAAATCTACCCACGTTTAAACCTTTCCCCATGCAAAATGAAAGAGAGAAATAATACACACTAGAAATCTGTTTTCAAATATTTTTGTATTATAGAAATTTCTTTTAAACACAGTTTAACTTTTTTTACAGAAATAAATGAAATGGTACAACATTATTTGTGATAAAATGGACAGAGAGCTGCGAGAATATATTCAATTGGTAACATTAAATATGCTGATAAGAGATTGAGACTCCCTCGAATACACTGACTGAACAGTTTCGCACACTTTCGCACAGCTCCCACTCGCTTCTGTAATTACCTTATCTGTTCAGCATGAGTTTTCTCCGGCTATTCTCTTTCTGAATTTGGCTCCCTTGAAAATCAACCCCAGTGAGAACAAGCGTCTGCTGTTCTCAAACCGGGGTTATTGCCTGGAACTCTCAGCTTTTGCAGCAGGAATGCCCCAGCCAGGAAACAGGTCCTTCTCCCAGCTCTGCAAGATCTCGATTCTTCTCTCCCTCCCCTCAAGCTTCTCCAGCAAAGTTCTAATCACAGCCTCGAGCATGATACTTGCTATGACGCTGCTCCAATCAGAATCAATCATGTCATCTCCTCCCTCACTACACAATGGCTCATTTCTACAGTAAAAATTGTAACAAACTGATTTCCTGTTCCTTCGAGCTCTTTGCTTCCTGTAGCTATGTGGACAGAGCAGCAGAGAAAAAAAAATGAATGTGCGTTTAAAAGTTCACTTTCAGAGTAGGCCTAATTCTGCAGTGGAGACACATTTTTATTAGTGGGTTATGTTAAATAAAGTTTTATTAGTCAGGTTAGTTATTAATAAGGTTAGTTATTAATTTTCAAATGTGTCTCTTGCAACATAGGCATTTCAGGTGAAAAATAGTGTGCATTTTGAATGTGCATATGTGTGCTTTTAACTGTAAAAATAGATTTGCATCTTATATGTAAAAATCGTTTTTGACTGAATAGCCTGTCTTTACTTATATGTCCATGTTACTCTGGCAACACATATAGCAATGCACCACACCCATGTGGTGGTGCTGCATCAAAAAACAAAATGCTACCTGTGCAGTAGTGCTGTACTCTGTGCTGTAACACGCCAAATATCCTTACATACCCTCCTTTTGTTTTTAGAACTTGGCTACGATCCTAGCCAATTCCTAAAAACAACGTGTTCTTTTTTTTCTTTTAAAATGCATGTGTATTGGGATATCTTTCTCTTCCTGACGTAGCTACTAAAATCAGTAACATTTTCATTTTTACTGATAGCACAATCAACCATCCACCCATGATTAGCACCAGGACAGTCAAACCCACTATTGAGCATTCCCCCCAGGTTCCCCAAATAAATCTTTCCACTTCTATTATCCCCAGAATACTAATTGTAATATTGTTTTTTCTCAAATTCATTTTTATAACATGTCTTTCTTTGTGATTCAATAAATATTCCCCATCCGGATCTATTGGAAAAGTATCCCTTTGAAAAAAATCGATATTTTCCACTTGGCTTTCCCAAACATCATTTGTTACATGAAACAATGTTAACCCCCCAATTGACACAATTGTATCCTTTGGAGCCTGTAAATAAAAAACATTATATTTCACCTGTTTAACCACGTATGTTCCATGGTTTAAATGTACTACCGTCATGTTCTTTAAACAGGTGCTGACCAACCATTTACCTCTGACCATCTTAGCCTGTGCCAGTTCTTCACTCCCCATATTGCTAATAATCACTTCACATTCTTCTGATATACTTCGGTCAGATTTCAAACCACAAATAGCATCTGTGACATCAGGAACAAACGGTTCACATATAATTTTGTTCTTTAAATTTGACACGTTTCCAGGTTTGGTATTAAATAAACTTCAGGTTCCCATGACTGAAATGCCACCACTTCTGGAGTCTTAATCTTAATAAATTTGTCCTCTTGCCAAAATCCCACATTGTGTACCCACTTCGTTTGATAAATAAGTTCAGGAGCTACATATGGGATGCATAGCAAAAATCCGATCTCTAGTCTTTCCAAGTCCACGTATAACGGCATTGCATTACCCATTTCGAATGCAATTTTTACCTGTATTATATCAATTTCCCTCCTGGTCAATATTTCTATCATTTGACGAATAATATCCTGCGAAACAAAATACAAGGGGATATGTCCTTGAATCAATTGTGAAACTGCAGTTTGAACTTCTCTCATATAATTCGTTAATAGTCTATCAACAGGACTCATTATGCTCAATATTTCATTTAAAGTTCTGTCATGCTTAAGTATTATTTTAGTCGCCCGTTGCATCACATCTGCTTGTTCATTTAGAATAATTGCAGTTTCATTTATGAATCTTACTTGTTCATCCAGTCCCCCTCTAATCCCATCTAATGTTTTTTTATTATTTCTAGGTCAATACTCAGTTGTTGCGCTTTAGTACTCAGTGTTCCTACCGAAATAGAATTGGCTGTTGATATTGTGGTACCTATTATGGCTCCAACTATAGACATTACCAATGATATCGCGAGCATCACCGCACCTCTCTTTCCTCTCCTCTTCTTAATGTCTGCTGAATTCACAAATGTTTTCTCCAACTGCATTAATATATCTCTTATTGATTGCTTAGTGTCCTCTTTTCTTATTTCCAGCCACTCTTTAGTCTGTTCAATCTTAATTCCGGTATTGTTGAAATGTTTTTCAATCAAAATCTCAGGATTCAATGGTATGTATATATTTTGGAAAATCATCCTTCTATCACTCATGATGAATCCTGGTGCCTCTTCCACCGCGATACCAGATGCTGGTCCAGGTTCAATGACAACCTGTGCTTCTGAATTCTTGAAGATCCCTCCAAATATCATCATCATTAACCATATCATCAGTATCATCTTCAATGCTGATCGATTTTGCAGCCTTGTTCTTCACCCCTCTTTGGGGCTTTCCCGGAATCCGTCCACGTGGGCTCCAGGACTCCATCGTCTCCCTTGGCCTCTGATCCCGGAACCTCCGACCAAATAATGTTAATTTTCTAAATCAAATAGAAAAGAAACAAATTAAGTACATAGCACAATACTAACTTCACCCTTTTGCCAAAAATAAAACATGCTTGGTAAAAATATTTCGTTTTTTTTTTTTTCTTCTGAAATTAAACACAAGTTAAAAAGAAAACAAGCATATATAAAACAGCATTCAATATTTAATACATTTTCTCTCTGCACACCAACCATGAGCTTCCATTATATATATTTATTTATTTACTTATTTTATATTATATATTTTTACATCTATTACAGTGTTTGTGTGCCATTATAACAATCAACTTTTTAACTTCTCTGTCACTGCCTCCTGATTGTACCCATTTATTTTCTCTTTTTGTGTTCAAGGGACTTTATGTTGTATTGTGTGCATCAGTGGGTAGTAGCCCCAGGGCTTTCTGTTTCTACATGCTCAAGCCGCCTGATCTCGTGTCTGGGATGGCATGGTTTGATCTGATTTACATGGACAAACTGCTCTATCGCCGTTTCACCTTCATTTTTCAAACTTTTATAAACCACAGGAGAGACCTTATCTATAATTCGAAATGGCCCCTGCCAGGCTGCTAGAAATTTAGAATTTTTCTGTTTACTTTTTCCAAAATGAAACTTGTACACCTGATCCCCTACACTGTATTCCTTTACTGATGTCTTTTTATCATAATAAGACTTTGCACTGTCAGCAGCTCTTTCCAGATTTCTCTGCACAAAAGCAAATGCATGTTGCAAATGCCTCCTCAGTTCATCAATATATTCATGAACTGTGGATGCACTCACACGTGTTTGCTCATGTGTTCTGTATAGTAGGTGTTGTGGTAACACCATTTCCCTACCTGTCAAGACCTCATGGGGGTCAACACCTGTTGCTTTGGCAGGAGTTGATCTGATTGCCATCAAAACCAACGGTAAACGTAAATCCAAGCTGGAACCTGCTTCTGCCACAAATTTCTTTAAAATATCCACAACAGACCTATTGCTTCGTTCAACTCCACCTGAAGAGGCCGCCCGATATGCAATATGTAGTTTTCTTTTCACACCCAGTATTTGCCATACCTTACTCATTAGAATACTTGTGAAATGACTTCCTCTGTCTGACTCAATTCTTTGTGGCAACCCAAACCTTGAGAACACATGGTTCACCAGCAATGTGGCTGCTGTTTGCGCACTACAATCTGGTGCAGGAATGCATTCAATCCACTTTGACATCAAACATACCACACTTAAAATATAACGGTTTCCTCTGCTCGACCTTTTTAAAGGCCCTACATAGTCTATTTGCAAATCTGACCATGGAAGAGTTAGGCCTCTTTTCATTAATGGGGCTCTATGCATTGGTTAAGCAGGTTTAAATTGGGTGCATACTAGACATCCTCTAGTATATAATTCCACATCTTGGGACATATGTGGCCAGTAAGCATAATCTTTTAGTATTTCTAATGTTTTTTGTGAACCTCTATGGCCTGCAGTTATGGCATCATGTGCATGGTGTAGCATTAGCCCTCTGAATGAAAGGGGTACCACCCACTGTATTTGTCCTGTTATGGACTCTCTAATCATGAGTCCATCCTGTAATCTAATTCGTTTTTTGTTCTTTAATAGCACCCTCAACTCTTCTTTTCCCATACAATCATTTTCTGTTAAAGGATTTTGTTCAGGATCTGTCAAATGATTATAATAGATTCCCAAGATTCGATCATTCTTTTGTGCCTCAATCAAATCTTGGTCTGGCGTGTCATGGCTCCACTGTACCACTGGTTGATCTACCTCCTTTGGTGCTTTAGAACGTGTTACTGCATCAATTTGTATTTCACCCATTAAATAATCAATAGGTAGCAATTCTCCCATCACAGCCCCAATCTTAGCCAGGTGGTCTGCCTTATCATTTCCCTCCTTATCCTCTCCTGGTGTTTTTAAATGCACACAAATTATTCTCCAGTATATTGTTAAATTATTCTCTGACACCAATTTGTCTATGGCTTGTATCATTTTTCCATGTTTAAGTGGCTTTTTGTTGTATGTAACCATGCCTCTTGCTTTCCAACCAGGCAAATACTCCACAAAGCTATTCCGTGCATAGTCAGAATCAGTCACCAGGACAATTTCACTGAACTTTTTATCAACTGCAGTAGCAGTTGCTTTATAAATGGCTGCCAATTCCGCCACCTGACTGCTCCTAGCTCCAATCCTCATCCCTATACTAGGGACGCCTTCACATTTCAACCAGACATTTCCTATTCCTGCCACTAATTGTTTATTACTGTCATTTTCAATGTGAAAAGCACAACCATCCACATATACAGTTGGCAAATCCTTGCATGTTTTTTCATCAAAAGCTTTGTGTGGTGATTGGTCAAATTCCTGCAAACTAGTTTCCACTTCCATTCATTTGGTATTTGTTTCAGCTGCGCAGTCATGTAAGTCAGCTAACCCTTGAGCAATTGGGTTCTTTTTATTTTGTCCATATTTCACTTCTACAGGAAAACCTTGTAATGCCAGCGTCCATGAAGTGATTCTGGACTGCGCTAGATTACCTGATCTAATTCTTTTACTCTCTAAAAATTGCAAAGGTTGATGATTTGTTTCAATAATCACCTTTTCTCCCTGAACAATGGGGCGGAAATGTTGTAGCGCCCACACAGTGGTTAATAGGGCCTTTTCACATTCATTAAATTTCATTTCAACTTGGGAAAATGCCTTACTTGCATAGGCAATGGTTTTGTGATTCAAATCGTGTTTTTGTGATAACACTGCTGACATACAATGTTCAGAAAAACTTATTTCTATAAAGAAATCCCTGTCCTTTATGGGGTATGCTAAACATGGTGCCTTTACAAGACATTCCTTTAATTTAGCCACTGCATCAGACTGCTCTTTTTCCCATTTCCAGGGAGTATTCAGTTTAAGCAGTTTAGTCAATGGTTGAGTGATTTCTGCATAATTTTCAATTAACTTTCTGTTATAGCCTGTCATCCCTAATAAACTTTTTACTCCTTTCACATTTTTAGGATCTTTTAATCTTTGTATGGCCTCTATTTTCTTCTTTTGTGGATTTAGCCCATGTTCAGTCACTTCATGCCCTAGAAAGTTCACTTTTTTCTTGCACCATTGTGCTTTTTGCAAAGATACTTTGGCGTCTGCTTTCTGCAATTGGCCAAGCACATGTCTTATTTCATCAAAATGGCTTTTCAGGCTTTCATTTTTTATCAGGACATCGTCCACGTAAACTATTGTTCCTCTTTCCGCTGCATCCGGCATGGCCTTTCTCAAAAATATGCCAAATTCACTCCCACTATTGATGTACCCGAACGGAGGTCTAAGCCAGGCGTATTGAGTCCTGTCAAATGTAAAGGAAAATAAATGTTGTATCTCCTCTGCCAATGGCACGCACCAATATTCAGAGGTGAGATCTAATGTGGTAAATACTTTTGAACCATGTACCGGAGCTAGGCCCTGATCAATGAATGGCAGTGGCCATCTAGATACAGGTACTCTTTTATTTAACTCTCTCAAGTCTGCACATAGCCGCCATCGACCATTTGGCTTTAACACACCTAAAATAGGTGTATTGGATGTGCTATGAATGGGCCTGATAATTCCCCGCGATTCCAAATTTTTAATAATCTCTGCCAATGATTCTAAACATGCCAGCGGTAGTCTATACTGGCGTACAAACACTGGACCTCTGTTACAACCTTCTGGTAGTGTGGCCATATGTAAATCAGTTAAACCACAATCATAAGCATCTTTTGCAAATACATCCTTAAACTCCATAAATATCTCCCTCAGATTTTTCCTATCCTCATTGCTGTCACACGCATCCGCTAAGGAGATCTGCTCTTCTACCATTTTGGAAAATTCTGGAAAATCTTCTGGTAAGGGAATCTCGGCGCTTTCCTCTAACTGTGTGGCTGTGTCTTTTTGTAAAGCTGCCACTTTTAAATATTTTGGCATATCAGCTTCCACTTCAATGGGCTGATTTTCTGTTTCATTTTCATTAAAATTAAATATTATGCAATCCTCTTGATGGCAGCACACTGTCTCATTTGAGTCATAAGGATACACAGAATGAATTTTAAATATTCCTTTGGGCTGAGAGTCCAGGTGTTCTGGCAACTCACCCTTGGCATCTACATACTTTTCAGGGATATTTCCAATCACCATGTTATTTAAATCTGCCGTATAATGTGATTTTTGTATGGCCATTCCTAATGGGAAGTTTTCCTCTAAATGAATATCCTGACAACCTTTATTATTTACCATAATGTTTACAGATCCTTCACCAATGTCTACCAATGGAATGTATTCATAATACAGGCATTGCTGTTTTATGGATTCATTCAGGCACACAAATGCATCAGAATCTTTCATCTGCTGTCCATTTCTGCACTTCAGTGTTATTGCAACCTGTTTGGTGAATGCAGGAATAATAGTATCCTTCCTCATCTGTAATTCGATTGCATAAGGAACCAGTTGTGCACAATGATAAGCCCTTCTTTTGTCTTCAAATTCAGGTGCCGGACCACCTAGGCGTGACCATATTTTTTGATTAAGGAAATCTAACACCATAAACATTCTGTGCATGATGTCATTGCCCATGTAAAATTCATTTTGTGCTCCACTCACTATCCATACATTATGGTAAATTGTTTTCTGCCCAATGCTAATTTTAAGCATGCATCTGCCTGCAATTCGGTTTTCAAAGTCTGGACTGTCCAACCCAGAAACATATTGGTTTTTGATCCTAAATTTCGGGATTTCTTCCCTCTCCATTATTTTTTGCAACAATTTCTCATTAATGAAACTCCTTTCATGTCCAAGCGCTAAAGTGGCTTTTATTGTTTTAAAATAGTCATTTATACCAACATGAACCCATGGTTGCTCATCTTCCATGTGTATTTCTGCCAGAGTGGTAATGTGTTTTTCTGAATCTGTTTTAGGAGCAATATTCTGTTTGCATGTTTTCTCTTTTAAATAAAAACGTAATGTGTGCTCATCTATGGCAGTCTGCCAATTTTTCCTTGGGTCCAAGTATATTTGTACAGGTAGTTTTTCATTGTCGCTCTGCATTTTGTCTTGACACATTAATATAACAGTGACACTAGGTATGCAGCTATTCTGGAGATATACTTCCACAGCATCATTTGTTTTGGCAACGGTGTGACATTCATTTATGTTGCTGTTTTGTGATTTTAGTTTCTTAGGCCTCAATGGTTTTTTGGTTAAGGACCACAGCACTCCATTCACCCCATCTATGAGAGGAGACAATCTTTTCAGGCAATCTGTCCCCATCAGAAATGGAATTTCACAAATAGATGTGATCAATACCTCTTGTTTCATTCTGTGCTTTCCTATTTTTATGTCAACCTCAGTTACACCTATGATGGGCACCTCCTCCCCATTAAAGTTATGCACTGGGCCTTGATTTTCCTTCACTGTGATCTGACTCTGTGGGGGTCTCCCTTCATTGATACTCTTTACCAGCTCCTTTGACATAATTGTGGCCTGTGCGCCAGGTGGCAATCATAGCAAAGGTGCGGCATTTTTCTTCTACAGTGATGGGTGCATAATATCTGTCCTCAACTTCCTCTAATACACATTAGAAGTGTGAATTCTTACTGATTTCAGGGCTCACCTTTCTCAGGCCTTTTTCACTTTTGGCTAAGCACATTGGTAAATGGAAAGACATTTTTCCCTCCTTTTTACCCATTTCTGCGCGAGAGACTTTATTCATTTCTCCATGGTCAGAGGTTTTTTGGAGTGTGGCCACAGTTCGCCCATCCATCTGGGTAACATCAGAGACCACATTACAACCTTCCAACTGAACATGTGTAACAACATCATTCAGCAATTTGTCATTGTTTAATTCTGTGCATTTGTGATCATTTAGTGTGATACCAGCCCTTTCAGCCTCTTCAAAAATATGTGGCTCAAAGAATTCTTCAGGTGATTGACTTGTACCCTCCTTTTGAGTATTCCCTTTTTCTGCCTGTGTCTGGTCATTGTTTTGCTTGCCCGGGGAAGGAGCTATAGCATCCCCACTTACTCCCTGTTCACTGGTATTCCCCATGCATGAGTCATTTTTCTTAAATCTGTCCCTTTGTTCTTTTGGAATTCCTAATGTTTCTTTTCTATTTGTGCAAATCTTTACTGTTTTATTTAGCTCTAGGTTAAACTGTACCTCTTTTTTAGAAGTATTTGTACTTTCTGTCACATGTTCATTTACTGGCACTTTCATTTTTAGTTCATTAGGCATCTCAGAGTCGTTATGCAAAATTATATCAGAGCAATCTGTCATTTTGGCACTGCAGTTATCATGAGTACTTAGTCCCTTTTCGGAAGCCCCCCGGTCATTGCTATGGCCATCAGCCCCCTCTTTGGAAGGTTGTTTTTGCGCTGTATAGAGCTTTCCTATTTGCTCAGCTAACATTTTCACTTGGGCCTCAAGGCACTGGAACCTTTCCATCTCTCTAGAATCCTCTTTCTGTGGCCTAGGTCGATATTGGTTGTTTTCCCCCTGATTGGATCTATTCTGATACCTCTCAGGAGATTGATATCGGTTGGGATGGTTTCTGAACTCTTGATTCATTTGTGGAGGGGAGCGGGGTGCACCCATCCTTTGATTATAGTCCCCTGGTGGGGAATCATTGTACTGACGTGGATTGTAGTTCATGTTTTGCCTCATATCCTGTCTCTCAGATTGTGGGTACTGGCCCCTATGTTGATTTCCATTATCAGTAAATCGATCCACATATCGGGGTCTATCCTGATTACCATATATCATGGTGTTGGGATCAAATCTGCTCTGTGTCCCCAATGACTGGTAGGGACCATCATTTCTTTGATCTTGATTTGGTCTCTGGTTATTGTTCGTACCTGCCATATCAGGCTGATATCCTACCCGGGGTCTGTCCCCTAAATACCTAGGGCTGATGTAGCTCTCCCTATTACTAGGATCATGTGATTGGAACATTGGTACGGGGAATGGCGATCTTTGTTGATTACCCCTTTGTTCAGGTGTCACATTGTTTTTACCTTGGCTTTGAGCAGACTCAAGGGACATTTTGGCTGACCTGATTTCCATTACTGTGGCTAAGGGTTCTTTAGATTTAGGTCTAGTATCTTTCATTTTATCACTTTCTTTACCCTGACAATAGAGTACCTCATATAGTTTTGTGCTTTGATGTACAATCCATTCAAGGGACTTGTCACGGTAAAATTCACGGACCAATTGGGATATGATGTCTTTCTGTAGCCCATAGAAGTATGCAGTTTTAAACTCATTGGAATTTGGGTCAAAAGATACATCAAAGCGAGAAAATGCTCTTTTTAAGTCTTGTAAAAATTGGCGAGGGGATGTATTAGGTCCAGCAGTGATTGTGTAAGCGACTTTCTTTGCCTCCTGCAATGACTGTAAAGGAGAAAAATGACGCCTAATTTCTTTTTCAAACTCCACCCAGGTCATATTCTGCTGTTCATTTAATCCCCTTATGATGCTGGCCGTCGGAGCATCTAAAGTTAAATGAAAATATTGTCTGTACTGTTCCTTAGGTATCTGGAGTGCTTTAAAAATGTCATGCACCGCTTCTAAATGATCCTCAATGTAGCATTCACCTCCCTTTTTAAATGGTTTGATCAGGGCTTTAATGGATTTCATTATTTCTATGGGGCTACTTGTTGTAATGCATGGAATTGCACTATTTTGTAATTCAATCCTGTTTTCAGGTGTATGAGATTGGTGGCTCCCTCCAATGGGAGTATCAAATCACCCAAGGGCGCTGCAACCAAGTTCAGTCACCGGCCCAGTCACTGGAGCACTAGCTCTTTGGGCAGAACTAGAATTCACCTCCACTCCATTGAATGTGGTACCCTGCCGCCTCTCCTGGGACCTGGGAATGCACATTTGCTGTTCTAAGTCCTTACACTTTTTAAGGAGTCTGTTTGCTTCATTTTGCAAATAGTTGTTTTCATCACTCATCTTATTAATCACCTCCTGCATGTCGCACATTTGCATTTGGCATTCATTGAACTCTTTATTTCTCTTGTCTCTTTCTTGAATCATTTTAATCATTTCTTGTTCTGCACTCTGGAGATCACATTCTTTTTCACAATGTTCTTTTTGTAAAATCTGCATTTCAGAAATAACTTCATCTTTATCTTGCCTAATGTGGTCCACTAAAGCTTTTAAATGTACCAATTCTTGCTCACTGTCTTCAAACTGTTTCTTGCTTTTGCACAATTGAGAATCAAAATCCCTGCATTTTAACTGCATGTCTTGTTGGCATACATCCAATTCTGCTCTTAACATTTCCTGATTTTTACTTGCCCCATCTAATTCAGTCTTTAACCTGTTATTTAGCTGGGTATCATTTTCCTGCATTCGCAGGGGCTTATTCAAAATAAACCATATTTTGCCGCATAGCCGTATTAAACAGTCTTTCTCTGCGCTTTTATCGGCTGCATTCAATAATCTTGTAAGGCAGCCTGAATTATGCTGCCTTCTGCAAAAATATTGTCTAGTTTTTCTTTCTGCACCTCACCCTGAATGCGGTCACGCCATTCTAAGGTGCTGTTCGACGACCACGTCCCATGTGCAAACAACTTTGCCTCTAAATATTGCACTAGGTCTGAAAATGTGGTTTCCCTTTGTGACATTCTGAAATTCGTTTTTAGTGGCACACTGCTATTATAAAATGGGTTTCCTTTAATGTGCAAATGGCAGTGTGAGACACGCTTGCCACGCCCAGTAGGTACTCTATGATCACTTTCCCGGCCTGCAACGCACCATAGATATGTTGGGTATTTTGTGGATATTTGGGGCTTTGCAGTATTTTCTTACCGCCAAAATACCTTTAGCAATAATCACTCTCTGTATTCATATTTGGTCACACATGACAATAATACATTGCATTATTTCAGAATTCAGACCTATTTAGATGATGTGCGCGGTAGTTTGCGTGGTTGGTTGGTATAGTGGTTGGTTTATTTGTGGCCCCAATATCCAACATCCTTTGTTTTTTATCTAGATTGTTCTTGATCACTAGAGAGACCTCAGGCCTACATTTTAGGGATACCACATTTTCAGTGTTAGTGTTGTGTGCCACCATGGGCTATTGTGGTATTTTTGTGGTAATTTCCACTACCTTATATAGGTAGGGAACTATGTCCAGAGAGTCTCTCTTCCCGTTGGCTCATGTACCTCCAACAGGCTATGCTACAAACAGTCACTCACAACTGTCCATACTGAATAGAATCATGCACACATCTGTTTTAAAATGACAATTGCACTGTTTTAAAATCTACCCACGTTTAAACCTTTCCCCATGCAAAATGAAAGAGAGAAATAATACACACTAGCTATCTGTTTTCAAATATTTTTGTATTATAGAAATTTCTTTTAAACACAGTTTAACTTTTTTTACAGAAATAAATGAAATGGTACAACATTATTTGTGATAAAATGGACAGAGAGCTGCGAGAATATATTCAATTGGTAACATTAAATATGCTGATAAGAGATTGAGACTCCCTCGAATACACTGACTGAACAGTTTCGCACACTTTCGCACAGCTCCCACTCGCTTCTGTAATTACCTTATCTGTTCAGCATGAGTTTTCTCCGGCTATTCTCTTTCTGAATTTGGCTCCCTTGAAAATCAACCCCAGTGAGAACAAGCGTCTGCTGTTCTCAAACCGGGGTTATTGCCTGGAACTCTCAGCTTTTGCAGCAGGAATGCCCCAGCCAGGAAACAGGTCCTTCTCCCAGCTCTGCAAGATCTCGATTCTTCTCTCCCTCCGCTCAAGCTTCTCCAGCAAAGTTCTAATCACAGCCTCTAACATGATACTTGCTATGACGCTGCTCCAATCAGAATCAATCATGTCATCTCCTCCCTCACTACACAATGGCTCATTTCTACAGTAAAAATTGTAACAAACTGATTTCCTGTTCCTTTGAGCTCTTTGCTTCCTGTAGTTATGTGGACAGAGCAGCAGAGAAAAAAAAATGAATGTGAATTTTAAAAGTTCACTTTCAGAGTAGGCCTAATTCTGCAGTGGAGACACGTTTTTATTAGTGGGTTATGTTAAATGAAGTTTTATTAATCAGGTTAGTTATTAATAAGGATAGTTATTAATTTTCAAATGTGTCTCTTGCAACATAGGCATTTCAGGTGAAAAATAGTGTGCATTTTGAATGTGCACATGTGTGCTTTTAACTGTAAAAATAGATTTGCATTTTATATGTAAAAATCGTTTTTTACTGAATAGCCTGTCTTTACTTATATGTCCATGTTACTCTGGCAACACATATAGCAATGCACCACACCCATGTGGTGGTGCTGCATCAAAAAACAAAATGCTACCTGTGCAGTTGTGCTGTACTCTGTGCTGTAATACGCCAAATATCCTTACAGGTTTTAAAAAGGAAATAGGAGAGGGTGTGCAGTCTAACATGCAGGAGCCACTTGGCAGGCGAACATCTACTGGCATCCAGATCGTGACATTCTTGAGAGCTTCCGAGAGCTGGGCTGAGGCAGTGCTGGCAGTTGCTGGGGTCGTGACATTCCTTATCAGTGGCAAATCAAGTCTGAATGTTTTCCACGGTCACCTGTGTCGAGAATCTCGCCAATTTCTAGGTAAATATGAGTCATAAGTGAGGACAGGGTTAGCAGACTGTTTTCATGTATAATGATTATTAATGTTTAAATCAACACAGTTTAAATGTTCATGAAAAAAGGTTGCTTTGCTGTTTTTCTCAACCTGAAACTGCATTTCCTACCAAATTCTTTGTGTACAAGGACATTGGGTAAGATAATAATTGGGAGAGCCTTTTGATGGATGTGAAATTTGTAAAGTAAAATATAATCTCCTAATTTGTTTTTTGTGCACATGGTTTATACTGCACGATGTATTTTATTTGAACAATTCTGAGCATCATTGGTATATAAAAAAAGAAAACTGAAACATATGGACTTGGGTCTTCTTTCCATGACTGCACTTATTTGCAAAGAGACTGAGTGCCTCATGACACGGTAGGCGGTAATGGTTTACCGGTACCGGTAAGGGCAGCGGTACCGGGTACCGTAATGACCACTTTCCCCATTCCCATTATGCCCTATGGGGGCAAAAATGGAAATGGGGAAGGGCCTTGGTGAATGGGGAATTGCCGGCCCCACTCACCTTGGAGTAGGCCGGTAATTCCGCCATCCACCAAGGCGGACACGTTAAAATACTGGCGGCAACCGCCATGGTTACCGCACAACGTGTAATGAGGCCCTGAGAGTTCACAGGGACTAGGCTTATTTTACCAGAGGTGGTAATTCATTGTACCACAGGTGGTAAAATCTGAAGTAGGTTTGTAGTTTCCCTAGTAAGTGAGTTTAGGAGTGTATGGTGTATGTGTATACAGTCACCTGCTGACAATATGTTATGTTTTGCACTTTGGCTGCTAGAGAATACCTCAGCATCATAGATAAGTTGCTGAGAATAAGTGATACTGTCACATACTAAGTGTAATAAATCCAGTACCTGGTACTTTGAAAAACACTGGGAAAAGGGACAGGTTTTAGACTATATTCTGAGGGTTGCGTAACCACTAGAAATAGGAAAGCCACCAGTGCATCACTGCAATAATAATATACCACAATAAGATACTACTATCTATCACAATTAATAAAACACCCCATGATTAGGTGTAATTCCTCCAGAAAATATATCTAACAATGCTGTGCCTTCCCTTTCTGTTTACTTACACCTGGTGATTCAAGGGTGGGGCTCTAATGAGGAAGTGGGAAAAGTCAATTGCCCCTACTGTGTTTGGCTTGTGTGCTATGTTGTAGAATCCTTGCTTTTCGACCCTCAATTCGCTTTCAGTCAGTGACATAGTGATATGCTGGTGGGCAAGGCCATTTAGAACGACAATAACATCATGCATTGCAAGGCTTTCTGACGCCTGTGACATTCCCGCACATCGAGCGGCTGTACTTTGGAAGGAGCCATACTCCAATAGGTGCAAAACAGTGGTTAACTTCTCCAGAGGGGAGAGTGCATGGGATCTGTTGGAGGGTGACTGTAATTGTTCCTGAATGCTTCCCAAAATTTGCAGCACAGTAAGGGATGGAAATCTGTACATTTTAAACACCTATGCTACAGACATTCCAAACATGTTGCCACGTGCACGATGGATGTACAGCGCTCGCCGCCGTCTTTGGTATATCACACGGTCACGATATAGCAAAAAACTCAGCAGAGCCATTTTTATTTATTTATTTATTTATTTGTTTATTTATGTATGTATGTATATAGCTCACGAGCCCTGGGACATACTGAGTCATTTCTCCCTAACAAAATAGATTTCAATGAGATAATTAAGTGGGAGTCACCAACGGCACGCACCTTTCACATGACTTTTCACTGGTAAAATTGCCCTCAATGTGAGACACGAAACGCAACCTTTTCGGTGATTATGAGGAACAAAGGGACACACATGCACTGCAAAGAACAAAGAAAGGAGACTAAACCATGGACATTATGCCACACAGATTACACCCTACTTGCAAAGTAACACACTTCACATGAACACTGCAGGAAATGATTGACCAGGCGGCAGGGTTGCACTTCTCATTAGCAAAGCGATGGGCAAAGGAGATTAAGAAAATGACAGGCAACGTCACTACAAACAGCGTCCTGCATCAGCAAGTTCACCTCACAGTTGTCATTGTCAAGAAGCTGTGAGCCCTTCTTGTGCGCTGAGGTCAGTCATTAAATATACAGCAATGACTGCTTTCTGCATGTGTCTTTTTCAAATGTTTTTCCCCCGAGAGCTGCAGTTGCTTACTGCAGTCAGAATCACTAGTGAGCAAGACAGAGCTATAAGCATAAAATAAGCTATGCTAACGCTTTCAAAAGCATTATTTTCATTCTTTACACATACTGCTACTTTCTCATTCAAGAGTCTCACATATGTCTTTAACACACCGTTTATCAATTAAAACAGGTTGCCAGCGGAATGATTCCTAAGCATGTAGCAGCTTTCTCTGAGGGGGTCGTCATTTTATTGACATGAGGCTGCATTAAACCACTTTCCATAGGCATAAAGTGGCAGAGTGATGTAACCTACGAAAATGGCATTGCGCCACCTATACCCTAAAAGCCTCTACTGCGTGCACGCACATACACATGTGCATTTAGGATTCACCGACAGCGCTAAATTAAGAGGCACAGAGGATAAGAGAGATGTGCGCAAACAGAGTGACATGCAGCACCGACGCACACCTATGAAAACTGGAAACCAGCGCTCCAACTGCTGCAAGAAGAAAAATGAAACCTTTGATAATCTGGACCCTGGGCACCAGTTTCTTCTAAACAGAACTTGTTATATAGTACATTACATAGTGCATGCTCATCTAGGTCATAAGGGAAAAGTGGTGGAAAAGAAAACCCACAGGAAAATTGGCTGGGAGATAATAGGGTGGTGGCCAACTTCCGTCACTTCATGGATAGTGTCCACCTGCAATTGAATGTGCTTTTGTTTAGTATTCACATATCCGTATATTTATTTTTGGTGTTCTCCAAAAGTATTTCCATCTTTTACTTCAGCAGATGTTCTAGCACAGGGTGGATGGAGAAACATATGACATTATGTTTTTAATACTGTGATAGGTTTTCAGCTGTTTTTGGGGGGTTCGGAACAGTAAGAAGGAGCAGATTCTGTGATCGGTGAGTCCAGAAAGGGATTAGAATGAGACTAGTGTGGAAAGATAAGGGGGAGCCAAACCATGAGTACATCTGAAGACAATTGAAAGAAAATGATATAGAAGGCGCGATTCAAAGGAAAGCAGTGAAATAGACAGTAAAGAAGGTGTAAGAGTGGGGCAAAAAGGTAAAGAAAAGAGAAGACAAACTAAAGAATTATAAACAGATTGAAGGGGAAGAAGATGTGAGGCCAAAAAGGAGAGACAAGCAGTAGTCGATGCAAGAAATGACCAGGCAAAACAGAAGAAGTTTAGTAGCATGAAATGAAAGATGGGTGTGAGCAAAAGAGATGTTAAAAAGAGCATAGTAACAAGAGCAGGATAGGAGAAATATGCAGTGTAAAAGAACATGAAGAATCAAGGAGAACACCCATATAGCACACAGTAGAAGAAAAGGGCAAAGAAGAAAGAGAGAATGAAAGAGACAGAGGAGGAAGAGTAGGATGAATAGTTGAAGCCAGAAAATAACAGAACCTCAGTCATAGAAGGATTGAGGTGTAGAAAATGAAAAGACATCCAATTTTGAACAGCAGAAAGTCTAGTTGATACAGTATAATGCATGGTGGAATCAAAGGAAGAAAAAGTGAGAAAGATTTGTGTATCATCTGGATACAGATGGAAGGAATTATTAAATGAAGAAATAAGAGCAGAAAGATGGGCAGTGTAGAGGGGAGAAAGAGGAGGACCAAGTACAGAACCTTGAGGGACAGATTAGAATAGAGGAGGGTGAGGTAGAAGTATGTCCAGCCCAAGTTACAGAATAGGCCTGGTAAGAAAGATAGGAACAAAATAATTCAAGAACAGACCCAGTAATACCCAAAAAAGAAAGGGAGGAAATAAGAATAGTGGGATCAACAGGGTCAAACACCACATACAGATCAAGAAAAATAAGTATAGAGGAGAGTTTAGAGTGACGGGCAGACAGAAGAGAGTTGGAGACATGTAAAAGAGCAGTCTCAGTAGAATGAGGTGGACAGAATCCAGATTGGAGAGGTGGTAGAAGAGAATGACGATTTAGAAAACTAGCAACCTGAGCATATGCGGCCCATTCAAGAATCTTAGATAGAAAGGGAAGAAGAGAGATAGGGTAAAAATTTGCAAGAGTGTAAGGATCAAGAGTAGTTTTGGTAAAAATTGGGAGAATGAAAGCGTGCTTAAAATAGCAGGGAGACATGTATTTGAAAGAGAAGAATGAATAAGTGAAGTACGATAGGGAAGAAGATGGGGATAGACATGTGAAATAAGAGAAGAAGTAAGTATATCAGAAGGAGACACCGCTGGATGAGCATGGGTAAGAGGAGCAGAAGTATCAGAATCAGTAAGAAGAGAGAACAAAGATAAACTATGTAATGGTGTAGTAGAAGAGGGAGAGGTTGGAAAAGTGGGAGAGGAAACAAAAGCGGAAAAAAGATAAGCAACTTTATATATATATGTATATATATATTTATATATGTGGCTGAGATTGTGGGGTGATCAATCTTTCCACTCCATAGATTTGCATACTTTTCTTCTCCACTTTCTCATTTTGACTCCAGCTTAATTGGTTCTGTGCCTGAGTCAGTATAAAGCCCATCTCATAAAGTATGTACCTTTCTCCCCAAATTGTGTTCACTATTACCGTGGACCGTATGGACATTCGTACTCTCGATAGGTCATTATCATCCATAAATTCGATAGCATTAATATCGGAGCATATTATATTTTTTAGTTTTGGTGCATCCCTGCATATATTCATTATGCTAGAGCGATTCAGGTCAAATTTAGCGAATGGGTGACCTCAACATTCGACAATTAGATAATGCTAATTCATCAATGGTTTTTGCTGCTGACTTTTCCTTACTTCCCATTTCCCAATGCATTGGTCGACACTCAATGGGCTCACCACGTTGTTCAGAGTTTGGCTGAGGCAGTGTTGATATTTGTTGTTCTTTTTCTAGACCCCTCGGCCCCTTGAAAGTAGATTGAGACGCAGATGTTATTGAAGCACTTTGACATAATGTTGGTGCACCCTGGCTCTGATTGAGTAAGTATAGGGCTATCGATTTTTGAATTGCCACCCTTATTTGATCGGAAGAAAAACTTGGACTTTCTGTCACATTTTCAGTTGTACTTTCATGAGCTTTATTTGCGTCTTGTTTATCCTCCATCGCAGGCTTTAGTATATTTCTCTGTTGGATGACATCTGCATTTTGTAGTTCTGCCATGGCCCCTGGTTTGTTAAGTGGTTCGTACATGATGATCTCTGCTGATTTGGCTTCTTTCAATTGCTGCCCCTTCATCTTCCCTTGTTCTTTTTCCACCTCCTTATTTGATAGTTCCAATAGTTTTTGCAAATTATTAATGATTTTTAGGAATCTCCTTGTTTTTGCTTTTTGAGCATTCTTTTTTTTAATAGTTTCCAGTTTTTTCTTCATCTCAAGAGAATTCCTACTCGTTATTTTTACTTTCTTATTCGCTTTAGAACTTTTTGTATTGAATATTTGAATTGTTTGAGCATCAGCAGTTTCGTTTAGCTCACTCGCAGGGAACTGGTTTACTGTTGATTTTACTTCATTATGTACTGGTCCGTCGTCGACCAGAATTGTTGTTACTTCAAACGGAGCATTTCCACAAATTGCCTTAGGCGGGCCAACATTTAAGTCTATACGGTCTCTCTCAGGATGACCTGCATCTGCGCCCCTCTCATCTTCTGTTTGTGAGCCCACTGTTGATGGCTTACAGGGTCTAAATATTTCATAGATCTCACAATGGGTGTCCGCATTGCTATTAGCATCATTTTTATCATTTTGATTAGCTATTTGAGATAGCAAAATGGTTTAATAGTTGATTTTTTAGTCCATGGCTTCATAAAGATTTGTTAAAGACAATAATGCCAAATTCATGGCTGACAATGTATTATTAACCATTGCATGATCCAATGTCGGCTCTTGTATAGCAGTGGGCTGAGTAACTGGACTTTCAGGCACTTAATTTTTTATATCCGAGTTTATTTGCTTTAATATCAGTGGAATACCAGGTATCAGGCGTGCTGAGATCTCAGTCACCATATGTTCAAAAGACTCCATGTTTTGGGTAATATGATGCACTCCTAGAATTCCTGTCGATAAAATAGTATTTTCCGTTTGAGAGACCAACATCTTTTCAGCTGGAGATTTAATAGGTGATACTTCCTCCAGTTGCATTAAGTCAGCAGTGGTAGAGTGAATAAACACAATTTCTTCCTCAGTACAAGATGTGTTGCTAGTATTCATAGGGCCTCATTACGACCCTGGCGTTAAGGGTTTAACGGCGCTGTAAAAGGTGTTGGCGCCGTTAAACCCTTAACGCCTGATTACGAGGTCCCTTTGCGGGACCCAACCTTAATGGCTGTTTTTTCCAGCCGTTAAAGTAGGGACCCGCAAAGGGACTTTGGTGCTAATAACGGTACCACAATTTGCGGTACCGTTATTAGCGCCTTCCCCATTCCCATTGAGCCCTATAGGGCAAAAATGGGAATGGGGAAGGGCCATGGCGGCATGGGGAATTACCGCCCCACCAACCTCGGAATGCGGTGGTAATTCCCCATTCCGCCGTGGCGGACACCGCATGGACCATGGTGCTAATAGCACCATTGTCCTCCGCCTGGGTCGTAAGGTCGTTGCAGCGTGAACAACAGCCACAGACAGCAGCCCTTGACTCCAAAGTCCTTCTCTCAAAAGCGTGTGCGCAAAAGCGCGAACACAAGCAGTATATTGAATGCTGGGATGAGAAGGCGGAGCTTTAACACTTAGACGATCCAGGTAAGAAAAACACTGTAGCTTGTAGAATGAGAAAACACGGCAACCAAGTCCCACTCTGTAAGGTCGTTGCAGAGTGAACAGCAGCCACAGACAGCAGTCCTTGACTCCAAAGCCCTTCTCTCTTAATGTATTACATTTGTTGACAGGGCCCAGACTCGAAGGTATCACAGCGCTGACACATGCTTGGTAAATAGACAGTAAGAATTATGCTGTAGAGAGAAGTTTAGACATACTTGTTAAACAACAGGAGTTTGAGCCATTTTCTGAAAATTCAATATGCAATAACTAGCAAAGTCAGCGGAAGAGAGGGGTTGAGATGAGAGATGGGTCAAGAGATTTAGGAGACAGGATATAGTGGAGAAGTTGGAAAAGATGATGAGGGTGGTGAGAAAGGGAAACAGTAAGTTCAGAGAAATAGACATTTTTCACTGTAAGCAAGGCAGAGTCGAAAAAAGTGTAAAGTTGAAAGTGCAGCAAGATCAGAAGGTGATCAAGTTTTTTTTCAAAGCTGCTCAGTTTTACGCAGACTGCAATGGAAGGAGGTAAGATCGGAAATAAGGCAGGGCTGAGGAGATTTATGAGTGGGAGTAAAAGGATGAAGAAGAGAGACATGGTCAAGCTCTTTCAGCAAGGTAGAATGGATGCTACTGGCTGCCACATCTGAAACATTTTTAGAAAAAGTAGGAATAGAAAAGAGTAAAGGTAAGAACGAAAAGAATAGGAACGAAGATTATGTTGAGTAAAAGTAGGCACATGAAGAGTAGTAGGGATGGTTGGGCTAGAGAGAGAGAAAGAAAGTAAAATGTGATTGGACACATTGAAGTGACAGGAAAATACAGGCACAGGGGAATGAAGTAATGAGAAGATTAGGTGGAGGAAAGGTCCAGACTAACGGGAAGGAAAGGATTGAGACAGCTGAAGGTAATTGGCGTCAACAAGTGAGGGCAACAGGGAATGAGAAGAAGGTTCTACGTGATTTTGCTGAATGAAATGTCATTGTGGGACATTTCATTGCCGAAATCTCATCGCCAGAAACCCTGTATTTTTATTTTTTTTTATTTTTGGGGGGGTTCCCCCCCCCGGAACCCCACCTACTTTAATAATCATTCCCCAACCCGCACAAAACAACCCCCAAAAAATATTTTTTTTAAAAAAGGGTTTCTGGCGATGAGAATTCCGGCGATGAAATGTCCCACAATGACATTTCATTCGGCGAAATGCGTGTATACCGAGAAGAATTAGACAAAGGTAGATTAAAGTCACCCAAAAGGAAAAAAGCTGATGAAGTAGTTTAGTTTAGTTTAGTTTATTCATCTATATGATGTACACCAGACCCAGGGGTATCAGGGCGCAAGCTGTACAGACAATACAAAGCTTAGTGAACAGGTTACATAGTTATACACAGAGAATATACCTACATAGTAGTGCATAGAATAGGCATACCGGGGAACATAGGTGTGCTATACAAAAATAGGCAGAAATGGCAAATATACAAAAATATACAGAGGTATGTTCTTAATTAGTTATCATTTGCTTTGAGCCAGTTGATATATCTGAGTCTGAACCTGGGGTAGGATTGATTCACCCTGACATGGTGTGTAGGGAGATCCAAAGTTGGGCCTCCTTGACCTGGAAGCTGTTCCCCCCGATCTTGGTTAGTCCAAATCTTGGAGTGTTAATGCAGTTGGCATTGGTAAGTCTTGTGGGTCTTGTGGAGATTCCTCTTTGGACTCTGTTTACAAGGTATCTAGGGGCAGCATTGTTCAATGCCTTGTGTGTCAAGGAGGCTGTTTTTGAGTTGATTTTGTTGAGAGTGAAAAGCCAATTGTTTTGGCGCCTTATGGCAGATATATGAGACCTTTTAGAGACACCTGCTGCCGCTCTAAGGGCATTGTTTTGAAGGATCTGGATTTTTTGGGTGATGGATTTGTTGGCACCAACATATCATGCATTGCAGTTGTCGAGCCTGGATAAGATCAAGGCTCTGGCTAGGGTAATCCAGTTATCATCTGATAACAAGGCTTTGTGTAGGCTGTGGCTGAGGCCAAGGTGTTTACTTGTTTAGTAAAAGATAAGGTGGAGTCAAGGTAGAACCCAAATGTTTTCACCTCTTTGGCCACCCTGATAAGATTACCCTCAATTATGAATGATGAGTAATTTGGTCCTAGTGTTTTTATGTTAGCATATGTGCCCAGTATGATGAGTTCTGTTTTTTCATCTTTCAGGCATAGACCATGAATGGCCATCCATGCTTGGATGATGAGATACACCCTATTCACCAAGGCCAAATCCTCTTCGTAATCCCCGGAAAGTGGGAGGAGAATCTGAGTATCATCTGCAAAGTTAGTGTAGGTGATACCAAGAGAATCCAGATCCTCAAAGAGGGGCTTGGTAAATATGTTGTACAGGGTAGGGGAAATGCAAGATCCCTGGAGAACACCGCATGTGATGGGGATAGGGTATTCTGCCGCTGAGGGCGAGAAGACCCTCATGGTTCTGTCACTCAAGAAGGACTCAATATAACTTATTGCCTCCTTAGAAAAGTTGCCATCCATGTCTAAATGTCTGCACAGGACCTTGTGATCTACCAGGTCGAATGCAGCCGAGAGGTCAAATAGTAAGAGGAGGGCTGTTTTCCCTTTGTCTCTCAGCTCATCTACCTGTGCTTTCAGGTCAATAAGGGCCGTCTCTGTTCTGTGTTGACGAGCTCCCAGGAGTTTATGCTCTTCCAGAAATGTTTGGATCTGGAGATAAGCAACTTTGTCAAGGATCTTGAGCAGAAAGGGTACGGTGGTGATGGGGCAATAATTGGTTGGAATTAGCGGGTCTAATTTTTGTTTTTTTTAATAGTGGGAGCACCCTTGATTGTTTAAGATTAGCTGGGACAGTTCCTGAGGAGAATGAGGCATTCATCAGTTTAGTGATGAAAGGGGCAAGATCTCTTTCCGCGTCTTTTATAAGCTGAGCCGGACAGAGGTCACCCTGGCAGTTGGAGGGCTTGAGTGATAGAAATACTTTCTCAGCCTCAAGGATAGAAATTTTGGTGAAATAGAAGTGGATGGTTAGGTTAACTGGAGTGTCTTTAGGAGGGGCATTAGAGGCAATGTGGTTGGGTAGGTGGTTAATAGATTGTTTTTTTTAGATGTTTTATTTTGAAGGGTAGTTATTTTATTTGTTAGTGCCTGTTGTATATCAGAGCACCACATTTTGTCCTTGGTGCAGATTTCAGGGGTGGTGATGCGGAATTCAAGTTCTTTCAGGATAGAAAATAGTTCTTTGGTGCTGGAGTTGGCCCTTGAAATGCATTTGTTGTAGGAGTTGCGTTTTAAGAGGAAGATCTCTTTTCTGTATTGAGAGGAGATCTCTGTAAGTTTTATTTGGTTGGCGGTGGTAGGGAGGAGTCTCCATATAGTTTCACAGCTCCTTTTTAAGTCTAAGGTCCTTGAGTTGGGGGGTGAACCACTGGAAGGAGAAAGGATTAAAGGAGATCAATATGTCCAGAAAATCACCAGCTAGTCCAGGAGGAGGATACACAACAAGAAGCAAGACCAGAAAGGGACCCAAGAAGCAAGAGAAATGCTATTCAAAAGAATTGAAGGTTGGGAGGCCAGAAGGAGAATAAACTGGTATAAAGGAACTGTCAGGGATAATCCACACTTTAGACAAAGAAAGTGCAAGTTAGAATAGAAAAACAGATCAAGAATCAAGTGAGATTTGTTGCAGACTGATGGGGCATTGAGGAGAACGAAATGAAAGACAGACAAGGCATCCACAGAGATTGGAAGGGAACATAGATTAGAGACGTTTTGAGTATGCATAGAGACTAGCTGGGGGAAGGAGCGGCGGGTTAACCTAAACCAAATAGGGAAGTGCATGAAGAACAGAGTGAGAGAAATGAACTGGGAAAGGAGCAAAAGGATGGCAGATTGGTGCATGTACAGGTGCGAACAGGGGCAAACTAGGAGAGGTCACCCTTTGAATGGGACACCCATGGCTGTGGACACTCTAGGAGTGCTTCCTGATGTATTGGTAAACTGGGGGGTGTGGGGCCAATATAAGCACCAGCAGCGATGGTGTGGTGGCAGGGGTACAGAGTACTCTCAAGTCCCCAGACGGCAGGCATAGGCCAGCCAGCAGATGTAGTCAGGTGACAGAAAAGACAGAAATGTTGAGTGCAGGGCAGCGCACACTGCCCGTCTGAACCTGCTCCCCAAGAACGTTAACTGCAACGTCCAGGAGTGTTTCCAGATGTAATGGTCACATTACCTCACGTGACCTCTCAGCTCATCATAAATTCCATGGTCTGACGCTTTGAAAACAAATACGACAATGATCATATTCAATACATCCATCATCATAATTAAGCTTCAGAATACTGACTTGATTTAAAGTTGGGATTCAAAGTTCAAATCAAGAACTATCAGGACTATCAGAACTCATTTAAGATCCATCTTTAAAAGAAAAGAAAAAGATAAAAAAAGACTGCCAAATTGAAATTGATCACACACCTATCTGTAAATGCAAGAGCAAGCCTAAATATGCATTAAAAACATACATATGACCAGTCATATAGATCACTGCTAAAGGAACTGTTACTAACTGTTAAGAATGGGCAAACATGTTCCACCATAATCGAAAAGGTCCAAATAATGTATACTTGGTGTAAATCCAGCTTTGGAGAATACTATCAATGGCTTCGGCAAAATATTTTGCAGTGATTGAGGCTAACATAGCATGAATAGAACCTGCATGAATCAATTGCAGGATAAGCATTTATAGGCAAAGGGATGAGAGGGAGTTTGAAAGAGCAGTTCAGGGAATAAGCTTTAGTTCAGTGTGTGAATGAACTATTCAAGGTTTGAATTGAGGAAGAGGCAGACCATTAAACTAGTTTTTAGTTGAGGAAGAGCTAGAGATTAAAATATGATTTGGTTGAGGTAGAGGTCGAAAAGTGAAATAGTATAGATCATTTGTTTGTGGTTACTGCTGCTGCATTGCAGTGATCACTTTACATGACTTTTTTTTATCAGAGTGATAATTAAAGCTATGAACTGTTTGAAGATAGACATGAGATTGGATTCAGTGACTGTCATTCAGTACACTATCTTTTTGCTGAATGACAAAATACTTCTTGCTCTCGATTTTCTGAACATCAAAACTTGGATTCCTTTTATGCAAAAAATCAAATTCAGTGGGCCAAATTCTCAAATCATTTTTGGCATAAATGATTAATTATTTGCCCCCCGGCATGATACAGTTCTGCTCAAATGGAATTCGGATGTGCACATCACAAATGAACCTGGAAGAACTTTACTGCAGTTATATTACAATAGCCAGTCACCAGGGTGATTGTCTTGTTTTAGTTGCCAACAGCATTTATGCTACTACTGCCAAGTCCTACTCCTGTTTTACAAATGAAGTAATTTTGAATTTTAATTTTATTTGTATTGCTTATTTGTAAGGTGCCCATAAAACAAATGGTGTTTCAAGGTACCACAAGACAAAAAAGTGGGGGGGAACAAGTGAGAAAGATAACAATAATGATCCTACTAGGCCTTGTGACATTCGGATCGTGCAAGTGCAGTAACAAGAAGTGCGAGGGGGAGGGGTACCGGTCAGCGGGAAATGAGAAGTGCTAGGGTAGGGAAGGGAAGTGCAGGGTAAAGAAGAGAGAGTGCAAGTGAAAGGGAGTGTTGGAGGAAGGGGGGAAGAGGACACCAGGGGCTAGGAAAGTGCTAAGGGGAGGCCAAGATGGCAAGTGACAAGAATTAAATGGGGTGCAGGGTGTGAGGGTCCAAATGCTATATGCAAGGATGGGGGGTCTATTGAGGGGGCTGGTGCCCTGGATAACTCAGAGGGAACCTGGATCCAGTCATGGCAGCAAACAGAGGTGTTTGCAGGGAAGGGGAAGAAGGAAGAAAGAAGAGAAAAGGGGGTTCTTGAGGAACATCTGCAACTTAAGGAGATCAGCATGAAGCCTGAGAGGGGCAGGGAGACCATTCCAGAGGGAGCCAGATCTCACTCCTTAGAGAAGCATCTAATCTGCAGAGAGTTGGAGCTAGAAGACTGAAGGGCTCTAGCAGGAAGGGATTTGGGTAGAGAGAGTTGGGTATAGCAGGGTTCCAGGCCCCAGAAAGCCTTTTGGATAATGCAGTGGGTCTTGAACGTTATCCTAGCAGCAACCGGGAGCAAGTGGAGAGGCTTGAGGGGTGGAGAGATGCGGTCCCTGGGCTTGAGGCCAAAGATAAGTCTCACAGTCCTACTCTGGATTATTTGAAGGGGGCAGAGGTTGGATAAAATTAAGATTGAGGAAGAGGCTGTTGCAGTAGTCCAGCCTAGAGAGGACCAGAGCTATGTAGACATTGAGTTTATGGGGCAAGGTGAGTAAATGGAGAATGCCTCTGATTAGGTGCAGCTGATAGTGGTACTTCTTGGCAAGGTCTGTGATGTGAGGCGAGAAGGAGAGAAAAAAGATGACATCAAGGTTTTTTGGCTCACTGGATTCTGAGGGTAGGTGACCCAAAGTGGGTGGCCAGAGGGTAGGAGGGAAGGATGAGCTGGGGTCCCAATGAGAAGAATATCAGTCTTACTCGCATTAGGGCAGAGATCGCTGGCAGAACACAATTCCTGAATAGCAGTTAGACAGTCAGGGATGAGAGAAGAGGAAGAGGAGGCAGTAGATGGAAGCTTGAAGGATAACTTCATGTCATCTGCATAACACTGGCTGGAAATGAGAAGAGAAGGAGAAGATCAGGTAAGCCAGAGAGGCCAGGTAGATATTGAAGAGCCGTGTCGAGAGGATAGAGCCTTGAAGGTTGCCACAGGTGGAGAGTGTGATAGGGGAGAGAAAAGGGCCCCCTTGAACCTGGGAAGGTGGGTCAGAGACGAATGGGGTCAACCAGTCCAGTGCCAGGACTGTGATGCCAAGGGAGTCACAGAGCCAATTTGTTAGGATGGCATGATTGGCCGTGTCGAAGGCAGAGGAAGGATCAAGAAGAATAAGAACATATGGAAAGTTGGAATCGAGATTTGTGAGCAAGTCTTCACAGGTGTTCGGTAGAGCAGTTTCCATGCCTATGGCTGCTCTGAAGCCAGAGTGGTGGTCGTGGAGACAACCAGCAGATTCAGTGTGTTGAATCATTTGGGAGATGATCAGCTTCTCCAGGAGTTTGTCCAGGAAGCGGGTAGTGAAGATAGGGCTGTAGTTAGCCAGGCAAGAGGAGTCGGCAGCAGGCATTTTGGGGAAAAGATGCACAAGGGAGTGCTTGAGGGGTAGTGGAGAGGAGCCAGTGGCATAGGAGTGATTACAGAAATCAGCTAAGGTTGGCTCAGCAGAGGGAATGTTGTCCTTAATAGTGCTGGAGGAGCAGTGGAACACCTTTTTGGAGGAGAATTTACTAGAGAGGTCTTGTCTAGAGACCTCATCCGGTGCTATGGTTGAGAAAGAGGAGAGTAGGAGGGAAGGGGAGGGGGCAGAATAGGCCAGAGAGCTGGGGAGGGAGGAAAGAGGGGAGTACAGGACAGTGAGAACAGTAATGAGCGTCATTGTTCAAATAGGCACAGAATAGTACCAGTAGCAAATGTTTCTTTACTCCCTACTAAATGAGAGCTGCAACAAATATTTTGTTTGGCCTACTCCAGTCCTGGATTAATAAGATTCAAAAACTGGAAGCAGGTGTGTTTCAACTATAATCATTTTCAGTGGTGCATTTACATTTTAAGGATATTAACAACTTTATTGTTCTTCCCAACATGGCAACCGTCTAATCAGTTCCGTTGGAAAACACACCATCAACCAGAGGACATCAATCATAAGTTGGCATGTTTATTGATTTAACTAAGTATACTGTTTAAGCAGTCTTACTAGATGATTTATTAATTGCAACCTCACCCCTTCATAAATGTTTTGCATTCATGGCTCCTATTTCATTCAGATTAGTTAATTCAGGGTTCGTTTGATGCAAAAACTCTCCACAATGTCAAAAACCCTTCGTCTTCTGTTCCATCAATGACAGAAGATTGAATAATGCAAGTCGCTCATTCCAAGCTGGCAGTGTTTTACATATTGTGGATGAAAACCACAGTAGGAACGGGTCAAATATATTGTATTTTATTTTCTCCATCAGAAAATACAATAGGAGAGTTGCAAGATTGAAAATTGCAACCATGTGCTACTATGGACTAACATATGGTGCAGTATTTTGATTCCTGTTCTGATTAGCTCATTTAACTCTGATTAACTAATTTCCACATTTTCTCAACATATTTACTTTACTTTCCAACTCTGCAGAACATGGTCACCTGCAACTTCTCGAAGCAAGGTCTGTGCTCAATAAATACCCTAATAATAACAAATGGGGCCTTGTCACACAGTTGAAGAGCCACTCCTGCAATATTTGGGCTCTATCCCTCCAAATTCAATTTTGAATACAGTATGCTCACCTGCCCTGTTCCTCTCCTCTTGACCAGTGCCTAGTCTCTCACCTATAAGAGTGTATGTGATGCCAGACATGTGCCCCTCCAGAGCATGGCCTATGGTCCTCTTTCAATACAGGAACAGTCTGATGGCATGATACAACATTTAGTTTCTCTCTGTCTGCACAAGTTGCATCAATATCCATCCAAAGCTGACTGATTGTGTCAAATGTCTCAGACTCATTGAGGACTGCAATCTCTCATTCTGTCAACAATGAACAAAAAGCCCAAACACTGTGGTCTCAACTAGCACTCTTTTGGAAGGAGCTGGTCTAGTTGGTAGTCTGTGCAGTCTGCACAGTATTTATTCTATTGTCATTGGTCATTGTGTTTGAAGCAGAGGAGGAGTCCAACCAACAAAAACTCTCCGGATAGTACAGCGGAGTCGGTCGAGTTGGCAGTCTCAGCATTTCTTCGATTTTCATTGGTGTTTGAGGCAGAGGAGGAGTCTAACCAACAAAAACTTGTTGGACCGCGGAGCAGATTTGGTCGAGTTGGCATACTGTGCAGTCCGTGTCTGGCCGGGACAGCTGGGACTGCCTTATATCGGAAAACAACTGACACCCTGAGGCACGAACAGGAGACTATCCCTCCAAAGCGAGAAAGGCAAGAGGCAAGGAACACAAGTGTGCATATTCTCTCTTGTTTTTGATCCCTCAATTTATGACTGTTCCTTGCCGCGCTTCAAACCAACATGATAAGCAGACATTTCCAAGTAGTTAGTTTCCCAGACAAAAATTCTCTCTCTGCCTCTCTTTCTGCCCACGCCTAGCCTCTCAAGACTTCAAAAATATTTAATTAAATCTCTCTGACCTAATGATCTGACATTTCAAGTGCATGACTGTTCCCCTTCAGAGCAGAGACTGCGGGCCCAATGCCTTTGAGCTGAACAAGGATCAAGGAGCGGCAGCAGTAACATCTCTCTTCCAATTTTGTATTAATTGACCTCCACCTCCAATATTGGGATTGCAATATCCACCCGTCGAGTTGCAATGGTGATCAATTTCTGTTCTAAGCCAATCCGGGCAGTTAATCAGTACGGTACCCTATTCACATAAATGGCATCCCTTGACTCCTATTTGTATGGTGCTTGAATCTCTTATCTCTTCTATCCTTGTGCCGGTGAGTGCGGGCTATCCTGCCTTTGAGCCGACCCAGGTGGTGGAGCCAAAACAGGGTCAAAATAAGAAAAATAAACCAATCTTTGAGGCCTGCATACCACTTGTAAATGTCTGGCTCATACAATCTACGTAGTGCACTGCTACAAGATGACTTAAGGGCTCCGGAAATAGAATGCCCCTATCCTGAGAGAAGCTGGGATCAAACCCCAATAAACCCTTTGAAATCCAAGATACCCAGTAAGTGCATCAAGGAAAAACACTGGCCAATGGAAAAATGTCAAAATGCAGGAAAGAATACAGCGAACAAACATAATCCTGAGCTGCCATAAGTGAGTGCCCAAGCAGACAACACTAGAATATATATTCTATTTTGGCTCATAATATTGAATTTACTTTCAGAGGGGCAACAATGAAAGCAAAAATTAATGACTATTTTCCAATGCGTAAATGTCTCAGATTGGAAGACATTAGTCGAACAGGCTCCAACAAAGACATGATGCCAAATCACAAGACAAACAATAACAGCCCCACAATTCCAGAGGGCAGTAGGAGGTGGAGGTCAGTTGACACTGGGGCAGTCCTCAGCCTGCCTATTCCTCCAACAATGATTGAGCTTGCAAACAACCAAACTGGATGAGCAAAAACAGAGAGGAGGCATAAGAAGGATGATTTGGACAATGGTCATTCCATAGATAACACAAAGTATCACGTTCAATTAAAGAACCAGGAAACTAAACAACCAGAAGCAGAGGAAATAAACAGCAACACGCTATCTGCCTTGAGCTTCGTCCTGAATTCACTTGTTAATGTGTTTGAGATGGTCAAAGAGGAAGTGCAGACCCACTTGAGCGCATTAATGGAGATGACCAAAGAAATGGAGAAGTTCAAATTCGCTCTAGGCGATATCCAGACAGTTGTGGGCCTACAAATAGTAGACGCCTTTAAAGAATTAAAAACAGAAGCAATCAAAGAAACAATGAGCATTGGGGAAATGCATGCAACCTTCAAAATAATGAGCCAGCATATGGAATTATTAGAAGGGAAAATATCATCTTCAGAAGAAAAATCCAACTCATTGTCATCCAAATAGGACAGCCCAGATTGTGCCACAGAGGCTGTCATGTACTAGGATCTGGATGATACACTGCTGTTGAAATCTGTGTTCATCAGGCTCACCCAAATAGGAGAAGATCCAGGCGTAGCAATAGAACGTCAGGTCAACTCTATTTCAACACCATCTAACACTGTGAAAAAAGCAGTTCCCCCACAAATATCACCCACACCCAAGCAGGAGCAGGTATAATACAAAAAAGGAGAAGAAAAAGAATAATTGATCTTCTGACAGCATGCTGGCATTTTCAAATGAGCCATCAGAAACAACTGCCTCATCGTCTACCCCTGTGTCAAATACAGATAATGCAAAACAGCCAAAGAATAAGAAAAACACAAGAGCGAAAAACACTTGCTTCTTTAGTAGAATATCGTTAACTCGGAAAGAAGAGACAGACATTTGCACACAACAATTTGACACAAAAAAAGTCCAGAAAAAAAGGGGGAATGCAGGACAACAATTACGCATCGTAGTAGACCAAGCAGCACAAACAGAACACTATCAAATTCTGTGTGGTAATGCAAATCAGACATCAAAAAAGACAAGTGAACACCTGCTACAAGTGAAAATGGCAAAACGGGAGAACCTCCAGCGTTGAAGCTGGCCCCCATCATCCTCAAGAGAGAAAAGGCACCTCAGCATGAAGTCACCCACAGAGTTACTGATGCTTCAACTCCATCAAAATAGTTAACTGATAAGGGAGAATGGGACAATAAGACAAATGGACAAAAGATGGTTAGACAATGGAATGAAGGTAAGGCCAAAAATATTGGCGCCCTTGAACACTCATGTGAATCATTTATAGAGAATAAGAAGTCTGAAGGAAAGTGTACAATTAATACAAGTAGAAACAATCCATTTGCATTTCCAAGATTATGGATGGAAGATCCAATGAGTGGAAGGGCCCATAAAGCCCTTAACAGAAGTACTGGCATGTCCATTTTCAAACATTTCTGACATTGTAGTTCATCTCATCTCAAGATCTATCATATGTGTGCTAGGCTTAACATCTTGGGTGGGTGCGAGAGCACTTACGGATGCCAGCCCTGACTTACGCAAGGTTGGGATCATGGTGACAAAATCCTCCCTGAATTGTATCACAGGGACAAGCGGGAGATATAATCAAACGAGATAAAGGAGTCATGCTTGGAGAAAAAACAAGCATACCAAATGCATTGGTCTCACCCAGGAGGAAAGAGGGGAACACGTATAGGTAAATTCTGCCCTAAAAACAAAGATGTGTCCCCTTTTACCTGAAATAATTACTTGGGTCTTGACAAAGCTGGGGCTAGTGAATGAATCTCACTAGCCAAAGAGGAGATGAGTGTGTTATCCTGGACCACACATTGCTCTAGTTCATTTAAAGACCTACATGTTTGTGGATTAGTCTTTGGTAATTTTGATCTAGTTCTATTACAGGAGACATGGCTGATGGGACGATTGGGAGTGGATGATTTCTCAATCTTCAACCAATTGGCATTAAAGGAGAGGGGCGGCCAACCATTGGGTGGCTTGTTACTTGCTGTCTGAAACTCCACTACACCCAAATCTTTCCTCATCAGTGATGAATTCACTGGAATCTTGGCCATTGGTTTGATAACAAAATATGCTATTTTCCCCATGAAGATAGCTGTCATGAACATATACTGGAATCCCGATGTCGGGCCTCTTGAATATTGAAAACACACATGAGGATTTCACACTGCTAATTGCTGGTGACTTCAACTCGCAATGCATACTTAGTAACACACAAGGTACAAAACAAAAAGCAAGTCAAGTCACCAGCATAGGTAACCAGTGGATCAGCTTCATGGATGATTGGGCGATGACAATGCCAAATGGGAACATTGAGGGTGAGGAGACTCACCTGGAGGCAAGGGGTGAAGGGTTCTGTCATTGATTACATGTTCCTATATAATCTGCTATTTTCAAAATGCACTAGATTTCAGATTCTGCAGCAGGAAGCCAGTGACCACAACATGTTAACAGCTAGGTTTGCCTTTCTTCATGATGCAAAAATAAATGTGTACACAGGGAAAATAGCTATAACTGAAGGGAAAAATATCATCAGAAAGTTCAGAAGGAATGGTTTCTTCTTGAACCAACATATTATATATCTCTTGGACACTGCAATAGATTCAGAGATACAAATGCTATGTTCACCAAAGTCTTTCACAGACTTACTCTCTGAGCTAGACCCGCCAAGACCACAGAGAGTAAAGATACACCATAAAAACAATTATGTTTATGATGAAAAGACAGCTCAAAAGAAAAGGGCTCTAAGGAAATCCATTTGCTCCCTCAACTGGGAAAACAAATACTGCCTAGAATATGCAGCTTAGCTAAAGTCCCTAAAAATGACTATAGAAATTGTTCAAGAAGCCAAAGGCAGTTATGCCTTCAGAGCAATGTGGAGCTAAGGCTTAGCTCTCTGCAACAGAGCGATTCAAGACATTGTTCGTAAGGATAGTTAAAAACATGTAAGTCCTGCAGGGGTTGATACAGGGCAATGTTGACTCAGAGTTGACATAGTGCTGTTTCTTTGGCAATTTATATAAGAAACCCTCAGAAAAGGTTTTCAAAGTTGATAGATACTGTCCGTGGCATGTAACTGTGACAAAAGAAGGAATAGCAGACTGAATTAAGAAATCTTCATCATCTCGAGCAGCTGGTCCCAATTGCCTTACCAAACAGATTCTGAAATCCAATGCAGACATGTGGGACTCAATCTTAGAAAGAATGTATGGGGAAATATTTAAACAAAAAAAGCCTTCCTTATTCATGGAAGCGGGCAGTCATGTTTCCAATATATAAGAAGGGTGAACAGGCAGATCCTAAGAACTATCGCCTGATTGCCCTGTTGGATATTGATAGCAAGACGTTTTGCAGGACTCACACTGAGGGTATTCCAAAAACCTGGTCACAAAGCAATAGAATCCTATCCAAACACCAATTTGGATTCCAAAAGGGAATGAGCACTTCAGTAAATGGCCTGCTCATGAGCATAGCATGTGAAAAATCGTGGGCAAAGGGGGGGCCCATTTTTTATAGAGCTTGTGTTGACTTGTCACAGCCGTTTGATACCAACAACAGATAATGCCTGTGGTGCAAACTCAAAGCTTGGAGGATACCCATGTCCCTTTTAGCAATCATAGTATCGCTTCATGACAGCTCAAAACTACAAGTGCAACCACATTTGGAAGGGCATTCTACCAGCGACATTATGACAGAGAGAGGCGTCTGCCAGGGATGCATCATAGCCTCCCTCCTCATCAATCTATACCTGGCAGACTTGAGAGATGCCTTAGGTTCATCTGCCCTAGAGTGGGAGGAGAAAGACTAAATTGAATTGCATATGCAGATGACTTGGTTCTTCTAGACTATGCACCAGTCAGGCTCCAAAGGATCCTGGATGCAATGGAGAATTATGCATACCTCAATGACCTGCCCATAAATCCAGCTAAATCACATATAGTTACATTTAAAAGGCCCCACAAACAATCTCCAAAATTCGTGTGGATACTGAAAAAACAGATAGTTTGCAAATGAAATCACATATTTGTGTTTCAAACTGAGGACTTTTCCCACATTGGCTGCTCTGGAACTTGCCTTAGCCAACAAGGCGGAAGAAGCTAAAATGCCAAATAAAAAAACAACTATTTTCTTTTTGACGATTTTCAATACGCCCCTTGTTAAGGTTCTACAAATCGAGGGTGATTCCTTCCCTCCTTTATGGCGTCGAAGTAAATCCAATGTCCAAGAATCTGAATTGGGGCGAGTTGGAAGGTCAAATTTAGAAAAAGTACTTGGCCTACCCATGTGCCTTTCAATCTACTGTTTTAGATATGGGTTGGCGCATCCATCTAAGCCAAAACAAGTGGATTGGAAGGTACTCTCACTGTTCAGATTAATACTGCTCTCCTGGCCAGGATCTCTTTTGGAAAATATCAGCATAATGCTAAACAGAAGACCTAACAGTTTTTTAAATCAATCTTGAATGTGAGGCACATGAAATGCTGAAACAATGTGAATCCACAGAGAATGAGCTTTTAAGTAATCCTCAGAAACTAAAAACTACCATGTTTAAAAATGATTGTAGAAACACCATCACACAAGCTTAAAACTCTAGGGTTGCAAAACCACTGTCCAAGTATCTTAGGAAGTTTCTAAGTTCTATAGGCAGAACACATTTTCTAAGGGTCCGCCTGAATGTATTACCAACTGGTGAAGTGAGGATGATTCAGAATCAAGAGTCTCCACATAACAGTGCCTGTGCCTTCTGTGAAATGCCAATCATACAGACCCTAATACACATTATGATGGAATATATAGGAACTCAAGATCTAAGAATAAAACTCTTGAAACGTTTTGTATATAGAGAAGAAGGACTGCACATGGATGATTTTTGGGGAAGACTAATTGCAAGACATGAGATTCTACTTACAAATGACATTTTTAAAATCTTTCAAATACTGGGCTTATAGATGTTTTAATGATTAATGAACTGATGTTTTTTTTTTCATCTTTTTAAGTTTTGTAATGAATGTGTTTCTTGTTATTAAAAGTCGACATGTTTCAGCTGTGACATAATACAAATACATTTAAAAAAAGAAGATAAAACCCTAAAACCCTTCTTCCCACCTAAGGATTTCATAACCTAATCCAGACCTTGGTAATCTCACACCTCGATGAAGAGATAACGCTCCCATCAGCATCACAGCCAGAGACCTTCCCCATTGAAGAGTCATTCAACAAACTGCTGGCTGCATGCCTCAACATGGGAACTAAGACATTTGGCCACATATGCCGCATCCTAAGAAAGTTATACTTTCTGAACACCAGTTTACCTAGTGTGATAGTTCAGAAGGAGGAGACGGTCTATAATGTGTCATGTCCAAATTGCTTTTTTTTTAAATAATAAAGAAAAGGCCTCACTAACCCTAGTGTTTGGAATGCCCTACCTAACAAAACTATTATATATGTTTGCCAATCACTGGAACGATGAGTCGGGGTCTCTCAATGATTTTCACTCTTTATATACGTTTTCCAATCACTGGGATGATGATGCAGAGTCCCTGAGTGATCTTCACTCTTTCTGCCTCACTCCCCAGGTCTCCCGCTCTCTTCTGTACCTGTATTGAAGGGGTTCTGAGTCACTGGGTAGGCTTTCTCTCTTTTTCTACTCCTTGGTTGGTCGGAATGATTGTCTGGTTCCTTCTGTGTCACTCTTCCAACCAGCTTCATTCTTCTTTGGCGGTTTTGGACTTTCCTTTAGATTCCATTCCACACCACCACCTTCATCCGTTGGTTTGCTGGTTGGGTTCCCCACCCATGAACAGACCTCCTTGGGTCTGTTACTGGTGTATCGCCTACTCTTCATTGGCCCTTATCGAGCATCTCTCCTGAGACTAGTATAGATTTTCTTTACTATGCTGATCGGGCAGTGGGCTGATGTCCCTTCTTCTCAGTTGCTGTTTTTGAACAGGCAAGACATTTCCATCGCTTTCCCAGCCTCCTCGATCCAGATGGTTTGAATCTCCCGGGTCTCACTTCTTTGTTCTTTTGACCCTCCCATTTTTATGACGCACTGCTGGGGCTCAGCAGCTTACAAAGAAAGTCCATCCTTTGTGTTGGATTCATATTCACTATGCCTCCTATTGGTTTTTTCATGTCTGTATTTTGACAGACAAGCACTCTTCATTACTCTCATGTTCTTACTGTTCACAGTAGCAGGGTGACATGGGTCTTCTGGTATTATATCACAATAATACATGTAAGCAGAGTTCAGTTGTCTGTCAGGTAATGAAGTGGTACTGTATTTTGGGGGATAAGGAGAAGGGAGTTCCTTGTGGGAAAGGGAGTCCTAATCCTCAAGAGGGGAGTTTCTTCCTGTGAGGTCCTGCTTACAGCCACCGCTAGGGTTAATGTTGCGTAGCAGACTCACCTCCCTAGCCTCTGTGGGGGAAGTGACTGAATCCCTCGATTTATCACAGTAGCTACACAACTCATAGGCTCAGGTAGGTTTTCCTTCTCTAAGAGGCAGACCCTTGTGGTACTCAAGAATAAACTGGCACACAAAGAGTAAACCAGGAAGCAGACCTTCTCTTGCTAAGCTCCAGCGGCCTAGAATACCATTCTGGTCACAGTCAGGATTCATACTGTGGCCCTGCAGTTCAGGAAGGATCTCACGATTCTGCCCTTCACCTACGGGTCACTTATGATCTGCTGCTCATAGGTATATATCCGCCCTGCAGTATGGTATAAGCAAATTAATATAACGTTTAACCCCTCCACCAATCTGTTTTATTTGTATAGTTCTCCATTGCTTTCGAGCTATATATGCACTATATAAAACCAAATGCAAATATATACATGAAAATATCACACCCTTAAAGGTACCTCTACCAACAGCAACAAAAAGCTGCACTGGAGATTGCGGTATTGGAAGAGGTTACAAGGCCCTGCTGGTGGATTGTGCCACTGATACGGTTTTCATGGAGGGGAGATGTGCTAGAGCTGGTTGAGAGGGTGAGGGGAATAAAGACTGCTTGGGTTAGTGTATCTTACCATGCACAGATACGTCTTCCTGTGAGGAGCACACACCTTAATTGCCGTTCCCATTTCTGAATTGTTCAATGGAAGATGTCTTTACAATGTACTCCATTTCACTTACATCTTGCATAGGTTGTACATCAAGACACCATCCACAAACATGTCCCTCTTGAAAGCTGGAGAGACACCAGGCATATCACGTGGCAAGGTCGAAATATGCCCTACTCCATGTGAAAAATGACAAGGGACACATGTGTCTAACAAAACCCTCTATAGGAACATGTAAAGGTTCAGAGGCCCCAGTCTCTAACTTCTCCGGAGCCATCTGCTGGGGTACCAACTGAGTCTCCTCCACAAGTAGAACCATCACCTGCACCCTATTATCATCTATTTATGGACAACCCCACAACTTTGATGCACCTAAGTCTTGCTGAGTTACCAAGATCACCTCCCCAGTTGATTAAGGCATTGTCCAGCAACAACTCTAGTGGATCTGTGCCTACAAGGCCCTCTTTGTAAATAAAGTCAACTATTGCTACTCAGTATATCCCAGATGCATCCACTACCACTGTCACAGTGACCATATGCCCTCTCCCTGCCCCTTCCACTACTCTAGCCACCTCCCCACCCTATGGAAGTGGAAGAACCTCCATTATCACCCCTGTCTCCTCAAGCTTTTCCTGTCTCCTCCGACCGTGGAAGTGTCAACCCTTCCATTTCCCCCCTTTCTTCCTTCACTCTTTTTGAGCCAAAGGCTCTACCACCACAGGCAACACATACTTTGGCTGTGAGCATCTGGCACCTACAGAGTTCACAACAACTCTACCATGCTCATTTAAGAATCCCCCTGGCAATGTACATTTGTATCCGCTGAGACATTAGTCTATTCATCTTGCTCCACCTCCGCATTCCTAAAGACAAACCCCTGTTCCACTTCATGACTTCAGTTATTTTCTTCAGAAGCGCTAATGTGAGGGGAAAATAACAATGACAGAAATTGATTTACATGAGGTTTTCAAAGAAAGGGAAGTGATGGAAACACAATAAGGGTTCTCAGTTTTCGACACAAATGGAAAGGTTTTTTTTTTAGATTTTGCAAGCAAGAATACAGAAGGGGACAATAATATATTTTTCATTGGGGATCTGAAATGCATTGTAGTGGAAAGCAGTGGAAGAAGTCACGCACGCGTAGTTGGAGAAGCACACAACCAAATCGGATTAGGAAAACAAAGGGGAAGACATTTTGATAAGGGTACCTTTTTAGCTTTTTTAAACACATGGCGTAATAAAAATGGGAAATGGTGCAGGGGCAATGACATGGAACACAATTCTGGAAAGATGTGATTACTATGTGCTTAATAATTCACACAAAATCACACAAAAGAAAGTGACACGTAGTAATAAAAAATCACGCAAATCTAACAAATTGAGAAATAAATATCACCAAACTCCTCTAAAATCTACTGAATCTCCCTTAAAACATAAGTTGTTGGCTTGCATTGTGCACTCCTGCTCTTAACAACATTCACACATTTAAGTTAGAGTGACCAGTTCCTAAAAACGCCCCTGGAATTGACAGAGCACACCAGATTACGCTGGGAGTTTGAGGGACTCTTAATGGCAGAGAAACAGAACACCCCCTGACAAAACATATGATGCAGGATTGGCTGATTGTATTGACTACTCATGAGTCATGTGGGATCCCCCAAGACTAGAACATCCAGAGGGCTAGATTGAGTTTGCGTTCAGAGGTTCTCCTAGCCTCAATTCTGTATTGCATCAACATTGCATATTACCAGTCAGTAACATTCTGATTTCACCATGGATATTACATTTCATAAAAGGGAGCATAACAAGAGTGCTATATATATATATATATATATATGAGTCTACAAAAACCACCTAAAAAGGTGAATATACTCAAAGTAAATTAATGTCTCTGGAGGATAGCTCAGTGGCAGCGTGCTCGCCTTGGAAGCAAAACGACACAGAGCAACACCGGAGCAACATAGTTTTGATCGCCGTTATAAATAATCTATCATATCATATCAATGCAGGAGATGCCTTGAATAAAAGAACAGCACTGGAGACAAATCATGTGGCATTGCTTATTGGGGCGCTGCCCACCTCACAAAGGACCACCTTTGCCTTGGATGTTAATAGAGAATTGTTCATCAATTAGTGAGAATCACCCCTAGTTACAGTATGAATACTTTTTGCTCAAGGTTGTAAGCCAGACAGTGTAGAAGCAGACGCAAATTAGAAATCAAGTGCAGATTGTAGCTTGCTGCCTGTCCTGACAGCAGGCACTGACAACCTGCAGGCTGCACAAAGTGACCAGAAATGCTATCATGTAGGTCAATCAGAAAGACCTGATGTTTTACCACTCTATACAAACTGCAATCCCGCCACTGCTGAAACTCCTCCTGGGTCTCCACTTTCACATCATGAGCTCAGTACAATGTATCATAACTTTAGCCAACAGCATTGCAAAGCTAAAATCCTAGCACTGGTCGAAGAACCCATTACACAATGGGCAGGGGAATATTAATTGTTGCCCTTCATCCTATCAATGTCACATGAAAACGTGTTCCCAAACCATAGATGAAGCAAAGGTTTAATATCCAGATGCAATGTGATGCTGATTTTCTTTTCACCCATATTCCTGCCAGGTTTCAAGGATCATCCATGACTGAATAATCATCCTGCAGGAATTGTGGATAACTAGGTGCCACATCAGAGCAGGCTCTTGAGTAATTAAAATGCATTGAAAACATCATTCTGATAGGCTCCGTGAGGATCATGTAACAATCAACTTCTCTTGTTATTGGTATTACCGTGTGTGTTAAGTCTGGCATCTGAAGCTAATGGCGAAAACTAGTAAAGGGAGCAACTCCCTGTTTGAGCCAATTATGGGCAGGGCCCATACTCATGCCAGGACGTTGTGTTGCTCAACCTTTGCCTGACTCCTCATTCCCACATCAGGATCTTTCAACCCAGTGACTCTTCATTTAACAAGGAGCTGCTGTTACCTTCCAGATTCAATGAACATCCCTGTTTTGGGCATGTTTACTGTCTTTTGGTTGCCTATAGCTCCATTCTAGATCAACTCACAACTTACACATGGCTCCTTCCCAGCCAACTATGCCCCAATCACTTTGTAGAGAGTGGCTTCTCTCTAATTGTAATCGAAAAGGTACTAAAAAAGTAATCCAAGGAAGAGTATACACTGTGCAAGAAATAACACAGCTGTTATTGGCCAAACAGCTGTGGCCAACGAACGAAGTGAACTAAAGGAAGCCATTGTGGCTATAGTCTTTATACAATTCAATAACACAATTTACATATGCACACAGGTTACATTTTGGGGCAGGACAAAAGCACTGATTTGGAAAAATACATAAGACCCCTATAGTGTTCTCTACATTAGGTGGTTTCCATTGTATTAAACCTTTCTTGGACCATAACATCTCAACACCCTTTTAATGAAATCATCAATTACATTATCATGCTGACAAAAAACCTTAGCTGTCATTTGACTGGCATAGACCAAAATGCAAATGGAATACTTGCTGCATATTGATTGGGTATGGCATTTTGAAACAACGTGAGGCAGGACCTTCTCATTGAGCTCGCTTAATGATATGCCTCGTGGACATCAGCAAGGACACCTTACAATGTTACACCCCTGGGATACTAAGGCTCCTTTCCTTGATTGGCTCCCTATGGCACACCCCTTGTGCATCCAGGTGTCTAACCGCATGACCTCAAAAGTATCTTATTATGAGGCCCAAGAAGAACTGCTGTGGCCTGACAACGATTTCTCTTGTAACATTTCCCCACACCACTCTTGGACCAGTCCTGAGATTCTAACTTTGCTGTTCCACCGTTTCAGTCCAGCTTGCAAAAATAAACCTTATCAACAAAAAAGCTTGCAGCTCTTCATTCTCGGCTGCTTACAAAATACTTTGTTAATGTGGGCCCATAAAACATGGCTGTTCTACTGTTCATGTGTTGTCCAAACAAGCCCGCTGCTACTATACACATTAGTGCCTCCCTCGTGCCCCATTCTCATGCCTACGTATTACACACAATCCTTTCTACCAACCCATATGTGATTCTCTGCTTCGCCCCCTGGCCCTGTCATTTCCCACAGTAGTTCTATGCAACCTGCGCCAAGTGCCATGATGTCACCCATCACGTTGGTCTTATGTCAACATATCACGTATGTAGTTGGTACCCCCTTGGCAGCTGTGCAGCTGGACTCTTGCAACACCATTTTTCTTACCCACCTACCATTTCTCTTTTGTGCTAAACCTTGCACCCTTGCTTTAATGTATTCTGCCTACTTCTTCTACCCTCCATCATGCACCTAGACTTCACTCCTACTTGTACTCACTCTTCTGCTCCCTTTCTCATGCAGCCTTCAACCACAACACAGCCTAAATACTATATCACTGTCCCGCTCCTCCTATCTCTCTTTCACTTGCCATTTGGAATGCACAATCTCCCTGCAGCGATTCTTCATGCACCACTGACCACTTTGATTCTTAACACCTTCAACTATCACATTTTGCTATTGCATGAACCTGAATATTCGCTCATCACACTGTTACAATAAAGGTTCTCTACACTGACACTTAATATTTACTAGACCTCAAAATCCATGGATAATTCCACCCAGTAAAATGCATCTAGTTTCAGCACATATACTAGAGAGACACAGAGACAAGGTCAGCAGCCACGGACAGGGTGTTATGTTGCGTTGCGATTGGTCAGAGCAGAGAGGTTAAACTCTTTCACAGGCTCCCGATGAGGAGCAATGAATTAATTAGGTGTTACAACTTTATGAAAAGAACATGACAAAGAGTTCAACAGATTCACAGAGAATGGGCAAGAAGCAAAAGGTCAGCAGGTTGCGTAAATGATACATGTAACAAGTAATATGCCTATCCTCTGTTTTAGAAACTAGCAAGATGAAGGTCACAGCGGCAAAGAATAAGAACCGAGCAGAAGTGTGCACAACAGTCTTGATTAGGGAGAAGACACATACTGCTGCATGTAGGAAAACATCCACCTAGTAGTGGCATCACTAATTCAGAATAACATGAACACCCCAGCCCAGGAAGAGTTTGATATCCAAGAACAAGAGAAGCCAAAAGGTCCTTATACATAATAGAGAATATTTTGAAGATCATATATGAATTCTTGACAATCCCTGAAGTATAAGACAAGCATAAGTAATAGGCCATACAATTCAACGCTTTCAGAAATATACTAGTAAGATATGAACATGGTCCCAGAGCAAGAGGCCAAGAGCATGCCGCATTAAGTCATGCAGACACATCATGAGAAAGGAAGGAGAAGGGTAAAATGTTTCCAAAGAGAAGACGCATATAAACTGTCAGCTATATGGTCACATGGGTGAGAACGGTAAGTTGGTGCCAACCTTTTAGGTCTCATGTGAAAGGATGTGAAGTATCCTTTTTTGTTGCCAGATTGTACACACCTCAAAATTGTATTGGATAATTATGAAGGACGCGGCCCAACCCAGGACATCGCAAGGGACTTGTCAAATTAGCAATCGAGTTGTATATAAAACATTTTAACATGTCAGCTGTCCAATCAAAACTGTGTGAAAATAGATGATCCCATCATGAGTTCATTTTCAAAACATAGTCATTAGAATGGTCATGAGGGATAGGATCACCCATTGAGCAATCAAGATTGTACAATTAGCTAATGTGAATTTACATGCGTCTTGAAACATTTTTTGAGACTTCACTCTGGTTCTCACTATACAAGCCGCCATGCAATGATGTAGTGTTGAATGATTTGTGGATTATTCCCAGCTGTGGTTGCTTGAAATAAACTTTTGTTTTTTCTTGCTTTCATTGCCTCATTAGATTATTTTTTATAATATTGATTGTGGGCCTTACCCTATAAACCTTCTCCTTGAGTCACTTCTTACCAACATCCCCACTGGTATTCTGGAGACTGTAACCTTCCAATACCCTTTACAGCCATCCACCTTGACCCTAACTCCTTCCTATCTAGCTATCCCCTTTTGCACCCTCCACAACCTACCCACTTGAATGGGGACTCTCTTGATGTTGTCTTTCTCTCGCCTCCTATGACTTCGCCATTAACTCATCTGCCTCTGATCACTCCATTCCATTCTTCTCTTTAACATCTTGGTTAATGATCAAAAGGAATTTCCAGCAGTACTCCCTTGCTCCTTATCTCAATGATGTGGGCACATCTATCCTGTCTCTATCCGCTATCCATCTTATGACTCGCTTTGAACAACACTATCCAACATGGGCATTCATACCTTTCCATCCCCATCCTGAGCCCTATATCACCTTAGAGATCCAGACCATCAAAACAAACATGAGCTGAGGCCTATGACACAGTCACATATCGTTAACCCTCACCCTACTCCAGGCCTACAAAATTCACCTGATGCTGTCACCTCTGCACTGGACTCCAATTTGCTCACATTAATGACTTTGCTGATTTCTTTTACCTCTTCTACTGAAGTATCACCCATCATTGCATCACCAAATCATATTGCGCTTCTATTGACCAGTTTGATCCTCAAATGGTCAAAGATATGGTCTCAATTACCTGCCCTTATCTCTCTGAGCTCTCTCTTTAACCCCTCCCTCTCTCTCCCTGTCTCTCTCTCTCTCTTTCTCTCTCTCTCACTTTCTCGCTTTCTATTTCTCTGTGTCTCTCTCTGCTAGACGCTTCCCTGCCTCCTTCAAGTCTGCAACTGTCCTACCACGTTCAAAGAAACACTCTGCTGACCGAAATGTCCTGCCCAACTTCTCTCTTTCCCCATTATTTAAAGGTCCTTCAGTTAATATAAATGTTAATGTTAAAGGACATTTGTACTTCGCACTATCACCACCGGAGTAGTCCCCTGGTGTTTAACTGGATCACTAACCACCTTGAGGATAATGGCATTGGAGATCAACTTCATCTGGCTTCCATTGTAAATACTCCACCAAGACTGTACTCATGTCTCGACTGTCTTTTGTGCTCACTAGCCCAAAGCCTCCTTTATGCTTATGTTATTGGATCGCTCTGCTCTTTCAACACTGTTGACCACTCCTCAATCCTCCCTACCCTCCAGGACACTGGGTTTCACAAATTGACTCTCAACTGAATTGCCTCTTACCTGGAGAGACTCTACTTTAAAACTGGCAAATGTCTGACCCCACCCATCTCCCTGTTGGTGTCCCCAAGGATCAGTCCTTGGACATCTGCTCTTGACCCTCTTTGCATCTGCCATAGGATGACTAGTCTCCTGCCATATTTTGTCAATATCAACTCTTTTGTGATGGCACGCACATCATTATTACCGTTCCCTCCATCACCCCAGCCATCTCGGAACGAATGTCCTACTGTTTCACTGCAATCCATTACTGGATGTCTCTCTGCTGCCTTATGTTGAACTCTTCATAAATGTAAGTTCTCTTTCTTCCAGCTTCCAATGCCATCCCTCCCCTTCCCTCCCCTCTCTTACTGCCTTCCTGTTGAGGGATTGTGCTCCCTTGACCGAGTCTTGCAACTATGGGGTCCTCCTTGACAGCGAACTCTGACTGCAATACTTCAACTACAACCCTCTCTGCTTCTCTTACGAACCTTCTCAACATTTGCAAAATGTGTCAAGTTCTTACTCCCCACTATAGAAAAACCTTTATCTCAAATCTTGTTTTATGCAAACTACTGCCTGAGTCTACTTCTTGGCCTTCCTCTCTATTTCTTCCTTCCTCTAGAAAAAGCCTTTAACTTTGTTTGATGCACTTTCTACAACCTACCCATATCCTCCCACTCTCCTACCTACCAACACCATGTTGGCTGGCACGCTATGCACAACCACTACCTTTTCATGCTCTTTCTCCTAGTCTACAAAGATATCAATGGACTTGCTCCTCAGCACCTGCCTAACAATTTTGTTCCCCTACTCCTCCTCCTCTGCATTCAACCTCCCTTTCGCATGCTCCCTAGTCTCCCCTCACTTCCTCTCTTTCTCCCTACTCATCCCGCTACCGTGGAACCCTATGCATATTACAATCAAAGCAATCCCAATTCTGGATCTCTTCAAAGCGCATCTTAAATCTCACTACTTGCCAAAGAGGGTGATACCTTACTTGATCCCCCTCCCTCCCTACCTGAGCCCACAATCCTTCCAGTACCCGTAATAATGTAATTTTGTACAATACTTGTACTTAGCTTGAAGTACTTGCCCCTTAGGTTAAAGTTACCCTTGTAAGTCTTCGGTTTCTTGAATGTATTGGTCTTTATTCAGCACTTTCCATAAAAGCAGACACATAGCATACCTACAAAAGTATCTTGCCAGTATTTTTTGTTCATATTTTCAATAAGTCTCACCAACCCTTTGAATGAGAGTAAACACTGCTATGAGGAAAAAAAAACTGGAGGACATTGGATGTGTCGTGGAAAGAGTCACTTTTTTGTGACAGATATTGGGCCTCATTCCGACTTGGGCGGTAAGGGATAACGGTCACCGGTAAGGAGACCGGTGCCGTTAAACCCTTACCGCCCAATTCTGAGGTCCCTTAGCGGGAGCCGCAAAGAACATGTGGTCTGACCACACATCCTTTACGGGTCCCGTAATTAGCACCTTCCCCATTCCCATTGAGCCCTATGGGGGCTCAAATGGGAATGGGGAATGGTTGGTTGAATGGGGACTTACCGGGTCCGCACAGGTCTGAATGTCCCGGCAAGTCCCCATTGAACCAGACCGGACCCGGACCCGGTTTTGGAGGCAGCCATGGCAGCCCGGACTCACTTTATATGTAAAAAGGAAACATTCAGACATCAAACCGGAATTATGGTCATGTTTATCTGTGTGAATATTATCTCATATACATTGGTTTAATATATATAGAGAAATTAAATGCATTTCTTTATTTACAAATCATATCTCGCCTTAGGGCACTTTGGCAGGACATTGGGCCTCATTACAGGTCGGGCAGTCCGGAAATAACAGTGGCGGTTTTAAGACCTGGCGGGTTTAACACCGCCCACCTGCAGGCGGACGTGGAAACACCAGCACCATCACGAGATGATGCCGGTGTTTCCACTTCCCCATTCCCATTGAGTCCTAGGGGACTAATGGGGATTAACCGAATTCCGCCTCCGGAATTCCTGGGACACCAGGGTCGTAATGCCCGGTATTTCCGGGAGTCACGGAGGTGGAATGGTAATACGAGTCCGGCGGTAACCAGGTGGTTTTACCACCTCGGTTACCGCCGGACTCGTAATGAGGCCCATTGTGTCAGATGATGGCAATGTTCCCAATGTCTTGGTTAATATGTGTTTAATCATATAATTCATGAATCCTGAAGAATACAGAGACTATCTGTCCCACTCCCAAAAATGATCCCTTTGTGGGCACCTACACTCTGAAATTCTCTGGGATTCCATCACCCAGGGATTGTATTTTCGGCATCCCTTTATGCTTTTACAAGGACTGTAGAACCAGACAGGTCTTATTATTTGCCACCCTCTTGTATCCAGAGATGGTCTATATTTGTTTGAACTCTTGCTAAAAATCTTAAGCCAAAACACTGCATTAGCTATGTAAAAATCTGCCCATTTCAAGTAGTCAAACATGACATTATATTTCTTGATATTGTTTAATTGTATTGATTAGACATCTTCACACGGGAAGAACCCGTGGAATGTTGTTACATGCCGTGTACTGCTGCTTAGGTGGTACATTTCCCAATAAAACATTTTTTTTAGATGACTGCAACATTCCTGCTACGTCGTAATTCGCATTAATGCACCTTTTTCTCTCGTCAGCAATATCAGAATCTGATGTTTTAATTTATATGCAAATTGAGAGACCTTTATGGAAATGTAATGAGTTGATCGAAGAAATGCTGCTTGACAACACCTGTGCACATGACAGTGAGGTGTGTTTGATAACCAAAAAATATTTCTGCAAGCATCGGGCATTTATTTTAACTCCAGAGGCACACAAACTATATTTATTCAGAATCATTTTACACATTTTTTTTTAAAGATACAGAGAAGCACAGATCCAAGTTCATTCTCAATCAACAGCATTTTCGAAAGCAGTCTTGGTGACGCAACTATGGCAAAATCTATGATAGTTGGTCATTTAATTTACTATTTATCCAAGATAGGGTCAGTCCTACCTTTTCTCACGTACGGACCTGCTCATTATAGGGCAGCAATGGCTGCCATATAGCTTGTTTGTTTGATTATTTATATAGCGCTATAAACCCGGAGGTATCTAGACACATTAAAAGAGAATTTCAGTTTATATGTTATATATAGAAACAGGTATAGGTTCAGAAGCTTACAGTATCGATCATAATTACATAATAAAACATATGTTACATACAAAATACCTTTTACAAAGTTACAACGAAGTTACAATAAAATGCTAACTGCAGAGTCCTAGGTTAGGAGTGCTAGGAGTGTAATAGGTCATTGGTGGAGAGCCAACTTTGAGTGCTTTTACTAAAGTTGAAGAAGGATTGGTCTGCTCTTAAAGTTGTAGGTAGGAATTTCCAAAGTTGGGCAGCCATAACTGGAAAACTGCTGCGCATGCTTTTTTCAGTTTTAATCTAGGGACTCTTCGGCAAAAGGTATTTGAAGTCCTTGTAGGTTGTGTTGATGTATTTTTGACACATTTATCCATTAGGTATTGCAGGGCTGAATTATTTAGACATGTGTGAGTAAGAGAGGCAGTTTTAAACTGTATTCTGTCCTTGACTAAGAGCCAAATATTCTTCCGTCTGGCCTCCGAGATACGTTGTCTTCTAGGAATACTTAGGGCCATTCTAAGTGCATTGTTCTGTAGTATTTGAAGTTTGTTGACAATATATTTGCTAGCACCTAGGTAAAGTGCATTACAATAGTCAAGTTTTGAGAGGATTAATGCTCTAGCCAAGGTAATACAACACTCTGTAGATAGAAAGGGTTTACAGGCATGGATCAGCTTGCAGGTGTAAGCTGTCGCAGATGCCGTGGCGTTAACCTGCTTATGCATGTTCAAGGCTGAGTCCAGTTAGAAACCCAAGGTTTTTACCTCCTTAGCCACCTTGATGTCAATGCCGTCAATGTTGAATGAGAGGTAGTGATTACTGAGTTTGTTAAGATTAACCAGTGCACCTAGAAGCAGGAGCTTGGTCTTTTCATCATTTAGACACAGGCCATTTGAGGTCATCCAGGCCTGAATGATGAGATTTTGTAAACTAATGCCAGGTCTTTATCATAGTCATCAGTCAGAGGTATAAGTATCTGGGTGTCATCTGCATAATTAGTGTAGGTTACACCCAGAAGGTCTAGGTCATTGAACAATGGCTTAGTGAACACATTATACATCGTAGGTGATACATATGTTGTGAAAATATATCTTACAAAATACCGCCTGATAGTAAATATTGGCCTAAGCACATTCGCATTGCACTGTAATATCACAATGAATGAACCTTGAAACAGCTGACTACGCCACCATTTTGATCGACTCCTGCTTTCTTCCTCATGTTCAGAATTAGTGTTTTTGGCTTCAGCAGAACAAAATGAACTTTGTACTGTTTCATGATGTCAACACAGATAAGAATGTTGAAGCTGCTAAGGTGGATTTTTTATCCTACACTGACGAACCTTGGAGCTAAACAAACGCTCTACTAATCAGTAATTTAGATACCATCTGTCCCGCAATTGCCTTCCCTGTTCAAAAGCAAAGTAAAATAATAAATTACTGAAAATGCTCTTTTGCAGAAATCCTTGTTTTCTCTCCTTGAAACTAGCTGACTTTAAGCTCAAAAACAAATGGTAGACAAATATAAGTGAGTAAAATGAGGAATGTTATCTTTGTGTCTTGTATTTGGAAAACATATGAATTGTTTGATGGAAACAGCCAACTATGAAAGATATATAAACATGAATTAGTAATGTGGTTAGGTCATGAACCCTAGGTTATGTATTACACAGAGAGGGGCTGGACGATGTGTCCAAGATTTTGAAGAATTTGTATAAATATGTGCATTTGTGGAATGTTCAGCACCCTATCATCTCACAGTGTCTGCTTACACACACTGTTGGGTGTTGAGAGCCAATCAGCTATTTGTTAAATAAAGTACAATTGTAATTTTGACAACGTGACTGGCGTATATCTATTATGTGGTAATAAGCCTTGATATTCTTTAATCTTTTAATGTTCCCCGTGGTTCTCCACGTGTTATAGGTGTGGGGTCAGCTGAGGCCGAGGGTGAGAACACTCTCATAGACCTATAATTCAAGAAAGATTGGATTCATGCTGTTGCTTCTGGGGAGAAGTGGGCCGTTGTAGACAGATGCTTACAGAGCACTTTATGATCCAGCAGATCAAATGCGGCTGACAAGTCTAATATGAGTAGGAGGGCAAGTTTCCCCTTGTCTTTCAAGCCGTCAATCTGGTTCTTCAGATCAATCAAGGTGGTTTCTGTGCCATGTTGGGGTCTGAAGCCAGATTGCGGGAGCCCTAGTAGATTGTTGGTCTCTAGGTACGATTGCATCTGGGTGTAGGCTGCATTACTAATTAACTTTAATAGAAAGGGGACTGTTGTAATGTGTGGGTAATTGGTTGGGATACTTGGGTCCAAAGAAGGTTTCTTTAATAGTGGTACTCAGAAGTCCTTTACGTTGGTAGGGACGGTGCATGTTTGAAATGACGAGTTAATTAAGGTGGTGATGAAGGGAGCCAGGTCACTGGCAGCTTCTTTGATTATAGATGCCAGGAAGTAATCTCCCTGGCATCTAGAGGGTTTAAGCAAGGCTATGATGTTTTCCATTTCTAGGGTGGAATCCTGGGTGAATTTGAATCACTGTAAAGGTTAAGAAGGGTTAGATTGGGTTCTCTGACCGGTTGCTTTAACAAGGAGGTTAAGTTTTTCGGTTGCTAATTTAATTTTGAAGAAGGGAAATCTTGTTGGCTAATGCATTTTGGATCTTTGTGCACCAGGTTTTGTCCTTATTACAATTGTCCAGTGGAGGGATGGGAGATTCCAATTCTCTTAGAATGACAAAGATTTCTCTCCTGCTAGAACTAGCTTTGTTGATCCAATCATTACAGGTGTCACATTAGCAGGGTAATTCATAGAAATTCGCACAAAAGTGGCACACGCGACTGGCGCACAGCGTGCCCTTGCGAATGTCTCGCGCCAGCCGCGTGCGTTAAAATCGATTTCCGCGCACAGCGTATTCATGGATTTTCGCATCCAAAACCAGCCGTGGTGCAGCGTGGCGCAGCGACCCTGCAGCAGCGCCAGTTACGCCCCCAAGAACGCCCTCAAGCAAGGAAAAGCCTTCAAAATCACCAAATAATCGCAAAGGGCTGCGCTAACCCTGGACCAGTTCACAGGGCTGGCAAACAGCAAACGCCAAGCGGGGAACGTGTATTTCAGTGGTTTGCGGGAAGTTCCACACGCGATTGTCCTGTGTACGTGTGCATCAGGGGTGCAAGGGAAGTATCACATGCAAAATCAGCAGGGTACGTGTATTTCAGGGGTGCGCGGGAAGTATCACACGCGATTCCAGCAGGGTATGTGTATTACAGGGGTGCACAGGAAGTATCACACGCAAAAGCAGCAGGCTACGTGTATTTCAGGGGTGCGCGGGAAGTATCACACGCAAAATCAGCAGGGTACGTGTATTTCAGGGGTGCGCGGAAAGTATCACACGCAATTCCATCAGGGTACGTGTATTACAGGGGTGCGCGGGAGCACCACACGTGAATTGCATGTTTGGTTCCTCCCAGGTGTTCCCTCTACACCCTCCACGGCACCCCATCCACCATGGCCATGCCCCCCAGCCAACCCACATGTCACCTTGCACTACTGCCCACCAACGCATGTCCCCCTGCACCCCCAGCCACCAGGGGCAGCCTCTACCAGGCCCCCACTCATGTCTCCCACCACCCCCACCCCCCAGCAGTGCAGGGGCAGCCTCCACCAGGCCCCCACTCATGTCTACCACCACCCCCACCCCCCAGCAGTGCAGGGGCATCCTCCACCAGGCCCCCACTCATGTCTCCCACCACCCAAACCCCCCAGCCACCAGGGGCAGCCTCCACCAGGCTCCCACCCATGTCTCCCACCACCCCCACCCCCAGCAGTGCAGGGGCAGCCTCCCCCAGGCCCCCACTCATGTCTCCCATCACCCCCACCCCCCAGCAGTGCAGGGGCAGCCACCACCAGGCCTCCACTCATGTCTCCCTGCACCCCCACCACCCAGCCACCAGGGGCAGCCTCCACCAGGCCCCCACCCATGTCTACCACCACCCCCACCCCCCAGCCACCAGGGGCAGCCTCCACCAGGCCCCCACTCATGTCTACCACCACCCCCACCCCCCAGCCACCAGGGGCAGCCTCCACCAGGCCCACACCCATGTCTAACACCACCCCCACCCCCCAGCAGTGCAGGGGCAGCCACCACCAGGCCTCCACTCATGTCTCCCTGCACCCCCACCCCCCAGCCACCAGCGGCAGCCTCCACCAGGCCCCCACCCATGTCTACCACCACCCCCACCCCCCAGCCACCAGGGGCAGCCTCCACCAGGCCCCCACTCATGATCCCCTGCACCCCCAACCCCCAACCCCCAGCAGTGCAGGGGCAGCCTCCACCAGGCCCCCACTCATGTCCCCCTGCACCCCCACCCCCAGCTACCATGGGCAGCCTCCACCAGGCCCACACCCATGTCTAACACCACCCCCACCCCCCAGCAGTGCAGGGGCAGCCTCCACCAGACCCCCACTCATGTATCCCATCACCCCCACCCCCCAGCCACCAGGGGCAGCCTCCACCAGGCCCCCACCCATGTCTACCACCTCCCCCACTCCCCAGCAGTGCAGGGGCAGCCTCCACAAGGCCCCCACTCATGTCTCCCACGACCCCCACCCCCAGCCACTAGGGGCAGCCTCCACCAGGCCCCCACTCACGTCCCCCTGCACCCCCACCCCCCAGCCACCAGGGGCAGCCTCCACCAGGCCCCCACTCATGTCTACCACCACCCCCCAGCCACCAGGGGCAGCCTCCACCAGGCCCCCATTCATGTCCCCCTGCACCCCCACCCCCCAGCAGTGCAGGGGCAGCCTCCACCAGGCCCCCACTCATGTCCCCCTGCACTCCAAACCCCCCAGCCACCAGGGGCAGCCTCCACCAGGCCCCCACCCATGTCTACCACCACCCCCACCCCCCAGCAGTGCAGGGGCAGCCTCCACCAGGCACCCACTCATGTCTCCCATCACCCCCACCCCCCAGCCACCAGGGGCAGCCTCCACCAGGCCCCCACCCATGTCTACCACCACCCCCGCCCCCCAGCAGTGCGGGGCAGCCTCCACCAGGCCCCCACTCATGTCTCCCACCACCCCCACCCCTCAGCAGTGCAGGGGCAGCCTCCACCAGGCCCCCACTCATGTCTCCCTGCAGCCCCACCCCCCAGCCACCAGGGGCAGCCTCCACCAGGCCCCCACCCATGTCTACCACCACCCCCACCCTCCAGCCACCAGGGGCAGGCTCCACCAGGACCCCACTCATGTCCCCCTGCACCTCCACCCCACAGCCACCAGGGGCAGCCTCCACCAGGCCCCCACTCATGTCCTCCTCCACCCCCACCCCCCAGCCACCAGGGGTAGCTTCCACCAGGCCACCACCCATGTCTACCACCACCCTCACCCCCCAGCAGTGCAGGGGCAGCCTCCACCAGGCCCCCACTCATGTCCCCCTGCACCCCAAACCCCCCAGCCAACAGGGGCAGCCTCCACCAGGCCCCCACCCATGCCTACCACCACCCCCACCCCCCAGCAGTGCAGGGGCAGCCTCCACCAGGCACCAACTCATGTCTCCCATCACCCCCACCCCCCAGCCACCAGGGGCAGCCTCCACCAGGCCCCCACCCATGTCTACCACCACCCCCACCCCCCAGCAGTGCAGGGGCAACCTCCACCAGGCCCCCACTCATGTCTCCCACCACCCCCACCCCCCAGCAGTGCAGGGGCAGCCTCCACCAGGCCCCCACTCATGTCTGCCTGCAGCCCCACCCCCCAGCCACCAGAGGCAGCCTCCACCAGGCCCCCACCCATGTCTACCACCACCCCCACCCCCCAGCCACCAGGGGCAGCCTCCACCAGGCCCCCACTCATGTCCCCCTGCACCTCCACCCCCCAGCCACCAGGGGCAGCCTCCACCAGGCCCCCACTCATCTCCTCCTGCACCCCCACCCCCCAGGCACCAGGGGCAGCTTCCACCAGGCCCCCACCCATGTCTACCACCACCCTCACCCCCCAGCAGTGCAGGGGCAGCCTCCACCAGCCCCCACTCATGTCTCCCTGCAGCCCCACCCCCCAGCCACCAGGGGCAGCCTCCACCAGGCCCCCACCCATGTCTACCACCACCCCCACCCTCCAGCCACCAGGGGCAGGCTCCACCAGGACCCCACTCATGTCCCCCTGCACCTCCAACCCCCAGCCACCAGGGGCAGCCTCCACCAGGCCCCCACTCATGTCCTCCTGCACCCCCACCCCCCAGCCACCAGGGGTAGCTTCCACCAGGCCACCACCCATGTCTACCACCACCCTCACCCCCCAGCAGGGCAGGGGCAGCCTCCACTAGGCCCCCACTCATGTCCCCCTGCACCCCAAACCCCCCAGCCAACAGGGGCAGCCTCCACCAGGCCCCCACCCATGTCTACCACCACCCCCACCCCCCAGCAGTGCAGGGGCAGCCTCCACCAGGCACCCACTCATGTCTCCCATCACCCCCACCCCCCACCCACCAGGGGCAGCCTCCACCAGGCCCCCACCCATGTCTACCACCACCCCCACCCCCCAGCAGTGCAGGGGCAACCTCCACCAGGCCCCCACTCATGTCTCCCACCACCCCCACCCCCCAGCAGTGCAGGGGCAGCCTCCACCAGGCCCCCACTCATGTCTCCCTGCAGCCCCACCCCCCAGCCACCAGAGGCAGCCTCCACCAGGCCCCCACCCATGTCTACCACCACCCCCACCCCCCAGCCACCAGGGGAAGCCTCCACCAGGCCCCCACTCATGTCCCCCTGCACCTCCACCCCCCAGCCACCAGGGGCAGCCTCCACCAGGCCCCCACTCATCTCCTCCTGCACCCCCCCCCCAGCCACCAGGGGGAGCTTCCACCAGGCCCCCACCCATGTCTACCACCACCATCACCCACCAGCAGTGCAGGGGCAGCCTCCACCAGGCCCCTACTCATGTCTCCCATCACCCCCACCCCCCAGCCACCTGGGGCCACCTCCACCAGGCCCCCACCCATGTCTACGACCACCCCCGCCCCCCAGCAGTGCAGGGGCAGCCTCCACCAGGCCCCCACTCATGTCTCCCACCACCCCTACCCCCCAGCAGTGCACGGGCAGCCTCCACCAGGCCCCCACTCATGTCCCCTTTCACCCCCACCCCCCAGCAGTGCAGGGGCAGCCTCCACCAGGCCCCCACTCATGTCTCCCTGCACCCCCACCCCCCAGCCACCAGGGGCAGCCTCCACCAGGCCCCCACCCATGTCTACCACCACCCCCACCCCCCAGCCACCAGCGGCAGCCTCCACCAGGCCCCCACTCATGCCCCCCTGCACCCCCACCCTCCAGCCACCAGGGGCAGCCTCCACCAGGCCCCCACTCATGTCTCCCTGCAGCCCCACCCCCCAGCCACCAGGGGCAGCCTCCACCAGGCCCCCACCCATGTCTACCACCACCCCCACCCTCCAGCCACCAGGGGCAGGCTCCACCAGGACCCCACTCATGTCCCCCTGCACCTCCAACCCCCAGCCACCAGGGGCAGCCTCCACCAGGCCCCCACTCATGTCCTCCTGCACCCCCACCCCCCAGCCACCAGGGGTAGCTTCCACCAGGCCACCACCCATGTCTACCACCACCCTCACCCCCCAGCAGTGCAGGGGCAGCCTCCACTAGGCCCCCACTCATGTCCCCCTGCACCCCAAACCCCCCAGCCAACAGGGGCAGCCTCCACCAGGCCCCCACCCATGTCTACCACCACCCCCACCCCCCAGCAGTGCAGGGGCAGCCTCCACCAGGCACCCACTCATGTCTCCCATCACCCCCACCCCCCAGCCACCAGGGGCAGCCTCCACCAGGCCCCCACCCATGTCTACCACCACCCCCACCCCCCAGCAGTGCAGGGGCAACCTCCACCAGGCCTCCACTCATGTCTCCCACCACCCCCACCCCCCAGCAGTGCAGGGGCAGCCTCCACCAGGCCCCCACTCATGTCTCCCTGCAGCCCCACCCCCCAGCCACCAGAGGCAGCCTCCACCAGGCCCCCACCCATGTCTACCACCACCCCCACCCCCCAGCCACCAGGGGCAGCCTCCACCAGGCCCCCACTCATGTCCCCCTGCACCTCCACCCCCCAGCCACCAGGGGCAGCCTCCACCAGGCCCCCACTCATCTCCTCCTGCACCCCCACCCCCCCAGCCACTAGGGGGAGCTTCCACCAGGCCCCCACCCATGTCTACCACCACCATCACCCCCCAGCAGTGCAGGGGCAGCCTCCACCAGGCCCCTACTCATGTCTCCCATCACCCCCACCCCCCAGCCACCTGGGGCCACCTCCACCAGCCCCCCCCCATGTCTACCACCACCCCCGCCCCCCAGCAGTGCAGGGGCAGCCTCCACCAGGCCCCCACTCATGTCTCCCACCACCCCTACCCCCCAGCAGTGCACGGGCAGCCTCCACCAGGCCCCCACTCATGTCCCCTTTCACCCCCACCCCCCAGCAGTGCAGGGGCAGCCTCCACCAGGCCCCCACTCATGTCTCCCTGCACCCCCACCCCCCAGCCACCAGGGGCAGCCTCCACCAGGCCCCCACCCATGTCTACCACCACCCCCACCCCCCAGCCACCAGCGGCAGCCTCCACCAGGCCCCCACTCATGCCCCCCTGCACCCCCACCCTCCAGCCACCAGGGGCAGCCTCCACCAGGCCCCCACTCATGTCTACCACCACCCCCACCCCCCAGCCACCAGGGGCAGCCTCCACCAGGCCCCCACTCATGTCCCCCTGCACCCCCACCCCCCAGCCACCAGGGGCAGCCTCCACCAGGCCCCCACTCATGTCGCCCTGCACCCCCACACCCCAGCCACCAGGGGCAGCTTCCACCAGGCCCCCACCCATGTCTACCACCATCCCCACCCCCCAGCAGTGCAGGGGCAGCCTCCACCAGGCCCCCACTCATGTCTCCCATCACCCCCACCCCCAGCCACAAGGGGCCGCCTCCACCAGGCCCCCACCCATGTCTACCACCACCCCGCCCCCCAGCAGTGCAGGGGCAGCCTCCACCAGGCCCCCACTCATGTCTCCCACCACCCCTACCCCCCAGCAGTGCACGGGCAGCCTCCACCAGGCCCCCACTCATGTTCCCTATCACCCCCACCCCCAGCAGTGCAGGGGTAGCCTCCACCAGGCCCCCACTCATGTCTCCCACCACCCCCACCCCCAGCCACCAGGGGCAGCCTCCACCCGGCTCCCACCCATGTCTCCCACCACCCCCACCCCCAGCAGTGCAGGGGCAGCCTCCACCAGGCCCCCACTCATGTCTCCCTGCAGCCCCACCCCCCAGCCACCAGGGGCAGCCTCCACCAGGCCCCCACCCATGTCTACCACCACCCCCACCCTCCAGCCACCAGGGGCAGGCTCCACCAGGACCCCACTCATGTCCCCCTGCACCTCCACCCCCCAGCCACCAGGGGCAGCCTCCACCAGGCCCCCACTCATGCCCCCTGCACCCTAAACCCCCCAGCCACTAGGGGCAGCCTCCACCAGGCCCCCACCCATGTCTACCACCACCCCCACCCCCCAGCAGTGCAGGGGCAGCCCCCACCAGGCACCCACTCATGTCTCCTATCACCCCCACCCCCCAGCCACCAGGAGCAGCCTCCACCAGGCCCCCACCCATGTCTACCACCACCCCCGCCCCCCAGCAGTGCAGGGGCAGCCTCCACCAGGCCCCCACTCATGTCTCCCACCACCCCCACCCCCCAGCAGTGCAGGGGCAGCCTCCACCAGGCCCCCACTCATGTCTCCCTGCAGCGCCACCCCCCAGCCACCAGGGGCAGCCTCCACCAGGCCCCCACCCATGTCTACCACCACCCCCACCCCCCAGCCACCAGGGGCAGCCTCCACCAGGCCCCCACTCATGTCCCCCTGCACCTCCACCCCCCAGCCACCAGGGGCAGCCTCCACCAGGCCCCCATTCATGTCCTCCTGCACCCCCACCCTCCAGCCACCAGGGGCAGCTTCCACCAGGCCCCCACCCATGTCTACCACCACCCTCACCCCCCAGCAGTGCAGGGGCAGCCTCCACCAGGCCCCCACTCATGTCTCCCATCACCCCCACCCCCCAGCCACCAGGGGCCACCTCCACCAGGCCCCCACCCATGTCTACCACCACCCCCGCCCCCCAGCAGTGCAGGGGCAGCCTCCACCAGGCCCCCACTCATGTCTCCCACCACCCCTACCCCCCAGCAGTGCATAGGCAGCCTCCACCAGGCCCCCACTCATGTCCCCTATCACCCCACCCCCCAGCAGTGCAGGGGCAGCCTCCACCAAGCCCCCACTCATGTCTCCCTGCACCCCCACCCACCAGCCACCAGGGGCAGCCTCCACCAGGCCCCCACCCATGTCTACCACCACCCCCACCCCCCAGCCACCAGGGGCAGCCTCCACCAGGCCCAACTCATGTCCCCCTGCACCCCCACCCCCCAGCCACCAGGGGCAGCCTCCACCAGGCCCCCACTCATGTCTACCACCACCCCCACCCCCCAGCCACCAGGGGCAGCCTCCACCAGGCCCCCACTCATGTCCCCCTCCACCCCCACCCCCCAGCCACCAGGGGCAGCCTCCACCAGGCCCCCACTCATGTCCCCCTGCACCCCCACACCCCAGCCACCAGGGGCAGCTTCCACCAGGCCCCCACCCATGTCTACCACCACCCCCACCCCCAGCAGTGCAGGGGCAGCCTCCACCAGGCCCCCACTCATGTCTCCCATCACCACCACCCCCCAGCCACCAGGGGCCGCTTCCACCAGGCCCCCACCCATGTCTACCACCACCCCGCCCCCCAGCAGTGCAGGGGCAGCCTCCACCAGGCCCCCACTCATGTCTCCCACCACCCCTACCCCCCAGCAGTGCATGGCCAGCCTCCACCAGGCCCCCACTCATGTCCCCCATCACCCCCACCCCCAGCAGTGCAGGGGTAGCCTCCACCAGGCCCCCACTCATGTCTCCCACCACCCCCAACCCCCAGCCACCAGGGGCAGCCTCCACCCGGCTCCCACCCATGTCTCCCACCACCCCCACCCCCAGCAGTGCAGGGGCAGCATCCACCAGGCACCCACTAATGTCTCCCAACACCCCCACCCCCCAGCAGTGCAGGGGCAGCCACCACCAGGCCCCCACTCATGTCTCCCTGCACCCCCACCCCCCAGCCACCAGGGGCAGCCTCCACCAGGCCCCCACCCATGTCTACCACCATCCCCACCCCCCAGCCACCAGGGGCAGCCTCCACCAGGCCCCCACTCGTGTCCCCCTGCACCCCCACCCCCCAGCCACCAGGGGCAGCCTCCACCAGGCCCCCACTCATGCCAACCACCACCCCCACCCCCTAGCCACCAGGGGCAGCCTCCACCAGGCCCCCACTCATGTCCCCCTGCACCCCCACCCCCCAGCAGTGCAGGGGCAGCCTCCACCAGGCCCCCACTCATGTCCCCCTGCACCCCCACCCCCCAGCCACCAGGGGCAGCCTCCACCTGGCCCCCACCCATGTCTAACACCACCCCCACCCCCCAGCAGTGCAGGGGCAGCCTCCACCAGGCCCCCACTCATGTCTCCCACCACCCCCACCCCCCAGCAGTGCAGGGGCAGCCTCCACCAGGCCCCCACTCATGTCTCCCACGACCCCCACCCCCAGCCACTAGGGGCAGCCTCCGCCAGGCCCCCACTCATGTCCCCCAGCACCCCCACCCCCCAGCCACCAGGGGCAGCCTCAACCAGGCCCCCACTCATGTCTACCACCACGCCCACCCCCCAGCCACCAGGGGCAGCCTCCACCAGGCACCCACTCATGTCCCCCTGCACCCCCACCCCCCAGCAGTGCAGGAGCAGCCTCCACCAGGCCCCCACTCATGTCCCCCTGCACCCTCACCCCCCAGCCACCAGGGGCAGCCTCCACCAGGCCCCCACCCATGTCTACCACCACCCCCACCCCCCAGCAATGCAGGGGCAGCCTCCACCAGGCCCCCACTCATGTCCCCCTGCACCCCCACCCCCCAGACACCAGGGGCAGCCTCCACCAGGCCCCCACTCATGTCCCCCTGCACCCCCACCCCCCAGCCACCAGGGGCAGCCTCCACCAGGCCCCCACTCATGTCCCCCTGCACCCCCACCCCCCAGCCACCAGGGGCAGCTTCCACCAGGCCCCCACCCATGTCTACCACCACCCCCACCCCCCAGCAGTGCACGGGCAGCCTCCACCAGGCCCCCACTCATGTCTCCCATCACCCCACCCCCCAGCCACCAGGGGGTGCCTCCACCAGGCCCCCACCCATGTCTACAACCACCCCCGCCCCCCAGCAGTGCATGGCAGCCTCAACCAGGCCCCCACTCATGACTCCCACCACCCCTACCCCCCAGCAGTGCGCGGGCAGCCTCCACCAGGCCCCCACTCATGTCCCCTATCACCCCCACCCCCCAGCAGTGCAGGGGCAGCCTCCACTAGGCCCCCACTCATGTCTCCCTGCACCCCCACCCCCAGCCACCAGGGGCAGCCTCCACCAGGCCCCCACCCATGTCTACCACCACCCCCACCCCCCAGCCACCAGGGGCAGCCTCCACCAGGTCCCCACTCATGTCCCCCTGCACCCCCACACCCCAGCCACCAGGGGCAGCCTCCACCAGGCCCCCACTCATGTCTACCACCCCCCAACCCCCCAGCCACCAGGGGCAGCCTCCACCAGGCCCCCACTCATGTCCCCCTGCACCCCCACGCCCCAGCAGTGCAGGGGCAGCCTCCACCAGGCCCCCACTCATGTCCCCCTGCTCCCCCACCCCCCAGCCACCAGGGGCAGCCTCCACCAGGCCCCCACCCATGTCTACCACCACCCCCACCCCCCAGCAGTGCAGGGGCAGCCTCCACCAGGCCCCCACTCATGTCTCCCATCACCCCCACCCCCCAGCCACCAGGGGCAGCCTCCACCAGGCCCCCACCCATGTCTACCACCACCCCCGCCCCCCAGCAGTGCAGGGGCAGCCTCCACCAGGCCCCCACTCATGTCTCCCACAACCCCCACCCCCCAGCAGTTCAGGGGCAGCCTCCAACAGGCCCCCACTCATGTCTCCCACCACCCCCACCCCCTAGCCACCAGGGGCAGCCTCCACCAGGCCCCCACTCATGTTCCCCTGCACCCCCACCATCCAGCCACTGGGGGCAGCCTCCACCAGGCCCCCACGCATGTCTACCACCACCCCCACCCCCCAGCCACCAGGGGCAGCCTCCCCCAGGCCCCCACTCATGTCCCCCTGCACCCCCACCCCCCAGCAGTGCAGGGGCAGCCTCCACCAGGCCCCCACTCATGTCCCCCTGCACCCCCACCCCCCAGCAGTGCAGGGGCAGCCTCCACCAAGCCCCCACTCATGTCTCCCATCACCCCCACCCCCCAGCCACAAGGGGCAGCCTCCACCAGGCCCCCACCCATGTCACCACCACCCCGCCCCCCAACAGTGCAGGGGCAGCCTCCACCAGGCCCCCACTCATGTCTCCCACCACCCCCACCCCGCAGCAGTGCAGGGGCAGCCTCCACCAGGCCCCCACTCATGTACCCTATCACCCCCACCCCCCAGCAGTGCAGGGGCAGCCTCCACCAGGCCCCCACCCATGTCCCCCTGCACCCCCACCCCTCAGCCACCAGGGGCAGCCTCCACCAGGGCCCCACCCATGTCTACCACCACCTCCACCCACCAGCAGTGCAGGGGCAGCCTCCACCAGGCCCCCACTCATGTCTCCCATCACCCCCACCCCCCAGCCACCAGGGGCAGCCTCCACCAGGCCCCCACCCATGTCTACCACCACCCCCACCCCCCAGCAGTGCAGGGGCAGCCTCCACCAGGCCCCCACTCATGTCTACCGCCACCCTCGCACCCCAGCAGTGTAGGGGCAGCCTCCACCAGGCCCCCACTCATGTCTCCCACCACCCCCACCCCCCAGCCACCAGGGCAGCCTCCACCAGGCCCCCACCCATGTCTACCACCACCCCCACCCCCCAGCAGTGCAGGGGCAGCCTCCACCATGCCCCCACTCATGTCCAACTCATGTCTCCCTGCACCCCCCACCCCACCGCAGTGCAGGGGCAGCCTCCACCAGGCCCCCACTCATGTCTCCCACCACCCCCACCCCCCAGCAGTGCAGGGGCAGCCTCCACCAGGCCCCCACTCATGTCTACCACCACCCCACCCCCCAGCCACCAGGGGCAGCCTCCACCAGGCCCCCACTCATATCCAACTCATGTCTCCCTGCACCCCCACCCCCCAGCCACCAGGGGCAGCCTCCACCAGGCCCCCACTCATGTCTACCACCACCCCCACCCCCCAGCCACCAGGGGCAGCCTCCACCAGGCCCCCACTCATGTCCAACTCATGTCTCCCTGCACCCCCACCCCCCAGCCACCAGGGGCAGCCTCCACCAGGCCCCCACTCATGTCTCCCAGCCAACATGTCCCCACAATGTAGATCCCTGGCCCTTATGGTCAGCCTCCAAATGGCAAACACCCACCCGAGTATTGCATCCACCCACTAAGAAATGGCAAAAACATGACAGAAGCCCAATTGCAAGTTTGGAAATGAACACATGTCCCTCACATACACCCAATGGGTGTCAGTGAATGTCAAAACCCATATCATGATATGCATGAAACCAATGAGATGATACTACACATTTAACTTTGAATAAAAAATATGCATTAAAAGCAACATAAATTGAATCAAAAATAAACAAACAATAATAGAAATTAAAAAAAAAACAACAGCATGTCTGTGAAATAATGCTAAACCACAAATCATAATGCAAAGGAAAGGTGTCCAAAGTCACAGTCCACAAAAGTAAATCCAATGGAAAATTAAAATCGAAAACCATTGCTCCATGGCGAAATCATAATAAAAATTGAAAATCCAAAAGTCAACTATGTACAGATAACTATCCAGGGTCCATGATCCCAACTGAAGAAATGAAACCTAACTAATAACACTCCCTAAAAAAAATAACTATATACAAAAATGTGGCCCATTGTCCAAAAGGTCCAAAAAAAAAGCTAAACCAAAGGAAACCTAACACTAACTATATAACTATTTACAAGGGCAGCGGGCTAGTCCGACGGCTCACTTCGGGATGTTCCGGGCCAGGGCATCACCGAACTCCTGCTCAATGTCCCGGAGGCCCTCCTCCTCCATAGCCCCGAGGGTCCGCAGGGCCGTCCACATGTTCCCCCCAAACTCCCTGCGGATTGCCTCGAGGCACTCGGCACGCCTCAGGGTCCTCTGCATGGAGTTCTCCGCCCTGACTATCGTGAGCCATGCCTCTTCCGCCCACTGCCGCTCCGCATCTATGGCGTGGCCCAACCGCTGCCACACGGAAGACACTTCCCGTCCTGAGTCCTCCTGCCCTCCGGCCGATGCCTGCCCTTCCGATGTGGAAGGCCCCAAGCCATCATGGCTCCCACCACGTTGCTGCTGCTGCGGCTCTGCCCGTGCACTGCCTCCTGCTGCCTGCACATCCTCTGCTGGCTGGGGTGCAGTCGTTGATGTGGCCACCCCTGCAGGACGTCCGACTCCCGACTGTGGCAGGGATGCCTCCTCCACCAGCCTGGCCGCACCGTCAGAGGCAGCTCCACAGGGCACCCAGGTGACTGATGGGTGGGAAGATGGCACGGAGGACAACTGGTGCATAGGGGGTTCAGTTGAGGAGGGGGTCTGAGCAAGCCCCATCAAACAGAGGAATCCGGCCTGGGTGACCTGTCCCAGTAGGCTGACACGGTCAACGAGCCATTTGAGATGGCATGCAGTCTCCTCATGAAAAGACTGCAGGTCACTTCGCATGGACCGTTGACGCAACGCCACACCAGTCAGGACAGGCTCAACCCGGACCCAGATAGCCACGTCCGCTGGCAGAGGAAGGCCAGTTGTCGTGAGCTCATCCCCTGCCTGAAAACGGGTCTGGACGTAGGCATCCCTGCTGGTGCAAGATGATGCAGTGACAGGATCAGGGACAGGATTGCACAGAGGCACCTCCGCGGCAACCTGTGCTGCCTCCTGTCCCTGGTCCTGCACTGCACCACTAGCACCAGTGGAATCCCCACCTCCAGACCCCGTCTCTGTTGCTTGCACGGCCTCCTCCTCCACCAAACCCCCCACCAGCCTGGATGACTCTGTGCCATCTTCCCCCCGTTGAGCCCTGTGGGGTCCCAGCTGCCCCTTCTGCTGCCGAGGAGTCAAACTCCGACCTCGCCTCTTGGACCTCCCCTCGGCAGCTGCAGCCTGGGACGCGGCACCAGACTCCTCACTCGCCGACGAGATCACAACCTGGGAGGGGAGCCGGGCCTTGCGTCTCCGGCTGGCGGTGAGATCCCCGCCGCTGTGCTCCACAGCACATTCTCCGCCCTCTTCATCAGTTGACGCTGCAGACAGGGAGAAATAAAACACAGGCATCAGGGCACTGTACAATGGACACATACACACATGACAGTTGCACATGAGTGGCATTGGCAAACCTCAGACATGGCATCACAATCGGCAACACACATGTCATTTCAACTTGAACACATGAGCCATACCACAGCCACATCGCAACTGCCAGCACCATCCATACACATACAACAGCATGAGCAGGCAAAGGTGAGCCAGACATCACATGCAACACAGGGAGTGCACTACACATGCACGCACACCACCACACTTGCATGCATGTGTACACCTCAGCCAACTGTCGCAGTGTTCCAATGGGCATCCATGTCACATCTGCCAATCAGGCTTCCACATCCCGCTGTCACATGCATCCATGTTGCCTCACTGTTGCACCCTTGTCAAATACACACACATGCACATGTACACAGTGCTGATACATGCAGCTGAAAACAACATACATGCGTGACATTACGAACATGCCCACTTACATACACATTCATCCAAACATGTGTGCCCACGCAACTGCATTTGGCATGCAAGCCTACACACACAAGCACCATCCATGTCTCACCCATGACAGCCCTCTCATGTGTTAGCCTCACGGCCCTGTACACCCCCACCCATACTCGGCCCCATACAAACAGATGTGCAACCGGCACACTACTGGCACATCACCACACGCACAGCTTACAATCATGATGCATGTACACTTACCGCTCGACTCCAGATGGGTCTGCCTCTCAAGGACCTGGACGTGGAGCGCTGGGGATATGCGTTCGAGGACCCTCATCTGATCTTCCGACAAGTGGCCCCGGCGCCCCTTAGCATCCGCTGCCTTCAAGAGGCGCCGGGCCTTGTTCAGGGTCCTGGACCTGAAGTCATCCCAGCGTTTCTTGACACGTTGGAAGTCGCGGACTGCCACCCCCTCCACGTTGATGGCAGTCACGATGTCCGTCCAGATCCGAGTCCATCCTTCCTTGTCAGCGCGCACACTTCCGTAGAGGGCATCATACCGCCCCAGGACTTGCTCCACCAGGACACCAACTTCCCTGGCACTGAAGCTGGTGCCCCTCTGCCTCTCTGGCCGGGGGTTGTCAGTGGTGCCAGATGTTGCAGTACCCGACATGACAACCCCAGAGGCAGGAGTGGGTGGGCAACTGGGTCCTGGGGCTGGGCTGTGGAGTGATGGAATCCCAGTTGGGAGTCTTCGGTTCCAGCAGGGGTGGTCACAGCAACAGCACCCCTGGCTGATGTGCAGGCAGCAAATGGAAGGGCACGTGGGCAGCAGGAAGTCAGGCAGCAGCAGATGGCAGGTGGGAGCGTGCTCGGGGCTCTGGGGGGGCAGTAATTCGGCCTTCTGGGCAGGAGCGTGGTCTTCCGTGTGCTTACGCGTGGCCAGCTTGATATGGAGTGGGTGTTTGGCATTTGGAGGCTGACCATAAGGGCCAGGGATCTACATTGTGGTGACATGTTGGCTTGGGGACATGGGTGGGGGCCTAGTGGAGGCTGCCCCTGGTGGCTGGGGGGTGGGGGTGGTGGAAGACATGAGTGGGGGCCTGCTGGAGGATACCCCTGCACTGCTGGGGGTGGGGGTGATAGGGGACATGAGTGGGTACCTGGTGGAGGCTGCCCCTGGTGGCTGGGGGGGCGGGGGTGGTGGTAGACATGGGTGGGGGCCTGGTGGAGGCTGACCCTGCACTGCTGGGGGTTGGGGGTGATAGGGGACATGGGTGGGGGCCTGGTGGAGGCTGCCCGTGGTGGCTGGGGGGTGGGGGTGGTGGGAGACATGAGTGGGGCCCTGTTGGAGGCTGCCCCTTCACTGCTGGGGGGTGGGGGTGATAGGGGACATGAGTGGGGGCCTGGTGGAGGCTGCCCCTGGTGGCTGGGGGGTGGGGGTGGTGGGAGACATGAGTGGGGGCCTGGTGGAAGCTGCCCCTGGTGGCTGGTGGGTGGGGGTGATAGGGGACATGAGTGGGGGCCTGGGGGAGGCTGCCCCTGGTGGCTGGGGGTGGGGGTGGTGGGAGACATGAGTGGGGGCCTGGTGGAGGCTGCCCCTGCACTGCTGGGGGGCAGGGGTGGTGGTAGACATGGGTGGGGGCCTGGTGGAGGCTGCCCCTGGTGGCTGGGGGGTGGGGGAGCAGGGGGACATGAGTGGGGTCCTGGTGGAGGCTGCCCCTGGTGGCTGGGGTTAGGGGTGGTGGGAGACATGAGTGGGGGCCTGGTGGAGGCTGCCCCTGCACTGCTGGGGGGTGTGGGTGGTGGTAGACATGAGTGGGGGCCTGGTGGAGGCTGCCCCTGCATTGCTGGGGGGCTGGGGTGGTGGTAGACATGGGTGGGGGCCTGGTGGAGGCTACCCCTGGTGGCTGGGGGTGGGGGTGCAGGGAGACATGAGTGGGGGCCTGGTGGAGGCTGCCCCTGCACTGCTGGGGGGCGGGGGTGGTGGTAGACATGGGTGGGGGCCTGGTGGAGGCTGCCCCTGGTGGCTGGGGGGTGGGGGTGCAGGGGGACATGATTGGGGCCTGGTGGAGGCTGCCCATGGTGGCTGGGGGTGGTGGGAGACATGAGTGGGGGCCTGGTGGAGGCTGCCCCTGCACTGCTGGGGGGTGGGGGTGATGGGGGACATGAGTGGGGGCCTGGTGGAGGCTGCCCCTGATGGCTGGGGGGCAGGGTTGTGGTAGACATGGGTGGGGGCCTGGTGGAGGTTGCCCCTGCACTGCTGGGGGGTGGGGGTGATAGGGGACATGGGTGGGGGCCTGGTGGAGGCTGCCCCTGGTGGCAGGGGGGTGGGGGTGGTGGGAGACATGAGTGGGGGCCTGGTGGAGGCTGCCCCTGCACTGCTGGGGGGTGGGGATGATAGGGGACATCAGTGGGGGCCTGGTCGAGGCTGCCCCTGGTGGCTGGGGTGACATAAGTGGGGCCCTGGTGGAGGCTGCCCCTGCACTGCTGGGGGTGGGGGTGGTGGTAGACATGAGTGGGGGCCTGGTGGAGGCTGCTCCTGCACTGCTGGGTGGTGGGGGTGCAGGGAGACATGAGTGGGGGCCTGGTGGAGGCTGCCCCTACACTGCTGGGGGGTGGATGTGCAGGGAGACATGAGTTGGACATGAGTGGGGGCCTGGTGGAGGCTGCCCCTGCACTGCTGGGGGGTGGGGTGGTGGTAGACATGGGTGGGGGCCTGGTTGAGGCTGCCCCTGGTGGCTGGGGGGTGGGGGTGCAGAGGGACATGAGTGGGGGCCTGGTGGAGGCTGCCCCTGGTGGCTGGGGGGTGGGGGTTATAGGGGACATGAGTGGGGGCCTGGTAGAGGCTGCCCCTGGTGGCTGGGGGGTGGGGGTGGTGGGAGACATGGGTGGGGGCCTGGTGGAGGCTGCCCCTGCACTGCTGGGGGGCGGGGTGGTGGTAGACATGGGTGGGGGCCTGGTGGAGGCTGCCCCTGGTGGCTGGGGGGTGGGGGTGGTGGGAGACATGAGTGAGGGCCTGGTGGAGGCTGCCCCTGCACTGCTGGGGGGTGGGGGTGGTGGTAGACATGAGTGGGGGCCTGGTGGAGGCTGCCACTGCACTGCTGGGGGGCGGGGGTGGTGGTAGACATGGGTGGTTGGCCTCGTGGAGGCTGCCCCTGGTGGCTGGGGGATGGGGTGCAGGGAGACATGAGTGGGGGCCTGGTGGAGGCTGCCCCTGCACTGCTGGGATTCGGGGGTGGTGGTAGACATGGGTGGGGGCCTGGTGGAGGCTGCCCCTGGTGGCTGGGGGGTGGGGGTGCAGGGGGACATGAGTGGGGGCCTGGTGGAGGCCGCCCCTGGTGGCTGGGGGTGGGGGTGATAGGGGACATGAGTGGGGGCCTGGTGGAGGCTGCCCTGGTGGCTGGGGGCGGGGGTGGTGGTAGACATGGGTGGGGGCCTGGTGGAGGCTGCCTCTGCACTGCTGGGGGGTGGGGGTGATAGGGGACATGGGTGGGGGCCTGGTGGAGGATGCCCCTGGTGGCTGGGGGGTGGGGGTGGTGGGAGACATGAGTGGGGGCCTGGTGGAGGCTGCCCCTGCACTGCTGGGGGGTGGGGGTGGTGGTACACATGAGTGGGGGCCTGGTGGAGGCTGCCCCTGCACTGCTGGGGAGTGGGGGTGGTGGTAGACATGGGTGGGGGCCTGGTGGAGGCTGTCCCTGGTGGCTGGGGGGTGGGGGTGCAGGGGGACATGAGTGGGGGCCTGGTAGAGGCTGCCCCTGGTGGCTGGGGGGTGGGGGTGATAGGAGATGTTAGGGAGAATTCTCTGTTTAGGCTGAATTTCCTAACCTAGTGAGTCCCCCAGCAGCTTTGCTGGATTTCTGGAGTTTGTTTTTTTCCATCCTGCCAAGAGTGGGACTCTTTTCTCCCGCTCTTGGACATGTATGTGTGTAATTCCTTTGAATGTCAATGTGTTCTATGGGCTATGGGGTCTTTTACTCCATAGGTCTCATATGTTTTTCTATGTGTGTTACACCGCACCCTAGGTGCCGTAGCACTGGGGCGTCCTAGCGGACACCCACCATAGACTCCATACCCCGGGACTGACTACTGTCTCCCCGGGCATGTAAAGTCACCATTGGCTTTACTAGACCTAAATTTACTAACAGAACTAGTACAAACCATCTTATTGTGGACGTACTAGTAGGGGTAATTCGATTACTCCTGGATCTGTTACTCGAGCGGGCACTGTCCCGTCCCCCCTCGTCGAGTTTTGGCTGGTGGCAGTGGAAACTACTTGTTATGTTCGACCCCGAATATAACCCTATGGGATTCGTCCCATTGTTGGAGATTGATACTTTTCCTCGTTAATCTCTAATGTACCACCGGTCTACTTATCGTAAATAACTTTATCAGATGGTATTTTCTGCCAGAACTCGGTTTTTAAAATGGCGTCTGTGTTCGTCTCTGTGACTCCTAAACCAACGGTTGAGCCCTTTGTTCCACTTTTGACGGGCTCTGTACAGAGACCCTCCAAAGTGGTGCCATTCTGTCTGGGTTACCACAGGGGTGTGGTAAGGGGTTTAGGCACCCTGGACCGAGTTGCCTTGCTAACTCCGGTCGCACTCTGGAGTGATTGCCCCAAGTGGTGAGCCTCCCCGCTCACCACTTAGCATGTGTTGATTGACAGCTAGGCTGAATGAATGGGGGTTTTCTGCATAAAAGCAGGGCTTTTGGGACTGGATCTTCAGAAGTCGCCACAGGACCTAAGAATCCGACGAGGGTAACGCTGAGCCGACCTGCACGACGACACCTCCGGTGGAGCCCTGCGGAACCAACTCACCACTTCCCGACGACAGAGGAGATCTCCCTCCCGGAGAGTCTCTTCCCCTGACTGGTGGGAACAACCAGTCCCCTTTGCTTTTTATTCGCCTCAGGACGCAGTGGTCGAATTGCCCGTGCAGAGCACCTCGGCAACCGGATAGCCACTACCCCTGTACCGCGACCAAAAGGTGGTGCCTTGTGACGAAGCACTCCGCGGCTGGTCTCTTCCCTGGTGGTGCACCGGACTTCACTTGTCTTCGACGATGAGAACATCTCTACTCTTGGCAAAGACCCGACGTGCATCCACCACCAGGAACAACTGCCACCGCCCGAGGCTGCCCTCCACAACAAGGTACCGTGTCCGCCTGGCTTCCCTTTCGATCGGTTCGAGTGAGGTGTCTTAATCCTCTCCTTTCCATTGGGTCGCCTCCAAGCTTTCTCACGTATTGTTCTGAACTGGTTCAATCTGCCGATAACAATTTGCCACAAAGACTCGAACGCATTTCCACTAGAGACTTTTGGGACATATCGCCTTGCCTCTCTCCGAGTGGGCCTGGCCTCTGAACTTTATGATCTATTGTGATTCTTGCCTTCTTGCCTTGCATTTTTTCCCGTGAAGTATTGAACTGTGTTGCTTTCATAACCTGCCTATTATTCTCTCCCGTCCTAACTAATATTAGAGTGCCATCTAGGTTGAGGCATACACCTCTGTCTGTAAATAAGTGGTGCCGGTAAAACCTAGACTTGTCGAAATATTGCTAGGGGGATTGATCGTTTCTTCTTCGTAGAGTAATTGTGTTTGATTTGTTTGCCGTGATAGTGCCATAGTGTTTTTGATAGATGTTGCGTTATAAATAAATACCTTAATATCTTTACACTGAGCCTCGTTGCGTGGTTGCTTGTCTTACTGTGAAGAATTGCCCTATCTTGTATACTCCACATACTGCTTAACTCTTCTTGAGAGAGGTCTGACTGCTCAGCCACAGCTACCAACAGTGAATCTGTGTGGTGTGGACTGCTACCAAGTGGGTTTACTGCCAAACACCTGTGGTCCTAAATCTTTTGCAGTGGTCCCAGAGGGAACTGCACAGGTTTCCGCTTAACACTGGTGTACAGCGGTGGGATTTGTATCGAGTATACAGTTTAGAGTGCTTTTCGACACTTTAGGAAAACATAACCATGAAACTTAGCACAAAAAGCAACTTTCAAAAAAAAAAAAAATAACAGGTCTACGTTGGAAACTTACAGTCAAGAGTCCTTGTTAGGTGAAAATACTGAAAGTTTGCGAGCTCTCTGTAGGCAAGAGAATCTTCCTATAAGAGGCAAGAAGTTAGAACTAATAGAGAGATTGCTGTCTGGGTGCTGGTTCAGAGGAATCAATTACGCCAGCAAATGTAGATAACAGTGATGGTGTTGATCTAAATCGTAATTCTGATGATAGCGATGAAGAGGCTGAAGAGGAAGGAGAGGCTAACGAAACTGTCTCCCCTGCTCCTCTACCTGCCTTACCAGCTGTGCCTACGGGGCCTATACCAGGTCCCACAAGTAACCCTGCTTATTTTGAACTTGAAAAAATGAAGCTCGAATTAGAATACAAACGGTTCTTGGCTCAATCTGAACGAAACCAAGAGCTCGAGTTCAGACGGATGAATGCCCAGGCTGAGCAGAAGCAAGCTGAGTTAAGACTCAGGGAAATAGAACGTAATCACGAGTTAGAGATGAAAAAGTTGTCTATGGAAAATGCTTCTGTCTCCTCTGGTTCCTCTAGGAGCTCCAGTCCCAAAAGAACCTGGATGCCAAAGGAATTAGTGGGTATGTATGAACCGAGATTGGATGTGTTGGATTGGTTGAAACTGTTTGAGTACAATCATGGGCTCCAGGACATCACCGGGAATGATTTACTTCCCTGGTTGTTCTCTAGGCTCCCTCCTGTTGCGACTGATGTGGTAATGGAGTAGGGGGAGGCGGATAAGACAGATTACGAAAGTGTGAAACTGGCTTTGATAGCTAGATTCGGGAAGACCCCTTCCCAGTATCTTAACAGGTTTAGAACCCTCAAAAAGCATGAAGGTACCCCTTGGGCTACCTGGGTGAGTGAAGAGTTGAAAAACTTAGAGGGATGGATTAAGGGTTACAAAGTGAATACTTATGAGGGTATGAGGAATCTTTTTATGTTGGAGTCTATTTATGATGCCTGTTCTCCTGAGCTCAGACAGCACTTGGCTGATTTGAAGGAGTTGGATTCCCGAAAGCTAGCTAAGGCTGCTGACTTATGGGTTGCCAACCGGGCTACTCATAAGGATTCTGGGGCAACTCAGAAAAAGGATGAGGGAAAACAGCCTAAAAAAGACTCAAAAGAGAATTCTAATAACTCAAATTCCAAAGAGGGCCCCAAACAAAACCAGAAGGGTAAGCCACAAGGAAAACCACAGCAGAATAGTGTGTCTTCTGGTGCCAAACCGGGAGAAGGTCAGAACAAGCCACCATTCCAGAAAGCATTCGGTAAATGCTTTGTTTGTGGCTCGACTAACCACGTGAAAGGAGATCCCAGATGTAAAGGTAAACCTTCAGGGGTCCAACTTGTCTCCTTAGCCTTCGCTCCAGAGGAGGAAGTCCAAATGGCAAGTGGAAACTTTCTACTGCTGGCTGACAAACCCATTGGAGGCTCAGCCAGCATTTCTTTAGTATCTCTGGGGTTGTGGGAACAACAGAATTTAGATGTCTATAATTCTATCCCCGATAATACTAAAGAGTTATTATAAGGACAGTGTCCAGGTGAATGGTCAGGAGATTCCTGCCATTAGGGACACTGGGGCCAGCATAACTGTGATGGATAAATCGTTTTTTCAGGCAAAGGATGTTGCTAAGGCACCCAAACGCCTCACCAAGTTAGCTGGATGGCCTATGCAGATGCTTCCCCAATTACCAGTTCTCATCCAGTGTAACGACATGACTGTTAAGATACCTGTCAGCATACAGAGTGAGGTACCAGGACGCGTACTGTTGGGTAACGATTTGAAAACTCTCGGAGTTGTATCGCATACTCCCAGACCTCCTAGTAAATGGTTACAGGAGCTAACCAGACCCGCAAGAGAGAGGACCATGCGCGGCACTCTCCAGGAGATGATGAAGAAAGAAATCACTCCTGCTCCACTGGAATCGTCGGCCGCTGTCTCCAAGAAATCAGAAGCGAAAGGGAAACCTAAGACTTCTATCCCGAAACCAGCAACCAGCATTCCTGTGAAGCCAACACAGACTTCCCCGCGGTTGTCCAAAGTTACACCCGTAACTCCACCCCCAGCCGAGGCTGAGAGGGAGGTACAACCCTGTGTGGTAGAATTAGACTCTGAGGAAGAGCTAATGGAAGGCCAGGAACTCATTGGAGATCTGGATCCTGTTGACCATCCTGAGCTGCAGTCTTTACTGGCAGAAGGTTGGCCCAGCAGGGCACACTTCAGTAAGGGACAGAGGGAATGTCCAACTCTGGAGAACCAGGCAGAAGCTCAGGCTGAAGGGCAAGAGCCTGGGAAATACAGGTTGCACTGGGAAGATGGCCTCTTCTGCAGTGAACCGACCGAGTCTGCACCTGGAGACTACAAACGACTTGTAGTACCCCAAGAGAACAGACCACAGTTCTTGCAGTTAGCCCACGAGATTCCTTTGGCTGGTCACTTGAGTTTCAAGAAGACTAAGGAAAGGCTCTCGCTCTACTTCTATTGGCCCAAGATGGGGACCGAAGTAGAAAAACACTGCTGGAGCTGCCACACCTGCCAGACCTCTGGTAAGGTTGGCTCCAAAAATGTGCACCTTTAGTGCCTCTCCCAGTCATGGGAGTCCCGTTTGAGAGAGTAGGGATTGACATTGTTGGTCCCCTTGATCCTCCAACCTCCTCCGGCAACAGGTTTATACTTGTTGTAGTAGACCATGCTACTAGATATCCTGAGGCAATTCCTATGAGGACTGTTACAGCTCCGGCTGTGGCTAAGGCCCTCGCTGGTATTTTTATTAGGGTCGGGTTTCCTAAGGAAGTAATCTCTGACAGGGGGTCAAACTTTATGAGCCACTACATGAAAGCCATGTGGAAAACCTGTGGAGTTACTTACAAGTTCTCAACAGCGTACCACCCACAAACCAATGGGTTGGTAGAAAGATTCAACCGAACCATGAAGAGCATGATAGGTGCTTTAGAAGAACCCTTTAAGCGTAAGTGGGACCTTCTACTGCCATGCCTTCTCTTTGCTTATAGAAAAGTCCCTCAGGAGGGAGTAGGTTGCTCTCCCTTCGAACTACTCTATGGTCATCCCGTCAGAGGTCCATTGGCCCTGATTAAAGAGGGGTTGGAGAGTTCTCCTTCCCCCAAGCCACTCGGAGTGACTGACTATGTGATAGGTCTCCGGAGGAGAATGTCACACATGATGACGGAAGCAAGCGATAACTTGAAAGCTGGACAAGCATTGGTCAAGCACTGGCACGATCAAAAGGCTAACATGGTTGAGTTCGCTCAAGACCTGCTCGTTCTCATTATGATCCCAACAAGGAAGAGGGCCTTGCAAGACAAGTGGATGGGACCCTTCAGAGTTGTGGGTAAACTCGGAGAGGTCAACTATCTGGTGGACTTGGGCAATCCCAAGGAGGCTTCGACATTCTTTCACACCAACCGACTTAAAGCGTATGTCTCACGACCTGATGTAGGAGTGTTGCTTCTAGCATCATCTGAGGAAGAAGAAGAGAGTGAAACTCTTCCGGATCTCCTCAGAGGCTTACCTTTAGACGAAAAAATTGAAGGAGTAAATCTCTCCTCCAATCTGACACCCGAGCAACAGGAAGAGTGCAAATCCATGTTAAATCAGTTTGCCTCTCTGTTCTCGCTTTCACCAGGTTTGACCCCTTGGGGCCAGCACGACATACTCACTGGTGACTGTCTGCCAGTCAAAAGCAGGGGATACCGAATGTCAGAGAACGTACAAACCCACATCAAAGGTGAGGTCAGCAAGATGCTTGATCTTGGGGTAATAGAGCCCTCTACTAGTCCATGGTCTAGCCCAGTTGTGTTAGTACCAAAGGCCGGATCTAAAGAACTTAGATTCTGCGTGGATTATAGAGCTCTTAATGCAGTCACCAAGACTGATGCCCACCCTTTGCCAAGAACAGATGAGTTGGTGGATAAACTTGGCGCCGCCAAGTTCCTCAGCACATTTGACTTAACGTCAGGCTATTGGCAAATAGCCCTGACAGACCATGCCAAGGACAAAACTGCATTTTCTACCCCCGTTGGCTTATACCAGTTTAAGGTAATGCCTTTCGGATTGAAGAATGCACCTGCTACGTTTCAATGGATGGTAAACCAGGTTCTGAATGGGATGGAGGACTTCTGCATGGCATACTTGGATGACATCGCAGTGTTCAGCAATTCCTGGGAAGAACATGTAACCCACCTGAGAGATGTTTTGCAGGCTCTTGGACGAGCCAATCTGACCATAAAGGCAAGTAAATGCCAAATTGGACAGAGTAAGGTAGTCTATCTTGGACATGAGGTAGGAGGTGGAGAAATAAGGCCTTTGCTCAGTAAAATTGAAGCTGTGCAAAATTGGACAACAGCGACTACTCAAACCCAAGTGAGAGCCTTCCTAGGCCTCACTGGGTATTACAGGAATTTCAGAGAGAACTATGGGACCATAGCTTCTCCACTGAATGTCATCTCCTCACCCAAATTTCCTAAGAAGGTTAGATGGAACGAGGAGTGCAATCAGGCTTTTGAAAACCTGAAAAAGGCTCTTTGCCAAGCCCCAGTACTCAGAGCTCCTGATTACCGCCAACACTTCATTGTGCAGACAGATGCTTCAAATGTAGGAATAGGTGCCATACTCAGTCAACTGGATGGGAAAGGTAGGGAGCACCCCGTTTGCTTCATCAGCCGCAAGCTGAAGGATCCTGAAACAAGGTGGGCAACAATCGAAAGAGCGTGCTTTGCTATCGTGTGGGCTCTGAAGAAGTTTAGGCCATACTTGTATGGTTCTACTTTTGTCATTCAGACTGACCACCAACCCTTGAGATGGTTAATGCAAATGAAAGGGGAAAACCCAAAACTATTGAGATGGTCGATCTGCCTGCAAGAGTTTGATTTCACCATTGAGCACAGGTCAGGGTGTCACCACCAAAATGCTGATGGTCTCTCTAGGATGTATGTCATCGACTAGAGGTATGAGATTCATCCAGGAGTGGATTAAATCCTCATGTCCCTTAGTCTGGGGGGGGCGAGTGTTAGGGAGAATTCTCTGTTTAGGCTGAATTTCCTAACCTAGTGAGTCCCCCAGCAGCTTTGCTGGATTTCTGGAGTTTGTTTTTTCCATCCTGCCAAGAGTGAGACTCTTTTCCTCCCACTCTTGGACATGAATGTGTGTAATTCCTTTGGGCTATGGGGTCTTTTACTCCATGGGGTCTCATATGTTTTTCTATGTGTGTTACACCGCACCCTACGTGCCGTAACACTGGGGCGTCCTAGCGGACCTCCACCATATACTCCATACCCGGGGACTGACTACTGTCTCCCCGGGCATGTAAGTCACCATTGGCTTTACTAAACCTAAATTTACTAACAGAACTAGTACCAACCATCTTATTGTGGACGTACTAGTAGGGGTAATCCGATTACTCCTGGATCTGTTATTCGAGGAGGCACTGTCCCGTGGTGGCAGTGGAAACTACTTGTTATGTTCAACCCCGAACATAACCCTATGGGATTCGTCCCATTGTTAGAGATTGATACTTTTTCTCGTTAATCTCTAATGTACCACCGGTCTACTTATCTTAAATAAGTTTATCGGATGGTATTTTCTGCCAGAACTCGGTTTTTAAAATGGCATCTGTGTTCGTCTCTGTGACTCCTAAACCAAACGTTGAGCCCTTTGTTCCACCTTTGGCTGGCCTCTGTACAGAGACCCTCCAAAGTGGAACCATTCTGTCTGGGTTACCACAGGGGTGTGGGAGGGGGTTTAGGCACCCTGGACCGAGTTGCCTTGCCAACTCCGGTCGCACTCTGGTGTGATTGGCCCAAGTGGTGAGCCTCCCCGCTCACCACTTAGCGTGTGTTGATTGACAGCTAAGCCGAATGAATGGGGGTTTTCTGCATAAAAGCTCGGCTTTTGGGACTGGATCTTCGGAAGTCGCCACAGGACCTAAGAATCCGACGAGGGTAACGCTGAGCCGACCTGCACGACGACACCTCCGGTGGAGCCCTGCGGAACCCACTCACCACTTCCCGACGACAGAGGAGATCTCCCTGCCACAGAGTCTCTTCCCCTGACTGGTGGGAACAACCAGTCCCCTTTGCTTTTTCTTCGCCTCAGGACGCAGTGGTCGAATTGCCCGTGCAGAGCACCTCGGCAACCGGATAGCCACTACCCTTGTACCGTGACCAAAAGGTGGTGCGTTGTGACGAAGCACTCCGCGGCTGGTCTCTTCCCTGGTGGTGCACCGGACTTCACTTTTCTTCGATGACGAGATCACCTCTACTCTTGGCAAAGTCCCGACGTGCATCCACCACCAGGAACAACTGCCCCCGCCGGAGCTGCCCTCCACAAACAAGGTACTGTGTCCGCCTGGCTTCCCTTTCGATCGGTTCGAGTGAGGTGTCTTAATCCTCTCCTTTCCGTTGGGTCGCCTCCAAGCTTTGTCTCACGCATTGTTCTGAACTGGTTCAATCTTCCAATAACAATTTGCTACACAGGCTCGAACGCATTTCCACAAAGAGACTTTTTGGGACAAATCACCTTGCCTCTCTCCGAGTGGGCCTGGCCTCTGAACTTTATGATCTTTTGTGGTTCTTGTCTTCTTGCCTTGCATTTTTCCCGTAAAGTATTGAACTGTGTTGATTTCGTAACCTACTATTTTTCTCTCCCATCCTAACTGATAATCAGAGTGCCATCTAGGTTGAGGCATACACCTCTGTCTGCAAATAAGTGATGCCTGTAGAACCTAGACTGGTCGAAATATTGTTAGGGGGTTTGATCGATTCATTCTTCGTAGAGTAATTGTAATTTAATTGTTTGCCGTGATAGTGCCATAGTGTTTTCCATAGATGTTCCGTTATAAATAAATACCTTAATATCTTTACACTAAGCCTCGTTGCGTGTTTGCTTGTCTTACTGTGAAGAATTGTCCTATATTGTATACTCCACATACTGCTTAACTCTTCTTGAGAGAAGTCTGACTGCTCAGCCACAGCTACCAAGTGAATCTGTGTGGTACAGACTGCTACCAAGTGGGTTTACTGCCAAACACCTGTAGTCCTAAATCTTTTGCAGTGGTCCCAGAGGGAACTGCACAGGTTTCCGCCTAACACCCCTGGTGGCTGGGGGGTGGGGGTGCAGGGGGACATGAGTGGGGGCCTGGTGGAGGCTGCCCCTGCACTGCTGGGGGGTGGGGTGGTGGTAGACATGAGTGGGGGCCTGGTGGAGGCTGCCCCTGCACTGGTGGGGGGTGGAGGTGATAGGGAACATGAGTGGGGTCCTGGTGGAGGCTGCCCCTGCACTGCTGGGGGGTGGGGGTGGTGGTAGACATGGGTGGGGGCCTGGTGGAGGGTGCCCCTGGGGGGTGGGGGTGCAGGGAGACATGTGTTGGTGATCAGTAGTGCAAGGTGACATGTGGGTTGGCTGGGGGGCATGGCCATGGTGGATGGGTTGCCTGTGGGACATGAGCAGGGGTGCAGGGTAGTCCTCTGTGGTGTGGGCTGCCTGCAGGGGCTGTGGAGGGTGTAGAGGGAACACCTGGGAGGACCCACATGGCCAAATCACGTGTAGCATTCCCCGGCACCACCTAAATACACGTACCCTGCTGAAATCGCGTGTGAATCTTCCCGCGCACCTCGGAATACACGTACCCAGGCCAATCGCGTGTGGAACTTCCCTTGCATCCCGAAGTACAGGTACCCAGGCCAATCGTGTGTGGAACTTCCCGCGCACCCCGAAGTACACGTTCACAGGCCAATCACGTGTGGAACTTCCCGCACACCCCGAAGTACACGTACCCAGGCCAATTGCGTGTGGAACTTCCCGCGCACCCTGAAACACACGTACCCAGGCTAATCGCGTGTGGGACTTCCCGCGCACCCCGTAGTACACGTACCCAGGCTAATCGCGTGTGGGACTTCCCGTGCACCCCGAAGTACACGTACCCAGGCCAATCGCTTGTGGAACGTCCCGCGCATCCCGAAGTACACGTGCCCAGGCCAATCGCGTGTGGAACTTCCCGCGCACCCCATAGTACACGTGCCCAGGGCAATCGCGTGTGGGACTGCCCGCGCACCCCGAAGTACACGTACCCAGGCCAATCGCATGTGAAACTTCCCGCACATCCCGAAGTACACGTACCCAGGCCAATCTCGTGTGGAACTTCCTGCGCACCCCGAAGTTCACGTACCCAGGCCAATCGCGTGTGGAACTTCCCGCCCACCCCGAAACACACGTACCCAGGCCAATCGCGTGTGGAACTTCCCGTGCACCCCGTAGTACATGTACCCAGGCTAATCGCGTGTGGGACTTCCCGCGCACCCCGAAGTACACGTACCCAGGCCAATAGCTTGTGGAACTTCCCGCGCATCCCGAAGTACACGTACCAAGGCCAATCGCGTGTGGAACTTCCCGCGCACCCCGTAGTACATGTACCCAGGCTAATCGCGTGTGGGACTTCCCGCGCACCCCGAAGTACACATACCCAGGCCAATAGCATGTGGAACTTCCTGTGCACCCCGAAGTACATGTACCCAGGCCAATCGTGTGTGGGACTTCCCACGCACCCAGGTACACACGCACACGCTATTTTTCACACAGCGGGTGTCCGTGTTTGTCGGTACCCCTTTGCACCTCATTTGTCCCAGAGAGCCACTGTATGGACCATTCATCATGGCTGTATATGGGTGCTTTTTGTTATCGCACATTTTGGCGCACATTGTTTTCAGGCACAGGGACGCTACCGCCTGCTTTCTTGTGGCGTACTTGTTTGGCCCTGTGCGCGTCTTTGACCTGCGCTGATTTGCCCTATTCGATTCCATGAATACGGGTTGTAGGCGAGCGTGTGGGCGTTCCACACACTTGCCCCTTGTACTTCCCCCGTGACGCCCATATTTTCACGTGTTGTTCCCCATTCCGAGTGTTACGGCCCGTGTTCCGCCTACTTTTGTGATGTGCGCCGCGCTATGTGCGATTTCGCAGTGGCCATGGCGCACGCTGTTGGATGACCTGTGCGCCGGCGTGCACGGCGCACATTGTCAGCGCACATCCAATGTTTTTCTCGCGCACGGACTTCCATGAATCGATGTGCGCTGGTTTCCCTGCGATTTTCGCACTTGCACTGCGATTTTCGCACTTTTACTGCGAATCGCACGTTTTGGCACCTCTGCGCAGGAATTTTCGGCGCACATTAATTCCATGAATCAACCCCTTAGTTTATAGTATTTCCGATTTGAAATTAGCTGTGATTTTCAGTAGGTTATCTTTGTTGGCCGTTGTAGGTTGTTTTTTCCATACAGCTTCACATCTCCTTTTTTCAGTCCGCAGGGCTTTAAGTTTAGGTGTAAACCAGGCATTCATGAGGGCTCTAGGTTTACCTTTACGCCTTTTCAGGGGTGCAATTGTGTCTAGGGCTTGGGTAATGGTAGAGTAGTATAGTTCAACCAGCAATGCAGGGTCAGATGAGGTAGGCAGAGGATTTAGTATAGGGCGGAGAAGGGGCCTAGGTTTTTCCACTGTAATGATCTGATTTTTCCTAGTAGGGAGTGGAGGAGCTAGAAGGTTATTCTTGTTAGGCAATGAGCAATCTTGGATAGTAAAGGTCTGTAAATACTGGTCAGTCCAAGGGTAAGGTTCAATAGAGGTTATGGCTGTCTCACAATTAAGGTCAGCTACCCAATCTAGGGTTCTCCCTTTTATGTACGTAGGGTGATGAACTCTGTGTCAGGCCTAGTTCTGCGAGGGAGTTAGTCAAAGTAAAGGCATGTTGATCTTTGTGGTCGTTGGAATCAAGATAAAAATCTCCTAGGATTAGGATCGGGGATAGTATTCTCAGATATTATAGAAATTATTTCTTCCTCAAAAGAACCAATGGGTCCAGGGGGTCTATATATCAGGTGCGTGGTTATGGTGCGAGAGTTGATGAGAGGAAGTTTCACTGTCAGCAGTTTACACGATTTGACAGGGGGATGTGTGGAGATTCTAAGTCCCAAACTAGAATTGGGAATGAAGGCAGTGATGCCGCCTCTGGAATGTTCTAAGGATGGTGTAATTGTCCGTGATAGCAAGTAAAAGGGAGGGACCAGCAGCTGCATGGAGCCAGGTCTCTGTTATTGCTAGGAAGTCCAAATGTTTAGCAGTAATCAAGTCGGCTATGTCTACTGCATGTGTTACCCAGGATCTTGCATTGATCAAAGCACCTTCAATTTGCGAAGGACTATTGCTAGGGGAGTTGGGGTCTGGTGGGAAGTACTTCTTACCAGCCCTATTATTAACTTTGTGAGCTTTTGATGCTTTCTTCTGGCAAGGAAGTTGACTTGGTTTGAGAGGCTGGCTAGTGGATAGTATACAGGTTTTATTAAATCTCAAGCTAAGCCTGTTGTTTCTTGCTAAGGTGGTACAAGGGAGGTTAGATAGCGGTGTGGAGACGTAACTCTGGGTCACTTTGAAAGTGGATAATGTACAGTGAGATTCAACTGGTTGGAGGGCATCAGCGTTAAGGTAACTGATTCCGGCATTTAACTGTGGCAAGAGTTTGGTGGCTCTGATGGTTGAAGGTATGATCATAGGGTTCAATGGCTGCAGGAATTTTGTAGGCTTTATCCAGACAGGAATTATTAGTGTGAGTGGTCATGGTGTATTGCCAGGTATTAATTGAAGTCTGTGGCTTAGCAGATGCGATATGGGTCTCTAGTGGCCAGGTGACAGCAGATAGCGCAGAGATGTTAACATATAGGATAGTGATCAAAAGTCTTACAAAGATGTCAATGATGTAAAACATAGTTGTGAAGAATAGGGTAAACTAAGGTGGTCCAAAGACAGTTAAGGTGAGGCAGACTTCCATAGAAACCCCTCCAAATTCTATCATTAACACATTTTTATTTGAGTAATGGTTTTGGCTGAAAATTCAAAGGTGAATAAAAAACATGCGGGCCCCACCAGACTGCAACGTTTCATAAAGATTTGTTAAAAATAAAAGAGTTATTAAGCATCCCAAAATATTTTCTTGCCAAAAGTGCGGCTTACTTCCCATTCATTTTCCCATAGACCAACAAGATCAATTTTTGTCATAGTACACAGCCCAAACCGCTAGACGGATTTGGGCCAGTTCCGAAACAACTTGACCATGAAGCATTGAATTGCGGTTATTCCATGCAGTAGTTTTTTAAATACTTGACAAAGAAGGTGGTGCCCTCTTTTGAAAAATAGATAGATATATCCTGGGGATTCACCCAAAAACAGGTTTTTTAGAAATGAAAGAACCGGCATCTTGTTTTTCTCTTGATAGGAGAGATATCCATGGCTATAGCCGAGGATATGGGAAAATGAAACGTAAGAAAAAAGCTATTTGCAGGTCAAAAACATGCAAATGCCATCAGGCTAGAGTGGGGGGGGTGGCTCGAGAGCACCAAGTTAAATTTGGAATTTGGAGGGAATCTAGGGACTGAGTTTGAAACACAGAGCTTTCAGTAAACTTTGGCTTTATTCTCAAATAGCTGACATCTCAAAGCAAACTGCATCATAGAAACAGAGCGTGTTGTGGCACACACACACACACACCCACACATATATTGACAGTGAAAACGTGCTCTCGCCATATCACAGTGCTCACATATACACACGGGTGCACACACATACGCACACACTAAGGACCTGATTCACTGAAGCATTTTATAATGGCACAATTCCATAGGAAAATGTTCTGTGAATCAGGCCCTAACACTCACCATCACGGAGCAAATCCACACTGCATACACAATCCCTCATACACACCTTCACACCATGTACAAACACACACACACTCACAGCAAACACACACAAATTGCATGCACACTCTCTCAGATGACATCCATACCCTCATACCACACATTTCCCCTTACACTGCACATATATTCAAAAGGAGGACTACACAATCACTAGGCAATGTTATAAAACAGAAAAAATTAAACAAAAATAAACCACATTTATGTTGAACACTGTCAATCGAGAACCCTGTCCTGCAGAAGCTCGAGATGCAGCACCTAGCCATTATGCTACAATGGTGTCATTGTTTGGATTCTCACAAGTTTCATAAGTAGCCTCTTATCATTGAACATATCAAATCATATGCTAAGTATGAAATGTATGCCCTGAGAAGCAACACGCTATTGTAGCCTAGTGTTTAAATGCTGGGTCTTGGACTCTAGCAGACCAAGGTTCAATGCTGTGTGTTTTTTGTTTTAATTTAATTTAAAAAAAAGCAACGCAACTGGGATGTGGTGAGGTTAGTTGCAGTGCAGTCTTCTGATCTTATTTGGCCTGAGGGTGTTTAGATGTGGCTGCAATGTCAGCCACTTCCAAACATCCCTTGTGCCAAAATAACGGCGCTAGAATGACTTTTGCGCCTAAAAGGGTCTGCTGAAATGGGCACTGCAATGGAATGACCGTGCCAAATTGCCACGCGGTAAAACGAGTGTGCCAAAAAGGGGTGTATATCCTGGAGCACGCTGCTTATCCAAAGTGTGTGGTCCATAGCAAATAATTTATTCTCACTGCGCATTGCATAAAAACTTTGTAAGTTCTCAAAGCCTGCAATCCGAAGGCCATGGCTCGTGATCTGGTAGCGTTTTAAAATGGACAGTTGGCACGGCCAAAGGCCATGCCCACTGACCATGGCCGAAGACCATGCTAGTGGTTTGGAAGTGTTCTAAAAATCAATCTATTGAATAGGAAAACCCTTGCAATGCAGCAATGTTAAGTTGAACAATACAACAAAACCTTTGGAATTCAAGGAACAAACTGTAGTTGCAGGGATGTTAAGGTGAGAATTTAGCACAACAAAACCCCTGAAATTCAGATAAAGACCCCTTAATTTGCCACTCTGTTGCACAGTCTATTATCACAATGATGACATCACAGATCACATCACTGATGGCATCACTAATTGCATGTTGTGTAAGAACACTGCTGACATTACAAATCACATTAGTGATGCCATCACTGGTGGCATCACTAATTACATTGAATATAACTTAGTATATCAATAATGGAATTAGACATAATATAATTCATAAGTTAGCTCATGGAAAGTTTGATTACCTTATTTACAATTTAGGCCATGGACTTGGCCATGACAAAGACTGGGGTCACTAGCCAGTACCAAAGGCCATAGCTCGTGGTTGGTCAGTGTTCAAAAATACAAATGTGCATGGTTAAAAGCCATGCCTTGTAGCCCCTCACTATTTTAAAATATACAGTGGGCAATGCTGAAATCTGTAGTCAGTGGCCTTTGCTAAAGGCCATAGCTAGTGCTCATTAATATGTTAGAATATACAGCCGGCACAGCCAAAGGCCATGGCCACTGGCTAGTAGTGTGTTAAACACCATAGCTAGTGGCTGGTTACCGTATATAATATACAGCGGGCATGGCCCGCTTTTTCATTTTGTTATTTTAAAATATACAGCAGACATGGATAAAAGATATACAAACTGATCAAGGTCAAAGTGTTAGAAATTATAGTTGGCACAGCCAAATAATGTGGCCACTGGCCAGTATTGTGCTAAAGTCCATGGCTAGTTCCTGTCCAGTGTATCTAATATACAGTGGACACGATTGAAAACTGTATCCAGTGGTAAAGGCCATAATCTATGGTTGGTAGCCTATTAGTCTTTTCAAATGTTAGTGCACATAGGTGAAGGTTGTGACCACTGTCCATAACTGAAGGCCATGACTAGAACCCATTCATGTGTTAACATATATTGCAAGGCCATGCTTAATGGCAGTTACTGTTTTAACGTAATTAGTGATACCATCAGTGATGTGATCCGTGATGTCATCATTGTTGTCATAGGCTGGGCAACAGGGGTGTGAAGTTAAGGTGGCTTTAGCTGAATTTCAGGGGTTTTGTTGCATTAAGTTCTCACCTTAACGTCCCTGCAACGGAAGTTTTTTCCTTGAATATATAGAAGTGCTGAGGACGAGAATGCTCATCCTATTTGCATAGACATGCATAATAGCCCAGCAGTTAAGCGGTTAAGGTCTTATGAGTCCAGCAGTAACAGTAAAAGCAAGCCCTATTTGAAATGCTGGCTGTGTACACCTCCTGCATGATTATAACAAATAGGGCATTTTCCCGATACAATATTCCTAGCAAAGGTTGCATGTGTTAACTACTGCATAATGCCCCCAAATAATTCTTCAATTTCTACAGCCAAACTAAAGTCAGAGGTACAAATTGTAAAACCCAAAGCAACAGAGATAACACTTTTGTCCTTAACTTGAATTTAAGGGACAACATTGTGGTGCTGGAACCCCAGAGGTGGAACATGTGGTATTTCAGAGGGCCACCTTCTCACCACCTTTTCAACAGGATGTACAGAAGTAGAGATATAATCCACTATAGTACATACATGTACTCAGTGGCAATGTGCGCACCTTGGAAACAAGACGACATGAAGCAACACAGGTTTGATCCCCGGGTCCGAGCTTAGAAACCTCTCGGTGTTTAAGCGCATTATAAATACGCAACTAAGACAAAAAAAACAATTATGCAACTAAAAAACAAAATCAATTCCTGTAACAGCAACTCAATGCCCGCGGGTTGTGTGAGCGCTTTCGAAAAAATGTAAATTAAATAAATAAATAATCCCAACAGCAATCCACGTGGATTTGTAACGGTATAAAAACAATATGTGAGTGATTTTCTGAGCACAATGGCAGTACATTTATAATAAAGCAGAGAACCTCACATTTCTATATCCATTCATGGTGAAAACTGCATGCAGAAATCCAAAACAAATATCCGAGGTACAAGTAATCAGCAACCAAGCAAGGTAATAATTAGAGGATCAGGGAGCACATTAAGAAAGCCAAAGGTGTTTATTTTTGTTTTGTGAACATATTTTCTAGGCTGCCAGATATTATGTTTATCTGCCCATGTACCTAAAATATTTGCCAATAATTGCAATTATATGGTCTGATACTCACGTACTGGAAGAAGGGTATTGCCATCATAGGCAGAAATAGTGATATTATTATCAAGTATTGCAATTATGCTTAGGCAATCACACCATGTTTCAGCTAGTGCAATCAAATGACAAAGTATGTCCACCGTATGTAACGTAATGAAATGAAAGTTGTCTTTTATTGCACCCCTCTACCAATATTAGCTGTCTCGCTGCTCCTAACTCTGGAAAAAAATATAGGGCAGTGGGGTTCATTAGTGGGACAGTGGGAAACGCAGATGCTAATCCTGTGGTATTGATGAGTGCAGGTCAGAAGTGCCAGGATCATGAGCCATAATGATGTGCTTTCTATGGGTTTAACGGAGAAACCTGAGGGTATGTTATGTATAAAGAAGAGTTCAAGATCCAATAAACTACAGAGCTTTGGGGCTGGATAGCTGCTTATGTGGGAGAGTGTGACAGGGCTACTAAAGAAGAGAGCTTAGTTGTGGCTAGTGCTGATGTGCTACCAGCTAGGGCTGTTTTGGCCATCTGGGGGTCTGGGGGTTATGTGTGTGGTCTAAGGAGTTTAAGGTGGTAGAAGATTTAAGAGATGAGTCAGTTCATCAGAGGAATGCAGCAGTATGCCATACAAGGAAACCAACCTAAAACCCTGCACTGCTACTACTGGCCATTTACAAACAGATATGTATTAATATGCAGTAGTTTTCACTACACGTGTCGGCGTCTCCAGGTCTAGTGACTGTTTCACTAGACATGTTTCTTCCATTTGCAAACAGGTTCCATTTCTCTACCTCCCAGTGCCACATCTCTCTCTCTTTGTCTCTGTCTCTCTCTCTGTCTTTCACTCTCTCTGTCTCTATCCCTCTCTTTTACTCTGCATCAAATAGATACACTGCACCCCATGAGTAACAAAGCAAGTATCATGAGTTGGCAGACGAGGGAAAATCAATACACAGGAAGATAAGACAGACCTACTAGGACTTGTGAGTATTCAGAGCGTGCACGTACAGAGAGAAAAAAGGGTGTGTGGGAGCATATCATATCACCGAGCAGGACACAGGGCATCCATTTTCTGTACCCCCTTTCAACTCCATCTTGGTAACTAGGCCTCACTGCGATAGTACAAAATGCATCACTCGCTTTTGCCTGCTGCTGTAGCTCGGAGCACATGGTCCCCACCCTCGTCCGCACTCCAAATGGAAAACTCTGCGGCTCCATTCTCATGCTGAGGCCGGAGCTGCGTCCAACAAATAATAAATGTAACACATCCCTTTTCCTCTGAGATCACTGTCCTGCATGTGAACCAACATAAGCCAAGCACATAGCTCGTCCATCTCCACAAAAGTGTCCTTGCCCTTTTACCCTCGCCAGATGAAACTTATTGCCATTCTAACCCTGTGTCCTTGCAAGGCATCCCTTTCATGTGCCAGACTGCCAACCTCGCTATGAAGCACACCCAACAGACCCCCCAACTAACATTAGACCGCTGTGCAGTATATCGTGCCCAATACTAACAAGTGCCACATTCCTGAGATTCTTGTGAGACTAACCCTATAGTTCAATGACGGTATTATAGTGGTCAAGGCCCTTAAACCTGTGACCTGTGTAACCCAAATGTGTAGATGGTATAAACCCTTGAGTGATTTGTATAACGACATGATACACTACTGAGAGTCTTTTGATCAACTGTTATTTAGTGCATGCATTACTCAGAATGTATTTTCTTAGCTTAGATAGTGACCACCGTGTTTCACATCGACCTGACCTTCACCCATCCGGAGCACAAATGTCTGACGTCAATCTTCCCGCCAACCAAGCAACCAACCCGGAGGAAGAGATGATGCCCACACCTAAGTCACCACCACGGCTGACCAATCCTGGTCCAACGTAGCATCATGTAGATGTACTATATAAATGTGTTGTAACCTTGATGTGGTCTAAGCGCTCTCAGAGATCTAGATAAACGTTCCTTAAACTCTCGCAGCCTGCGCTTTTGTGCCTTATCCCCTGCCCAGGGAGTGTCTGTTTTATTCATTTTTACACGTGTTAGTCAGGGTGGGCACAAACATTTGGTGACCCCCCTGCGATGTGATCGGAGAGGTGCCTCGAGGCCAGCGCTGAGCAGCGAGATCCGGGATGCCCCCCAGCGAAACCATCGCCTCCGCGGCCGACCAGCCTGTGCGCACTACGAAGAAGGGTCAAGGGTTCCCGGTTGACGAATACCCGACTGAAAAGCTGCTTGCCGACGCGGGCCACGGCTTGGTTGGGGTGCGAGCCTGACTGGTGTCGGACTGCGAGCGGCGACCCTCGGGTCACCTAACTGAACACGTGAGTGCCGGTTGCGACGGTTACAAAGGAAAGGTAAGGGGGAAATAGGGGGGACAGGTGGTAACGGGTAGTAGGGAAGAGTAGGGCCTGTGTGAGTGATGATGAGGCTTTTCTGATCTATCCTTTATATGGCCATTAGAGAAAAAGAGAAGTGGTATCCTAGCCCGAACAGGGTAGAAGGCGGCGCCGCGTAGCATTGTCTCGTCCAGTGCAGAATAAATAAGTGAAGTTACAGAGAAAATAGTAGGAGTCTCATATATTGAGTAGACTCGGAGTAGTTATTTAGAACATTCTTTTTCTGGGTACGAAAGGATTCTTGGAAAAGAGTAAGAGGGTGTAAGAGGTGGGGAGTGAATGAGAAGAGTAGGAGAAATGGGAAAGGGAGTGGGAAAAAAGAGCAACGGGGAGAAAACGCGTGCAGGTAGTGCATGTGCATGATAAGTGTAATATGTGCTTTTGTGTTCTGTCCATTTTTTGTCAAGGATATCCAAGTACTGTGATTAATTTGTGTTTAACGTGGCAAAATATGCAACAATGAACTGTTGAATTTGAACATGCAAACTAAAAGGTTAATGTTGAAAAGGGGGTTGATTTATATTCAGTAAAAAAACTTTGTTAACGGGACGTTATGGTTAAGTTGCGCAACTACAAACCTATGAAATTCAGTGAAAAAACGTTGTTAAAGGGACGTTATGGTTCCAAGTAAAACCGAAAAACCCCTGAAATTCGCCAGTTATGGTAAGCTAAGCAACCATAACTCGCGCCACCACCGTGCACTGCTAAGCATAACACCCAGGACATCAAAGATAGTCAGCTTGGCGTAGGACAATATTAAATATATTTATTATAATAGGAGGCACAATATACTTTCTATTTTGACAAACCATCCTTTTGGCCTATGCCAAATGCTAAAAACTACTTTGGATCTCCTTGCAAATAACTCCATGCATCATTATCCATGCACCCTGAATCACTATCAGAAATATTTATTGCCATTAGGTCTTTTGCTAAAATATCCTTCAATACATATTCTTTGGAAGTCTTATCTGGGGCATATGCTTTATGTCCTATCAAACCTATCGCGTGTGTGCAACATCACCCTAGTATCTAACACATACTAGGCAGACACTAAATACAACAACAAAGAAACAACAGTATTCCCAAAATAATCAATAAGACCAAAAGAACCTTCCAACACCAAGACCGCAAGAAGTCCCAGATCCAAGTGCTTAAATCCCGGTTTCCCTCAGGAACATGAACTTCGGAACTAAGGACGTGCAGATTTTGTGTTGCCTTGATGATAGTTTGTGAGTAATCTGGTACAAAAACACAGCAAGCGGACCCCACTAATTTGCATACTCCACCACGCTCAACTAGAATGACATCTAATGCCATTTGATTTTGAAGTGCTACTAATCTTATCGCCTTTTGTTCTAACGTCATATTGTAGAGTATGTCCTTGGTCCGGTTGATGGTTCTCTGCAGTACTCTCGCTAGTTTTCTGATATCTTCTGAATTCGCTATCTGCCCCCAAAATGGCACAACTGATTTTGCTATATCTCCCAATACTGTGCCGGTGTGTCACCGTTCTCACACTGCCGTGGACGTGCCTTCAAAACTTCTTTTGTACTAGCTATAAACACCCCAGGTAACAGGATCCCTAAATAACAGGTTCCCTGCCAATCCCTGGGCAACCTTGGGAATGCTACATTACCGCAGACAAAGTAGGTTCGCCTACATACATAGGTCTGTTCTCTCCAGTCAAATTTGCAACATTGGCACAACCTAAAAATGTTCCCATTGACTGAGTTCCATTCCTCTGTATGCAAAAAGAAACTGAATCAGGGCTATGGTTAACAGTGTAAGAAGGGGGCATGGCATCCTTATTGCCTATCAGAGCCATTTTAAAATAAATCAAAGATTGAAAAGGGCGAGACAGTTTGTCAGAAGTCAAACTTTCGGTTTGAACTAGAAGCAACTAGAACTAGAAGCAACTTTCGGTTTACTCCTATTTGCAAAAAGCGAGCATCCCAGGGGAGTCAAAACATGTTTCTCAAAACTATTCAAATTGGTGCCATCAAAGTTCCCTGAGATGCTATCATTCCATCGGCCAAAGAACAGTGCTCTAAGAGAAGCATAGCAGGCAGTTGTCAACGGTAAGGAAGGTATATACCAACCTAGCCTCTTATCCCCTTGTTGTGGTTAATGTGAGCAGACCCAGCAATTGGCTTTATTAAAAATGGCATGTGTAGCATTCATGATAAGTAGTAGAGTGTTATTATGGTACCTTTGTCTGTGCTGGGAATCCCGAGGGGATAAAGTGTGCAAATGTACAAAGGGAGTAGGAACAATGGGTGCACTTTCAGTAGGCAACAAAAGTTCTAAAGAATGACTTTCTTCTAGGTACCATAATCCTAGGGTAGCATCTATAAAAAACCCAAATATCATTACAAGAATACAGCAATACGTTTTCGGGGCCCAGCATTTTGTCCATTGTCCCAGTTGGTCACCCCCTTATTTACAAGTCCAATACGAGCGGCGACGGTAGCAGACATTGTAGTCTTCGGATGGAAACCCCAATGTTCGTTGCTGGCGACCCCCCGGTCGCGCAATTTCTTAGTCCTTCCACAACCCTAGCCAACAGAATCCCCTTTCTCAAAATGCTGTAAGTCTATCTATGTGGTCGCAAGTTGTATCGTACTTTTCCTGGTACTGATTGATCCGGAAACAATATGTTGTCACTTCCTGCTGGAAGCAATGTGTGAGAGGCAAGTGAAGAGGCTAAATTTGAAATAGCCGTTTCCGGGTGCAAAATTTGCGGAGAGTGTGGAGAAAAAATGGCAGCTTCCTCAAGCCTCCTGGGCTCAGAGATATTCTCTGACACACTCTCAGTGCTTCTTACTGCTTTGGGATCATTGGTTGCAGTATCAGAGAGGGGTTCTGTTTCTTCTGTAGCGTGTGGCACAGGACGAGGAAGTTTCTTGATGTGTGACGCGTGGATACAGTTCTTTTGTCCAGCTACCCGCTCCGCTGTCTGGGTGACGAAAAGGACCTGGAATGGCCCACGAAAGCGAGGCGCGAGGCAGGAGGTGCGCTCAAATGATTTGACGAGCACCCAACTCCCAGGTCGTATGCCGTGGCCCGGGCCCTCGTATTGTACAGGTAAGGCTTCTCGTACCTGGTGATAAACCGAATACATGTTTTTAGTCAATTGGCTACAATAATCTGAAAGTAGCACCAGTTTTGGGCACACCAAGCTATGAAAAGGCCTTTGTATTGTTTGTGCATGAATGTGATGGATGTGCTTTGGCTCTATTAACGCAGGAACATGGAGGGAAGAATAGGCTGTGCGGTTACTATTCTTCCGCCCTTGATCCTGTATCATGCGCTTTGCCAAGATGTTTGTGTGCTTTCGCTGCTGCTGCCGCGTCCGTAAAACAGAGTGAGGGAATGGTCCTAGGCCATGATCTAACCCTGATGGTGCCTCACTCTGTAGATGTTCTATTGAACCAAACTCAAATGCAACACCGGGCCACGGCATACGACCTGGGAGTTGGGTGCCATGGCAATGGCAAAGAAATGCCCTTCTTTGTCAAAGCCACCATCGGTTTGATCACTAGTGAGAAATTCGGGATCCACAACCTACAGTAAGAAGCCATACCTATCAAGGCCCTAACTTCCTTCTGTGTATTTGGGACAGACATGCCAGAAATGTGTTGTATTCTTTCAGGTGTCAATCTTCTTCCCTCCTTTGACAGGAGATAGCCTAAATAGGCGACCTCCTGAAAACAATATTGACATTTTTTAAGCAAAGCTTTGGGACCATGCTTACCTAGATGAATAAGTAATAACACAGTGCCCTCCTTACAGGCACTCACAGAGTCAGCAGCCAGAAGAAAATCCTCAACGTACTGAAGCAAAGTACAGCTACAGGGCAATTCAAGGGTATCAAGTTGTTCTTTCAAAGCCCTACTATAAATACTAGGACTCTCTGTGTACCCTTGAGGTGCACGAGTAAATGTAAACGAGCGCCCCGCTAAGGTGAACGCGAACAAGTATCTACTATCCTTGTGTATAGGAATACTAAAGGGTGCATTCTTTAAGTCCAAAACACGAAAGTAAGTGGCTGTAGCTGGAATCATGGTTAGGATCGTCATCACATCAGGCACAATTGTAAATTGTGGTGCCACAACATTATTAATGGCACGTAAATCAGTTATAAAACGGAATGGAATTACATTATCGCCTTTCTTGTACACGGGTGAAATCGGACTATTACACAAACTTCCTGAAATTTCTTCAATCACACCGCGATGCACAAAATCGGAAACAATACATTTCAAAGCTCGCTCGCCCTCAACCGAAATCTTACACTGGGGAATGCGTGGCAGCTCAATTCCATGTTTCAAAACTATCTTAACAGGCTTGATCCTTAAAACACCAACATCATTGTCGTCGACAGCCCACAAGCTCTCTGGTACATCAATGAATTCTGGAGGCAAAGGTTTAGTCAAAAATTGCGTGGCAGAAAATTGCTGTGGTGAAATCGTCAAGCGCAATCCATCAGAAGAACAATAAATCACTGCATTTAATTCTTTTAACAAATTCAATCCCAGCAAGTTCTCTCCACAATCCGAAGTCAACAGAAGAGGACACTGGTCCGTAAAGGGACCCAAAGAAATAGGTACCAGCATAGAAACCGGACAAACAACTGGTGTACCGGAAAACCCTACAAAAACATTTGTTTGCCCTGACAGTGGAATGTTTGGAACCCACGAATGATCAATGGAACACTTCTGTGCTGATGTTTCCTATTTCCCACCACCATTTTAACGTAGGGACCTTTCTGATTGACGGGAATAGGTGTAGGTTCCAAACCCTGCTTCGGGCAATCCTAACGAAACAGAATATTATCAAAAGGAAGCTCTTCAGATAAATATGCGGCGGAAGGAAGATCAAATATATTCCTAGCGTCCGCACTCGGAGTCTGATTGTTCTGCGAAAAAGGTTGTTGAGTCTCCTGTGTAAACTGACCTCTACCAGGGCCCCCTACGCCTGGGCGTACTCTGGATCGCCTACCCATATTACCAAATGTATTATTTGACCTTTGTTGAAGGACGGGGCATTGTGCTCGCCAATGACCCTCTCGACGACAATAAGCACACTGATTAATATTCACAGGACCCAAGGGCACATTCCCCTGCGGGACATACTGACCTCTAACCTGAGAATTACCCCCTCTGGGGCCCCTAACAATTTGCTGCAATAACACTTTAGTTTTAAAATCGCCTTTCCGTTTTTCAAACCTATCTTTTTCATTATTGACACGATTCTCATAGTATTGAGCCATGTGCAGTACTTCTGATTGTGATTTTGCCTGCCAAGCGCTCTCAGAAGACATAATCTGTGACTGGATGTCAGGCAGTAATCCACGTACAAATTTGTCCACAAATAATCTTTTCCCAGACTCTGTGCCTAAGTCTTGTCCACTAAAATCCGAGAATACCTGTTCAAACTGATTAAAGAACTCAGTAGCACCTTCAGACTTTCCTTGGACACAGGCCGTAAGCTTGTCCCAAATAATTCTCTTTTTGGGAATTATGGTTTTTAATTTAGCAATGATTCTATCAGGCAGAGTTAATATCACCTGTTGTGGTCTTTCGTCAGCTGGCCTTTCCCCATCAAGTCTGGTTATATTCGCCCATGTATCTCCAAACCCGGGTACATCGTCAATAGTTCTAACTTGTTTCCATAAATATACATGCAGGAGTACAGGAAACAACAAATCAATGTCACCTAAGGTGAACACTGAGGATTGCAAAACAGATTCCATCTCTTTATAGAACCCTGTCAGATTTTTCCTAATGTCAGGAATAGACTTGTTCACTTCCTGCCATGAAAATGGGACGTGAACAAACTGTGATACATAATGTGCGGGAATGTTCACATCGACTATACCCTGCGCAGCATCGGCCGCAACCTCAACCTTCGGGACAAATGTCAGAGGAACCTCTCTCATAGGCAACTGAGATGTAGCAACTCCGAACGCTTACTAAGCAACATAGCCAAGTCGAGCGCTAAAGCAGTCGAAGAAGTGTCAAGTGAAAAAGTTCTCTTATAAATGCTCAATAACTCTCTGGGACAACTAATCTTCCTTTTTACACACTCATCCTGCAGGTACTCTACCATTACCTGTATCACTTTCCTCTGCATTTCCAACGTATATTGACTATATGTGTCATATACCTCAACTGGAGTTATCGATATGTCTGAAATCCATCTAATCACGTCTTTCTTACAAATTCGCATTTCCTCTGATATCGGTTTACGACACAGAAGGAACTGTTTCTGTACATACTTATTCTCCTCCTCATCATCCTCATTCTGTATCTTTTCTAACTCCTGTATATACCCAAATAACCTCTCGACATGCTCATTTACCTTCTCCACAGTGTCTCTGGAAAGTGCTAGAGTATTTAGATCCCTTAACCCTTGCGGAAAATCCGCATTATTTAATCTTACCCACATTATACATAACTGAATCCCTAAACCTTCAATAAAAACATTTTTCTCAGGAAAATTATCCGTATTATAAAGTGTGGCAAAAACACTAGCTTGATCATCCTTCTCCATACAATGCTTAGCCCATGCAATTAACTCATGTTTCTTCTCCGGCGGTACAGTATTGCGAGTGACAACTTTTTGTTCCTGTACCTCGATCAATTACAAGCGGTTCAGGACCACTTTGAACAGAGGGAGCAGGCAAATTCGATGGAGGTACTATAACTGGTGCGATAAAAAGAGGCAGAGGAGCAGGTGGAGGGACAAAAACCAGAGGCATAGGAACAGCAGGTTGAGTAGGAAGAGCAGGAATAACAGCAGGAAGAGGTACAGCAGTAGGAAGAGGAACATACGGAGGTGGCGCAGAGGCACCAGGCCTTCGTTCATTTAATAGTTTGTCAATAAACTCATCAGAAATATGAAGATCTTTAGAAGGATAGATTTTCTGAATTCCAAGTGAGAAAGCCCTATCCATATTTTTTGTCGCATCAGACTGTTTGTTTTAGTCATATAACAATGCTTATTCAGCGTTTGTTTTATGACGACGTGCATGTTTCTCTCTACCTTTAAGTTGTTGCACCGCTTCTTTTTTTCCAATTCTGCAAAACATCAAATGCTGCAGGTCAAGCCTTTTTCTTTAACAAGACTGACTCCAAATATTCAATGTGAGGGATCTCAAAACTACCATTGATTGGCCACTGAAGTTCGGAGGCATGTCAGGTTTGTCTGTGCCAAATATCATTAAATACTATACTTCCAATGCTGTATATACAGTACATATTACATGCCGGCGACCCCTCCTGTGGTGCGGGACGGCTAAATTCCAAAGATTGTCTATCACTGTGGAATAATGCCCTAAAGCAGGTAGACAATTTCCCAGGCATATCTCAAATTCTTGGTGTTACCTGGACAATAATTGTGTCTGCAGATACAATGCGCCAAAATTCTAATTGTAAGGGTTACATTAAGAATCGGTTCACGACTCACCTGACCAAACCTAAGGAGGACCGATCGGTACTTCTAAGAATCTTACCTAACTAATCTTCCCTCGTGTATGGTTAATTTGGCAAATCTGCCCGCCTCGATAAATGGACCCTCGTCAAGATGCCATCTCAGACCACAAGCTAATCGTCCAGGGATCTGGTCGTGCAGCGCTACTGAGGTGTCGCGTCTCATCCAGGGGCCCCTTTATGTCACACCGTCCGATGCCGGTCCGATAGCGTGTGTCAACCTTCAACAATCCAGCATCAATATTGAGGGTCCCTGTTCGGGCGCCAACTGTGAAAACAGAAAAAGAATATCGAGGCTGAGTACCCCAAAGGAAATACACCGAACACAGGTTACAAAGGAACATACAAAGTACTTTATTCTATACTGAATCCAATTACAAAAACAGTGCAAATTCAGATAGCTATCGGCCCTCAGTACAACACAACGAACTTCAGCGTGGTTCAGTGTGTTCGGTGAGAGACGCTGTACATTAGAATTCATTCGCTTTTTATACATTTTGTGGGTGCGATGCCCAGCCCCACTTTGGGTTAATATTCCTTTTAATATATCACCGATCTAGGGTTCGTGCCAAGTCTCAAATAAACGCATATAACTGGTTTGCCTTTAATACATGTATCAACAAGCGTATGCAATAACTGTGTATTCTAAAGTTTTTCCATGCAGGCCTTCTTAAACATTAATACAATGTAGTTAAACAGATGTCCTTTGTTCAGTATTTGAATACATTGTCTCAACATATGCTCGTGGATTAGTTTTCATTGCACGAGTAATCCTTCTACACATATTGTGCACATAGGTCAGTGAAGGACAGGGTCTCAGTTCATGACCTCAACAAGTGGCCTGCAGGCAGATTTCACATTAGCTATGTACAGAGGTCAAGACGACCATGTTTTATTCTGCAATGACATCGTCCACCATTTTAGCTCACAGGGTAACTTTTGCACAACAAATCCTAAAATGGCGGTTTGACCTAAAATGGCGGCCTACATGGATTTAAGGTCAGGACCTTGCAACACAGATTTCTTTCACAAGCGACTTTCAAGCAGCTTGGCGTAGGCCAATATTAAATATATTTATTACAATAGGAGGCACAATATACTTTCTATTTCGGCACCACCCCCATATGATAAAGGAGGGTTGTATGGCCCAACAAGCGCACCCCCCGTGAATTTAGCACATATCACTGGAGAATTAGACCGCCAGCTAGCGCATGCACAGATGGAGATAATGCGGCTACGAGCGTTGTGCGACAGGAGCCAAATGCTGCCAGGGGGAGGAGAGGTGCCGCCATTATCCATAGCGGATCTAACGCCAACATTGAGCACAGCAGGGGAAGTGGTGCAAGCGATCTCAGAGCCAGCACGGTTAGTATCATCTCAAGGAACACGCATACCACAAGGACAAGAGAAAGAGTGGCGGTCGGGGGAGTTCCTGTTTCATCTAAATGACAAACCTGTGAGGATTATATGCCCACCCACCCCAGACAGTGAGAGAGGAGAAGGATGTGAAGGGAACAATGAGCAAGAATCAGAACTAGAAGAAGTGTGGAGCGAATATGAAGAGGCAGCTGCCGAGACCGTTTCCCCATTGCCAAACCGCCAGTAACTAGACACACCATCGCCACCACAATGGCAGGGTAGGCTAAGACAGCGAGGGGGAAATATGATGGTAAGTAAGACAAAGAAAGGTGCGGTAAGTAAGGTAGGGAAGAAACACAAGTTGCAAATGCCATTGATACATAAAGGAGCAGGTAGGCTACATTTCATTCCGTGGGCTCAAATGGATAAAAACAACTTGCTAAAGATCCTCCCCCCACTGTCGGGAGGGGCTGGGAAATGGATACACGCCTTTGAGAAAAACACAGCAGGAGTGCCACTAGCGATAGGGGATGTGAAGTGCTTATTAGTGTCAGCAATTGGTGACCAAGCAGACGCAGTGTGGGAAAAGGCCGGATTTCCTGGAGTAACGATGAGTTGTGACCACAACAATGGATCAGCGTTCAATAATGTTCGAGCACAGGTATGGGATGCATTGAGGCGTACATTTCCAGATATTCCAGATTTACATTTAGTGATGCAGTGCACAATGGAGGAGAACGAGGATCCTACGCAATTCATACTGCGGGTGCAGGATTTATGGAGAAGCAAAACTGGCACGGCGTGGAACCAGTCCACCGCCTTGTTTTATTTTATCATCAAGAAGGGGCTCCCGAAGGAGGTGCAGAAGGCCTTGGACAAAATAGCTGGGATAGAAGCCAAGGGCTGGCCTGAAATACAGAGCATAATTGTGCACCACTGCAGGAGGATCAAAGAGAGAGAAAAGGAGATAGCACAAAAAAGGCTGGCAGACGAGGCTGTGGGAGATGGGGACACTACTCTAGAGATTGTAGAATGCGGCAGGGTATTTCCAGCCCATGGGGAACGAACAAGGGTGGGGGTGTCTACACCCAGGTAGCCCCTACATACTACCGATGGGAAGTGGGAGACAGCAAGACTACTACTGCTATAACAAACCTCAGTTACAGCAAGGACAGCAACCACCACCACAACCAATGGCAAGACAAAATGCAGTGGGAAGTGCAACCAATAATTGTTATGCAACAACCGTGGCGTGACTGTGATCGGAGATAATGTCTTCTCTGTGCCAGGGCAAGAAAGACATTCAGATTAGGACAGCCCACAGCGAACACTTGCGTGTCCAGTCCTATCCACCACCCTATGTGCAGAAGAGGTAACACTAGTGGGGGCAGAGATAGGAAATAAGCAGTTTATCTTTATGGTAGACTCTGGAGCAGAGAAATCATGTCTTATGGAAGGGCGGTTTCCGCTCTCAGGCAGGAATTTAGAGACGCAGGGGTTCTTACACTAAAGATCTTGATATAACGGTGGGGGGAAAATCTGTGCGCGCACCATTACTGTACCACGAAGACACGCCAATAAACCTGCTGGGTAGAGATTTGTTGAGCAAATTGAATATGACGATCTCTTTTAAAGAACGAGGAAAAGTGTGCTCAACACCAGGAGTATGCCCAGTACGAGCAATGTTGATGATCAGCACAGTAATGAATGAAGTTGTGGTGCGAGGGGTACCCATTGACATAAGCATGTTCATATATGGTATCAAGGTGTTAGCACGAGTGGTGCCAGAGATGACGAGAAAAGAATGGAGAACACCATCAGATTTCATATTCCGCCCAATTGCACACACAGACATTGGACCAGGCATGATAATGGCATGATAATGTCCATAGACACTGAGGCAGTTCAAGTATCCAGCAGACGTAATGTGGTCATAGGACTGGACGCGCAGGGGTGCGAGTGGAGGACTGTTTTATGCATAGACCCAAACATAATGCTACGAGATATAACAGAAGAGGAATTGTTCACTGATGGTGAGGATGATGGAGAAATAATAATGGAAATAAGCATACCATGTGATATTATGGTCCAATACAGAGAGGTACATAACCCATTGATGGCTAGCGTTAAAGCCCCACTGACTATATTTGAGGAAGACATGGCAAAAGTAGCACCTGAAATTTGGACCACCGGGCCCCACGATGTAGGGCTGCTGCATGAGGTGACACCAATAAAAATAAAACTCAAACCAGGTGCAATGCTGCCGAGAGTAAAACAATATCCCATATCAAAAGAAGCGGAGGAGGGAATTAGAGAGACCATAAATGCACTCCTGAAACAAGGCATCATAGTGCCATCAACCTCTACATGTAATACAGCGATTTTCCCGATCAAAAAAGCAAAGGGAGGGGCGTGGAGGATTATCCAAGATCTCCGCCCACTCAATGACGTCATTCAAAAAGAGTTCCCATTAGTGCCTAACCCGGCATGAATATTGTGCAGTGTGCCAAAAGAATCAACATGTTTTACTGTAATTCACTTGAAGAATGCTTTCTTCTCCATACCACTCGACCCAGGATCCCAGTACCTGACAGCGTTCACAATAGGGAACAACAGATATAAACACCGCCGACTCCCGCAAGGGTATTGTGAAAGCACCAGAATTTTTAACAGGGTGTTACGGGAAGACATTGGAAACATAGATGTAGAGAGCACCATCATTCAATATGTAGACGATTTGCTCATCTGTAGCCATACAGAAGAAAAGTGTTGAGAAGACTTGATAGCACTACTGAATGTGCTAGCTGCCAAAGGATACAAGGTAGACAAAGGGAAATTGCAATACTGCCTTGCCGAGGTTGTATACCTCGGACAGTTAATCTCAAAAGATGGGAAGCGAATACTCCCAGACAGAGCAGCTGCTATACGCAACATAATAATACCAGAAACTGTGAAAGACATGCAAAAATGTCTTGCCATTTGTAATTATTGTCGAGCATGGATCCTTGATTACGCGGCATATACACGCCCCCTACTACAAGCATTAAAAGAGGCACATTAGAATAGGGCGTCAATAAAATCGACGCATTAACTGATAATACAGTACTCGAAATTAAAATACCTCATCGCTGACGCCCCAGTCCTCGTGAACCCAGATCATGAGAGGGAATTTTTCTTGTTTTCACACTGCAATGGGACACTGATGACAGCAGTACTGACACAGAAGACATCACTAGGTCACAAACCATTGGCGTACTACAGTTTTAGTATATAATATATAATATATAATATACTCAGACTCAGCGTATGCAACTACCATGGTGCACTCAGGGCTGTCACGGTGGCGTAGAAGAGGATTCAGGAGGGCAGACGGTTCTCCAGTACAGCATGCAACATTGTTGAATTAACTGATAGATGCATTAGCAGTACCATCGGTAGTGGCAGTGGTGAAATGCCATGCCCATACCAACAACACAGACGCAATCTCATTGGGAAACGTGGCAGCCGACGCAGCCGCGTAGGAGGCCTCGTATTTCAATGTGACACCTACACTTGAGTGCATCACAAAAGCAACCACCACAGACCCACGAAAGGAAGCATACAATAATACCACAATAGCGCAGATAATAGAGTTACAAAAACGAGCGTCCCAAGAGGAGCAAGAACTGTGGAGCAAACAGGGATGTACACAATCAGCCACAGATCTCATTTGGAGACAAGAGACAACAGAAAAGGTTGTAATGCCCATGGAGTTACTAGAAATAGCATTCCAACAGTTGCATTTCTCCGGCCATGTAGCGAAGCAACACATTGCTGCAGACATTCAGGAACACTGGTTTGTCCCCAATTTACAAGAGCACCTGTCAAAATGTATTATAGAATGTATAACATGCCAAACATATAATTCTGGAATGACATTAAGAACACTGCTTGGTACCTTGCCCTGACCAACAGGACCATTTAAAGAGCTCCACATAGACTATGCTGATATAGGAGAGCGGTGTAATGGAGCAAGATATTTGATTGTGGTGGTGTGCCCCTCTTCAAGGTGGGTGGAAGCGGGCCTATGTCCCCACCCAGACGTGAAATGCGCGGCCAAGTTCCTCGTGCGGGAGGTGTTTTCACGAAGGGGGATATGCGATGTGATTAGATCAGATAACGGCCCACACTTTGTGAATGACCTCTTTAAGGAAGTGACATCACTTTTGGGGGTGAAGCACAAATTATGCTCAATTTATCACCCAATGGTGAATGGGGTGGTAGAAAAGATCAACGGATTATTGAAGAGTAAGTTGTCTAAATTATGTAACACATTGAAAAAGAACTGGGTTTATTGCTTGCCCCTAGCACTGTTCCAACTCAGGACGAAACCGTGTAAAGACCACCATTTGAGCCCCCATGAAATTTTAACTGGGAGGAGAATACACACACCAGTATCCCCGATTAGAAGAGCATCGGATGCACACAGGGCTGCCACAGTGCTGGGGGAAGAGTTCAAGTAATACCTAACCCAGTTAACAGGCGCAGTACGCAGCATAGCGCTAGAAATAGCGCCGCCTTTTACTGAAAATGTGATGACTGATGCTACTACACCGGCCACAGATAGTTCAAGCGGGTCACTAATGCCGGGGGCACATGTGTATGTCCGCAGCTTTGTGAGAAGGTGGAATTCACCCAAGTTTCATGGCCCCTACGAGGTCATTTATAGTACACCCACCGCGGTGAAGGTGAAGGGATTGAAGTATTGGGTGCACTTATCCGATGTGAGGAGGGCACACAGTAGTACAATCCCCCAGGAGGAGCAAGACAGCACTACTGGGACAACAAATGAGGTTGAAGGAAAATAATATACAGTGATAAAAATGATATGTATTTTGCTCTGCACAGCTTACTTCCTCCTTCTTTCTTTTCTGTCTCTTCCCCCCTCTCCTCTTCAATTGGCCAGCATATTGTCTATATACCTCACCTATCTCTCCCCCTCTATCTCCCACCTTCATCTTTTGATGGTTGTCTCTACAGCAAAAGTACATGAACAATAGAGTAACAGAACAAGCCTGACTGAAAATAATGATTAAATGTGAAGTTGAACAAGAATGTAAATATATGTATATATTGTGATGACTTAACAAATTTATATCGCCCCTCCAGGTGAACAATGGCCCAACGACCCACAATCGGAGAGAGCGAATTAATGTTAGATAGCGATAGGGTTGCCATTAGGGCTAAAAGTTTCAGTGATGTTGAATGCGTTTTGAAATGTGCTGCAATTTTTATGTCAGTAATGTTTTTTTTGCAGCTTGGTACTATACCCTTTTATCTCTTGTTGATGACATGCAAAGGGGGGGAGTGGGGCTAACATGATAAGAGAAGGATCGCAAAAGATATGGACTGGGGTGAAGACTATATGGCAGGAGTCACATGAAATTAATGTTAACAAAACAGATGGAATGCAACCCTCAGAATATATCACTGTGGGATCAACAAGTGTGTCAGTGTTACATTTCGATGTAAAAATGAGTAATGCTTATGGATATAAGGAATATGATGGAGATTATTATTGGACAAATGATTTAATTAACACTAGTATTAATGCACAGACAACCATACACCCTACCTCACAAAATATTGCCGCTACTGATGATGATACATATGCCATATTGAATAGTAATGATGCAACATGGGCTAGGATGTTTCCAATACATTACAAAAGGGTGAAAAACAATGATCAGGAAGGGAGGAGGAGGAGAAAAAGGGGGCAGGAGGGAAAAGATACGACATCTATCATGACCTGGGGTTAGATGAAATAGAAGATCCCGCCGCCCTGATCAATCAAATAAATGGTATTCTGACATGAGTGCCACGGCGAAGCAAGCAACAAATGAGAGCTGCTACGTCTGTTCACTCATCCCGCATGTATCAGGAACACCAAAAATGTTAGTACCACAGGAAGTGCCCTTGTCGGAGGCCCAATGTTTAATTCATCTGGTTTTATGCAGAATAAAGAGCAGATTCCAGGCGCACACTGTCACATTGGAAAAGCTGGAGAATGAGAAAACATGCACAAGCCGGCGCCAAGGAGTAATTTGCCTCGAGGAACCATTTCTTGTCATCAAGGGGACACGATTTGCAGAAAATAAATGGCACGAAGAAACAATACAATGCAAAGCCGAAGCGCTTCGAGGCCTACCAAATGACACTTTCCAATGGATAAAAGGGGCATGTGACCACATCTGGTCGCAACATGTCGCAAAGCTAACATGGGTCACAGCATTAGAAAAACCTATCAAAATACAAAAAGAAGTGCCATGTGAACTGTGTTTCCTTGGGGAAGGGAAAGTGAACATGGGGGAAGCAAGGAGATGTAACAAAACAGTGATAATTCCCGACATAAAGAAAGGCACAGCTGCACTAATGGACATGTATTGGGTTTGCGGCAAACAAGCTTACCTGCACCTCCCCGTAACGTGGAAAGGAACTTGTGCTTTAGCGACACTCCACACAGCCCTGATGGTAATACCAGAGAGCCACATCCAAGGGGCAGCAGAGCAATCGGCTGGCATATCGGAAGCAGAGAAATCGGCTGGCATATCACCAGCAGAGAAATCGGCTGGCATATCAGCAGCAGGGCAATCGGCTGAACCATTGGCAGCGCCCCAACTAATGAGAACAGAAGCTCCAGCATATGAACTATTGTCAGAATATGAACTAAAGAAAAGATTGACATGAAGTAAAAGATCCTGCAATTACATCTCATCCGAATCATCGAAACTCCTTGCTTAAATACCGCAGAAGTACAAGCTCTTTTCATCAGCAGAGACATTCTTTGCCTCACTTCTCGCCCCCTGGACTACAAGCACGATCAAACACCAAATGGTTGCAGAGCGTGCGCTGGGAGCTCATTCAATTGGCTAACGACACTGAAGAGGAGTTCAACGTGATAAAGATAGAGCTCCGTGCGTTTCGCCTAATGACAATGCAAAATAGATATGTCCTCGATCTCCTCACGGCGATGGACGGTGGTGTTTGCCGAAAAATTGGGGGGGGGCGTGTTGCACATTCGTGCCAACTGAAGACGCTGATAACGGGGCACTCTCCCATGTGATAAATGCAGTGCACAACTTAGGGGAGAGAATGAGAGCGGAAGGAGCAGCAGAAGAAAATACATGGTTTGACAATTTGTTCAGCTGGATAACATCATGGGTAAATGTAGCAATGAAAATACTGATCCCCATCATCGTTTTTGTGCTCCTGTTCATTTGTGTGTGCCAACTGGGACTACGGTGTCGTGAGAAAAGCATGGCAACCTCGACTATGATGATGGTGACAATGGGCCGACCGACAACGGTAGCTACCATGATAGATGCACAAATGCAAACAGGGGAATATACCACACCACAATACAGAATGACAGCAATTTACAGGCAATATGGGGATATAGTGGATAATTTGCATTAAACAACAATAAAGGAACCAAGAGAGTTGCAATGGTACCAAGAAGTATGGGTAGATCTAGATGGGGATGGAGGTATTTACTTAATGTGTACCCCAGATGAATATGCCAGAAGAGGAAATAGCCTTAGAAAAGTTTGCAGAGCTTGGATGCCAATAAAAGGTACCTCCGCGTGGGACGAGGCGGTGGCAGAGGTTGAGTACTACAGAAGGGAGAAAGAATAAAAAGTAGAAGTATTCGTTACTTTAGATGTAACAAAAGGGGGGAATGTGTGGGAGTGAGGGTCCAATGGGCCCCTCTCTACCATCACTTCTCAGTACAAAACTTGGACCAAGTGCCTCTGGTGGTGGGTACGCCCCTCGCCCTTATGCGATACTAACTTTTGGTTATATTCGCGTAGATGGGACCACCGAGCAGGACACAGGGCATCCATTTTCTGTACCCCCTTTCGACTCCATCTTGGTACCTAGGCCTCACTGCGATAGTACAAAATACATCTCTCCCTTTTGCCCGCTGCTGTAGCTCGGAGCACATGGCCCCCACCTTCGTCCCCACTCCAACTGGAAAACTCTGCGGCTCCATTCTCACACTGAGGCCGGAGCTGCTTGCAACAAATAATAAATGTAACACATCCCTTTTCCTGTGAGATCACTGTCCTGCATGTGAACCAACATGAGCCAAGCATATAGCTCGTCCATATCCACAAAAGTGTCCTTGCCCTCTTACCCTCGCCAGTTGAAACTTATTGCCATTCTACCCCTGTGTCCTTGCAAGGCATCACCTTCATGTGCCAGACTGCCAACCTCGCTATGAAGCCCACCCAACAGACCCCCCAACTAACATTAGACCCCTGTGCAGTATATCGTGCCCAATACTAACAAATGCCACATACCTGAGATTCTTGTGAGACTAACCCTATAGTTCAATGACAGTATTATAGTTGTCAAGGCCCTTAAACCTGTGACCTGTGTAACCCAAATGTGTAGATGGTATAAACCCTTGAGTGATTTGTATAACGACATGATACACTACTGAGAGTGTTTTGATCAACTGTTATTTAGTGCATGCATTACTCAGAATGTATTTTCTTAGCTTAGATAGTGACCACCGTGTTTCACATCGACCTTACCTTCACCCATCCGGAGCACAAATGTCTGACGTCAATCCTCCCACCAACCAAGCAACCAACCCGGAGGCAGAGATGATGCTCACGCCTAAGTCACCACCACGGCTGACCAATCCTGGTCCAACGTAGCATCATATGTTAAAAATGTAGATGTACTATATAAATGTGTTGTAACCTTGATGTGGTCCGGTCGTTCTCAGAGATCTAGATAAACTTTCCTTAAACTCTTGCAGCCTGCGCTTTTGTGCCTTATTCCCTGCCCAGGGAGTGTCTGTTTTATTCATTTTACACGTGTTAGTCAGGGTGGGCACAAACATTGGGAAGGAAGAGAGGGGTGTAAGTGCTGGAGTGCCCGTGCTTGTGATTGAGCAGTGGATGTAAGCGTTTGTTGTAGGAATTGCTTGTGAGATTTCAGCTGAAAATAAATAGTAAGTGTGGGCCTACAGTGGCATAGGCCAGTGGGTACCAAGGCAAGTGCTGTGGGCAGGCGGAGGCTGAAGGCAATTCGGTTTGGGAGGCCAGGGCCCCAAGGACACATAAGGCCCTGGTCTCCAATCTCAGCAACTGTGGGAGATACAAATACATATACAGTTTGCTAATGCCATGTAACCTCACAAAAGAGAAGAAGACAACAGGTAGCACTGTACCCCACTACAGTATCACACTCTTCCAATGTGCACAGAAAATGTATTAGACACTTGTGGGAAGATCTATTATCATTTGAAAAGGGAAGAACACGAAATACACTACAGTAGCCAATATGGTATCAAACCCTTCTCTTGTCAATACAACACATTGAATGCGGCACAGTCTCCTTTACCTTCTGAGGTCTCTCGTTTTATATCCGGGTCATCATGTCTCAAAGTTGGCCTGTTGATGGAGATGAGCTTTTGATGTGCCACAGGCCACTTCCTGTTGTAAAACCTATTGACTTAAATGTAAAGATCAGTGCCATTATATTGGACAGATACTGTGTTCAGAAATTAGCCAGTAGTAAAGGTGTACTTGGCAATCTCTCGCTTAGTTTAAAGTGCTCTATGGGCCATTGTCACCTCAGCAAATTTCAATCATGCAACGACTTATATTGCTCTGTTTTAAGTGGTGCCATGCCACGGCAGGGGTACATCTCAAGCAAGTCAATCCACACTCACCAGGAATGCCATTACTGTGACGCAATACACACTGCCCTTGATGGCTCTGGTCAGCGGAAAACAGTGGGCCTTGTCACTCCGTCTTGTGGGAATGGGTGGGTGAGGGGATAAAAGGAGTTGGCAGCTGTAGCTGAACAGTAGAGAGCCTGGTGCTGAGTAAGAGATGATCCATTAGGAAGATCATGTTGTCGCAGTGCATTAGATGACTTTCCAAATGCCTTCTTGATACAGTAATATCACCATTCTAAAATTAAAATAATGATGACATGCCTCTGTGTGTGTTACAGAATGTTATTGCTACGTGAGCTTGAATTCCATTTTGTATTATAGCCTTCAGCATGATATATTAGTCGGATGGCTCTCCCACGTTAGGGGCTGCAGTAGCGTCTGTTACACAGAAACACACAGGGAACATGTGTTGTGTGTAGGACATTTAGTTCTGGACCTGTTTCGAAAATCGAAAACAACAAGACCCACAATTGACTAGAAAAAAGCCAGGTCTAGATGAGCATCTCCGAAATAACATGGGGCATGCTGGCATGTCCAGTATGGTATGTTCTCATGAAAGTGGAGGCGTGTTTCAGTTCCAGTTGCAGACATTAAAGACCACTGCAAAATAGAGAGAATTGTTGCTCTTCTGATGCAACTAGTGTTTGACAACTCCTTTTTTATTTTATTTAACAGTTATTGTAGAGTGCTCACTTGCCCAAAGGCTGCAGAACACTGTGAGTAGCAGGTAAAGAATTAGTTTATGAAATGTGTTAATAAAACACAGGCTTTAAGATGTAGAAAGATAATATAACAAATAACTATAGACCTAGTCAAGATAGAAGAAACAGACCCTTAATTATGCACAGAAGGGCTTTGGACCAGGGGCAAGCAGCACTCATAATATCAGGGTCCTTGATCAATTAATTAATAACACCACAAGTAGCAAGGAAGATACGTTGCACATAGCGTTGTAGACTTTAGTATTTCTTTTGACCTAGTGGTGCGGGATATTCTATGTTCGAAACTTAAGGCTATGGATTATCCCAAGTGGATTTTGAACATACTAATAGCCCTACATAGTAATACTACCACCAAGGTACGACTTAATGACCAAGGTTTGATACAATTTTTACATGATACAATTGTGTTTGATACAATTACCATCAATATAGGTGTAAAGCAGGGTTGCGTAACTGCGCCTATGCTTTACAACCTATATATTGCTGACCTGTTAGCGTGCATGTCACTAAAGTCAAATTGTCCCCCTAAACTGGGTGAGACCCCTATCTTTGGCATGCTGTATGCAGACCATTTTATTTTATTTGATAACACGTTGTCAGGTATAAAGAGCATGCTGAATGAACTTCTAGTCTACTCTACTCAGTTAGGTCTCAACATCAATTTAGAAAAGACAAAAATAATGACAATTGCACGAAAGGGCCCAAGTCGGACTGGCATAGACACAGACATTGGTTCAATTGCAGTGGTGGAGACATATCCCTATTTGGGACTAGACTTTAAAATATTGTCTGACTATGAAGTCATGATAAGAAACAAAAAATTATGAGCAAAATTGCTCACCCTCCAAGCCTGTAAATTCTCGAAGGGTTCAGCTGGTTTTAGTATGGCAGGTATATTAAGACTGTATCAACAATGATTTGTACCTGCTATTCTCTATGACCTGGAGGCATTGACCATTCAAGATATAACATTGCTTAACATCTTAGAGGGCCATTATTGGCACACTGTGCTTGGTCTGGGACCATCCTGCTTGGTCCAATATCTGCACCTGGAACTGGGACTTACCTCACTGAAAGGCATGGCACTGCGTGCGCGAGGCTCCTTCTATTTGAAAGCACGAGCGGACCCTAGCTGCAAATTGCTTAGATTGACAGGGGATAATTATGAGATAGAGAGACATCTTCGGGGGCGAAACTTCAAAGAGTTGAATGAATCACTATTTGAGGAGATTGATTGTGCCTATAGAAAACTGAGCCACTTGCCCTATATCCATAAAAAAAAGCATTTGAGGAAAAATTGAACAAATGGGATTGGTGTTCAAACTCGGACCATTTGTCTAAATTGAGTGGATATGAGGCAGTCTCCCATGTTATACATAAATATCTAAAACCTCAGGCCTACTTACTCCTATGCCTGGCACATGAAGTGAGGCAGTTCCTATTAAGACTACGAACTAATCAGTTACTGCTTCTTACCATCACTGGACCTTGGCTGAAGGTTCCATATGAGTCTAGGCACTGTCGAATTTCCCAGGGTATAGGTGTACCTGAATGTTCTCGACACGTATTATCACTCTGTCCTAAATTAGGCTCTGTATACATGAGTGCATACGGGAAATGGGTCCATAATTATGGGACAATAATGGAGGAAGCCTTTTGGTATGCCTGCCTAAACTCTTAATCTTTAGGCCTCCAGCTTGCTCTTTTTAGGGTACGGTCACAAATAAAGCCTTTACTCCAGGTATAATTTAAATTAGATACTGGCATTGACTACCTGGTGGGCCCTTATATAGGGCATGAGTACTGGTTGGTGGGCACACCTCTATACCTCTACATTATTATACTGATGCTGTGATAAAATGAGATTGTGACTGTGCTAGTTAGTAATACTGTTCAATAAGCTTAATATTTTAGATTTTAGATTTTGTATTTTGTATTCTTTTGTACTCTTGTCTGTATTTATATTTATGGATGTGTCTGAAATGTATGAGTTGTGTAATATCCAATTTTTGGATTATATCAGAATAAAGTATTTATTATTATATTAAAGACCTCTGCTAAATGGAGAGAATTGTTGCTCTTCTGTTGCAACTAGTGTTTGACAACTCCTTTTTATTTTATTTAACAGTTATTGTATAGTGCCCACTTGCCCGAAGGCTGCAGGTAAAGAATTCGTTTATGAAATGTGTTAATAAAACACAGGCTTTAAGATGTAGAAAAATAATATAACAAATAACTATAGCGCTAGTCAAGATAGAAGTAATAGAACATTACAGAGTAAAAATAAACCATGACACAATAATATGAGGAAAGGCAAGTCTAAATATATATATTTTTTACTGCTTCGAAAACTTCAGTAGGGAGGGGGACAATCTCAAATAACGGGATGAGGGTTCCAGATCTGAAACACTGCAGTAGAAAAATCTGGTTCTGAACATTTTGTATGAGTACACGTTCTAATATCATATTTCAAAATGTATTTATTTTAGTTGTCTTTTGAGTTTACAACTACAATTAGGTGTTCTCTGTCTTTAATGTCATGCAGCCTAATTTGAATTGCAGATGAAAGTCCAATGGAAGCCTGTGAAGTTCAAATGAAATATGCATTACTATGATCACATTTCCATGTAGACAACACCTGTGTGTAAAACTATTTGTAGAAGGGTCAAGAAAATAGCAGTAAGGCCACACAGAAGTGCATTTCTGCCATCCATGCTTGAAATAATCGGAGCCAGAAATACTGATGGGAAATGTATGCTGTTGCTGTCTCACTACAGCAAGCTGATAGAAACAAGATTGTGTTGTTTTATGATATAAGGTCAGAAATTAAGAGATCAATCCAAAATAAAGCCCACAGTGTGTGCAGATAAAACAAGAGTTGCTGCAATATTTAAAGACATGACCAAGCCAACCAAGATTGAACATTTGACACAAAAACGAAGAGAAGTGAATAAAAGAAAATACAGTGTTCAACGATTCAGTTTAGGAAAAAGTAATGACAGCCAGATCTTCATTGCATGGAACCAGCCAGCCAAGAAGATGTCTTTTTTGGCAAAATCTTTGGGTGTTTTTGGTTGTCAACTATGTACTGATGGAGAAAGTGAGTAATTCCTTCCATCGGCTCTCCCAGCAGCCCCTTCGGGACATAGAATAGCAATGTTAAGATGGATTTCTGAACTCTGTCCTGGAGGGGCAGAGGGTCAGAAGGCCAGCCTAGTTTCTTGGAACAGGGTAACCTCTGGACAAGCCAGACCAATCAGGGTAGCGATGGCGGCGGTCAAGACTAGGTCTCAAGAGGGGTGAGGGTGACTGAAAGCCCGCAATGAGCACACAAAGCAAGGACACTTACAAATGTCTCCAAGCAGATGTTATATTAAAAATATAGACACATTTATTACAAGGCCTCTGTAACATTGACCATAGTAAAGAATCACGGTAAAACTCAAGTAAACCAACACAACACAATCAAATACAATATATATACAATTACCGAAGGGTCTAAAGAGTTAGAAGCACGAAATATGCAGACCACCTAGATGGGGAGGAAAACAGGCAGTGCAAGTAATCGTTAGACCCAGTTCGCCTTCAAGGCCACCTAACTAGAAGGAAGTCTGAGCCCTATGAAGAGTGGAGCCTTGTGCTCAAAAGTACCTGCACACACTGCTGCCAAAGGGCCAAGGGGAGTCTCTTCAAGGGAATCAGGCAGCTCAGAGCGGTGAACAAAGGAGGGCGAACAGATCTCCGCTACTCAAGCGCAGCCTCCACATGCGGGCAGAAGCAGAGCGCGAGTGCGAAAAAGGCGTGCTGTTTAACACAGCGAGGAAAAGCTACAGGCTACTGCAGGAGGGCGACCGGTTCCTAGCGTTGCTACTCACCGGTCCCCGATGCAGGCAGACCCAGGCTTCTCCGCGTCAGTTTCAGTGCTGGCAGGTTCAGATATGAGCAGGGGACGTCTCGGCGTCGTGCAGATTCCGCGGCAGCAGAAGTTAGAGTTGAGGATGTCCCAAACGCAGTGAACCCGCACAGATTGTTACCACAGCAGGGCAACGAAGCGGCTGTGTGTATTTCAGCCCAATGTACACTTCTCCCTTCAGACCTGGGAATGCCAAGTGTACGAATCGTGTGAGAGTGTCAAGGACTCGGAATACAGCAGCAACCTGACGGCGGTGACAGAGCAAGACTCCTGGGTAAGCTGGTCAGTCCACTGGATGGCCCAGAGACGCTTCCGAAGGCTTACGTGCAGGGGATGATGAAAATGCCGAGAATAGTTGTTCCCACTATTCCAAAGGGTCGAAGTACCAGTACAGGCCTTCTCGTTCGATCAGAGGCAGAATGGTTTCACAGGGCGACAGCAGTGCAGAGGAGCAGTCCTTCAGCGGGTCACCAGTGATTACTAGGTTCAGCCTCTTAGTTGCAGGATACTTGGCTCCTGTATCCATTGTTCGTGAGAACTCAGGAGATCGACCTGGTAGGGGTGTTTCCAGCCTCTTCTTATCCAGAGTTCCCTTTGCGCCAAAGCAGAGAGGACCCAATGGGATATCTGCTCACAAAACACTCACACCATACGTGGACCTATCACGGACCACGGTGGTCCCAGGCATTCAAGACACACTAGACTCTCTGGCACCCAGAATGTGTATTGGGACCAGACATCCCAGCCCACATCCTGGAGGCACACACAAGGCATGCAGAAGCCCACAAAAGCATCTGTGTTTCGCGGGAAAGTACATGCCCAAATAAGGATGGTCCCGGGTCGGCTCGACCTGGGGAAGGTGAAGGGGCAAGACGGTCAACGGACAGGACAAAGAACCTCGTGGCATGGTCATTTTTGAAGCCAGGCCACTCATTTTGGCCAAATGCGAGAAGCGTGGTTAACAGGGCAAAAGGGAGTTCAAAACACAAAGAAACGATCGCTGCCACCAGTCTTGTCCATGACATACTTGCACAGTTCGTTATAAATCCATCGAGAGTTACTAGGGCCTGTAGAATGACTAGAGACCCAAGAGCGTGGTAATGTAAGTTACGGTGCACTCTTGTGCCATGTTGCGTGAAAGCTTCAACATGAGAAAAGAACTATGGAAAACAACGTTTCCCGGTACTGATTGTCTTAAGGGCATGTCAGTTTCCCCGTAAGAATGGAGTGAAAGCCCAGAGGAGTGCGGCGGAAGGCTGCGCTTCTCTGGCAAAGTCTAGATCTGGGTGAAAACAACAGCAAAAAGTTTAGGGGTTGCCACATGGAAGGAACATTACCTACAATTAAGAAATCTTTCCTAACAAGCACGAGTAACAGTTTTAACCCATAGGGATCATGATACCATATGGGAATACAGGTGCCATATTTAGCAATTGGGAACATCGTTCCAGAAGTGATAAAAACCACTTCAAGAATCAACACCAATGCCACTATAATTCCAAGAAGAACACAGTGATCAACAGTTTCAAAACCCGCTGAGAGATCCAGGAGAACCAACAAACTATCACCTTCCCATCGTGCAGCCCTGTCGCATCATCCACCATCTGCATAGAGGCCAACACAGTGCCATAGCCAGAGCACAAGGTACATTGATAGTCTCCAAGAAACGTGTGAGTTGAGAGAGGGACTTTCAATATTGTGGCAACATGTCTTTCAAGGCACTTGCCTAGGCAAGGCAGAGGTGCAATCAGTCACAAACTAGGAAACAGCCTGATGGATTCACATCTTTTTTTTTTGTTAATAAAGGCTCAACCTCAACAACCTATAGATTGATGGGAAAATGCCCTCATCCTGAGAAGCATCAATTACCAAATGCAAAGGGGCACAAAGACTTTGGCCGAAGGTTAAATGAAATTAGCAGGTACAGGATAATTATTATCAGCTGCTGGTTTCATTGAATTTATAAACATTGATGATCAAAGAGGAAACAACAATTCATCCCACAGAGGGACCTTATGGTAACAAGATTGAACCTGCATGGGTCGAATTTTAAAATGTGTAATAATGAATTTTCCTGCTGCACTTCCAACCCAGAAGACATTATGACTCAGAAATGGGATTAACACACTGATTCACTTTTTCAAAAGAGCTGCTCGGATGGTTCATTGTGGACCCAATTTGATTTTAAATGTAAACAGTTTTGACTGATTTCAGGTTAGATTGATAAGTGTAACTAAACGCTTCAGGGAAGATTTGGTATCATATTTGTAATTTTTCACTCCACTTTTATTATTTCCTTTTTTGTCTCTTCATGACTTCAAAATACCAGGAGAAAGACATTTTACTGCAAATGAATTTCAGCATTTAAGAAACGATTTAATGAACAACCTGTATAGCAATTTCATGGTATCGAATAGCTAGCACATGTGCACCAACCTTAGAATTTCAAACAGGTTCTTAACAAGCAGATGAAAGCCAACGTACACATTGATATTGTCACGAGTGAGTGCCCTTTAAGACACCTCACTCGTGAGGTGGACGTCACAGGCGGATGTGACGTGGTGAGGGGCGGGGGTGTGCGGGGCAAGGACTGGCCCGTTAGGAGAAGAATAAAGAAGTCATACTCCACTCTGCTGGCTCCTGTCCGTTATTTGGGGCCCTCTGCCCCTAACATTTGGCGAGGAGGATTCTCCCTGGTGCCAGCGGTCCAGGATGCGGGTTTGACCCTCAATATAGAAAAGTGTTGGTTCAGCAAGGCGAAGCTGAAGTTTTTTGGCCACATCTTCTCAGCAGATGGCATGACTCCGGACCCAGACAAAGTGGCGACCATCTTCCACCTCGATAAGCCTTCCCAGATTGCCGACGTCAGGTCCTTTCTGGGGATGGCGGGATATTGTGCCCGGTATATCCAACATTTTGCTTCCATCACTGAACCCCTCAGGCGTCTGCTCCAAAAAGACACTCCCTTTGTATGGTCTGAGGAATGTCAGGTAGCATTTGATACCATCAAACACTCTCTGACAGAGGCAAGGAGGCTAGCATATTTTGATCCCGAATGGCATACTGAGATAGTGGTGGACGCGAGTCCGGTGGGGCTAGGTGCAATCTTAGCACAAACCAGTGGACAAGACACTCACCCGAGACACATTGTGGCATACGCCAGCAGAGCTCTAGCTCCGCCTGAATATGCGTATTCCCAGGCAGAAAAGGAAAGCCTGGCAGCCGTCTGGGCGTGCGAACATTTCCATAATTTCATCATCGGAAAAAAATTCACACTAATTACTGACCATCAGGCCTTGTTATCGCTGTTTGGCAATCCTCGCACGAAAATGCCCCCCAGGATCGAAAGATGGGGCATCCGCCTACAAGAATATGATTTTGACATCGTTCATCGGCCTGGGGGCGAGCACAACCCTGCTGATTACCTCTCCAGACACCCAGCGGGCAACCACACTCCAAGACAGGGCGATGCGGAATACATAAGCTATGTCACTGCCAATGCACTACCGCCCGCTGTATCCATTGACACCATTGCGACCGCGTCTGCTGCTGACCCGACGATGGCACTAGCGATCACAGAGCAGTCCAGAGCCACCCAGGAGCATCTGACAAGATGAGATGGAGCGTCTGGCGAGAATACACGTAGAACTGGCAGTCCAAGACAACTCCATTTTGCTGCGAGGATGTAAGATAGTCGTTCCTACCTCACTGCGAGCAGCAGTCATCAAAACGGCACATGAGGGACATCGAGGTGCGGAGAACACCAAACGCCAGCTGAGGTGCAGCGTGTGGTTCCCCTTCATGGACGATATGGTTGACCGGTGGGTAAAGAACTGCACAGCATGCAGATGCACAGCAAAACCAGAACCGCCAGTCCCACTCAAAGTCATGCCAATCCCTGAACATCCCTGGGAGAGAGTGGCGGTCGACTTCTATGGGCCACGGGAGGAAGGAGACTACCTACTACTATTCATCGATGAACATTCAAGATTCCCTATAGCAAAACGTGTCAAGTCGACAGCATTTGCTCATGTTGCAGCAACATTTGATGAAGTCTTCAGTGAGTGGGGAATACCAGAGACTTTCAAGTCAGACAATGGGGCCCCGTTCAGTGGTCATGAATTTGGGGTGTTCGCAAAGCGCATGGGATTCCGTCACCAAAGAGTAACCCCGAGATGGCCGCAAGCCAATGGAATGGCAGAAAGGTTCATGGCGTCCATTAAGAAGACCATGCAAAGAGCACGCCTGGAAGGAACTGACCCTCATCAAGCGCTGTGCAGAATGTTGCGTGATTACCGCAACACGCCTCATGAAGCCACTAATAGGACTCCAGCAGAGCTCATGATGAAATATCAAGTGAGAACTAGGGTCGTCACCAACCCAGCGAGGAAGCCCAGAGTAGATCAGGAAATTATCAGAAGGGATGAAGCCGTGAAGGAGAAAGCTCGCAAACAGACTGATAGAAGAAGGAGAGCACGTCCCAAGGAATTCCAAATTGGTGATGAAGTGTGGGTTCAAAGGGCCACGATGAAAAAAACTGACTCGCAGTTTGCACCAGAACCACTCCAAGTAGTGGCTGTGGAAGGAACAATGATCACTGCCACTAATGGAGAGCAGGAAGTAACCCGCAACAGCTCAAGGTTTAAGCATGTTATGCAAGAGACAGAAGAAAGATCACCACAAGAAGAAGATGACCCAGCTGAAAGAGACAGTCAAGATGAAACTTGGGTCCCCCTCGGACCACAGGTCCAGCGCCAGGTGTACCCTGATGAAGACACTGGCGGCGGCTCTGACCCTGAGCCGCGAGGCAGACCCCAGAGAAATGTGAGGAGGCCTCCCAGGTTAGTGGAGGAGTGTTGATAGCGTTGCCACTTGGCCAAGTTATGTTATGTGAAGCGAGTTTTGCAAAGGTGACTTGAAAGGACATTTTGTCCGGGGGTGTTGTCACGAGTGAGTGCCCTTTAAGACACCTCACTCGTGAGGTGGACGTCACAGGCGGATGTGACGTGGTGAGGGGCGGGGGTGTGCGGGGCAAGGACTGGCCCGTTAGGAGAAGAATAAAGAGGTCATACTCCACTCTGCTGGCTCCTGTCCGTTTTTTGGGGCCCTCCGCCCCTAACAGATATCATCTTTAACCAATCCATTATTCATTTCCTCATAATATATAATGGAGGCATATATGTAATTCGTAGCACTTGAAAAGATATTAACAGCAGACACACTAAATGCCCATCGCTTGTGAAGTGTAGGAAGACTTCAGCGATTTGCCAAGCCTCAAGAAATTATGTCAGAAGCAGGCACGATGTCACCATGTGAAGAGGTGTGAAATCAACTCCTAGGTGTGAACTATACCAAGGACTCCAACCTGGTAATCATCTCCCCACTACCTTCTTGCCTCACCTCCTCACCCCATTCTATTATTTTAGATCTGTCTCTGAAATTGACCCTTTTCTGCAAATTCACTGGACATCTGTCATGGAACTGGCCTCTTGCCTAGTCTCGAAGAAACCCATATGTTGGCTACACAAGCACTCTACTAATTGGAAAAGCATAACACCCTTGCTTTCTTGGTTCACTTGTTCCTTCTATGTCCATTTCCCTGCCCCCATTAGTGTGATGGAATTTTGTATAGATCAAAGACCTCACATTCTCGCTGGAGAAAAACCCTTAGTGACATAGTTCCTTTTGGATGTTTTGGTCAGCAGGCTTCTATATTTATAACTTACTTGCTGTACCACTCAGTCTTTCATGTGGAGGTACCACCCAAATGGTGATCAACGGGTGTTTTGCATCACAGGCCCTTTGTTGGGGACTAATGATTGGATTCTTCTAGGAAACATTATTTCAGTGATACTCCATGTCTAAAAGAAATTGAAACAGTACATTATTGAATGCTTATAACTGAGACAATTGTCCTCTTGAAAGTTTTCTGGATCCTTTTTAAAAATGTTTAAATGTATTTATTATAATACAACCTACAAAAAATGTGGCTTTATATAAACATTTTTTAAATGTGTCTGCCCTATAGCACCAGAAATTATTAGTTCCTTCTCCTCAATGGTTTGGTGTGTTTTAATTGTTTTGTTCGGGGATAGCTAGCTCTTTGGTTGTAGCCCCTGAGCTTCTATCTGGGACTACAACCAAAATACCCGGCACTATAGCTCACCCAGCTGCACCCCCAGTGACACCACTGCTTGCCACAAGCCATTCAGCTAAGATGGTGGGTTTTTGACTGACAGGCATGCCAAGATTACCCCCGCTCTCTGGATTCTAGTACCACAGACTTTAAATAGTCTCCAGCCTTACCAGCCGCGTCCGTCCTGCTCCTTATTGACCTCCTCAGCCAATCAGAATATGATATATAGCTACTGAAGGTGAGGACCTTCCAAACACTCTGGCTTCAAAAGCAGGCAGGGAAACCATAACGGGGCAACTCGTCCCACATGTCCCTGCTTTAGGTCGTTCCCCCCCGTGCAAGAAGAACCTGAAGACGGCAAGCAATCAGGCATCTCTTCACACATTTTTCCACCTTCTGTTTAAATATTACAAACATAAAAACATATTTGAATCCCAATGTTTATGATGGTTTTGTCAATTTTTACTTTTGTTTTTTTTCTTCACCACCACAAATCCAAAACCTATATTGTTATTGACAATTTGGGCCATTATCCCGCAATGACCCCTTCCTTCCTCCCTTGGTCTGTAAGGCTTTATTACATTGCATCACCAGGTCTGGTGGAAGTCCTAGTCCTGATTTCCCTACCCTTTCAAAAGCCTTCATATTCATGGGCTGTTTTTTGGTTCTGTTGCAGGATTGACCTCTAAAAGACCTTCCCTTGCAGTGTTAAAGGTTACGGTTTGTTTTTAATTCTTTTCTGCCAGGTAAGGGGTTCCAGCAGTCTGGTGCGGCATACTGTCCTGTTACCCCACTTCCCCACACTACTGGCCATATACAAGAGTTGTCACAACATCGCACTATTTTGCAAAGGTTCTGTTTGTCATTACCACCCTTTCTGCTGTCTTGTGCGACGCAGGTGCGCAGGAGACAAACGGGTCAGAACGCAGAGTGTTAGCATGCAGCGCAGCCATCGACCAGCAGCGTCTGCAATGTAAGACGGGGCGGACAGGGACAAAGCAATTAATGCGTCCGACTAAACTGCCCCACTCGTGCTTCCTTCCATTTCAATGCAAATTTCACCCTGATTTGTTTCTACGCATTCATTAGGCTAACCTGCACGCTGGTAGTCATAATTTGTTTTCTGCAGTCTTTCAAGTTGTTTCTCTGCTTCTCTGTTGCATCTGCTGCATTTTTCCCCATCTAGGTGCTTGTTTAGGCCTCAGTCACTGTTTCCCTGCATTCCGCTGCTTGTCATGGCATGCTTGTCATGCTCTCCTGGTTGAGCTAAGCCTGGTCGGCTCTCATCGCATTCTCCTGGCACTGCCTGTTGCTGCTGTTGCTTTGTCTTACTCTGTGCTCCGCTGTTGCATGTTGCTCCCTCTTTTTACCCCAACCCCATTCCCATATCCCTTCCTTGTGCACCCTGTGTGGGGTAGCTCTGTGCAGTGCTTCTTTCTTTCTATTCTTCTCCTCTCGTTTACCCTTCTCTTCCTTCTATCACACCTGCTATGGTTCTCTCAATTTCCACCATCTTCTCTAACTGCTTTTCTATCTCCTATCCTACTCTTCTCACTAAGCCTGGAGGGAAGACGCTCAAGAAGGACACCCTGGTCTCCAATCTAGGCCTTCCCATTGCTCATATCTATGTCAGTCCCTCTTCCAGACAGACTCTCACCAAAATCCTCTTTGTTGTTCCTTCGCCTGAACTATGGGCCCTTCAAATAGTCGCTTTTCTCTCTCCTTCCTCCTCCTGTCCCATTAATGGTGGGACCCAGTGGGAGGTCCTCATGCCCCCCTTGCAGTCTTCCAGAGTCATCATCAACGTATATCTAAATGGCACTGTCATTGTCCAGGGCCCTCAGCCCAATCTCCTACTATCTGATAGGTGCTTCCCCCGCCTCATCAACTTACTTTCTTTTCCTGCTATTTCTTCTACCACTTCTCCGGCTCCTCTGCCTACTCGTTCTTATACCACTCTGGGTCCCTTGCCATGCACTAACTCTTTGGTTCCTCAGCCACCTCTGTCCTCCATCTCTCTGCCCCCTCGGTCACCACTGTCCTCCACCTCTCTGGCACTCTTGCATCCACTACCTCTCTGGCTCCTCTGCTGCCTCCTCCTTCCACCTCTCCAGCTACTCTGCCACTTCCGATGGGGGCTACTCTCCCCTGCAAACTCCAGAAGTGTTTGAAAAGGAGCAACCTGCTCCATGTGGCTACTCTCAACTCTCGCTCTGCAAACACTCCTCTGACATCTGCTACCTTCTTTAACTCCTGGACCTGGATGTTCTTGTTCTTACCAGGACATGGTTCAAGGTCAGCTCTCTCACAAGTTTTGACACACTCCTCCCCGAGGACTACACGATCCTCTTTGATCCCAGGCCCAATAGGCCTGGAAGCAGAGTGGCTCTGATATTTCCTCAGTGGTTTCCTGCTTTCATTATCCCCATTCTGACCTATTCCTCCTTTGAATGAATGATCTGCAGGCTCTCCATCTGTCCTGGCCTCTTTCTGACCTTGGTCACCATCTACAGGCCAACTGGCCTGGTCACCCTCTTCCTCTCTGAATGGGCTGACCTCACCTACTCACTCCTATCCTTTACCTCCCAGCTTCTCCTCCTTGGGCTCTTTTGCAACCTATGCAATCCTCTCTTTCCCTCTCCATTCTACCCTCTGGTCTGCCGTACTCTGCCAGCCACACCTTGGATGTTCTCATCTCTTCAGACATCCCGCCTCTCCAATCCTCCCATTACTCCTCTCTCCTGGACTGACCACTTTCTTCTCTCTTCTCACTTGAAGCTCCCAGTCCCTTTGTCAAAGGCCCACCTAGCACTGCCACCTGCCTTTGTGGTCATTCGACCTATGAAGTGAGTGTCAGTGGCTGTCATTGCCTCCACTTTCTCCCCTCCACCTACTCCTGCATCTGACTCCCATCCTGACAGAGCCCTTTCTAACCTTCACCTTTTCATCTCTAACACTCTGCATATCCTTGTCCCTGCTATGAGGATCTCCCTGAAGCCTGCCACCAAGTGCAATTCTTGGCACAACTCTGATTTGGCTGCTCTGAAATGTAAGTGCAGAGTAGCTGAACGGAAGATGGGAGATTCAGGCGCACCCTCTGACAAACTGGCCTGCCTCTTGCTGCAAAGGCAATACAGACTTTCCATCTTCTCTAAGAATAGGGTCCACATTCATGTGTGCATCTCTGCGGCCTCTAACAATACAGCCACACTTTTCCGAATCTGCAAGGAGCTGGCCAATACTACTGCATTATTGTCCTCTTGTACACCCACCCAGGCCCTCTGCATGGCTTAGGCTACTCATTTCACCACTAAAACCCAGGGCATCCTGTCTGCACTCTCCACCACTTCTCATCTGTCTCTCCCCACCCCTCTCAGGCCTGCCTTGGCTGCCCCCTTCCTCTCCTTCTCTGCTACTTCTTTCCTGTAACACCTGAAGATGTTTCTAGACAAGTCTGGTCAATGAAAGTCTCATCTAAACAGGTGACCCCCCTGCTCCTCCAGAACCATCAAGGACATCATTGGTTCTCTCGCTCCAGCCTTGGCTTATTTTTGCAATCACTCCTTCACCACTGCCTCTTTCTCCTCTCTTCTCACCTTGTGCACCCCATACTAAAAAAGCCTTCTGTTGACATCTCCATTCTGGCTTGCTATCGCCCGATTTCTATCACTCCTTTCCTTGGCAAATTCCTGGAGAAGTTGGCTATCTCCCAGCTAACCCTCCACACTGAATCTGTTGGTTGTCCCCATGACCATCAGTCCAGCTTCAGAGCAGCTAGAGGCTCTGCACTCTAATCACAACTCTAATTCTCCCTCTGTCCTCATTCTCCTTTACCTTTCTTCTGCTTTTGACATGGTCAACCACAACATCCTGACTACTCGCCTCCGTGAGACCCTTGGCATCACAGATCAGGCTCTGGCTTGTCTGACCTCCTTTCTGCTGGAACGACCCTCTCAGGTTCAGCTTGGTTCCTTTCTCTTTGCCACCTCTCTCTCCACATGTGGTGTTCCCCAGGACTCTATCCTCTCACCCTGGCTTCTCAACATCTATCTGGCCCATTTGGCCCTCCTGATCTCTACCTTCACCTCTAACTTTCAGTGTTATGAGGATGGCACGCAGCTCTCTTTCAGGCTACCCTCGGCCTCCTCCCCCTTGCTCATTCCTGACTGTCTATCCTCTATTCAGTCATGAAGTAAACTCATGACTAACGATCTCTGGCTTAATGACAGCAAGACAGAGTTCCTTCTCATCCAGTCCCCTGCTCCTGCATTGCCCTCTCTCACTCTGGCTGGCCTCCCTGGGCCCTCTGCCCTCACCCTCTTGTGAGGCAAAACACCTTTGGGTGATCTTCGACTCCACTCTCTCCTTCTCTCCACACACCACAGACTTTGCCAAGAAATCCCATTTCCAGTTGTATCACCTCAAAGGTATTATCCCTTTTCTCACCTTTCCCCAGAAGCTTGCTGTCTCCAGAGCCCTGGTTCTCTCTAGGCTGGACTACTGCAACAGCCTCTTTCTCAATCAGCCTATCTCTACGCTTGGCCCTCTGCCACTCATCCAGAACAGGACCGCACGACTAATCCTTCGCCTCAAGCCCAGGGATCACGTCTCTCAGGCCCTGAAATCCCTCCACTGGGTCCTGGTGGCTGCAACTATCAATTGTAAGACCCTCTGCATTGTCCACAAGACTTTTGGGGCAGTGGCCCATACTAACTTCAACTCTCTCTTCCTTAGAGCCTTCCACCTAGAGCCCTTTGCTCGTATACTTCTAACTCTCTGTGGGTCAGTCACTTCTCCAAACAGAGATTGGGGGGTAGAACTCACTCCTCTGCAGGTGCCTTCCTCTGGAATGGCCTCCCTGAGTCTTTCTGTCTTGAGCCAGACCTCCTTACTTTTCAGAAACTCCTCAATACCTACCTTTTCACCTCTTCTTTGTCTCTCTCCCTCTACCATGATAACCTTCCCTTTCTTCTGCTCCATCTGCTGATTGGCTGCCCGGTAGTCCTCTGAGACTTACAGGACAGCAGCCCCCCCCGACCAGTTCCCCTGCAACTGCCGCCTGTCCCTACTTGCACTATCTCCTGGCTAACCTTTCACTAACAGGCTGGGATTGCACCTTGTAGTCCCGGTATTACCCAAATTGTTCGAACACAATTGTTTGAATGACCCAATTGATCGAAAGTCAAGGGTCCGAATTGACCTTTGCAGAATTGAATGCATATAACCAAGTCTCGAGGAACAAAAAACAAGGAGGAGCAACCGCCTCAAATGCCGCACAAATGGACAAAACAGACAGACAAACACGCTCTGGGACAAAAAACTGATGATAACACCAAGTAATGCACCAGACATGTCCATTATTAATTTAACATCACGTAATTTCTCGTTAGAAGAACAAAATGTGCTAAAACTTGGTTTGAATTTTTGTCCCTCTGCCCCTTACAATTACGCAGAAACAAGAATTGATTTTGATAAATATATGCGCAAGATACGCCTGAAGAAATTTTTCGCCTCCAATCCATCAAAGGCAAAAGAAGATGAACCACGCATTGGCTATACACCTTTGGCCATAGAAGATATGAATGTATTGAGAGATCTCATCCATTTGGAAACAGAATGGCAGGAAGATGAAGACATAAGTGACCCACAATGGGAGCTTATGAACATCAGCACTGATTGGCCCTGCAAAAGCGATCTTAAACTAAAATCACGTTTCAACCCCATGTTTAATCCTGGCGGCAGCATTGAAGCCTTCCAGGATTTGGTTATCAACGATCTTAAAAAATTCAGAAAAACAAAAAGCGACTTCAAAAAGAATTTCACCTATCGAGAGGAGGAAACTCTGTCTAAAATATGTGCATTGGAAGATTATGTCTTCAAACCTGCTGATAAAGGTACTAACATAGTTATAATGAATCGGGAGGATTACATTGCTGAAGCTAATAGACAATTGAAAGATCCTAAATGTTACAAACTATTGGACAGAGACCCCACGCCAGAGATGAATGATAAACTTTTTGATTTATTGATGAAATGGCAAGAGAAAGGATTACTGGAAGACGAAATGTGCAAATATTTACATCCAAAGTTTCCTGTAATGCCTACTATTTACTTTCTGCCTAAGGTCCATAAAAACAAAATCAGACCACCAGGGAGACCTATTGTGACACTATGCGGGGCACTACTTGAAAATGTGTCCAAACTAGTAGACGAAACTCTAATCAAGTTTGTCACCAGTTTACCGTCATATTTACGAGACACAAAAGATTTCCTTAATAAAATAGACGGTATACCATGGGAAAAACGTATCTACTAGCAACATTTGATGTGGTGTCGTTATATACATCAATAAAACACACTGATGGTCTGAAGTCATGTGAGTACTTTCTGAAAACAAGATCATTGAATTATTTGGAACACACCAAAATGATTTTAGAGATGATCAATATTTGCTTAACCAACAACAGCTTTCTATTCAACAAAAAATTTTACACACAGTTGCAAGGAACAGCCATGGGCACAACATTTGCTCCCTCATATGCAAATTTAACAATGGGGTGGTGGGAGAAGTTTATAGTTTGGGTTCCCCCCAATAGCCACCATACGGACAAAGTTATCCTTTGGTTGCGCTATATAGACAATCTATTTGTAATTTGGGATGGAACAACTGAAGAATGGTTGGAGTTTGTGAAATCACTCAATGTCAATGAATACAACCTGCAGTTCACTGAGTGCCACAGCAAGACTAATATCGTGTATTTAGATATTCTTGTAACTGTAGCGGCAGATGGACTAGTTACTGAACTTTATTGCAAACCCACCAGCTCCAACACTCCTCTGCATGCAAAAAGTAGTCATCCCACAGCCCTGAAGTGGAGTATCTCCTATGGCGAATTTATCCGTATTAGGAGTAACTGTTCACAACTAGACACTTATGATAAGATCTGCAGAGATATGGCCCAGAAATTTCTACAAAGAGGTTACACTAAAAAAAGTACTGGAAAGAGCGTACATTAAAGCGCGACAAAAGGATCGCTCCACTTTACTGATATCCGAAACTCAGAGAGAGATTGCAAAGGAGGAAACAGATACCCGACTCATTTTGACATTCAGTAAAGCTTCCAAACATATTCGCCATATTATACACAAACATTGGCATGTACTCAAACAAGATGAACATTTGAAGAGTATTCTAGATTCAAATGTTAATATTACATTCAGACGTTCAACTTCATTGAAGGATAATCTAGTATCCAGTTACATGAGTCCGAAAACCCCACAAAGTACCACGAGCTGGTGAAATGCCAACTTAAAAGGCTTCCAAAATTGTGCAAAGTGTAAAGCTTGTAAATTTGCTAGAAACATCAAAAACTACCTACATCCAGTTCTACAAAGAAATGTGACCATAAAATCCAGGATCACATGTGAAACAGAATATGTTGTGTATGTGCTCACATGCCCATGTGACAAATGGTATGTGGGGAGTACAATCGGCAAATTGAAACTTTGAATATTGCAACATATAAGAGCTATCAAAAATGTCGATCCTACATACCCTATGGCTTTGCATTTCCAAGAGAAGCACGGAGGCAGACTGGAGGGTTTTGAATATTTTGGCATATACACAGTTCCAAAAACAGCCAGAGGTGGTAATCGAGAACTCTCTCTCAGACAATCTGAAACCAGATACATCTTAGACCTCGAGACTAAGAAACCCAAAGGCCACAACCTAGATGAAGAATTGCATACCTTTCTAGGCACATAATAATTTTTCCAAAGAAGACCTTAATCTTTCCGGATTTTATGGTTGGCCTTGCTCTTCGATAAGAACTTAATCTGCAGAGATTATATTGATAATCATTATAGTATGCCTAATTTTTCCTCCTTTTCCTCTTCCCCCTGTCTATCCCTATATATAGATAAGCTTTGTTTGACAAATACAAGTTTACATGTGGCTGTCATGGAGAAATGTTTTTCACTAGCATTAAGGATAGAAGGTCTATCAATTTAAGAAACGTTTTCATATTATATAAAAGCATTGAATGAATTTTAGACCAACTTCTCTCTTTTTCTATCCCTTTTTTTGTTATCTTCTCATTTTTAACATCTTTTTATATTCTTTTCCTCGTTCCTTAATGGGTAAACACAGAATAGCTAACAGTCGATAATCCTGTCTCATTGGTTTCAGTATTGTGCTCGTAAAGTCAAAATGTTATTTTTTAATTAGTGAGCATTAACTACGAGATAAATGTAAAGCACTAATCACTTTATTGATCTCTGTACTGGGAGGCTCACTTTGAAGCTGCTAATGTACATTGCACTTTACCAACAACGTGTTGGACGAGCTGGTTGCTAAAGGCACTGACACTTTATCAATAGCTGCTAAACATTGCAGATTTGCACAGTTATTCATAACGTTTGCATTGTCTCATTGCTTTAAGGTATGGTTTTAGTATTGTGCTCTTAAAGTCAAAATGTTATTTTTTAATTAGTGAGCATTAACTACGAGATAAATGTAAAGCACTAATCACTTTATTGATCTCTGTACTGGGAGGCTCACTTTGAAGCTGCTAATGCACATTGCACTTTACCAACAACGTGTTGGACGAGCTGGTTGCTAAAGGCACTGACACTTTATCAATAGCTGCTAAACATTGCAGATTTGTACAGTTATTCATAACATTTGCACTAGCACTTTAACAACAAATTATGTTTATACTACAGATCTGCACAGTTGATATACATAAGAATTTTAAAGAGTTAATTCCAATACATGAAAACCACAGCAAACAAAAAAATGAGATGCACTAAGCACTCTATTTTTAACATTTGAGCATACCCATAAACACACAAAAAAAAAACCCCTAACCGGGGAGACTTATATATAATAAAGGTCACAATAGGTTAATTTAAAACATGGACACAAATTGAAAATGGGCATTCACTAAAAAGCTCAATATAAATGTGGGACGTTTGCAAATGTATTGTGCTGTACATTATGTTTTATGTAGTAACCTTGGCACTACAGTTATGCCTTAAATGCCACATTGGTTTGTTTAAACAGGTAATAATTGTCAGAGCAATTTGCATACTTGTTGCACTCTAGATTTAAAATGCAATGAATGGCAGAGAAAATGTAATTTCAAATATGGCCGCCGCTTTTGACTAGGAGATTATGTGTCATACATTACGACTCTCTATCCCGAAATCATAGAGAAACTGTTAGGCTTATAGTCCATTTTCTGTGTTTTTTACCCCCAACGTGAACAAGCGGTTTGTTGCCGCGAAACGCGTCATTGTTTTCGTGTCTCTTTCTCTGTCCTGGACATCATAATTATTAAAGTTTATCTCGTGCCTGTAACATCCTGGCTTCCTGACTCTGTGTTTGGAAAGGTCTGCTTAAATCCAAACTTCTTCCTGGAGTGCCATCCATTCTGCTTGTACCTCGGTACGGGGATTCTTTTGGATATATATATATATATATATATATATATATTTTGCTTTGGTTATATTACATGGCCACGGTAGTTGCTGTATCCATAGGAAGAGCACTTTTTGGGCGGCTTATAACTTCGCTCTCCCTGGACGGATCCTCACCAAACTTGCAAAAAAAGTAGTTGGGTCACTCTGATTTTTTTTGCAAAGTTTGGTGAGGATTCGTCCAGGGGGGGAAAAGTTATAGGGGGTACCAAAACTTTTTTTTTTCCCATAGACTGAATGGGAAAAAACTTTGCGCACAGCTACAGCCCGAACCGCTGGACGGATTTACACCAAATTTGCGGCAGGAGCGGCGGCCTGGTCCCAAAAGCGTGCTTTTGTAAATTTGGTGTAAATCTGTGCAGTAGTTTTTTCAAAAATGACCAAAATGTAAGGCAAAAAAATTAGTGATATCTGCGTTCACTTTGCGGACGGACTTCCCTGTTCGCTCCGCAGACAGCACCCCGATTGGCCCATGGGCTTGCGTCATGTCCGCGGACATGCGACGTGTTCGCTGATTGGACGGCGAGGGGCGTGGAGCACGTCAGATTTTCTGTGGCGCCCGCCATCTTGTATTTGCAGTCGACCGCGTACAGCGCAGTGAAACGTGGATAAAAAATTGTATTTAGTGCCGTGCTTTGGTGTGTAAGAGTGTTTGGGGAGGGTGGGGGAGTATGAGATAGGTTCAATGTTTTGTTTTTTTATGTGCTAGACCTTTTTGTTGCGTTCGATTTGTCCGCGGAGAACACGGCTGTTCTGACATTTTGTAAATAAACTAAATGGTGGGATGTTTAGAGGACGGAGTATGTGTCATTTTTGTTCGCAAGGAAGGTAAAAATGAGCTATGAACACTCGCAGTGTACTTAATTGTTCGTAAATACACAAACTGGGGGTGTCCTCAGGACGCTGTCCGTATTGTAATCTGTCTAGTTGAATGTGTTCTAAGAACACTCGCAGTGTCCCGAAATGGTTGCAATTACACAAAATGGGGGTGTTCTGAGAACGTTGTTTGTATTGTTCGTTGTCAGGGTGAAAGTGTTTTAAGAGCACTCCTTTTGTTCGCTAATAGTACAATTTCCTAGGGGCGTCAACCGACTTTTTGTCAACTAAAGAAACGATAAATCCGGCTGGTGTGCGCCATCATTATGTGATAATCCTATGACTGGCGCTATTGACCTGGCTGACTTGCTTTTGCGACACTAAATCATATCTCCTGCCCCTAAGCCTGATATTATCAAAGCATTCATATTCCCCGCCTTTCTCCGTGACGTTACAGGGTGCGGAATGAAACGCGCCCAGTCGTCTCCAGTACTACGCGACTTTACACAGAACCCGGAAGACAACACACATTATGTCACAACACAGCGCGCCACAATTCGGAATATGAAACTGTGATTTAAAAGCAAAGAGCAAGATTGTAAATGTTGTAAAGTACATTTATTTGACATCAAATGTTTAGAGAATATTCAGCAATTTGCATTTGTCTTTGTGGTCGATCCGCAAAAGTTCATGTTGAGACACGCAATGTTCCTTTGCGGTACAGAGAGTGTTACATCAGCTTACAACTCAGTGCGCCACAATTCGGAATATGAAACTGTGGTTTAAAAGTAAACAGCAGGATTGTACATTTGGTAAAGTACATTTATTTCACATGAAATGTTTAGTGAATATTCAGCGATTTGCTATTGTCTCTGCTGTCGATCAGGAAAAGTTTATTTGGAGCCACGCGTTGTTCCTTTGCGGTAGATAGGCTGTTGGTTTATGATAAAAGCAGTAAATGGTCGCTCTGATAATCGGAAGGTTGCTCAAACAACGAGCCATTAGACCACCCTATTGGTTGGTATGTTTTTTGTAGCCACTAGTACTGCGTAAGTGCATATTGGTCCTTGGCGATTGTTCCATAAAATGGTGCGGGTCATGAAGTTGCATATTTGGACCTGCACCTGGCAGTTGAAGACCCCATCCGCTGGAGTCTGTAAATCGTGACATAGACAAAATGGGGCCACGTACCTGTTTTAAAAAAACATAAATTAGTCTCACCAGCCGATCTTCATTAAAAATCATCATTTTATTTATTAGGGCGTGAAACTATTTGCTATCGCAGATAGTGCAACAGAGTATGTTAATAATAAAATAATAATATTTTCCCATTCATATAGCGCTAAGAACCGTGAGGTATGTAAGCAGTGCTTATTATTAACCACGGTGTGTGGTGCTCATTTATCGACCACGGAAGGATGAAAGGCTGAGTTTCGCCTTGCCAGGATTCAAACTTGCGTTAGCAAGCTGTGCACGGATGTCAAAGCGAGCGCTGTACTCGCTGTGCCACTTGACAGGCTACAGTGAAGTGGCACAGCGAGTAGAGCGCTTGACCGCCTATAGACCGGTTACATTATTTCTATTAACCCACCCTGTGTCGTCTGCCTTTTTCAGAGCCCTCTAAACGACAGGGGATCAATTCGGCGGTGATAGTGAGCGGTAGAAAACATTATGCCACTTTCAACGAACAAGTTCAACTTGAGCGGTCTTTAATGCTACGCTATTGTAATTATATTTGGTATAAAGTAATCTAAAGGGTTACTTACAGTACAATTGCAATTTCCATTGTCTACGAGTGGTGCAGTCCCAAAATACGACTCCGCGTGTGCCAAAGATCTTTCGTATAGTGATATAATATGTAAAAGTGGTTTCGTTTCATAAATGTAATCTTTATCTTCTCTTACGTTTTAGCAACACTCCTTCAAGAGAAGTCTTTCATCACAATCTCTGTCTGTCAAGGTCAAAACACAATACAACCTTATTGTCCGCTTCGTGAGCCTCTCCGGGGCCCTGAGAAAAAAATGGAAGCAGCTGACCTTCACTGTGAACAAGCATAAATTCTTACTTTGCAACATTCTGTGTAAAGCCATCTGTAGAAGTTGGTTTTTGCACGCCATGTTTGTATATTGTTTGCGTGATATTAAAAAAACTTTGTTAAACGGACGTTATGGTTAAGTTGCGCTATTAAAAAACTATGAAATTCAGTGAAAAAACTTTGTTAAAGGGACATAATGGCTCAAAGTAAAACCGAAAAACTCCTGAAATTCGCCAGTTATGGTAACATAAGGAACCATAACTCGCGCCACCGTGCACTGCTAACACTAACACCCAGGACATCAAAGATGACATCACAAATGTCATTGATGACATAACTGATGACATCACATGGCTGGCTCTCCCTTTTTATCCTTTACTGACATATCGAAGCCACATAGTTTTCTTCAGTAACAGTCAGGAAATAAAAATTGAAAAGGTACTATATTTGTAGACTTAGGGTCTTGTCACATCATATGAAACATGTACATAGCGGAAGATACAGGCTTGAAAGAGAGCAATCCTTTCTGTGCATGAAGATAATCATTATGGTTATCAGCACTTTCTCATAGTTTTATTTTTATTCATTATACTCACTCTCCATAGAGTGAATGGGAAAAAAATGTTGGTCGCGCATACAGCCCAAACCGCTGGACGGATTTCCACCATAATTTGGACCAGGAGCAGCGGCTTGGTCCCGAAAGCGTGCTTTTGCAAATTTGGTGAAAATACGTCCAGTAGTTTTTTTTAAAATGACCAAAAAGTAGGTAAAAAAAAATTAGTGATATCTGTGTTCGGTTTGCGGATACACTTCCCTGTTCGCTCCGTGGAAAGTGTCCTGATTGGCCAATCGTCTTGCGTGATGTTCACGGACATGCAAAGTGTTCGCTGATTGGACGGCGTGGAGCGTGAAGCGCGTCAGATTTTTCGGTAGCGCCCGCCATATTGGATTCGCGGACGTCCCCAGACAGCGCGGTGAAACTTTGTTCAAAATGTGTATTTTGTAGAGTGTGTTGGTGTGTAGGAGTGTTTGGGGAGGGTGGGAGTGTATGAGATAGGATGAAAGTTGTGTTTTTTATGTGTTAGACATTCTTTTTGTGTTTGATTTGTTTGCGGCCATCACGGGTGTTCTGAAATGTTCTAAATAAACTGACTAGGGGGTGTTCTAAGGAGTCAATATGTGTCCGTTTTGTTCGCAAGCAAAGTGAAACTGTTCTAAGAACACTCGCGGTGTCCGGGGAGTGTTCGTAGGTGGTGTCCTGAGGACGCTGTCCGTATTGTTCTCTGTCAAGTTGAATGTGTTCTAAGAACACGCGCGGTGTCCTGAAATGTTTGCAAATAAACAAAATGGGGGTGTTCTGAAGACGTTTTTGAGAACACTCCCGGTGTCCTGAAATGTTTGTAGGGGTTGTTCTGAGGACGCTGTCCGTATTGTTCTCTGTCAAGTTGAATGTGTCCTAAGAACACTCGCGGTGTCCTGAAATGTTCGCAAATAAACAAAATGGGGGTGTTCTGAAGACGCTTCTAAGAACACTCGCGGTGTCCGGGAGTGTTCGTAGGGGGTGTCCTGAGGACACTGTCCGTATTGTTCTCTGTCAAGTTGAATGTGTCCTAAGAAAACTCGCGGTGTACTGAAATGTTCGCAAATAAACAAGATGGTGGTGTTCTGAAGACGCTTCTAAGAACACTCGCGGTGTCCGGGGAGTGTTCGTAGGGGGGGTCCTGAGGACGCTGTCCGTATTGTTCTCTGTCAAGTTGAATGTGTCCTAAGAAAACTCGCGGTGCCCTGAAATGTTTGCAAATAAACAAAATGGGGGTGTTCTGAAGACGCTTCTAAGAACACTCGCGGTGTCCGGGGAGTGTTTGTAGGGGGTGTCCTGTGGACACTGTCCGTATTGTTCTCTGTCAAGTTGAATGTGTCCTAAGAAAACTCGCGGTGTACTGAAATGTTCGCAAATAAACAAGATGGTGGTGTTCTGAAGACGCTTCTAAGAACACTCGCGGTGTCCGGGGAGTGTTCGTAGGGGGGGTCCTGAGGACGCTGTCCGTATTGTTCTCTGTCAAGTTGAATGTGTCCTAAGAAAACTCGCGGTGCCCTGAAATGTTTGCAAATAAACAAAATGGGGGTGTTCTGAAGACGCTTCTAAGAACACTCGCGGTGTCCGGGGAGTGTTTGTAGGGGGTGTCCTGTGGACGCTGTCCGTATTGTTCTTTGTCAAGTTGAATGTGTCCTAAGAACACTCACGGTGTCCTGAAATGTTCGCAAATAAACAAGATGGTGGTGTTCTGAAGATGCTTCTAAGAACACTCCCGGTGTCCGGGGAGTGTTCGTAGGGGGTGTCCTGAGGACGCTGTCCGTATTGTTCTTTGTCAAGTTGAATGTGTCCTAAGAACACTCGCGGTGTCCTGAAATGTTCGCAAATAAACAAGATGGTGGTGTTCTGAAGACGCTTCTAAGAACACTCCCGGTGTCTTGGAATGTTCGTAGGGGGTGTCCTTAGGACGCTGTCCGTATTGTTCGTTGTTAAGTTGAAAGTGTTGTAAGAACTATCGCGTTGTTCTGAAATGTTCGTAGGGGGTGTCCTGAAAACGGTGTCTTGCCAGCGAACGTATTGTTCGCTGGCAAGTTCAAAGTGTTCTAAGAACACTCACATTGTTCGCGGACATTAAAAGTTTCCCATAGATCATAGTTGAAATGTTTGACTCTATGGATGTGATATGCTGCGGTGGTTGTTGCCAGGGCATAGAGTCTTGGGTGCATGGCCATTTGGCCATGCACCCAAGACTCTATGCCCTGGCAACAACCACCGCAGCATATCACATTCATATTTGCTTATAACTTTGGGTGAAAAACAAATGTATAAGGAACAAAGGTATTAGCTACTATGGATGTGATATGCTGCTATGGTTGTCCTTATTATTGTATACTTACTGTTTGGTCTAGTAATGGGAGTCCATGTTTTTCTTCTTCATTTCTGTGATAAAAGAAAACAGCATGTTAGTATTAGTATTTTGTAATGACTTATTACATTGTATAAGCAATATACTTTTATTTTTTTTCGACCCTCATATTTAGTAGAGTACAAATCAGAGTACTGTGCAATTTGCTCAGTTTCTGTATTTGTTGCTAAAATGATTGGGTCTGTGGGAGAAAAAAAAATCCATGTTGGATTAAAAAAAAAACTTTTTCTGTTATGCTACAGTTTATTTGTTTGTTTGTTTTCAGTGTTCACTTGTTGTTTCTGGCTAATGCTTTATACTTTGCTTTGTTGTATTTTTTTGGAGCAGTAACAGATTCTTCATTTGTTTTGATATTATAAAATTTTGGAGCAGTTAGATACCAACTGGCGTATTCTAACTGTCTATTTTTTTAATATATTTTAGTGATTTTGATTTACCTATTGGATATTGTTAAATTTTGGGACAGTTAGATACCAATTGGCGTATTCTAACTGTATTTTTTGGCCTAATTTAGTGGTATTCATTTATCTGATTAGTTGTTGTAGAATCTTTGAGCTGTTAGATAGCTTTTGGAGTATTCTAACAGTTTATATTATTTTAACACACATTTATAATTTCGGGACAGTTAGATACCAATTGGCGTATTCTAACTGTGTATTTTGGTCTAATTTAGTGGTATTCATTTATCTGAATACCCAAAAGGTGGGGCAGGACCCCCAATAGATGGGGCAGTAGGGTTTGGGGACCCTTGGGGGCAGATAGCCACACTAATGTGGCCATCTGCACCAAGCAAAGTTGGGTAAACAAAAAACATAATACAAATTCATAGGCTGCTTTTTAGGGGGGGCTGAGGGCCACCCTAAATTGGCAGCGAATGATGTACCGCAACGGGGGGGGGGGTGGCCCTCAACCCCCCCACCCCAAATGGAGGGCCCCACCTCATGGAACCCTCCCTGGGGGCAGATATCTGCTCCTAGGAAGGGGCATCTGACGCCAGGGAGGGATGCATGAGGTGGGGCACTCCTATCTGCCCCCCAGGGAGGGTTGCATGAGGTGGGGCCCTCCATTTGGGGTGGGGGGGTTGAGGGCCACCCCCCATTGCGGTACATCATTCGCTGCCAATTTAGGGTGGCCCTCAGCCCCCCCTAAAAAGCAGCCTATGAATTTGTATTATGTTTTTTGTTTACCCAACTTTGCTTGGTGCAGATGGCCACATTAGTGTGGCTATCTGCCCCCAAGGGTCCCCAAACCCTACTGCCCCATCTATTGGGGGTCATGCCCCACCTTTTGGGGTGGCCCTCTCCCCCCTCACACCAAATGGAGGTGGGGTGTACCTCACGCAGCCGTTTGGAGGAGGCCCAGGGAGGCCTGCATGAGGTGTGTCCCCCAGCCATTGGGGGTGGGGTGAGGGGGAGCACCCCAAAAGGTGGGGCAGGACCCCCAATAGATAGGGCTACATTTTGCTGGTGTGACCATAGGTAACACATGTTTTTTGTTTTGTGTACAGCTTTTTCTACCCGAGCAGCTGCAACGTTATGTGAGTACTGTTTTTTATTATTCTATGGTTAGGGCCCACTGTCAGTGGGGTGGGTGAGACTGGGGCTGGATTGTTGGTGGTGTGGGTGGGAATGGCCCGTCTGGGCAGATCACCTCCAACTGTCCTGGAGTTGCGGCTGGGCTACATTACAGCTTTTCCCTTCGGGGAGGTATTGGCACACTGCCGAGACTCCTTGGTGGGGAGAAGCTGTAACGCAGGGCAGCCAAGGCTCCAGCAAAGTCGACGGTAATATCCCTGGCCTTGGGCACCCTTCTCCCATGTGGGTCTTTGCTGGTGGTTCTGGGTATTACATTCTGGGCCAATTTGCGTAAGTCAGACCTAAGTGGATTCCCACGGGTGTCCTCTTTTGGGAAATGCATGGGGTTCCCTGTTTTCCTTGCTGGCTTCCACACCCTAGGCCCAAATCTGTAGGTTGCCCACATGAACAAAATGGGCAGTGGCGAATGGCTTGGGGTTCTCAGTCGGTTACCCTTTTCCTTTTGCGCCCCCGGTAGGTGCACCCACATATGTGAGGTACCGTTTTCATCGGGACACGTGTGGGGACGCGGGAAGGTAGGCCACGTGTTGTTGGCGGTGTGTTGCGGTGGGTGGCCAGAGCGAAATGTCTGAGAATTGTCTTCATTTCCGGCCAATTTCAGAGACATTTCCCTGTGTCCACTCACCGAAACACATCGCAAACAGCAGATGTCATACCTTCTCGTGTTCCCACAGGTGTCCCGACGAAAAAGGTACCTCGCATGTGTGGGTGCACCTACCGGGGGCGCAAAAGGAAAAGGGTAACCCTCTGGTAACCCCAAGCCTTTCGCCACAGCACAATTTGTTCATGTGGGCAACCTACAGTTTTGGGCCTAGGGTGTCAAAGCCAGCAAGGAAAACAGGGAACCCCATGCATTTCCCAAAAGAGGACATCCGTGTGAAAGCACAGAGATCTGATTTGCGTGAAGCGGGCCAGAATTTATTACTCAGAACCCCAGACAAAGTGAACATTGTGTTTTTTCCCCACCAAATATCACACTTTGTCGGGGATTGTGGCTAATAAAAACTGGGGCAATTTGCACAAGGCAGACCTCTGTGGATTCCCACGGGTGTCCTCTTTTGGGAAATGCATGGGGTTCCCTGTTTCTCTTGCTGGCTGCGACACCCTAGGCCCAAATCTGTAGGTTGCCCACATGAACAAAATGGGCAGTGGTGAATGGCTTGGGGTTCTCAGTCGGTTAACCTTTTCCTTTTGCGCCCCCGGTAGGTGCACCCACACATGTGAGATACCGTTTTCATCGGGACACGTGTGGGGATGCGGGAAGGTAGGCCACGTGTTGTTGGCGGTGTGTTTCGGTGGGTGGCCAGAGCGAAATGTCTGAGAATTGTCTTCATTTCCGGCCAATTTCAGAGACATTTCCCTGTGTCCACTCACCGAAACACGTCGCCAACAGCAGATGTCATACCTTCTCGTGTTCCCACAGGTGTCCCGATGAAAAAGGTACCTCGCATGTGTGGGTGCACCTACCGGGGGCGCAAAAGGAAAAGGGTAACCCGCTGGTAACCCCAAGCCTTTCGCCACAGCACAATTTGTTCATGTGGGCAACCTACAGATTTGGGCCTAGGGTGTTGAAGCCAGCAAGGAAAACAGGGAACCCCATGCATTTCCCAAAAGAGGACACCCGTGGGAAAGCACAGAGATCTGATTTGCGTGAAGCGGGCCAGAATTTATTAATCAGAACCCCAGACAAAGTGAACATTGTGTTTTTTCCCCACCAAATATCACAATTTGTCGGGGATTGTGGCTAATAAAAACTGGGGCAATTTGCGCAAGGCAGACCTCTGTGGATTCCCACGGGTGTCCTCTTTTCGAAAATGCATGGGGTTCCCCGTTTTCCTCAGTGGCTTGGACACCCGAGGCCCATATCTGTACGTTGTGCCGGTCGGCAGAATGTCTGAGATTTCCCTCTGAAAACAGACTTGGGGTTACTTGTGTTTTAGGCTTTCCCCTTGGCGGCCAGGTAGGTGCACCCACACATGTGAGGTACCGTTTTCATCGAGAAACCTGTGGGAACGCGTGACGGTAGGCCATGTGTTGTTGGGGGCGTGTTTCGATGGGTGCGTCGAGCAAAATGTGCGGAAAATGCATTTTTTTCCCCAAATTTCGGACTTTGCAGGGGTGTCTGGGTAAAAAATTCTGGGGCGATGTGCGCAAATCATACCTCTGCAGATTCCCACGGGTATCCTCTTTTCGGAAATGCATGGGGTTCCCTGTTTTCCTCGGTGACTTGGACACCCAAGGCCCATATCTGTACGTTGTGCCGGTCGGCAGAATGTCTGAGATTTCCCTCTAAAAACAGACTTGGGGTTATTTGTGTTTTAGGCTTTCCCCTTGGCGGCCAGGTAGGTGCACCCACACATGTGAGGTACCGTTTTTATCGGGACACCTGTGGGAACGCGTGACGGTAGGCCATGTGTTGTTGGGGGCGTGTTTCGATGGGTGCGTCGAGCAAAATGTGCGGAAAAAGCGTTTTTTTCCCCAAATTTCGGACTTTGCAGGGGTGTCTGGGTAAAAAATTCTGGGGCGATGTGCGCAAATCATACCTCTGTGGATTCCCACGGGTGTCCTCTTTTCGGAAATGCATGGGGTTCCCTGTTTTCCTCAGTGGCTTGGACACCCGAGGCCCATATCTGTACGTTGTGCAGGTCGGCAGAATGTCTGAGATTTCCCTCTGAAAACAGACTTGGGGTTACTTGTGTTTTAGGCTTTCCCCTTGGCGGCCAGGTAGGTGCACCCACACATGTGAGGTACCATTTTCATTGGGACACCTGTGGGAACGCGTGACGGTAGGCCATGTGTTGTTGGGGGCGCGTTTCGATGGGTGCGTCGAGCGAAATGTGCGGAAAATGCATTTTTTTCCCCAAATTTCGGACTTTGCAGGGGTGTCTGGGTAAAAAATTCTGGGGCGATGTGCGCAAATCATACCTCTGCGGATACCCACGGGTGTCCTCTTTTCGAAAATGCATGGGGTTCCCTGTTTTCCTCGGTGGCTTGGACACCCGAGGCCCATATCTGTACGTTGTGCCGGTCGGCAGAATGTCTGAGATTTCCCTCTGAAAACAGACTTGGGGTTACTTGTGTTTTAGGCTTTCCCCTTGGCAGCCAGGTAGGTGCACCCACACATGTGAGGTACCGTTTTCATCGGGACACCTGTGGGAACGCGTGACGGTAGGCCATGTGTTGTTGGGGGCGTGTTTCGATGGGCGCGTCGAGCGAAATGTGCGGAAAAAGCATTTTTTTCCCCACATTTCGGACTTTGCAGGGCTGTCTGGGTAAAAGATTCTGGGGCGATGTGCCCAAATCATACCTCTTTGGATTCCCACGGGTGTCCTCTTTTCGAAAATGCATGGGGTTCCCCGTTTTCCACAGTGGCTTGGACACCCGAGGCCCATATCTGTACGTTGTGCCGGTCGGCAGAATGTCTGAGATTTCCCTCTGAAAACAGACTTGGGGTTACTTGTGTTTTATGCTTTCCCCTTGGCGGCCAGGTAGGTGCACCCACACATGTGAGGTACCGTTTTCATCGGGACACCTGTGGGAACGCGTGACAGTAGGCCATGTGTTGTTGGGGGCGTGTTTCGATGGGTGCGTAGAGCGAAATGTGCGGAAAATGCGTTTTTTTCCCCAAATTTCGGACTTTGCAGGGGTGTCTGGGTAAAAAATTCTGGGGCGATGTGTGCAAATCATACCTCTGCGGATTCCCACGGGTGTCCTCTTTTCGGAAATGCATGGGGTTCCCTGTTTTCCTTGGTGGCTTGGACACCCGAGGCCCATATCTGTACGTTGTGCCGGTCAGCAGAATGTCTGAGATTTCCCTCTGAAAAAAGACTTGAGGTTACTTGTGTTTTAGGCTTTCCCCTTGGCGGCCAGGTAGGTGCACCCACACATGTGAGGTACCGTTTTCATCGGGACACCTGTGGGAACGCGTGACGGTAGACCATGTGTTGTTGGGGGCGTGTTTCGATGGGTGCGTCGAGCAAAATGTGCGGAAAAGCGTTTTTTGCCCCACATTTCGGACTTTGCAGGGGTGTCTGGGTAAAAAATTCTGGGGCGATGTGCGCAAATCATACCTCTGCAGATTCCCACGGGTGTCCTCTTTTCGGAAATGCATGGGGTTCCCTGTTTTCCTCGGTGGCTTGGACACCCGAGGCCCATATCTGTACATTGTGCCGGTCGGCAGAATGTCTGAGATTTCCCTCTGAAAACAGACTTGGGGTTACTTGTGTTTTAGGCTTTCCCCTTGGCGGCCAGGTAGGTGCACCCACACATGTGAGGTACCGTTTTCATCGGGACACCTGTGGGAACGCGTGACGGTAGGCCATGTGTTGTTGGGGGCGTGTTTTGATGGGTGCGTCGAGCGAAATGTACGGAAAAAGCGTTTTTTTCCCCACATTTCAGACTTTGCAGGGGTGTCTGGGTAAAAAATTCTGGGGCGATGTGCGCAAATCATACCTCTGCGGATTCCCACTGGTGTCCTCTTTTCGAAAATGCATGGGGTCCCTGTTTTCGTCGGTGGTTTGGACACCCGAGGCCCATATCTGTACGTTGTGCCGGTCGGCAGAATGTTTGAGATTTCCCTCTGAAAACAGACTTGGGGTTACTTGTGTTTTAGGCTTTCCCCTTGGCGGCCAGGTAGGTGCACCCACACATGTGAGGTACCATTTTCATCGGGACACCTGTGGGAACGCGTGACGGTAGGCCATGTGTTGTTGGGGGCGTGTTTCGATGGGTGCGTCGAGCGAAATGTGCGGAAAATGCGTTTTTTTCCCCAAATTTCGGACTTTGCAGGGGTGTCTGGGTAATAAAATCTGGGGCGATGTGCGCAAATCATACCTCTGCAGATTCCCACAGGTGTCCTCTTTTCGGAAATGCATGGGGTTCCCTGTTTTCCTCGGTGGATTGGACACCTGAGGCCCATATCTGTACGTTGTGCCGGTCGGCAGAATGTGTGAGATTTCCCGCTGAAAACAGACTTGGGGTTACTTGTGTTTTAGGCTTTCCCCTTGGCTGCCAGGTAGGTGCACCCACACATGTGAGGTACTGTTTTCATCGGGACACCTGTGGGAACGCGTGACGGTAGGCCATGTGTTGTTGGGGGCATGTTTCGATGGGTGCGTCGAGCAAAATGTGCGGAAAATGTGTTTTTTTCCCCAAATTTCGGACTTTGCAGGGGTGTCTGGGTAATAAAATCTGGGGCGATGTGTGCAAATCATACCTCTGCGGATTCCCACGGGTGTCCTCTTTTCGGAAATGCATGGGGTTCCCTGTTTTCATCGGTGGCTTGGACACCCGAGGCCCATATCTGTACGTTGTGCCGGTTGGCAGAATGTCTGAGATTTCCCTCTGAAAACAGACTTGGGGTTACTTGTGTTTTAGGCTTTCCCCTTGGCGGCCAGGTAGGTGCACCCACACATGTGAGGTACCGTTTTCATCGGGACACCTATGGAAACGTGTGACGGTAGGCCATGTGTTGTTGGGGGCATGTTTCGATGGGTGCGTCGAGTGAAATGTGCGGAAAATGCGTTTTTTTTCCCAAATTTCGGACTTTGCAGGGGTGTCTGGGAAAAAAATTCTGGGGCGATGTGCGCAAATCATACCTCTGCGGATTCCCACGGGTGTCCTCTTTTCGGAAATGCATGGGGTTGCCTGTTTTCCTTGGTGGCTTGGACACCCGAGACCCATATCTGTACTTTGTGCCGGTCGGCAGAATGTCTGAGATTTCCCTCTGAAAACAGACTTGGGGTTACTTGTGTTTTAGGCTTTCCCCTTGGCGGCCAGGTAGGTGCACCCACACATGTGAGGTACCGTTTTCATCGGGACACCTGTGGGAACGCGTGACGGTAGGCCATGTGTTGTTGGGGGCGTCTTTTGATGGGTGCGTCGAGCAAAATGTGCAGAAAAAGTGTTTTTTTCCCGACATTTCGGACTTTGCGGTGCTGTCTGGGTAAAAGATTCTGGGCCGATGTGCGCAAATCATAGCTCTGCGGATTCCCACGGGTGTCCTCTTTTCGGAAATGCATGGGGTTCCCTGTTTTCCTCGGTGGCTTGGACACCCGAGGCCCATATCTGTACGTTGTGCCGGTCGGCAGAATGTCTGAGATTTCCCTCTGAAAACAGACTTGGGGTTACTTGTGTTTTAGGCTTTCCCCTTGGCGGCCAGGTAGGTGCACCCACACATGTGAGGTACCGTTTTCATCGGGACACCTGTGGGAACGCGTGACGGTAGGCCATGTGTTGTTGGGGGCGTTTTTCGATGGATGCGTCGAGCGAAATGTGCGGAAAAAGCGTTTTTTTCCCCACATTTCGGACTTTGCGGGGCTGTCTGGGTAAAAAATTCTTGGGCGATGTGCGCAAATCATACCTCTGCGGTTTCCCACGGGTGTCCTCTTTTCAAAAATGCATGGGGTTCCCTGTTTTCCTCGGTGGCTTTGACACCTGAGGCCCATATCTGTACGTTGTGCCGGTCGGCAGAATGTCTGAGATTTCCCTCTGAAAACAGACTTGGGGTTACTTGTGTTTTAGGCTTTCCCCTTGGCGGCCAGGTAGGTGCACCCACACATGTGAGGTACCGTTTTCATCGGGACACCTGTGGGAACGCGTGACGGTAGGCCATGTGTTGTTGGGGGCGTGTTTTGATGGGTGCGTCGAGCGAAATGTGCAGAAAAAGTGTTTTTTTCCCGACATTTCGGACTTTGCGGGGCTGTCTGGGTAAAAAATTCTGGGGCGATGTGCGCAAATCATACCTCTGCAGATTCCCACGGGTGTCCTCTTTTCGGAAATGCATGGGGTTCTATGTTTTCCTCGGTGGCTTGGACACCCGAGGCCCATATCTGTACGTTGTGCCGGTCGGCAGAATGTCTGAGATTTCCCTCTGAAAACAGACTTGGGGTTACTTGTGTTTTAGGCTTTCCCCTTGGCGGCCAGGTAGGTGCACCCACACATGTGAGGTACCGTTTTCATCGGGACACCTGTGGGGACGCGTGATGGTAGGCCATGTGTTGTGTTTGTATGGTTTTCATAACGTTTTGACCCATTTTCTGGTGCCCTTTGTCTCACAACCCTTTCTTTTCCCAAATGTGACCTACATTTAGTCGCTGCTTTACCCACCATACACTTTTGTAACCTGCACAAGTCACCTACCCTTGAAAAGGTCTGCCTGTGCTCTTTCAAAAAATGTATGGCTGCCGTTCCTCACCACATTGGTTTTCCCAATTTACACATGCTAAATGCGTCTGGTCAGGCCGTGAGCGTAAAACTCCTGTGTACCATGGCTCAGTGTTTGGCTTGTGGTATTGCTTGTTTTGTAAAAACACTACAAAAATGGTATGCTCTCCTAACTGCAAGAGTCGGGGGAATGTAGTGGAGCATTGCTTTTCTCAAAATTCACAGAAGCCATTGCCGTACCAAGCCAACCATGTCCAACACATACCTTTTTTTTCAATCATTTTGCTGCTTTTCCCCCATTCGATGGCAGTTTCCCCTACCTAGTTGTTGCCTGACCTATGCAAATCACCCCTTCCTAAACTTGGAATTTTGTCTACTTTTCAGAAATATATGCCTTTCTGTCCTCCAATTTGGCTTTCCTGCCCTTTTCTTCCATTCCGTCCATGCATGTCCAATTGGCAAAAATGGCAAAAATCTCCTACCTCTCACAAAACGGTTGATAACCACATCAAAATAATTTTTTTCCATTTCCACTCAACCTGTTCCTGAAAGCCAACACATTGGGGAACTCAGCACAGCAAACCATTTGTTCCTAGCTCTTACAAGGAAAAAACCACAGGCTTCTTTGTACATCATTTTATTGGCATTTTTTGAAAAAACCCCAAATTTTCACACTTTTTCCTTATTTTCTCTCACTCCCCTACAGCAACCTGGGATTCCTGGGTGGCGATACGACCGCCTACATGTGGGAAAAAAAGGAGCCAAATTTGGCCGAGATATCTCATGTAACAAAAAAGTTACAAGCCATTGAATGGCCACATACCAAAATCACCAAAAAAGGCCCTGGCACTGGGGAGAAATACCCATGGCACTTAAAGGGTTAAAGACTGTGTTACCAATATCTATCATTGCTTTGTCTAGGGTAAGACCTTGTGATTTATGAATTGTGACTGCGTATTCAAGAGTTAGAGAAAAATGTTCTCTGCGTACATACATATCTTTGAAGAGAAGGAATCTAGCTGTTGAGCGTCCTATCCGTTTTACTTCTGAAGGTTTGTCAAAGAGTATATTGACAAACTGAATTTTGTTGTCACGTGGGTATGTTTGAAAGCCAACAACTGTACCCAGTGCTCCATTTACTAGTCCTTGGTCCACGTCAAGGTTACGTTTAAGCACTACTCTGCAATTTAAGGATAATTTTAACATCTTTTCTAAGCCTGCTGTGTTTGAGATTGATTTTTCTAAATTATTTAGTCTTGTTGTGGCTTGGTCACACATGGGTAGTGTCATACCATGTACATCTAGTTTGTCTGTGGCTCTAATTTCCATTATTGGTTGCATTTCTTTACTTAGCATGATTTCATTGAATTTGAAACAGCTTGCAAGAGTTGGCATTAAGGCCATACAATTGACATTTTTGTGGGCTAATTGTTCCATAACATCTGTAGCACATGCATTATCGCCATAAAGTGCATTAATGTGCCGGGTTTTCAATGTTGCTTCTGCTTCTTTAGAAAGTATACCAACTCTCAAACTTTTTAAAATGTTGGCATAAGTTAGATCTTCAGATTGGTGCATGTTTTCTGTTAATTCTCTGTATTGGAAATGTTGCCAAAGGTTGACATTTCCAATGCTGCCAACAGTTTTACGGCAGAGTTTGTGCCCTAATGTTTTAAAAATAGGTTCACCTTTTACTGGTGTTAATTGAAGCAGATCTCCAAAAACAATAATGTGTTTTCCTGCAAAGAGCTCTTCATAGTCTGTTTTGATTACTTCTTGTAATCTGAGGTGAATCAAAGCTAACATCAGGTTGGAGACCATGCTCACTTCATCTATTAGTAGCATTTTCATTTGTTTCAATACTCTGCGTAATTCCATTGCAGCTTCTGCAGAAAGTTTGTAATAGTCTAATTTGTTCTGATGTTCTACTGGTTATAGTAGTAATCGGTGTAATGTAACACCACCTAGGTTGTAGGCAGCTAAACCTGTGGGGGCAGTGACAACAGCTGACAGTTTGTTGTTTGTCAATTGTTGAAGGAACTTACTAATGATTTTGATTAGGAATGTTTTGCCAGAACCAGCTTCACCACTGACGTACAGTAGTATAGGTTTATAATTATGGCAGGAACATTCTTTATTTTCATGTTTTACACCATGTGCAATTTGTTTTGTTACTTCTTGAAAAATGCTACTTTGCTCATTGTTTAGTTTTGATTGTAGTATAGTTAAGTCCTCCTTATCTTCATACTGACACATGGTGTTTTCTACTTCTATCATAGCTAATTCTGCCTCATTTGTTATTAGTGGTTCTCCCAGTGGTTCTTGGCTTCCTGTTACAGAAGGTTGACTACTGTCAGGAGTATCCTTATCTAGTTGGGCTTGGAGTTCTTCTTCATGTTGCTGTTCATTGTGCAACATTGTTTTGTACTGTGTAAAGTGTACATCAGTTATAGTGCTTTCATTTGCTTTGAAAGCATCCTCATATGAGTCATAGTTATCTAGTAATTGTTCTTCTTTTCTCCATGGTTTGAAGAGTTGTAGCATGGACATGTAATATACTTCTTTATGTTGAAGAGTCTTCAATGACAATTTGATATGATTAATTAAATTTGGTTTAGTGAGTTTAACTAAGCTGCCTTCACAGTCTGTCACTCTATATTTACCTTTTTTTTCATCGGGTTTCATATTATTTTTGTATGTGTAGTTTTGGGCTATTTGGTATAGACACATGTTTTCCAAAGTATTACTTCTGTTTGGGTAGTATGTGTCCAATAAATTGCTTTTTTAAAATGTCTTGGCTGTTGGGATCATGTTTGGCTATTGTTTCTATATCTTCATATGATTTTAGAACTATTTTTTTAGATTTAGCTGGACCAAGACTTAGCCATACTATATTTTCAGATTTACCATACAATGAAGTACCAGTTAAACGATCAGCTGCTTCATAAGATCCACATTCTCTATGGGTGAGCATTTTTATGCCCAAGCTGTATAATCTCTCAGATACTGTTTTATCTGATGACAGGTCATTCCAGAGGTCTTGGAGCTCTGTCTTTTCTGCTTTAGTTAAGTATGCTGTGACATATCATGCAACTGCAGTAGAATTGTCTGCAATGTACTGCACATCTATGTTTGCATTCCATAAGTGAGCAATGATTGCATTATAATCATTGATATATTTTTCTTCTTCTTTTCTTTTTATGTAATATGTATTTTCAGGTGACTTTCCTTTAACAGTATGTCTAACTGAAGACATGAGGTTGTTTACTTGACCTGTATTTGTAACTGGTCTAGGGAAACCAAATCGGCATTTGGTGTAGTATTTGCCTTTGTTTTTGTATTTGCGACGACAATATTTTCCACATTTGTGTCTTTGAAATTGTAAAATTTGTGCACGAAGATCACTATTTGTGGCTTCTGATGGAATTTCACAAGTGACATATTTTTCAATAAACTGTAAAACAGTGGCATCACTGTCTTGACCAAATTTAGGAGCATCTTTAATCCATAAAAGCATGTGGATATGTGGTGCTCCTCTGGCTTGGTATTCTTTTCTCCAAAAGAAGTGTTGCACTTCTCCAAGGGGAGGAACAGTTTTATTACAAATAAAATGTAGCATAGCAATGAAGCGATGGTGAAAATATCTTGAAACATTAACAGGATCCAAAGAACAAAGTTCTCCAGGTGTTAGAATATCTATGTTTGTTTTGTTTTTATTTGATATGCGTAGGAAATCATGTAAATCTTCCCATGCATATTCTGCACAACTTAATGTAACAAACCAAGTGGGTGGGCCAAGGTTTCTGATCATACAACGTACATCTCCATGACGTCGAAACCAGTACTCTTTAGTACCACGCATATTTGCTAATAGATTTGTAATATTTAATTGCAAAATCTCATCCTTTTGTTGCACTTTCTCTAATAATTGTGTAGCTGTCATATTTTGAAAGTGTGATCCTGATTTTAATATGTGTGCAACTCCGTAACATAAAGTTGCTAGTTCACTTTCAAAGAGTAGGTGGAATATGTATTCCACATTTTGTCTAAATCTGGGATCTTCAGAATACATCCGTAATGAGCGGTATTTTGAAGCTGATATTTGAATAGGTCTATCATCATATCTTCCTCCTTTGCCAGTTGGAAAGAGTAGAGGAAAAGCACGTGCTTCTATACTTTTTTCCCATATACTGATTGGCGATCCTTTTGTTTGACGCATTTGGTAAGTTTCCAGTACATCTTGTACGGTGTCATTACAGTGCAAAGGATGAATTGTATACTGGTCTAAAGTATTTGATATTGTAGCAGGATCTAGTAGCTCAAATTGACCAGCTTCTTGTGTTTCTTGAATTATTTCAGTTGTATCTTTCAAGTTTTCTCCAATATTAATTTCTTTGTAATATTCATTATTCTCTTTAAGATATTGGAAGGCTTGTCTAACTTTATATAAATCTACCAGCTGTTGCCATATTTTTTTGTCTTTTGTAGGTACTCCATTTACTAATATAATTAAAGATTGGTGCATTAGACGTTGCACTCCTAGAGTATGCACATTTTCTTTTAGATTCAATGGTAAATAAACTACTTTTCCACAAATGCCTTTTACCAATTCAGAGGGAGGTAATTTGGCTGTTTTTGGTTGAAGGCGTATTATTGCTTGAAATGGGTGTACTGTTTGAATTATGATGCTCTCATATAAATTAAGTTGTTGTAGAGGTTTTGGTACTGGGTATAATTCCAAATTATTTGTGATAGAACGTGAAGGAGTTTGGTTGTTGTCAAGTTTTGTGGTGCAATAACTGCAAAGTATTAAGGGCTCAGTTATTTCATATTTGTTTTCTGCTAGAAGGTAGAGAGCTAATTCAAACCATTTAGAATCTTCATTGTCTTCTATTTTGTATGATAGGTCCACAGTTTTTGTGTTACTTTTATAAAAAATTCTACGGCAACATACACATACATGGTTTGGTACTTCAGCTGATGTACTTTTAAATTTTAGTATTTCTTTTTTGTATGTGTTTAGCAAAAGGTTGCCATGTGTAGAATTATTGCTTAATTGATTTAAAGCTATTTCATTCTGTAAATGGCTTTCACTTCCAAAATATTTTTTCTGGATATAGTGAATTTCTTCAAGTAGGTCTTTTGCTGTACCATGTAGAAGGATGTTATTTAACTTTGCTAGTGCTAAAGCAGGACTCTTAGCATAGTACAGTTTATAGACTAGATTTCTTATAGTTGAATGATGTGTTGATATCCTTTTGATATCATGGAAAGTGGTTTTACAAGTAGGTCCTGTAATGCAGGCCAATGAATGTCCTTGTAGTCCTGTGTACTTGCGCACTGGACAGGTATCTATATTTTGCAGTAATTTAATTTTGATTTTGTCTTTGCTTTTTACATATTTTTTGAGGAATTGGTGTAAATATTTGAAACATTGTTTGGGAATGTTACACATTGACGTGCATGGCCATTTGTACACTAGACGTTCTGATTCAGTTGAATGGAGGGGTAATTCTAAGTTTTCAGGGCATATTTTTGTAAGGAGTACTTCTTGTTCCATTATGGTATTATTCACTTTTTCATAACCTCGACCACTGCTATTTATGGCAATTGTATTAGTTTGCTTTTCTTTGTACGCTTCTTCATTAAAATATGGTTCTGTGCTCGTAGTGTGATTCCACTCACCTCCGCAGATACTTAAGAAGTTCTTTCTGTTGACATTTCGCTTATTGAGAAGTCTTTTTTGTAATTTAGTTATTAGTTTTGTTAGTGGTTTCATTTTGTTTAACAGTAAAATAAATACATTTCTTTTGAGAAGAATTGCACTGTCCATCAATGCTTCTAAGATTAATTTCCTACGATAGGTTTTAAGCTTTGAACCTGATTTCTCTCCTGTTTTTATAAGATTTTGAAGGACTTTGTGACGGTATATTTTGGCTAAAATACTTTTCTTGGTATGCTTACTTTGCACTATATTAAAATTTGAAGAAGTAGTTTTATCTGTACTGATAGCTGATTTTCTGTTAATTGTTTTTTGGTTTGTTTTACATTTTGATAGAGGAAGCGAAGTTGTTTTACTTGAAACGTCTTGTGTTTCACTAAATGATTGTATTAGCTGTTTTGTTTCAACTTTTTTTACAAATTCTGCTAGAGATGGATGCTTATGTTGGACTCCTTTATTATTATTTGCTCTAATTTTGCGTTGCTTTCTACCGAGTTGTCTTTTGGTAGGCATTCTTTAGGGTCTGTTGAAAAAATAAAGAAGATATGGGTTGGGGTGTTCTGGAATGTATGTGTGCTGTGTGCATGAGTGTTTGAGTAAGATGATAAAGATGTATGTAATGGTGTGTGACTGTGCATTGGGAACTAAAACTAGTAGGGATAGGTATTCTTGAATTTATGTGTCACTAAACTGGGGTTCAGATGACAAAAAAAAAGTAAGCTAGTGGTGTGGAAAAGTACAAATAGTAAATGTAATCTATACAATTAAAACAGTTGTTTGTTCTATAATATGAAAATTCTAGTGGTTCAGTTGGCTAATTTGTGTGTCCAAAAATAGAAATTTGTGGGCCATTCTGGTTGTAAATCGCTGTTTACGACATGGACATTTTTGGACAAAATGGTACAAAATCTCTATTTTAAGAAACCAAAATAGCTGGTATTAATGTTATAGTATATTTGATTAATAATATAAATATTATGGTGATATTTTACTTACTTTTTTTTAAAATTAACAGATAACTTCTTAGTTTTTCTTTCTTCTTCAAATTCGGCTGCTTCTTTTCAGGAAACTGGTCTTCACTGCAACTGCAAAAGCTTCAAATTAGTAACTTTGTTTGTATATAGCACTGTTTTTAATTTAGATATTGATTTTTTTAATTGAAATCCTCAGTGCCTTCTGTAAAACCATTAAACTAATTTATTTACATAAAATACATTGCATCAGTTCAGTACATGTGATATGTTCTTAATGAACAAATTGTATTGAATGACTGTAGCAAAAATAAAATATCTTTACTATGTCTTGTGAAATTTATAATATATTAGTGAATACCACTATTTCTGTAAGTAAACTGTTCTAGGTAATAGCGCCTCAATGTCATGTCTAATTTAAAGTAATTAAGTAAATAAATAAATAAAAACAAAAAATATTAAATTGTATAAGTATTTTTATAAAGGTTTAAACATAGATTGTGTTTGCATGCAATTTTGTTTGAATATATGTAGTCTATTTAAAAAATGTTAGTTTAACATGATTTGAGTGTGTGTGTATAAAGAAAGTAAAAAGTATAAAGGTGTATAAGTGATAGTTGATTTTAGGAAATTGAAAAAAGTACAGTAAATTCATTTTACAGATTTTACAAGGTAAAAGTCTGTTTGAAAATGTGTTCATCTACCATAGCTCTCAACTCACACGCTTTTGGCGGGTGTCACACGCCTTGTAAAGGGCAGACTCACCCGCCAAGCCTCCTGCACGCCCATTCATTCCAATGGGCATCTCACCCGCCTGTAAAACAAAAATGGTTGAGAGCTATGTCAGCTACTATACAGAAAATATGCATACCTGAAGTTTGTGTTCATGCATATGGATATGCATGGAGCTGCAAGTAGAAATCTTGAAGACTTGTACAGTATTTGTGGTAGATGCTGCTTGCCAATGATATGACACTTGTACTCAGAGAGATTCAGAGTACATTTGCAGTGCTGATCTATGATGATGCAGTTAGATGTAGAGGTCTTGAATGTGATTGGTGCATGGTCATGTGATTTTTGAGGTACATCCAATGAGGGAATGGCAGAGAGAGTGTAGTGGAAATGGTAGAAGGGATGTTCATGTTACGATATGTCCGCGGACATGGCGGTAGTTCCCGGACATCAGGAGTTACATCCGGGAATTTTTGGGTTCAGAAGTCATGCAAATGAGAATAAGGACTGAAAGGGATTGGTCAGGAAAGTTTGGTGGGTGTGTTGTGCCAGGAGAGATTTTCTGAGATACTCTTTTTGCTGAGAGAACAAAAGATAGCTATGGCTGTGTGTTTCAGAAAACAGATTGTTTGGATTTTAGGAGATTTGTAGATACATTGGTTGAAGGTGCATGCAGAAAGCTGTGGAGTAGCTGTAGATCGTGGATTCCCACATGTGGAAGTACACTGGCATGGAGTACGTGGAATGAAGTGGTTGGACTTGCTACCTCTCTGTGCTACTTTGGAGACAGAGCAACATCCAGACATAATTGTAATTCATTGTGGAGGGAACAGTTTAGGGCATGTGACTGGAATTTGTTTGCAATTTGCTATGAAAGAAGGACTGAGGAAGGTTATGGACATGTTTCCTAATTCTCAAGTGATATTTTCACGGATTGCGCAGAGACAAATGTGGCTTCGTTCTTCTTCATTTGGTCCACAAATGGAAAAAGGAAGGCGCAATTTTAATAAGGCTGTTTGTGGCTTTCTAAGAGATTTTGGCATGTCTTCTTTTCACAATGAAAATATTATGTTTTGTAGTACATACATTTTTCGCAGAGATGGAGTCCATCTTACTTATGCTGGCAATCAGATTTTTCTGAGAAATGTACAAAATGCATTGCGACCTTTTTTGGAATTACAACAACGATTTTGAAGTAGATGTTAAGCATTTACAATTTTTGACTTACAAACACCACCCAAAGGCTCTTTTCAGAGCCACCACTTCTTTTCAGAGAAAATTACAATGTTTGTGATGGAGTAGTAACCCAATTTTTTTAATGTTCGCGAACTGTCCGTGAACTTCTAAAAAATACAAAGAGCCCTGCTTCATTTATTTTCACTTCTATTTTTTAACTGGGAAAGGCGGCTCTGAAAAGAGCCTTATTTTTTTTTGATTTTTGTATTTTTTTTGGTTTTTCAGACACGACACACTAGGAGAGGAGGGTAAAGGAGGGTAAAGGGGGGGACACCAACCACAGGGATAAGAAAGGGCGAGCTGAGAGAGGAAGATGTAGAGTGGGTTTTATTTGGGTAGTGAGCAGGTCTTCTCATGCTCTGAGACGATAGTCTCAAAAGCACTCCGAAGTCGCTCCCCCCTGCAGAGTACTGTGTCACAGTACAAACATACAACTGTGACCCTCGAAAGGTGAGGGCCATCAGCAATCTGTATGGCCTGTGAGGCAGCTTGAGAAAGACGCTGTCCCACAGAGGTGGTCCTTGTGGTGACAGGATCAGAAACAGAGGATGAAGTAGAGGAAATCAACCTGCTACGTTCTTCGCAAGGTACAACCCTGCGAATAGCCCCAGAGTGAGATGACCTCAGGTGTCGCTTCATAGTAGTGGTCCCAAAGCTGTAGTTACCGTGCTTCCCACGACTGAGTATCATTTTGCACTCATTGCAGGTAACATGGTTCGCACAAGCCTTAGGACCATTCCCATGAATGGTAAATAACCGCCACACCCAAGACTCACGTCTAGTGAGGGTAGTAGGGATTTCCTCTACCTCATTCTCATCATCCTCTTCTTCCTCCTCCGCATCCTCAGTCCTGTTCCCCTCTTCAGGCCCTTGGGGAGGTGGTGGTGGTGGAGGGGGTGGTGGTGGTGCTGAAGCAGGTGCAGCACCAAGTGGCAGTTCAGCAGCCAAGGATGCCATGTCGATGATGGTGTAGTCTGCAGGTGGCAGCAAAAATCACTGTGTTCTGAAGAATAGCCAGAAACACAATGGGAATAAGCTCTTGGGCGTGGTCTTTTATAGGGGTGCTTGTGCACGGTCCGCGGACATGCGCACTGTGCGCGGACAGATCGAACACAAAAAAAGGATCGGAAAGTTTCAAAAGGTATATAGAAACTCAAGATTGCTATGTGGGACTTGTGGCATGGTGAGATTTTATTGAAAAGTATTATGGATTAACTGAAAATGTACTTTTAAATTGTTCGGGGACACGAACAGTGTCCGTATTTCAGGACACACGATGAGCGTGGGCGCGGTCATATGATCTGTTTGCGAACTAGTCTGCGAAGGAAGCGCCTGTCCGCGGGACACCAAGTGCACGGAGATTGGTTAGCGCATGCGCATTGATGTCCTACGGACACTGTTCGGGTTCTGAAGTAAATAAAAGTGCATCACACGTGAAACGAATATTTCAGGACACCGCGTGTGTTCTTAGAACAGTTTAAACTTGGTAGCGAACAGTAAGGACAGATATAGTGTGCTTCAGGACACGTGTAATTTAGTTTATGTACGAACATTTCAGGACACCAATTGTGTTGTTAGAACACTTTCAATTGGGTAGCGAACACTACGAACAGTTGTACTGTTGTTCAGCACACATCATTTTGTTTATTTACGAACATTTCAGGACACCAATTGTGTTCTTAAGACAGTTTTAAGTTGATAGCGAACATTACGGACAGATATAGTGTTCTTTAGAACACTTTAATTCTTGTTTCTTTACGAACATTTCAGGACACTACGAGTGTTCTTAGAGCATTTTGAACTTGCATGAGAACATTACGGACAGATGTAGTGTCATCAGGACAGTTACATTTTCGTTTCTTTACGAACATTTCCGAACAACCGCAGTGTCTGTGGACACCTAAATTGGTTTTATTACAAGGAACTGAAAGTAATTACAACACAATATAAAAAAGTAACTTTATTTAACATATATAAACAATTTATGACTGAGAAGATGGGGCAGAAACGGAAACAAAAACAGGAGAATTAGGGTTTTCAATATTAGTGGGATCAGGTGAACAAGGGATGGAAATCTCATCAAAATGTTGTGGTCCATGGAGAGAGTTTGGGGATAAATGAATGGGATATGGTGAGGGGGGACAAGTACAGGTGGGACAATGGTATGTTGTTGGTGGTTTTAGGTGATCTTCCACAAAGTTCTTTAAATCCATAAAATTTGCCATATGTTGGTCCATTTTGTGGGTAATGTGTTCAAGAGTGTTATCCACCACTTCTTTTTCTTTGGAACTTGAAATTTTTGTAGGGTCTGTAAAAAAAAAATGTACATGTTGAATGTATACAAAATAATATTTATCATTTGGTTTATACAGTAAAGTGTGTACCATTAGGTGGACTATCTTCTAACATTTCGTCTCGTGGGAAATGGTCCTCTAGCCAGTCCAGAGTACTACACATTTCTGTGAGAAAACAAAGAAGTAATATGTTTTTTTTTTCTAATATAGAAAGTTTATAAATATATGAGTAAAAAGAAGTGCACTTACTATGTCTGGTGAGATATGTAATCAGTAGTGTATACGTCTGGTCTTGCTGTTGGTTGTGGAGCGTCTGTGAGGTAATTATGGTGGAAGCCACTTTATCTTTTTTTGGTATATTCCATTTTAAAACATATTGTATTTACATGAATGGTTAGTGTGTTACATATATGGGTAACATTTTTTAAGTATTACCACATATACTTTGTATGTGTTCTGCTTTGTGAATTTGTTAAATGTTCCTATGTTATGATATAACTATTACACATCATACCTCCCCAGAGTTTTTAGGTGGTGGTACTGTTCTCCGAACATGTCCGCGAACATTAAATAAGTTTGCGGATATCAAGTTCATAAGAAGAGATCTAGTCAGTTCCATATGACATGTATATAAAGTGAAAGTCATTAATGTTAAGTTGTGCTACTAAAAAACTATGAAATTCAGTGAAAAAACTTTGTTAAAGGGACGTTATGGTTAAGTTGCGCTACTAAAAACCTATGAAATTCAGTGAAAAAAACTTTGTTAAAGGGACGTTATGGTTAAGTTGCGCTACTAAAAACCTATGAAATTCAGTGAAAAGACTTTGTTAAAGGGACGTTATGGTTCAAAGTAAAACCGAAAAACCCCTGAAATTCGGCAGTTATGGTAACATAAGCAACCATAACTCGCGCCACCGTGCACTGCTAACACTAACACCCAGGACATCAAAGATGACATCACAAATGTCATTGATGACATCACTGATGACATCACATGGCTGGCTCTCCTTTTTTTCCTTTACTGACATATCTAAGCCACATAGTTTTCTTCAGTAACAGTCAGGAAGTAAAAATTGAAAAGGTACTATATTTGTAGACTTAGGGTCAAGTCATATCATATGAAACATAAATATAGCGGAAGACACAGGCTTGAAAGACAGCAATCCTTTCTGTGCATGAAGATAATCATTAGAGTTATCATCACTTTCTCATAGTTTTATTTTCATTACTATACCTTCCCTGTATATGCTCATATTTGTATACTTTGTACTCACACTCCTTTACTTAGGGTTCACTGACATCATTTGATACACATACATACAGTAAGTAGCAGCTTTGAAACAGAGCAATCATTTCTCTGCATAAAGATAATCAGTTAGGTTATGAACTATTTCTGCTATTACTTCTGCTTTTTTGCTTACTTCTCTGTCCCTGTATATACTCATATTTGTATATGTTGTTGTCTCTTTGTGTTTTGTCTGTAATAATGTAATTATGTATTAAGTGGGTTTTATTAGCTACTTATTACATGCTTCACAGTACGCAAAACTCTAATAAGAAAGCAGTTATCATTTCATTATTCTACATGGCAAGATTATGAATATTGCACCTTCATCATGTATACTGCACCCACTGCCTAAGTTTCTGCATGATCCTTGACACTTCTTGGTCAACATTATAAGAATCCCTCCTACAGAGTTTTCATGAAAAGTAAATGCACATGTGATGTCATCAGTGATGTCATCAATGACATTTGTGATGTCATCTTTGATGTCCTGGGTGTTAGTGTTAGCAGTGCACGGTGGCGCGAGTTATGGTTGCTTATCTTACCATAACTGCCGAATTTCTGGGGTTTTTCGGTTTTAATTTGAACCATAACGTCCCTTTAACAAAGTTTTTTCACTGAATATATATATATATATATATATATATATATATATATATATATATATATATATATATATATATATATATATATATAATGGGGGGTTGCAGAGGGTTTCCCCCCGCAGATATGTAACAATTGACCTTCACAATTCGGTCAATTGTGCAAAGGTCAATTGTGATTCGAACAATTGTAGTTCGAACAATTCGTATACATCCGTAGTCCCAGCCCTCCCAGCATGTAACCCAGCGCCCTGCTACTCTGGGTGCACTTCTCCCTGTACACTTTCCCCTGCAATTCTTGTTGCACACTTGAACGATCTCGATGACACAAGGTCTAATATAATTATTTGTCTTGTCCTCCCTCTGTTCCCCTTGCCTTGTTGCACCTTGAATCAATTGTGTATAGGTGCATAATAAATAAAAAATCAATCAATCAATCAATAGGGATGCAGGTTGATCACAAACCACTAATGAAAGATTGGCAATACATTCATCCAGAGGTCTGCACTGTATGGCTCTCCAGAGGCTTTGTACTGCAACTTCCATGATCCCTCAGTATTGACAATGCTGACTAGGACTCATGGGATTGGTGGTCCAAAACATCTAGAGAGCCAAAGTTTGCATACCCCTACCCTAAATTAACCCACTATAATTCATACATTTTGAGATCATCCTACGATGCAGCTGTGAAAGGCTTTACTGCCAGAATAATGTACTCATGGCCTGCCTCTGGAGTCTGAAAAGAAGAAGCCTCAGCACTGCACTGGACATTTGATGATGATTTCCTGACTGGCATGTTTATCTTTGTGCCTCCAATGCAAATCAAATGTCAGGCCTGGCTACCTTTAAACCAGGGATCTGCAACATTTGGCTCTCCAGATGTTTTTGACTACAACTCCTATCAGCCTCAGCTGACATTTGCATTGGTCAGGGGGCATGGGATTTGTAGTAAACCAATGGTATGACTTACAAACAGGCATATAAACCCTCTGTATGTTAGCATGGTTCCCTCTGTCTTGTTTTTCTACTTAAAGTAGTTCTGCCTAAAAGGAGCACATTGTTAGAGTCAAACATTACGGTAATTATTGGGTCATAGGGAACAGAGTACTGTATTTAGTATGGCTTTTCACTATACTATATATCTGAGAATTCAAAAAAATCAAAAAATGTTCAGCCGTTATACCATTATTCTCTTACTATACCTGCCTCCACTATTCTAAATCCACCTAACTCCATCGCCCTCTCGCTTTCTGTCTCTCCCACTCTGCCACTCTGCCTTTTTACACTCAGTCTCCTTATCCTGGCTCTTCTCTACCTTCTCCTACCTCTACTCTCCTTTTCCCTCCTACTCCTATTACTACTTCTGCATCCACTCAACACAAACCCCCGCTAGGGATATGGTGCCCTGCTCACCTTCCAGGGATATAATGCTCTGCTCATTGTACTGGCTCAAGGGATATAGTGCCCTGCTCGCTAGATCACACCCAGGAGTATAGTGACCTGCTCCCTGATGTCCCTCTCCAGACCATACCTAGGGATATAGTGTCCAGCTCACTAAACTAATTTCTCCCTCTTCACCCTTACTACCTCTACATCTACAAATGCAGCAGGCCTAGCTTCTCTATCTCACACATTCACCCACATATATACAGAATCGGCACCATTCTGCGGATCCCAACACCTTACCTCAACTCTCTCTGAATATGCCAAAAGTGTCCAGGCAAATCTTCCCTCACTTCTTGCACTCTCCCCTCAAGTCTGATGGCCTTCCTCTTTCACCTCTTCTGGCCTTACTTGAATAGCTCTCACTTCCAACTCACTCTACTAGCATTTCATAACATTCCCCTTTCCACCTCAATGCTACCCTAATCACAACTCCTCCCATCTCATCCACTAGTGAGTTGGAATTTCCCCTGGAAGCCTTCGTAATCGCTTCTAGCCCACTTTCCAGTATCGATTTCCTTCCAGCTTGTCATGCATTCTACTGCATTGCTTGTTCTTTCCTCCCCTCCTGGCTAAAATAAGTCTGTGTACAAATGGGTTTTTGGGAATGTTTCCTTCGACTACTTTACATTTGGTCTTTAACTGCAATTCTGTGGTCGCTGATCCACTGTTCCCCTTTAGTGATTCTGAGGTTCCAATAGTCAATGCTCGTTTTCTCATTTAGATCCTGAATGGGGAACCTTAGTCCATTTCCTTTTGAGTAACCTATCTGTTATTTCTGTTCTTGACCTGGGCTGCTGGTTGGGCCCAGGCGCATTGTGGTACTTGACAGACCAGTTGTTTGTCTTTAAATTGTTCTGCTTACAGGAATCTATGATCCATCCCATGTTTCTAAGGAGACTGGTGTATGTTGGTTGCATTTGTCTCTGGGTCTTTTGTAGGTACATCAGGTTTCTCTGAACTTTATTGTTCTGGGAAATGACCTGATAGATCAAAGTAAGAGACCTTGCCAGAGATGGAGACACCAATGTGCATACACAGCTCTGCTCATTCCTGGTAGCTTGGGATAGGGGTTCCCTTGAGATCCCCCACCCTTCATCTATGGTGGGGGGGCACCACCACAGGTCGTGAAGGGGGCCGCATTTGGAGTAAAAAAATGCAAAAAACATTTTTTCAAAAAAATAAAAAAAGTTTCTTTTTGAATTCACTCTGCATTCATAAAAACATGGCTGCCTGTGTGAGTGTATGGTGAAAGGTTAGACACTTAAATTTATGGATGGCTGGGTGTGCCTGTGTGTATATGGTGAATGATACTCTTCTCCAATACTGAAGTCCTATCTGTGATCCATAAACTCAAATCTGCATCTCCTAGAGACACAATATCACTGGCTCTTCTGCAAGGAATATCCACTGACTTGATTGATCATATTACGTCTGCTGTCAATCATTCATTTACCATGGGAACCATCCCGGATTCCCTAAAACATGCATTGGTAAAAGCCCTCTTTGGATCCTGAAGTGCTGGCTAATTATCGCCCGATTTCCCTCCTGACTTTTCTGATGAAGGTTTTGGAGGCGCTGGTATCCCCTCTGCTTTCTACTTTCCTGGAATCCACCCAGTTCCTTGATGCATTTCAATCAGGCTTTCGGCCGGGCAGAGGCACTGAATTTGTGCTTAACTCAGTGATGGATGACCTTATGTGTCTTGTTAATCAGGGCGGTATAGGAGCAGTCCTGCTGTTAGATCTGCCGGCTGCTTTCGACACCGTCGATCACGCACTTCTGATCTCCCGCCTCTTTGAAGCCGGCATATCTGGCCAGGTTCTGGAATGGTTCACAACCTTCTCGACCGGTCGCACGCAATCAGTGTCAATGCCTTCGTTTTGCTCTGCCCCGATCCTTCTATCCTGTGGTGTACCTCAGGGATCGGCACTCTCCCCCATCTTATTCAACATCTACCTAAGATACGTATTGTTTCTGATTGAATCCCACCGGTTCCGTTTTTATTCTTACGCAGATGACACCCAGATATTGGTCCGTCTGGACCTGACTAAACCGGAAACAGCAAAGAGGCTAAAAATTTGCCTGGAAAAGCTGGGTATCTGGATGTCGATGAATTGGCTTAAATTGAATGGTTCCAAAACCGAAGTTCTGGTTATGGGTACAGCTTCTCCACAATTGTTTTGGACGGCCGACTTTTGCCCCTCCTCATTAGGTCCCCTCCCGATACTGGTTCTATCCATCAGGAATCTGGGTGTACGTTTCTCAGCGACCCTTACCATGGATGAACAGGTGGGAGCAGTTTATAAATCGGGCCATTTCAAACGTAGGTTCCTTCGGAAAGTCCTTCCCTTCATTCCTACGGCCAGTCAGGCGCCTGTAGTTGGAGCTTTGGTCCTTAGCATCCTGGACTACTGCAACTCATTATACCTGGCCCAATCCAGTTATCTTATTGGGCGCCTGCAGCTACTACAGAATGCCGCCGCTTGCTCGATTATCGGTCCTCCCTTTGGTGCTCATATGACACCCATATTGAGACAACTTCATTGGCTTCCTGTTGTCCAACGGATACTGTTCAAATCTATGTGCATGGTCCACCGAGCCTTTCATGGAAAGGGGGCAGAATATTTGCAAATCAAATTCACTCCCTATCAACCGACTCGCACCCTTCGATCTCTCACCACCTGACGGCTGACAGTTCCTTGTTTCAGGTTAGCCCGTAAGGGTTGCCGTGCCTTCTCTGTTGCCGCTGCTGAAGAATGGAATCGCCTTCCCATCGCTTTGCGAGATATCTCTGACCATCTGGCCTTTCAGCGCAGACTGAAAACTCTGCTTTTCTAGTGGCCCTACATGATCCTGCTTCACCTTTGTTTGCTCAGCGCCAAGATGCCTGCGGGTGTACGTGCGCTTACATAAATGCTGTTAACATAACATAACATAACATGATCTGTGTGTTAGGCAGAATTGCATTCAGTACCCTCTGGGACCACCACATACAATTAGGACTACAGGTGTAAGCAAAACCAACCTTTGGTATAAGTCTGTACTACACAGTTTTGAGGTAGTGAGCTGAGCAGCCAGGTTTATCTCAAGAGGGAATGCGAGCAGTAAAAGAGCTTACACAGAGGTCTTACAATCACAGTGGTTCAAGTAGATACTTACACTCAAGGTTTCTTGATAAAACACTTAATAATTTATTACACAGTAATTTAGAAAACATTCACTAGAAGGAGGAAACTTAATATCATACTCTAATACACTTCAGTACCAAACCAATTTGTTTCTAAAGTCATTAGGCTCCCCTGAAATAAGAGCAAAATGGCATTTCAGCCACTTTAAATAGGAGGACAAAGGTACAAGTTAGCAGAATAGATCACACATACTTTCTTAGGCAGTGCAAATAGTTTTAGTTCACTAGAGGACTCGATTCAGTTCAATAGGTCTAGGCCAAAATCAATGAACTAGTGTCTTGGATAGGAAAGAGCAGTTCTTGAAGTAAACAGACAAGTCTTTGCCAAAGTTCTCAGAAGTAGTTTGTACGAAAAAGAATCATATGTTGGGTCACAAGCTGATTAGGCCTGCAAGTTGGGAAAGTTCCACAAACTTTCACTGTGAGAGGTAAATTCTCTCAATCGGGTTGGCACAGTACCTTAATATGAAGAACAAGATGCAGCAGAAGACGTTGGTTCCTGGCAGCTCCTGCAGATCTCACTGTTCCTGAGCCTCAGTCGCGGAGACAAGAGGGAGGACGTCGGGGGACTCCTGCACTGCACAGGATCGTTGAAAACGCTGACAAAATGGGGTCACTTCAGTTCCAGTAGCTGTAATTCAAGCACACAAGCTGGTGTCCTCCCCCTTGGTTAATCCTAACCAGCTACGAGAATGATATCCAGATGACTTACGAGTTGATTGGTCCCACCAACTCAAAAGAAGAAGTCGTCCTTGAAGGGGCTTCTCTGTCGAGGTGAACTTGGCAATTCGGACCTGCAGCAAGGATTCATTGAGCAAACCAATGGTCCAGGAGTTGCAGCAGCCGTCCTCTTCCAGCTGGTCTTTGGTTCGTTCGTTCCAGACTCGCCTTCTAAACAGTTTTCTCCCTTTCATTCCAGCCTAGCTACCACTCACCCAGCAGGGTGGCTGTCCTTGCCAGACAGTCAGCCAGCCAATCACACCAGAGTGCATTTGGGTCTCCTAGGAGACCAAGCAGAGGGAGTTTTGGGCACCTCCCTCACTTTCTGCCCACCCCAGACAGACACTCTGATGCAAGAGGCAGTCTTCATCCCTGAAGCCCGCCAAAGGCATAGAAACAAAGGGACCAAACCTAGCTTGACGCACAGAGACAAACACTAGAAGGGCCTTTCCAAAAAGAAATGGCAAAACAAAAAAACGTGACCTATTTAAACAAAGGGGCTTAAGGCGCCATCTTGAAAAACATGTCTCCCGCGATTTTTAGCTACCGGTGTTCGCGGTCGGGAAAAATCATGGTAGTTTGTTGTAAAACCACTGCCGCCAGCCATTCCAATAGGAAAGGGTAGCATTTGACTGATACATGAGTTTCTAGACACAGGGGATACTAGGTAACCCCTCCAGCACTCTATAGGAAGACAGTGTGTGCTGGGTCTAGGAATATAAAAAGACCAGTAAAGTCAATTCAACCTTGCATTCTCTGAGAAACAGTAGTTTATCACAGAGGCGGTATTTAAACCTTGGGACAGCCTAAAGGCTTCCCTGTGTCACTGCACTGAGGGTGCTGTGTGACACAAATAAAGATGATGCCTATGGAGTTGTTTAAAACTCCAAACCAAAGAAAATAAACACAGAAAACAAACAGAATTAAAAAGTACAGAGTCGCAAAGTTCAGCAAAAGAGCTAGCGTCTCTATGGTAGAGAGGAACTAGAACATTTTGAGAATTCTCCCTAAAAGTGTGTGCTTGTGTTCAGGGGTGCAACAAAACCTACATTTTGGGGGGGCTAACCCTTCAAATGTTGGGAGAGGCATTAACTTTACTGGCAGTGAGGGAAGGGAAACGTATTTGTGTGGGGGCATCTAACTTCTTTACACATTTGAATGAGACTATTCTAGTGCAGCTTCAATGTTACAAGCAGTTAACTCTCTCCTTTAAGTCTGAAATAACCCACTTATGGACTGCTGTGAGAATGAGTGGTCTCCTGTTTCCTCTCTACCCTTCCAATCAAGTTGCCTAAATTGGCATTTGAATGCAGGTACTAACAGTGAAATGCTGTACATTGGCAAATGCTGGGCCGGGCCCTTGTTAAAAGTGAAACCCGGGTGCTGTTTAACATCTGTGTCCTTTTCTGTTCGGCAACTGCTCTGTACGTCAGCCATGTCGAGTCAACACAGCCCAACATTTTAGGGGGGCGGGGGAGTTCTGAAGCCCAGTCAGCTCAATGGTTTTGTGCCACTACTTGTGTTTAATGCCTTAATTAATTATTGGTAATCTTCATTACTCCTAGCCCTATTCTTCCTTGTCCCAGTGCTTGTGTATGAGGCAGCATTTGTCTATGATGCACTCTGCCTCATACAGAAGTACTGGGATGGGGTAATGTCCATCTTAGCTACCTTCAATCTTCATTACTCGTAGTCCCACTCTTCCTCATCCCAGTACTTACCTATGAGTCAAGGAGCTTTGTACGTAAGAACTGTGACAAGGATGAGGGATGTGGAGGTAATTCTGGGCCAATGAGCTGATTTTGGAGGTTGAGGTACGGGATGGAAGGGAGAGAGGATGTGTGGGTGGTGGGACTATGCGAATAATCATAATGGTCCTCCATGTCCAGGCTAAGCAGGCATGATTTGTGGTAATAGTGGCTAGAGAGGCATTTTGGTGCAGCCAGTCTAGTCATTCCTCAATTTGGTATGACTTTTTTTCACTGGGCAGTTCTGATAAAGCAGTCCTGCTAACTGTAATTACCTGGCTAGACTGGCATTTGGGTGCTGCCAGTCTAGCCGTTTCTTACTGCAGCATTATATATTTTTCGGGGCATCTGTGACAAAATGATATGATATAAATCATTTATAGCACACCTGTACACAAGTGTTTCTAGGCGCGACACGGAAAGGGAGGGGAAACAGAGGGAGGACAAGACAAACAATCTTAGTAGGCCGTGTTTCATTCAGATTGTGCAAGTGTGAGAACGAGAAGGGCAAAGGGAAAGGGACGGGGAAGTGCAAGGCAGAGGGGAGGGGAAAACAGGGCACCAATGTTCTGACTAAGTGAAGCCAGGGCAGCGTGCCTCTAGGTAGCGCAAGGACACTATAGGGTTACAGTTACAGCCCCTAAAAAAGTGGTAGGCCCGGAGGCAGTGCAAGGGTGACTGATCAAGAGAGAGCCTGGTCTCAGTGAGACTCTGAGGGTAGGCAAGCAACCAGTCAGTAAAGCAGACAGGTAGGTCAGGTAGATCAGCAGGGGAGGAGAGAAAGAAAGCAGACAAGAAGGGGAACATTTTGAGCTGCTTCCGGAACTTCAGGTGGTCAAGCTCAAGTTTGATAGGGCCAGGGAGGCACCTCCAGAGGAAAGCACCTGCAGAGGAGAGAGCTCTACCCCCAATCTCTGCCTGTGGAAGCGTCTAACCTTTAGACAGTTGGAGGTAGCTGAGCGAAGGGCTCGAGAAGGAAGGTATTTTGGAAGAGAGCATTGGATGTAGTGCAGGTCCCGGCCCCAGAGAATGGAAAGGGCTTTGAACTTGATCATTGCAGCCAACGGGAGCCAGTCGAGAGATTCCATGGCTGGAGAGATACAGTCCCTGGGCTTGAGCCCAAGGATAAATCTTGCAGTCCTGTTCTGGAATAGTTGCAGAGGTCGGAGAGTAGAGGAAGGTAGATTGAGAAAAAGGCTGTTGCAGTAGTCCAGCCTAGAGAGAACCAGGGATCTGGAGACAGTGAGCTTTGGGGGAAAGTGAGAAAGGGAAGAGTCCCTTTAAGTAGGTGCAGCTGGTAATGGGACTTCTTGTCGACATCCGAGATGTAAGGAGAGAAAGAGAGAGTGGGTTTGAAGATGGCACCAAGGTTTTTTGCCTCGCAGGAAGGCGAAGGAAGAGGGCCCAAGGCAGGTGGCCAGAGTGAGAGAGGGAAAGCAGGAGCAGGGGTCCCGATGAGAAAGAACTCTGTCTTACTGGCATTAAGGCAGAGATCGTTGGGAGGCGCATCAATCCTGAATCACGGATAGTCAGACAGGAATGAGTAAGAGAGGAGAGGAGGCTGAGGGCAGCCTGAAGGAAAGATGAGTGTCATCCGCATAACACTGAATGTTAGAAGAGAAGGTAGAGATAAGGTGGGCTAAAGAGGTTGAAAATCCAGGGTGAGAGGATAGAGCCCTGGGGAACGTCACATGTAGAGAGAGAGATGGCGGAGAGAAAGAGACCACTTTGGACCTGGGAGGGGTGGTCCAAGAAGAAGGAGGTCAGTCACTCCAGGGCCTGATCCATGATGCCCAGGTTCTCATGAAGTCGATTGATCAGGATGGCATGGTTGAACGTGTCAAAAGCAGAGGGAAGATCAACGAGGATGAGGACAGTAGGAATGCTGGAATCAAGGTTAGAGACCAGATCTTCACAGGTTTTCAGGAGAGCAGTTTCCGTGCCTCTGGCAGGTCTGAAGCCAGACTGATGCTCATGGAGACACCCAACATATTCAGTGTGGCGAGTAAGCTGGGAGATGGCCAGCTTTACCAAGAGTTTTCCCAGGAAAGGGGTGATGGAGACTTGGCGATAGTTTGCCAGATAGGTAGGATTGGCAGACGGCTTCTTGAGGAGTGGGTGCACAAGCGAGTGCTCAAGAGGAGAGAGGGTGTTCTAGTGGCGAAAGAGTGATTACAGAAATCGGGCAAGACTGGAGCGAGGGTGTCAATATGGTCTTTGATGGTTCTGGAGGAGCAGGGGAGCACTTGTTTGGACTACACTTTCATAGATGGGACTTGAAACTAGAAACCTTGTCAAGTGTTATCAGAGAGAAAGAGAAGAAAGGATGAGGAGAGGGAGAGATGGCCAAACAGGGCCTGAGAGAGGAAGAGGGAGAGGAAGAGAAGATAGAGGACAGGATGTCCTGAGTTTTAGCAGAGAAGTGAGAGGTGAACATTATACAGAGGGCCTGTGAGGGAATAGGAGAGGTGTAGACTGCAACAGGATTGGTCAGTTCCTTTCAAATTTTATAGAGTTTGGCCATGTTGTTAAAGGCCGCAGAGACTCAGGCTTGAATGTGTGCTCTCTTCTTGATGAGTGTTATTGCTTCGACTGAGATTTTGGTGCAAACAGTTAAGTATGTCTAAATGTGACCTGGCAGGGTTTACTGGAATGTTATTAGGTGTCTCCAATGGTCTACATTGTGCAGCCAGTTGGACTTGTTTTCATTGTTGCATGGAATTTTTAATGGAAAAGGTTTAATGTTCTTGTGCACTGATGGTCACTTGAATGTACTGTATTGGTGTTACTCTACAAAACAATTTTTCTTTCTCAGAAAGTGTGTTGTATATTGCATTAAAACACATATATATCTTCTATTATATCTTTCTTCTAGTGCAGTGTGTGGCATATCCCTTCAGCAGCACGTTTGTGCATATTGCGCAAGTGTGGTAATCTAGTCCAGCCCAGAGAGTGTCACGACACGCAATTTGTTGCTGAGTTGGGTGGAGGGGGCCCTCAGCATGGCTAGCAGGGGGGCTCCCACATTTTGTGTTACACCACTGCTGGTAGGTCTAGCTCTGGCACTGCCCTGGTAGGCCTCCCACTCCAAGTTAAGAGGAGGTCTCACCCCCAATGATAGGATAATTGCCATGATCATGTTACAGTATGCTTAATCAGCCAAATGGGGCAAAGGACAGGAAAGCAGCAGCAATTCCTTCCAGAGTACATCATTGCCCTGGACCATAGATGTAACAAGGCGAGGATGATCATAACTGCCAAATTTAGGCAGAACATTCAATGAAACCCATCCATCAAGGCACAGAACTGGGTCTCTGTAACATTCTGGGACTCTCTGGATTATGCAGAAACGGCAGGCCACCTTAATCTAGCAATGTTTAGCCTGAAACAGCCTTCTTAAACGAAAAATCACACATTTAGCTCCAACATGCCACCCCCACTACAATCCTGCAAATCAATTTGTGGGCTGAAATGATTAAAGGCCAATTCCATTATTTGATCTTGCAGAGAAGAATCAAAGTGGGAACCATTGACGTGAGCACCACCCACATCTTTCCCTCAAATGCCATGAACTCCTAATTGACACAATGGATAGCATTTCAACACTGCTGATTGTCCACTAGGTGACATGCTAGTGCTTACCAAAAAAGCAATACAAATTGTCATCTGCTAATTATTCATCCTTTTCCAAACACTGGTACACATTTTACCTGATCTAAATACAAGGCATGCATTGGCAAGCATGTATTTCAAGAATGGTTAACTTGTCAGTTGAATGCAATGCTCTTTAGGAGGAAACTAAGAGAATATCATGCTTCCAGAAAGATATGGACCCAAATTCACAAAGGTTTGCACTGGTGCACATCAGAGATGCCATGAACATCTCATATGTGCTCCTGCTGCCTTATACCTTATTCACAATGACGAAGGCTGGATACATCTGGGGCTGTGGCTCATCTAGGGCTACGTGTTGCATCTTTACAATGCTCTGCTGTAAATGAGATTCACAAAGATCGCCCTCAAAGGCATCTCAGAGATTCTCCAGAGAGCTGTACATGTGCCCCAGTTTCAGTCTTTGTGACTCAGAGATGTGGTAGAAGGGGAACATCTGAGATGCTCAGAGGATCTCCTCATTTGCGCCAGTGCAAACCTTTGTGCATCGGGCTCTACGTGCCTAAATGTTTTGTGCAGTCATATTTTCTTACCACTAGAGATGTGTGCACAATCTGTAGACCTGCATGTTTACATAGTACTGCATGCCAAATTCCTCCCGCTTGTAAGCACAGTAATACATAATATCAATGTAATAGATTTGTACCTGTATTATGTACGCTGGGTACAGATGTCTGAACCTAGCATTTAATTTGGCGGGCTACCTTAGCATTGTTTTGAGCTGTGACTTATTAGGATGCAAGTATTTTGCTAATTATATAAATCTGTTATCGTACTGTACCGTTTTCAATTGTAAAGCACTGAAAGGGAAACTGTTGTCTCCGTTTTCAACAGTACCGTGCAGTCTGCATAGCAAGTCAGGTGTAATGTGATGTTGCAATATGCAGTTTGTATAAATGTGTATCATTCAGTAAGCCCTCATCTCAGTGCACGCAGTGTTAAGCACTAATGCTGACCGACATTGCCTCATGAAATGAATATGAACTGTACAGAGCCTTTTCACTGCCTCTTGATAGTAAAAGACAATCAGACACAGCACCTTCCTGTATGCAGTTTTGCATGATTTAGTAACTCTTGCTTGGCCACACATGCTCCATTTGATCAAACCTATTCTGCATGTTATCATTTGTGAACCCAAAGAGAAGGAGTTAAACGAGCACAATATCTGTTTCAGTTGAATAGCTCCTTCCTAGAAGGCAGTAAAAGCAGCCCATTACCTGCATCACATATTTTAAATTGGAAATGAGAGCACATCTGGTTACGCTATTAACTACTACCATTTAAATTAGGTAACTGCTGAAGAAGCAACTATAATGTCGTGAAGTAAAACATTAATCTTGTCATAAAAAAAAATCGAAAGATAGTGGATCGCTTATGCGGAATGCACTGTGCATCTATTTTTAAATCTGAATTCACCAATTCCAGAAACTGCATTTGAATTTCCAAAAGGGATATTTAAACACAATGGCCCTCATTAGGACCCTGGCGTTAAGGGGTTAACAGCGCCGTAAAAGGTGTTGGCGCCGTTAAACCCTTAACACCTGATTATGAGGTACCTTTGCGGGACCGGACCTTAACGGCTGGTGTAGACCAGCCGTTAAAGTAGGGGCCCGCAAAGGAATTCTCGTGGTAAGTACGGTACCGCAATTTGCGATACCATACTTACCGCCTTCCCCATTCCCCTTATGCCCTATGGGGCAAAAATTGGAATGGGGAAGGGCCATGGTGGCATGGGGAATTACCGCCCCGCCAACCTTGGAATGGGGTGGTAATTCCCCATTCTGCCATGGCAGACTCCGGCATCGACCATGGTGCTAATAGCATCATGGTTTTCTGCCGGAGTCCTAATGAGGGCCAATGCCTCATTCCGATATCCGACCTGATTTAATGGGGACTTACCGGTGTAGTCCGACCTTTGCAGGACCGCTAAATCCCCATTGAAAAAGGCAATCTCCATTCCCATTTGAGTCCCCATAGGGCTCAATGGAAATGGGGAGGGTGCTAATAACGGTACCGCAATTTGCGGTACCGTTATTTGCTCTCTGGTCCCTTTGCGGCTCCCGCTAAGGGCGCCTGGTAAAATCAGGTGCCCACAGCAGGACCCGCTAAGGGACCTGGTAGTAGGCTGCAAAGGGATTACCAGCACCAATGTCCTTAACGGTGCCCAGTATCCCTTTGCGCCCTACTCGGAATGAGGCCCAATCAGACTAGGAAGCCCATTCTGCGTGGAGTGAGTAGGTTAGAGGAGGCAGTACGTTGTATAAGAGAGGAAGACCAACACATTAAAACAGTGACATAGTATTTATTTCAGTTTACGTTAAAAAAAAAAAAGGTTTCTACGGATGCGAATGCTTAAACAGTGATTATGGTTAAGGCAGAAAGGTAACTAACAAACAGTAATTGAAACTGGTTTAAACGTATAGACGTCCCCTGGAGCAAGCTTACATGCCTCAATGGGGTTTCATGTGGTCCTCCATTAAACCAGGACAACCATTAGAAGAGCATCAAGAAACGTAATGCCAATACTGGATATAGGGCAGGAGAATTCATGGAGAGGTCCAACATCTGCCTAATTATTTTGGAAGTGGAGTTAGAAAAAAAATAAACTTCCACAAAATGTGACATGCAAATCATATACCTACAGCGAAGTTGATACTGAGATACTGAGTCCAACAACATGCAAACCATATTCACATTACACATAGGGACAGTGGCAAATCACATACATGCCCAAAATGCCAATCGAGAGTCCAAATCTCAACATGAAAAATCGAGTTTCCATGTGCCAATTCAAGGGGCTCCCAATGAAACATGGTCACTTCCCAGAATTATTCATGACTTCGGACATTCTTGATTTAAAAAAGTAACATAAAATAACCAGCTGATCAAATGTGCACAAGTGGCTAAACATGTCAACGTTGGAAATAATTGGCACTATACGTGGGAAAATGAAGGAACATCAAATATGTCATTTGTCTGAAGGGAAGTGTATTCGAATCTGTAAAACATCTATTATGCATTGTCTATGTTTGTGTGTAAAGTTATTACAATTCCTTGGCAGCTGTGTTCATAACAGTGAACTCCCTGCTGTGGAGCAGCATTGGGAGATAATTGTGTTGGGCAAGCAGATATCATTAATTACCCAGTTTGCAAAATGTATTATGTACATCTTTCCTCTTTTAGGTGAATTAATATCACATGGACATATGGAAGATTCTATATGCTAGATCAATGTGGATTAAATGATGTTTAATTGTATTTTAGACTTCAAAATTATGTTTTTCAAATAAGGGTTTACTCTTGCTTACTCTTATCCTTTTTAACTTTACCCATTCATAATGTAATGAGTTATGCTCATCTAGATTTGTGAACGGTTTGTTTTAAACCAAAACACAATAATAATACAAATTGTCAATTAGTAGCAGTTGGAACTTGATTCAAAACTATGTCTTCATCTCTAAAAAAAAAATGTATTAAGTGTTTATGATCACAAATGACCTTTACACTATACCCATCAAATTATTCAAATATTACAATTATCATACAAAAAATTACTAAAAGAAGAAATGTAACTTAAAAAGGAATTTTTGTTTATGTTCGGCCATTAGCAAGTGCGAGCAAGGCAGTTAATTACAAAATATCAAATATCCAGAATCCAATTTGCCTCATCTGCAAAGTCCAAAGTTTGCAAAATACCTCTTTGTGCGGCCAGACGTTTTTTCACCTTTTGCCATATTTTCATAAACCGGTAGGGTTTCGAGACGCAGGGAAAGAATAAAGTGCACCAGGTGAGGGGTTTACATTTTTCCCAAATAATCACGAGGGGCATTTACATTCAATCTCTGTGTCGAGTACACATTTGGCCTAATTCACAGAAGCATTTCATAATGGCAAACCCCCAGTGCAAAATGTTCTGTGAATTAGGCCCATTGTATCTGTGCTTGTGAGTGAGATAATCAGTGGACTTCATGTGGTCGTGGTCCTTCATCTTCCTTTCAAAGTCCATTGCGTATACCTCACCCAGTGAATCTGGTAAACCATGAATGCCAATTTCCATGAAGTGGTTTAAAACAAGCTTTTGCATGTCGGAAAAACAAACACTCCGCCCACAGAATAGGTAATGGCATTTAATTATATTTGAGGGTCTGCCTTTTTCACTGAAGTGTATGGTATCCAGCATTTACAAACAGCCAGCTGCCAAAGTATGTGTAGGGATGGCAGTCCAAGTTCTAAATGCATAGCTTCAACAGGTACTGATTTTGGAAGGCCTAGCAACGATCTTAATAGCTTGCCCTCCAACTTAGTCAGCCACGAAAAGTGAACCCAGGGGCAGAGTTTCCAAGTCATATAGTATCCCTGGAACTATGGATGACCTATATGCAGAAAGTTTTGCCTCCATGGATCTGCCTGTCAATCACATTTATTAATGACAGCCATTTGATTCATGCCGTGGAATAGACCGCCTTCGCTTGATAAGTGCTGTTCAAATTGTGTGTGATGTGCATGCCTAGATGCCTAGATACCTCGATAAGCTCCTTTACCTATAGGCATGATCTTCGTCTTCCCAATGTTGACTCGGCGGCCATTTAACTCAACATATTTCAATAGGGCGTCAAATGAATGCTGGATGGCCACGGGTGCACAGTCAAATATAACAGTATCATCTGCATAGGTAATGGAGCTTGTCTTTTTGCCCTCATAACTTGGTGGATATTTATGTACAGCTTCAAGAGTTGAAGCAACATCTGCCATGTAGACATTGTCTAGAAGAGGCACAAAGACACAGCCCGCTTGAGACCGTTAGTGTGAAATGGTCTTGTGACAGTGCCATCTTGAGCAAGCTACACTCTTACCAAAGTGTTATCATGCAACCGTCGGATGAAATACAGCAGTGAGGTATTCAATCCCCAGCCAGACAGTTTATTACAGACTCTGCCCCTATCTACGGTGAGCTATAATCCACAAAGCACATATACAGACTTGTGTCTGGGTTGCGTAGCGTATCTGATATCGGCGTAAATAGCATCCAGGTGGCATGTTTTGTACTGTACCCCTTCCTGAATCCCATCTGAGTAGAATTTAATATGAAGTTTGCAAGTGCCCATGAGGAGAGTAGCTCCAACAACAATCAGGAACAAATCTTTGAGCTGCTATCCAGCATGGCTAGTAGGCAGTAATTATTGGGGTCAATTGGCAGCCCTTTCTTATACACCGGGATCAGACTTGATTCCAACCATGTAGGGGTATAGCAGCCAGTCTGACAAACGCAGAGAACTAAGGACCGCAATAAGTCTGCCCAGTACATAGGATTGTTTTTAAGGATTGCGTTGCAAAACCCATCTGGGCCCATGGTTGTTTTGGTCATCACAATTATTGAGGTTATATCTGCATCTTTCACGTGGTACCAGACCATTGAGCCAATCTTCGGACCTTTTGACACAGAGCACTTGGGCTCAGATCCTCTCCAGCAGTTTTTGTTAATGTATGTGGCTCAAGTGTTTTCAGAGATACCACAGACCATTTGTTTGGTTTTTGCAGAGCTAAAGGTTCACAATAGGAACCAGAATTTCTTGGTGTCGTTGATGTTAAGCATTCTGTCTATTAATTGCCAGTTGCAAGCGCTTTCGTTATGTTTATATGCACGCGTCCAGCATTTATAATTTCGACCATGCGCCCCCTTTAAGCTTGTATATATCACTGGCTTGTGTTTGTTCGTTTTTTGTTATTTCTCAAATAGTAGCTTGTAGTAATCTCTTTCTTTTTTTTATGTCTTTGGTTTATTTTGGTAAACCTTACATAAGTATCTCAGATTTAGATATTTCTATAAAAACATAGATAAAACAAAGCCTATTCTTTTTGCAATTTCCAGATCGTACAAGAGCCCTGGCCCGCTTGTGTGGTTTGGTCGTGAGACTATTTTCCTTACAATGACCTATCCAGCAGGCATTTCAGGTCCCAATCTTATCTGTTAAGTAGAACCTTGTGACACTCCATGCAGGTTCTCAGGTTCATGTTGGAATTACTGATATTAAGAGTTGACCAACATAACGTGTTCCCCTGTGAATTTTATGCTCAGTACAGCAAAGTTGCTTATGTCAATGGAATTGGCTTACAATTGTGGCGAATACTTGGAAATCACTGAGTTAACAAAAAAAAATCAATGCAGCTATTGTAGGTTCCATCAGACCAAGTCACCATTGGATCCCCCGAGCTATCATTGATCATCTGTAGGTGAAATTCTAGGAGAGCTGCTCGCCAGGACAAGCCTCTTGTCTAGGCAGCCACACCTTGCTTAAACCTTTTACTTCTAATTAAGGAATCTGTGCAATCCACATTAAAATCCCCAGTTATTATGATACCCGCTCGTGCGCGTCTACCACACCAAAGACGTTGTGTCTCTGTAGCTGCAGACATTAGACTCTTAGTGAGGCCCCGCCCGGTGGATCATACAGGGTCAGCACTAAAAGTGGTTCAGGGCCCCATGCAGATTTGGATAGGGTGACCGGCAAGAGATCTGTGTGTATAGGCCTGTCCTTGAACTCAGTTAAATCATAGCCTGACTTTGCACCAATACAGATCCCCCCTTTTGGGTGCCCCGTTTTAACTGGGGCTGCAAGGCAATGAGCTATACAATAGCCATTGAGTTCAAATGAGGATGTCATCCAGGTTTCCTGTAGGGTAAACACCTTTGCTCCAGTCAGATGGGCTAGCCCTCATTGAATACTAAGGAAGGAATTATACCCTCTTGTGTTCCAGGACACAAACTTTACTGAGACCACGTCCTGTGGAGAGAGAATTTAACAGGAAATGGGCACTTGCGACCAACAGCCCTCTAGTTTCGTGGACATTGCCCTAGTAGCCTTACTCTGACACTCAACAGTATGGCGAGCTGCTACGCCCATAGCCCTCTGCCCCCATGATTGGTTGTTGAGAGCCATGGAGAAAAAAACAGTACGTTTGAGTCCCAGGGCCAAAAATTGCACATGCTTGTATATGCGTTCAATTACTATAGGTGAGTGGAAGGATGCGATGACACAATTTGTTGCACTTGTATATCGAGGCAGTTCTAATGAAGCTATGTTTTTGCTCGATTGTGTACAGAGGTCCAGAATGGTGTGCAATAGTCTCAAAAGCCATTTCCTATTTAAAAATGGACTGCAAGATGTCAGCGAGAGCTCAACCAGCTTAATATGTCGTACATCTGCATACCAGGTACAGTCAGTGTGGGCAAGGGCATTTGTGCTATGCAGTTGTTCGGCACGGTTATACCAGGGAACTGTGGAGGTGATCATAGCTGAGTGGTCATGTATTTCATCCTATTAAACTTTCGAAGAGTCCCTGAGATGTTTACTGCTCCCAGGTCGCGGTTTTAGAGGTGAGCCCTGCTGCGCAGTGGGGGTAGGGACAGTGGGGAGTTGTCCAAAAGATGTAGATGTAGAAGCGGAAACCGGTTGACCTGCTCTGTATACCACCCAGTTGTCTAGAGGGCCTTGAAACATGACCCTGCTATCTTCGCCTTTGGTTAATTCATTGATTACCAGGTACTACCCCTATGATGTAGATGCTTGGGGATTGATGTTGGTTTTAGGATCAGTCGAGAGTAGGCCCTCCTGCAGCTGTATTTTCTGTTTTGCAGTAGACGAGTTTCCCCTGTGCTTCACCTTCGATTCCAGTTGTTTGGCAGGCTCAAGTGGTGATGGTGAATTCAGCATAGTCTGTTTGTTGTGCAGTGCCGGAAATGCATGTACCTCTGAATCTGCAGATACTCTAACACTGTCACTACCTCAACAAAGTCCATGGCCTTAGATGAACCTGTGTTCAACACAGCGATTGCACAGGATGAACTGTATGAACCTTCCACCCCTGAAGCAATAGTAATGACTTCAGGTGCAAACGTGGCTGGATGATTGAATTTTGTGGTTTTGCCAAGAGTCTTGTTTTCCTACGCCTTCCGCTGTCTATTATTTTCCACGATGTCCATGCAACAACACTTCTGGCTAACTTCAAGTACCTTGCCCAATAACGTTTTTCGAGCCCGTTGTTCTCCCACTATGCTTGAGCAAAGATGGAACAAAGCCTCCATTTTGGACAAATTATAAAGTTTGCTGGTTTTTCCCAGCATGGTTTCCTTCATTGGAGTGGATTTCCCCCTATTCACGGTCTGATAGTGATCCCCTTCATCCTCCAATTCACCATCACTTGAACAGAAGTCTGATGAAGACAGCAGATCTTCCAGATCTGGAGTGTTGGAAAGAGTGGAGCCAATCACGTTGTTATAATCCAGTTTTGTGGGGCCCAGAGAGTTATGCCATAGATTCAGGCAATGTTTTAATAGCAATTCGTTGTTATCAATATTCGAAAACCCAAGGGAAAGATCTATAGCAGTATTTGTGGGTTCCGACGTACAATCCATTTGGTTACAAGAAGCAGCAGTATTGGACTTTTGGCATGCTAGGTTCGCACAGCACTCATAAAGATGGTATTCATGGGCTACGTTGAACCCTGTGTACCAATGCAGTCCTTCTTGTCCTTTTTTGGGTGGGGGGAACCTCCCGAATCCTGCTTCCCCACAGCTTGATTTCTTGGGCGTTTACCCTTGTGCTGCTTATTGCTACGTAGACCACATGTGTGGAGTTTAGGTTTTGGCATTGCGTCTATGCGGAAAAATAAAGAAGGTAACCTGTAGTGTAAATAACATGGTGGTAGGGCAAGGTTTGGAACCCATGAAACCGTGGAACTGTGGAACTGTAGCCACCAACACTTTACGCCTTCACTTCCTGCCTTTGCACCTCTTAATCATCATGCTAGACATCATACCAGACTGTGTACGTTCAGTCAGGACACCATTTTATTACAGAAAACAGACTTTGATCCACTTTCTATAGTGACACTAGCTGATGACGAGTGAGGTCGTCCCCCTGACACCAGGACATCACTAGTTGGGACAGTGAGCAGCTTGTGCAGACCTTAATATAGACAGCACCTCTGAAAATAAGATGGATATGGCATACCTGCCTGGGAACCCATGATCCTTTAGATAATTGGGGTACCATAGGCTAAAAGACAATGGACTGTGCCCCTTGGAACACTATGAGGCTGCCCCTGTCATAGCATTACTATGAGCACCCTGGGCGGAAGCGCCAGCTGATCAGGGAGCTTGGAACGCAGGCTGAATCCTTTGATATAAGCCTGTGTTCCGAACTCCCCACGGCTGTGCACACCTCACCCTGTGCTATCGTTGCTCCCTCAAACCACCCCAATACCGCCTTTAGCACCCATGAGTAACTATAAAGGCGATGGTAACATTTAAAAAAAAAATGAAAAACGTCCCTTTACTCCGTCCTGTGATGCCCTATTGGGAACAGGAGTCGTCTTCAGTGTTGATTCAGAATCAACACTGATGATGGACTCATGTCCTGATGCTGCGTCGCAGAAAGGAGTAAAGTTACGTTTTTCTTTTTTTAAAATAATGTTAACATCACCTTTAGCACCCGCATGTAAGTTGCTCACGGGTGCTAAAGGTGATATTGCCCTCGGTGGCGGGCCGATCCTCTTAGAAATCGCACCAGATGTGGGCAGCGTTCACTTTCAATGCCACTGCAGTAAAAAATCTTGGTATTATTTCCACTTGAACTATCCGTCTTAGTAACTATTGCCATGCCACAATCTTTAGCTCCTTTACAGAGATTTACAATGAGATCTGCCAGATATCAATGCTTAGCAAAGTGGAGTAGATGCTGAAAATACGAGATTACAGTGATGTGGGATTGCCATCATATGCTCATTCCACTAAACCCCACAACTATCTATCTATCTATCTATCTATCTATCTATCTATCTATCTATCTATCTATCTATCTATCTATCTATCTATCTGTATTCTTGTATTGCGCCACTAACCCATAGGCCTCAGGGCGCACACAAAAGGAAGAAAGAGACAAACAACAAAAAAACAATGTCAGACAGGGAAAAACAAAGAGACATCGAGACATAGTGAGCCCAAACCTCACAAAGACCAGTAGAATGAGGAAAAGATAGCGGAAGACTGATTTCGATACCGAGAGAGCTATGCTAAAGAGACAGAAGAGACCTATCCTTTGTCAAACAGGAAGGTCTTCAATTGCTTTTTGAAGGTAGGCAGAGACTCATTATTGGTAAGGTATTTAGGGAGTACATTCCAGAGAGCCGGGGCCCAAGAGTCAAAGCTAATACCCCCAAATCTTTTCAGGATAGATGGGGGCTGAACCAAGACGATGTTGCTACTTGAGCGCAAAGAACGGGTGACAGGTTTCTTTTTGATCCTAGTGGCGAGGTAAGATGGAGCTTGACCATGAAGGCATTTAAACACAGTAGTAAGGCCTTTGTGGTGTAAGCGCTGTTTCACTGGAAGCCAATGAAGGCTGCGCCTGGCGTCAGAGACGTGCATGTTGCGCGTAAGGCCCATTACAGCGCGTGCTGCATTATTTTGTATAATCTGCAAAGTTTTAATGTTGGCCTGGGAGGTGCCGATCTCCAATCTCTTACAATAATCCAGCTTACAGTTTACAATGGCGGCTGCAATCACAGCAAGTTTCTCTTTAGACAGGTAGGGACGAATCTGCCATAGAAGCTGAATATAATAATGACACGAGGATTTGAGGTAATTGGCCTGACGGGTAAAGGATAGCTGCGGGTCAAAGTAAACTCCCAAGGTCTTTACGGACTAAGATACAGGAATTATATGTTGACCAATCAAAAAGTTGTCATATTTTGTGTCAAGTTTCTTCAGTTTTTTCTGGCTACCTAAAATCAACAGCTCTGTTTTTGCATTGTTGAGGGCCAGTGAGTTTAACGCCATCCACTTCTGGATTTCAGTGAAGATGGAGTTCAACTGCAACTGCATTTCCTTTACTGTCAGCATACTTCCCTTCACCTTCCTGCAGTCGTGGTACTCCCTCCGGTTGAGGGGATGGTGCACCCAGAACCTGGGGAATTTTTAGGAAACCACATTCCACCTTTTATCTTGCCAGCTCTGTATCTCATCATGTTCCCAGTGAAGAGAACCCTGCAGGTTTTCAGTATCAATGTGAAACTTAAGATATGGAACCACCGCCACACTAGTTGAGGAGTTCGGTGGGTGCTGGGATTACTTTTTGTCCTGTGGATTTGTGCTTTGTAGGATAGGGGTTTCAGGCATAATGGAGAGAATTAGATGGCTTCCTGGGAAAAACAGTCAGGGATTTGTGCCCCTTCCCAAACTGCCTGATGAACACCTAACACTTGGAGTAAATTCCCAGATGAGTGTTGGAGTGAAGAGCAAAGGTCCCAACAGGTCACACTGAGTAGAGAACCAACGGAAGTTAGAGTGAGGTGTGAGGCAGTGCTCTGCTTGCCAATCCCCTTCCCATCTCCCTCTATCCATCTCATTCCCTCTTCTGCTCCTGCACCCTTACTTGTAACCCTCTGTGTGCATCTCTTATGTGGAGTGCTCTGTTGCTTCTCAGCTAGGTTTGCACCTATAAATACCATACACACTTACAAGGAATCAGAAGTGAACGCCTGAGGTCCATGTCTCTGGCAACTCTTTATCTGTACCTAACGCAAATGCCTCAAATAACCCTAAGCATTCTGCTTATTTTAATGAGTGGAGTTTCCACACTGTTGCCTCTCTTCATCTGCCAATTCCTAGATTCTGTTGACAGTGTATATTTGCAAGAAGGAGAGAGAGAGAGAGAGAGAGAGAAAGAGAGAGAGAGAGAGAGAGAGAGAGAGAGAGAGAGAGAGAGAGATTGGCAGTGGCAAAGAGAGAATCTAAAATGGCGTTGTCTACATAGGCTAGTAGTAGGACAGAGTAGTCTTTTTCCCTTTTAGGCCTTTTCCTGCTTTACTAAAACTTCTATGGCCCTATTCTCAAAACGTTTTGTTGGCACACTAGTACATCTCTTCATTTGTGCAAAATAAAGATGCACCCTACTCAGAAAGGGCAGACATTTAAATCCGCTGTTTCATCCCTTTGAAAATTGTGCAAATCAGGGGTGCTTCTGTACATTTTAAAGTGCATCATTACAGGGGCAACGCCCTGGTCTTGGAAGCGAGACCATGCAGAGCAACAGCGATTTGAATCCCGGATCCGTGCTTAGTAACCAAACTCAGGTATGGTATATGGCACATTATAACAAAACAAGTAAATAAATTAATAAAATTAATCCATAAACAAGACACACTTTGAAACGTACAGAAATGAAAGACATCCTGTACCTGGTTGTAGAAGATGCAGATGGTGCACATTGCATGACAGGGTTGATCCTGATCCTGTCACTTATTTCTTGGAAGTGGATCAGCAGCAGTATGAACCGTTGATGTCCTACTTCCATTTCTCTTCATCAAGCAGGGTAATGCTATTTTCTTTTTATTGGCATTGCATAGGCTCTTTGAGGGCTGTCACTGTGAAATGCACGCTAGCACGCATGTGGGTGCTAGGAACCAGTCATACATAGGGGCCGGCAGTTTGTTCTCAACACTAAGGTATCCAGGGCCCCAGCAGTGCATCTTTGGTGCTGCTGACCAGCTCCACAGAAATGTGCAGGTCAACTTTGAGAATAGTAGGACCTCATCATTTCAAAGTAGTGCAATTATAAGAACCATAACCACTTCACTTTTTATTTTATTTTATTTATTGATTATTCAGCACATATAGGGCCTCATTACACGGAAGGCGGTAATGGTTAACGGCCACCGTTAATGGTAACGGTGACCGTTAACCATTACCGCCTTACTACGAGGTCCCTTAGCGGGTTGGTGCTTTAACGCCTGCTTTTTGCAGGTGTTAAAAACCAACCCGCTAAGGGACCTCGGAGCTAATTACGGCACCGCAAAATTGCGGTGCCGTAATTAGCGCCTTCCCCATTCCCATAGAGCCCTATGGGGCAGAAATGGGAATGGGGAAGGGCAATGGCGGAAGGGGGATTTACCGCCCCTCCAACCTTGGAATGGGGCGGTAAATCCCCTTTCCGCCAAGGCGGTGCCGGTATTTTACCGGCATGAGCCATGGCGCTTATAGCGCCATGGCTCACCGCCTTCCGTGTAATGAGGCCCATAGTCTGATATTGAATTTGTACAAACCACATAAAAATTAAATATAATCCCACACAACTACACAACTCCATATATCATTAGCTCATAAGATCGTTTGAAAACCTCTATAAATAATCACAAAATGTGACACCATAATCTATATATGTGTATATAAGAAGTCCTGACTGACTGACTGACTGACTGACTCATCAACGCCCAGCTCAAACCACTTAACCTAAGAACGTGACATTTGGAAGGTACATTGTTTCCATGACGTAGGAACCCACTATGGAAGGATGTTTGGTGGTGAAAGGGGGTGTGAATTCTTTTCTGACGATACCTATTTCTCAAAAATTGAAGATGTTACAGACGTGAAAATTGGTATTTAGATTCTTCTTCAAAAATAGAGAAACATGTGTTTTACCAGTTTCCAAAAATCCAGTTATGGGAGGTGGAAAAGGAGGGTCAATTGTTTTGAAGGAATATCATATCTCACAAACCGAAGATGTTACAAAAGTAAAAATTGACATTTTAAACCTTCAAGTACGTTTCTGAACTGCTCATACAATTGGTAACAGAGAGTATCAAGTATTTAAGAGCAAAATTGTCATCCCTTCCAAACTAGGCACAGTTCTCAATTCCCTAGCAGACCTCACATCCAAAATATACCCTGCCATAAAAAATCTAATGGAGAAATCTACAGAATAGTTATGTGAGCATGCCATTTTAACGCCAAAGAACAGCATGGCTACCATAATCAATAACATAAATATTAATTCTTTCAGAGCGGTCCAAATGGAGTACAAATGTGTAAACTCTGTGGTTCAAAGTGATGATGCAGTCCACTACCCCGTTGAGTTTTTGAACACTGTAAATCCTGCTGATCATCCCGAAAACAAACTTCTTCTCAAAGTGGGAACACCTGTGATATTATTGCAGAACCTCAACCCACCTGAGCTCTGTAATGGCACCAGACTGCGAGTGAAAGCTCTCCACAGAAATGTGACTGAGACTACGGTGCTAAACGGTTCTGGCCAGGGAGAGTCCATGTTCATACCACGAATACCACTTATATCTTCAGAATATCCGTTTGAATTCAAATGACTTCAGTTCCCCTTAAAGGTTTGTTTCACCATGATCATCAACAAATCTCAGGGGCAGACTTTAAAGGTGTCGGGAAGACACCTTCTCACATGGGCAGTGTAATGTAGTTTGAACAGAAGTACTCAAATACATTTTTTTTGTAGGTTGCAGATGCCAAATAAGTAAGTTTAATTTTTTTGTCTGTCTCATTGTCTGTTTGTAATTACAACACAAAAACATTTTTGGACGCACATCAATAGAACACTATCTTTGGTTTGTAGCCAATATCCCCTGACTAACAACTGCAATAAACCTTGCTTATAACATTGAGACATCAACCTGTAAATTAAATTATGTACAGTTTGAACAGAAAACTCATGTTTCTTTTAAAGTCAATTTTACCAAATTTCAAAATCCACACAAGCAAAGCGGCAGGCAACAGCTAGTACATTATATTAAAATAATTTTCACTCATAAAACAATCCCATAACACTTGTGCAGATAGCCCATGAACATCATTTCTATATTTAATAAATATATGTAATAAAATGCTGCTGCCTAATGTTCTTCAGACTCTCACACTCCTTAGAATGATGCCTTATGGTTTCAAGCACTTGTTCTCCACATAACCTACTTGTCCGTTTGTTACGTGGGATGCCTATCCAAGTGCCTAAAATTTCATAAAATAAAACAGAATTAAATATATTAAAATATATTGCCTATCAATGTTACAATCAGGATAGAAATATATATACATTGGTTTCTTCAAACACACTTTCACATATTCCAAGAATTCTCTACTATTCATTTTGGTTGCCAATTTAGCCATTGCTTATTCTTTATCAATGAGTTTTTATGTTTTCTTTATCATATTTGTATACCTAGTAATCCTAAATTGGGTAGCAGATAATCCCAAAGTGGTTTTCCAGAGCTCAGATGTCCTATATACCTATTCCATACAATTGCTCTTCATGGACATTTCTGTCTTTATAAAATACAGGACAATCTAATTGAGAAGCATATTTTGGACAATTTCTTGTAGCTTTCTGTGTAACATCAATAATTTTATACTAATCACCATTTATATACTAACCAATCCACATTTGTATTCGATAGATATAGATTTTGGAAGTCTCAACATTAAAATAAAATGTCCTTCTAATTTCTTTCATGCTTTTAAAAGTTTGCTTCCCCTTACCTCCACACCATATAACACAACTGATCTGATTTCTGTCAGTGGTGTAACCAACATTTTTACTAGCAAACTTGCATAAGGCACCCGTTTGTTGGGTGACCTAATCTCCTATGTACTCCTATTGTGCCAGCCAGTTTAATCAATCATCAATAATGGCACCCAAACTTTTATATGTAGACACCATTTCCACACTATCCTCATTAATGGTCCAGTGAAACACACTCCTTTTACACTTGCAAAGCTTGAATTCCATAATCTTTGTCTTTCCAACACCGATTTTTAGGCCATTGGCTCTCGCATAATCCCCTAATGCATTTAATTTATTTTGCAATCTCTTAGGTGTATAATCCAGTATAACAATATCATCAGCATAACTCAGCCATAATAAAGTAGGTGTGAACATGAATACCTGTTTTTTTTTTTTTAAATATATTTTATTGGCATTTCTTAAACATTAACATTGGACTCAACATAGTCCCAAACTTCCCTTTCCCACCCCCCTCCCTCCCCTCCGGTATTAGTGTCTCTGCGGTTCTTCGAGTCCCATGTGTATTTCTGATTCAGCTTGTAAACATGTCTAGAATTCTGATGTTATGTGGGCACCATTGGAGCATGTAGTCACTTTGCAGGAATTCTATGGTGTCTCCCCAGTCTGTAGCGAATCTCTGTCTGTCCCCTTGGAGGTTGTATGTTATCCTTTCCATCGCCACGTATGTCCATATCCTGTGGAGCCATTCTTGCGTGGTCGGGGGGGTCTTTTGTTTCCAATGTTGTGCTATTGCCAGCCAGGCGGCTATTAGGAGTCCCATAAAGTTACGTTTTTGTGTCCTGTTAAGTGTTTTGTCTGTGGGAGCCCACATGCCGCACATCCAAATCTCTTCTTCTAGGTTAGCCGTATCTTTGAATATTTCTTGCATCTTTTTTTTGACTTCTACCCAGAACTGTTGTAGCTCTCGACAGTCCCACCAGATATGTCTCCAGGTGCCTACTGAGTCACATCCCCTCCAGCAGTTATTTTGGGTTGTCGGGAACATTTTATGTAACCTTTCCGGGGTGTAGTGCCATTGGATCATCACCTTTGTCCATGCTTCCCTTGTTTGAATTGCTCGCGTCCACTTGGGTATTATATACCACAGATATGTCCACTGCGTTCTCGGGATTTGTTTTCCTAGCGTTGTTTCCCATTTTTTCATGTAGTACCATGTGATGTGTTCTTCTTGGACGTTGATGAATTTGTAAAGGGAGGAGACAAATTTCTTTTCTCCCGTTTGGGTTAGTATGTAGCTCTCAAACGGGGTTGGATCTCTGGTCAGTGCCTTCGTGATTCTGGGTGACATGAGCCAGTGGTGGATTTGTTCGTACTGATATCTGTCCTTCTCCGTGAGGCCTAGTATATCCTGGCAGTCTGTGAATGATCTTATCTGTCCACCCTCAAACATGTCGCCCACTTTCGTGCACCCTGCGTTTCTCCATTTCTGGAATGTGCCTTTTTCTACCCCTGGGGGGAAGTCTGGATTGTCGAACATCGGGATGAATGGAGCTGGGTCAATCGTGAGGGTTTCTCTTTTGGTGGCTCTGTCCCAGATGTCCATTGTGGTGGTCAGGATTTCGCTTCTCTCGATGTTTTGATGCCTGTGTGTGGGTCTCTTCCATAATAGATGTTGCAGGTTGGATCTCGCCACTGCTCTGTCCTGAGCCATCCACCATTTATCTGATGTGTCTGTGATCCATTCGTGTAACACCCACAGCTGTGCCGCTTCGTAATATTTCCTGAAGTGTGGGAGCGCCATCCCTCCGTCTGGTTTTTGGGCGGTTAGCGCCTGTTGTGAGAGTCTTGGTGTCTTGTTTTGCCATATGTATTTAGTGATTAGTTTTGTGAGTGATTTGAAAAATGATGTTGGGACTCTTATGGGGAGAGCTTGGAAGTAATAGAGCAGTCTGGGTAGTATCGTCATCTTAATGACCGTTATTCTGCCCCACCAGGACACTTTCAGGGGGTTCCATCTGTTCAGGTCTGATTTGACTTGTTCCAGGAGTTTCGTGTAGTTCCCGGGGTATAGGTCTCTTATCGTGGGTGTGAGGGTTACTCCCAGGTATCTCACTCCTTCCTTTGCCATTTGGAGACCTAGATCTTCCGTTATCTTGCGTGTCTCCACTTTGTCTCCGGCCAACGTCATTACCGACGATTTCTGCTTGTTTATTTTGAGGCCTGATATTTCTCCGTAATCATCAATCAGTTGGATAAGATGCGGGAGCGTCGTACTGGGTTCTGTGATGGTCATCATCATGTCGTCTGCGTAAGCTGCTGTCTTATGAATTAGACCTCCCATTTCCATTCCCTTGACTTCTGGCGTTACTCTGATTTTTTCCAATAGTGGTTCGAGGAATATTGCATAGAGAAGGGGCGACAGGGGGCATCCCTGCTTCGTACCCCTTCCTATTTTGATGGGGTTTGAGAGTTCCTGATTGACTGCAATCCTAGCGGTCGGTGTGTTGTAGATGGCTCGGATCATGTTTATGAATTCGTTCCCCATTCCCATTTTCTTGAGGGTTGCCATCAGCATCGTCCATTCGACTCGGTCAAATGCTTTTTCTGCATCTAACGATATTATTGCTGATGGGAGTTTCATAATGCCTGCCTTCTCTATGAGATGTATAATCCTTCTTATGTTGTCATGTGTTTTCCTGGTGGGGATGAAACCGGCTTGTTCCTGGTGGATTAGCGTGGGGAGCAGCGGCGCCAGCCGATTCGCTAGTGTCTTGGTATAGAGTTTGGCATCTATATTGATTAGGGCTATCGGGCGGTAGGAGCTTGGGCTCTCTGGGTCTTTCCCCTTTTTATGAAAGACCAGGATCTTTGCTTCGTTCATCGATGGGGTAATGTTATTTTGTAATTTGAAGGTGTTGAATAAGGTGGTCAGATGTGGGATTAGGGTTTCCGCATATGTTTTGTAAAATGCCGCGGTGAAGCCGTCCGGCCCCGGGGCTTTATTCTTTGGCAGGTCTCTGATTGCCTTCCTCACCTCTTCTGGCGTTATTGGCGCATCCAGGGCTTCTTTCTCTGACGGGGATATTGTTGGCAAGGAGATGTCCTTGAGGAAGGCCTCTTGTTCTTGCTCGTTCGGGTGTTGCGAGGAATATAGGTTCTGATAGTAAATTCGGAATACTTCTTTGATGTCTGTTGTTTGTGTTTTCTTTGTTCCTTGTTCGTCTTTTATGGTTTGTATCGTTTGTTCCTGCCTTTTGCCTTTCAATTGTCTTGCCAATAGTTTGTCCGCTTTATTGGATTTCATTGCATACCAGTGTTTCGTATATAACAGCTGTGTTTCTGCTCTTTTAGTTCTGATAAGGTCTATTTGGCTCTGTATGTGTCTGTATGCTCTTTTGGTCTTTCTGGAGGGGTTCTTAAACATTTCTTCTCTTGTTTCTTCCAATTTTGCTTCAAGTTCTTCTTCCCATTTGTGTGTGGTCCTGTCTTTTTGCGCTTTTATAGCTATTATGTGTCCCCTCGTCACCGCTTTGAAGGCTTCCCATGTCATGCTTGGGGAGATTTCCGGGGTGGTGTTGTCCTCAAAGTATTCCTCTATTTTCTCTCTGATGGTTTCTTTCGCTACTGGGTCTTGTATCACTTCCGCAGGTAATGTCCATCTCCATAGGTTCGATCTTTTCGCAAATTTTGGGAGTGAGATCCACAACGGAGCGTGATCTGATAGCGAGGTATTGCCTTTTTCGATGTCTTGTATTTCCCCTACTAGTGTTCCCGTTGTCCAGATATAGTCTATCCTGGAGCTTGTATTATGTACATGCGAGTGGTAGGTATATCCTTCTGTCGTTCCTTTGAGTCTTCTCCAGATGTCTTCTAGAGCTAGGTTTTGCATTGCCTCCTTTAGCGCCTGCTTGGGGGATCCTTGCTGGGAGCCTTTGGGGTTCGAGCGATCTTCTATGCGGTTCCATGCCAGGTTAAAGTCTCCGGTCAGGATTATCTCTCCCTCTGCGAATGGTTCTAGTTTGTTTATTGTGTCTTTGATGAAGCCTTCCTGGCCTGTGTTAGGCGCGTACAGGGTGGCTATTGTAAGTATGCGGTTATGTATCTGGGCCTTCGTGAATATATATTGGCCTTCCTTATCCGTTAGTGTCTCTTTGATCTTTACTTGCAAGTGGTTTGCAAAGGCAAGGAGTACACCTTTCTTTTTCCCTTCATTGTTTGATTGTAGGATTTGCTTGTAGCCTCTTAACCGGAAGTGGCCTCTCTTATTTTTCTGTATGTGAGTTTCTTGGAGGGTGATTATGTCGAATTTTTCTCTGTGTAGGAAATGTTCTATTTTCTTTCGTTTCACTGGTGAGTTCAGTCCTCTGACATTGTACGTTAGGATTTTCAGCCCCATTCTTTTTGGTTGGTTTGTTGTTTCGTAATATTTCCACCTCGTGGGACTCGACTGCGTTCGTTGATACCGGTTTTGGGGTCCCTTCCCCTTTGAACTTTCCCTACTATTTTCTCCCTCTCCCACCTCCCCCCCCCCCCCCAACTTTGTCCCTGAGGAGGGCACTGGGCCCTATGGTTGCTCCGGCGTTGTGCCTTTGCTCCATGCCCTCTAACTTCTCAGGGGTAACGGTTTGCAGGGAGTCCTAAACCCTGCTTGTGGAGTGGATTCCATGGCCGTCCTCCGGCCCGGCCGCGCTTGTGGTCGCCTCCTGCTCTGGCTGTCTTAATTTGCGGATAATGCCTTCCCCTCCGGGTGGTTCTCTCTCGTGTAGAGGGGTTCTAATGTCTCAGCATTTTTCTGGTTTGCGTGATTGGAGTCTCGTTTTCCGTTTCTCCGTTTGCCAGCCCTTCGGTTGTCTCTTTTGCCTTCGGGGTTCACTATCGTTTGTGGTCTCTGGTTCCTGGTCTCCCAGGATCCCAAGGCCGTCCTCGCAATTCGTTACTCGGTGTTGTCTTTCTTCCCAAGTGAATAGGAGGCCGAATGGGAATGTCCATTTGTATCGTATTTGTTTTTCTGAGAGGATTTTTGTTACCTGACTCATTTCTCTTCTTTTTCTAAGCGTTGATTGGGCTAGATCTTGGAATAGCTGGATTTCTTTCCCGTTCATTCTTATTTGCCCCATTGTTCTGGCCTTCCTAAGGATTTGTTCTTTCTGTGTATATCTTGTCATGGCCACAAGTACGTCCCTTGGGCGGGATCCGGGTTCACTTGTTCTGCGGGGTCCTACTCTGTGTATCCTGTCTATTTGGATATCTTCCTCTGATCCCTCCTGTGTGATTTCTTGGAACACTTGTTGTACTGCCGTTAGGAGGTCTTTGTCTTCTATTGTTTCCGGCATGTTTTTAATTCTGATGTTCGATCTTCTAGACCTGTTCTCCAAATCCTCGCATTGGGATTCTAGTTCCTGTGCCAAGCGGGCGAGTCTGTCTTGCGCTTCTGCTTGTTGGAGTGCCTCCTCATCCATGTTCTGGACCGTCTTTTCCAGATTGTCTGTTCTCTCTCCGAGATTTTCTATATCCTTTTTTAGTTCCTGTACTGCTTGCTTCATTTCGTCCTTCATGTTGTCAAATTGAGCCTGGGTGGATGCGATGAACTGGTCCTGAAAATCCTTGAACCAGGATTTCATATCGTCCCTCGAGGCCATATCTGCGTTTTCTACTTGTTCCGGTGTGTCGCCTCCTTTATGTTTTTGTTTGATTGGACGTTTGGGTAACGAGTGTCCCAGTCCCCAGATTTGGGTCAGATCTTGGTCTCGTCTGGGTTTGCCTTTTTCTGCCACCGTTGCTTGTGATCCGCTCTTCGTTCTGGGCTTTGACATGTGTTTGGGCCTCGCTTCTGAGATTCCTTTAGCGGGGTTCTCCTTAGCGGTTATTCGTTTGTGTTGGGTGCTCTGCTTTCTCGTATTTCCCCCGTGGTCTCTGCTTCGTTTTTTTTCTTTCTCGGCTTTTTGTTACTTGCCGTGACCCGGGTTGGTCCCTGCCTGATGGCCTCCCCTTTTCGCGTTTGCGTTGTGCTTCTGCTGACTTTTGCCAGCCCGCTTTTCTGCCTTTTGCCGGGGGGGGGGGGAGGGTCTGCCGTGGAGGTTCCCTATCTCCCTCCCGCTTTGGGTGTTGCCCGTGGATTTGTCTCCCCGTCTTCCCCTGCCTCCACGTGTCTTTCTTTTTCCTTTGTAGTGGATGGGGGGGGGTCCTCGTTGCCGACAACCTTTGTGGGGGATATCTCCTTCCCGCTTCTCCCTCTGCCTTCCCCCCGCCTCGTACCTTTGATCCGTTAGTTGCTCCGGGGGCTCGAGGGTCTGCCGTTCTCCTCTTGGCCGCCGCGGGCTCCTCGCTCACTTCACTTCTCTGGGTTCGCTCGATTCCTGATGTGGGGGTGGGTCTCGCTGTCTGGTCCCGTCCTTATCGGTGTGCTTCCCGGCGTCGGGTCGGGGGCCGATCTTGCGCTTGCGGGGTGCGCCGGTTGAGGGAGTTGGGGAGCTTGCTTCGCTCCGCTCCGTCTGGCTGTGACTCGGCAGGTCTCCCTCTTTCCGCCCGGACTGGTTTTTTTCGGCGGGAGTCGTGCCCCTTGATGTGGGACGAATCCTTGCTTCGTGCGGGGGAGGGGCAGGTCCGGGCCGGCGTTCGAACACTTTTGATGTTCCCCTACGTTCCGCAGCTTGTCGGAGGGAGGTTGTTCCCCCTTCCTCCCTATCTGGGGGGGGAAGTCTCCTCTCTGGTGTCTCGGTAGGCTCTCGAAGTGAGGTGCTTAATGTTGCGGCCCGAGCCGGGGGACGGAGCTACGCTCACGCACGTCCGCTCCGCTCGGCCGCCATCTTGGAATCCATGAATACCTGTTTGACGTCTCTGAAGGCTGGAAGCCATTCTGATACACGACATGTGCCATCTCATCTGAGTTGAATCTTGTGTTCATGTGCAGCATAATGATCATCGATAAAAGACCTTTAGATAGCCCCAGCGAGTCTAATTTATACCATAATCAGTTCCTTTGAACAGTATCGAAGGCTGCACTAAAGTCTATAAATGCCACTGAGACTGTCAATTCCCATCTGTTCCAAGAATACTCAATCAAGGAACTCCAAGTGATTAGATTGTACAAGGTACTGGATCCTTTCCTTATCATTTTTTGATTCTGTGAGATAATGTTTTTTATCATTTATGAATGTGGTAATCTCGGGGCGCTGTTGCGCCGAAGTAAGATGGCCGCCTAACTGTGGAGCTCTGAGCTGGGAGAGCGCACAAATCCCGAAAAAAGACCCTATTGCTGCAGCTATCCTCCTGTGTGCAGGCGGTGCTACTTCCTGAACACATCCCCTGCATTCCTGTGGATTCCTGGCCCCCGCGGTCCCCTGGGGACCGTACTGCTGCCCTCCGACTCCGCCGGGACTGAGTGGGCCTGGCCGCTCCACTCCGCGGCTCCACCGGCTGCGGCTCTCCCTCCTACTTCAGGGCGCGGCGCTGCGGGCCGCTGTGGGGGAGGGGCGCCGGAGCCCTCCTCGTCGGCCCGGGCCGGCCGGCTCCCGTGGGGGCCCTGCGCTCCATCGATGGCCTCATCACCCTTCCTGCGGACCCCACGCACCCTGCCTGGGCCTGTGACCGCCTGCATCTTCAGGCTCCCGTGGCGCTCGTGACGCCGCATTGTCCGGCTCCCCTGTCTCGTGCCGCAGGGAGCGGAGACATCACCGCGGACCCCTACTTCTCCGCACCACCTGCCTTCGGTGCCCCCCCCTCCAGTGGGGCGTAGCCCCCTGATCCGCGACAAGGTAGGGAGGTGCGGGGGGAGGGGGCCGCTTGGTTTTCTCCCGTCTCCTGCGATCCTGGGCTGCAGTTGAGCCTGTGTGCTGGGCTAGCCACCGTGCTACTTCTCCTTGGCTGCTGTCCCTTGTTCGCTCCAGCGGACCCTGCCTGCATTGACTTTGGACCCTGAGCCCCAGCGGACACTTGTTCTTGGGCACTGCGGCTTTCTCCGGCCTCCATCTCGCCTGCCCCCCCCTACCGATCCACCCCACGCCTGCGGCGCGGCACCACATCAGGTCGGAGGGTGTGTGGTGGTGCGGCTGTGTCCTGCCTCGGAGGTCCCTGCGGCCACCCCATCCACTTGCTGCGGGTTTGGCTGACCACCACTTGTTTCCCTGCCATCCCGGCGGCTGACACGGCTGGGGGGCCCCGCTCCGGCGCTACTTCTCTCCCCTGGTGGTCCGCGCCTGCCCTCACTGCACCATCGTCCTTCTCTGCCCCCCCCCCTTCTTCGGCTACTGGTTGCTGCCCGCAATTACAACTCTGGATCCGGACCCCTCACTGGGCAACCTTCGTGTAATACCCCTCTCAGCTCCACTTCTAGCCCACGGACAATTGGCTTCCCTCACCTGTCACCAGCCAACCCACTACTTACCAACTGTGTGGGCTCTCCAGTGCTCCCAGGCTCTTGCTGGCAGTCCGCCAATAACACCGGAGCACTCCTTGTGGAAGGGCCCTCGGCCCCTACAACTACGGAACTGTCCCAACACATCACTGACAACCCCACGTCTGGCCTAACTCTCTGGTCCTTGTGCCCGGCGGGCTCGCTCTGTTTGCTCTGGTGAGGACCCCTGGTGTCTCCCCCAGCCTCGTTAGCTGCTCTCCACGCCTTGCCTCCTTCCCCCCTGGGCGTCCTGCGGGCCGTCGATCGGAAGGCCTCCTGCCATACCTGCACCGGATCCTGGACGCCGGACGTGTTCTATCACCATGACCAAGGGAGCCGGTTCTAACAAGAAGCAGGCCTCGCTAAATATGTTTGCTAAAACTCCCTCCAAGCTGCTGACTGACCCTCCGGAGGAGTCGCCAGTCACTGCAACTCCCTCTACCTCCGACGACGCGCAGAAAATGATGGAATACATGCGAGAGGGTTTCACCACGCTCCACACTAAGCTGGATGATATGAATGGGACCATCTCATCCATAAAGGCCCATATCGAAAGAACAAACAGCAGGGTCGCTGAGATCGAGACAAGGGTTGGCACCGCAGAGGATGACCTGGTCACCCTTTGCACAGCTGTGACCACCCTGACCGGCCGGGTCTCTATGGTCGAAAAGAAAAATGACGACCTCGAATCCCGCTCCAGGCGGAATAACCTCTGCATTGTTGGTATTCCGGAGGACGACATCGGGGAGCCCATCGAGGACTATGTAGAGCGCACCCTTTTGACCCTCCTGGATACCCCCAAGTTTTCGGCACAATTTGCAGTGGAGCGAGCTCACCGCTCTTTGACCGCGAGACCCAGGCCGGGTGCCCCACCGCGCCCTATCATTGCCAGAATCCTCAATTTCCGTGACCGCGACGCCCTGCTCCGTGCGGCCAGGGCCAAGGGTGAGATACACTTTTACCCGGATTACTCTGTGGCTGTGCAGCAGGAGCGTAAGACCTTCCTTGCGGTGAAAAAGAGACTCCGGGACCTAGGGGTCAAGTACTCCATGCTCTTTCCCGCCAAACTGAGGATTGAACACTCTAATCAAACACACTTTTTCACTATCCCCGAAGAAGCCTCGAAATGTATAGATGAACACTTTCCTGGTTGATGTAAACAATGTTGACATAGGTTGTATGGTTTCTCAATGATTGCTGTGGTACCTGGGCCGCGGGTCGGGGCGCGCCGCCATGGCGCTCCCCCCCCCGCGATTGCCACTATTCATCGTACTTTATTGTAGTTCATGTTGCTGATGTTGCATCATTTCCTATCTGTGTGGGTGTGTCTTCGCACCCTGCTGTTGCACCGCTGACTGTAATGACCATTTCTCTTGGGTCCCTTCTCGGAGTCACCTGACATTTCATCCCAGTTACTTTGGTTGATTTGACCGAGGGACCCAGGCCCCTTCTAGCTAAATACGCACCCAACTATGTTGCTACCGCGTCTTGTCACACGGCTGCACCCCAATCTCCGTTGGGCCCTCTCGCTCATAGATTTGGTCCCGAGGTAACTCGCATGCACTCTAAATGCCCTGCCTAATCCTACTACGTAGCACAACTCTCCTTACGCTCTCCCAGTCCGGCGCGCCATTGCCCGGCTGCAAGCAGACCCCCAGGCGTTGATGCCTAAAAGTTTTACGTTTGTTGTGGTTTTGTTTGGGTTTCGTCCCTCTGATTGGGGGAGGGATGTAGGTGGGGGGTAAGTTGGGAATGTTATTGTTTGTAAAAGTCTTGACAGCCTTCAGAGGCGCCGCAGGCACCGCGTTCAATCAATTCACACATATGGTCAGGAGGCCGCATACTCCCAGGGTACACGCCGGTCACCTTACTGGAATCCACTTTTATCTATTCCACCATCACCCCTTCAAATATGGCTGATACAACTCTGACTTTTATGAGCTGGAACGTCAGGGGATTGGGCAACTATAAAAAGATGAGACAGATTCAGCTTCACGCCGAACGCCACGGAGTGAAGATCCTATGTCTACAGGAAACCCACGCTCGCTCGGAGCACTGTGAGCGTTTTGCCAAGCAATGGGGCCCCTAGAGGTATTATACTAATTATTCCACTCAGAGCCGTGGCACCCTCACCCTAATACATAAAAGCCTGAAGTTCACGTGTCAGCACTCCCACATAGACCCACTTGGTAGGTTTGTGCTCATCACCGGTATATTACAGCAACAGGAGATAGCCATCCTGAACATATATGGTCCCAACGTCGACGACCCTGACTTCTACCTTCATCTGGCCACTCTGCTCGAGAGCTACCCCCTAATTCCTATTCTATGGGGCGGTGACTTCAATACGATACTAGATGTCACCCTGGATAGATCGGGTTCTCGTCCCCGCCAACTTTCTAGGGCAGCATACTCTATCCTTACCTCGCTCCCCTGCTTGGCATTGGTGGATGCCTGGCGCCTGATGTATCCTGATGACCATACATACTCCTTCTACTCCTCAGTGCATGATTCCCACTCCAGGATAGATAGGTGGCTCGTCACAGATATACTCGTTAGATGCATTACCCACTTAGCCATTCTTCCCAGGACTCTATCGGACCATTCACCTGTACTCATCTCTTTAAACTGGGGATTAGATGCCAATAAAACAAGACAGTGGAGGCTGAGCCCCCACGCGCTCCTAGACCAGGTTTTCATATCTGAGCTTGAGACCTCTATCGAGGAATACTTCGAGATTAACTTACATTCTGTCTCAACACACGTGGTGCTCTGGGAAGCCTTTAAAGCACACACTAGAGGGGTTGCCATCTCCAAGTGCAGTGGTATACTTAGGGACATCCGTGCCGATATCGCTGCCAGCGAATCGGCCCTGTCCGTCTATGAATCCCAATACGCGGAGGACCATTCCCCGGGTACAACGCTAGCGCTGCTGGGCTCAGAGTTGGACAGGTTCCGTGGCCTTACAGAGCGCGAGGTTAGGTTCCTGGATTCCCCTCAATCAGCGAGGAAATATGGCGAGGGTGAACGGCCCGGCAGAATGCTAGCTAGACTGCTGCGCCGCGAGTTTGGTGCCCCCCATATCCCGGCCATTTCTAGACCAGATGGCACACTTGCCACCTCCCCGCAGGACATCAATTCTGAGTTCCTCGCGTTCTACACGTCCCTGTACTCGGAGGTAGACAGTTCCCAGGTTTCCGACATCAACTCCTATTTAGAGAGTCTTCCTCTATCAGTCTTGTCGGACGACGCTAGCGCCTCCCTCGAGAGGCCTTTCGCCCTAGAGGAAATTGTGGAGGCCATTGAGTCACTGGCATCCGGTAAAGCCCCTGGCCCCGATGGGCCCCCGATGGACTTCTATAAACTATTCAAGGCCCAATTGGCACCGCACCTACTGATGCTTTGGGAAGAATCATGCGACAGGGGCATACTTTCACCGTCCCTCCGGGAGGCAATGATTACAGTGCTCCTTAAATCAGGTAAAAACCCTACGCAGTGCAGCTCATACCGTCCCCTTTCTCTGATCAATAGTGACATTAAAATATTTGCCAAACTACTTGCTAACCGCTTAGCCCCGTACATGTCCCACATTATCCATCCGGATCAAGCCGGCTTCGTCCCCGGCAGGTCCACTTCCCTGAATTTGAGGAGACTTTTCAATGTAATCAGCAGGATCGACCCTGCCACTCAGGCAGTGGCGGCTGCATTGGACATGCAAAAAGCATTTGACTCAGTCTCATGGAGATACCTGTGGTGTGTTCTTGAGAAATGTAACTTCGGTCCTAATTTCTGCACCTGGATAAAGCTCCTTTATACCGCCCCATCCGCCAAAGTCTGCACAGAAGATAGGTGCTCTTCCTCCCTTCAGATTTTTAGAGGAACACGCCAGGGATGCCCCTTCTCCCCGCTTATCTTTGCTATTGCCATGGAGCCCTTTGACATGATTAGACAATTGCACTCGCACAGGGGGTTGCGCACATCTGGCCAGACCGACATAATCTCCCTCTACGCTGACGATACCCTGCTGTATGTTCGATCCCCTGTAGTCAACCTTTTGCCTATACTGACGGATGTGGCTCGTTTTGGTGACATATCCGGTCTGAGGATTAACTGTTCTAAATCTGTATTGTTTCCACTCACAGACTCCACACAGACTCCCCCCAAGCTACATGGGTTCAACTGGTGTCCTAATAGCTTCACCTACTTGGGGGTGGTGGTCTCCCGGCACACACCTCAGTTGCGCGATGATAACTTCCATACTTATCTAACTAACCTGGAGGCTAAGGCCGCCAGCTGGACTAAACTTCCCCTCTCGCTTGCAGGCAGGATTGGAATACTCAAAATGATTGTATTGCCTCAATTACTGTACCGATTTACTAATCTGCCTTTATGGCCAGGGGTCAATTTTTTTCGAACGCTTCGCAGCATATGTAACACCTTCCTGTGGCACTCCGGGGCTGTCCGCCTCAAATTCTCCACACTATCCGCCCCTAAGGCGTTGGGCGGTTTCAGCGCACCCGATTTTGTCAGATACTGGGTGGTGGCCCAATCACAGTTTGCTGCATTTTGGTTCAATACTGTTGACCCCCCCACACGTTCGCCTCGAGAAGCTGTCTGTCTGTGACCGTGTGATCAGCTCCCTGATCCTCCAACCGATCCCCCCTGATTTAAACTCTGCGAATCCAGTGGCCAGCACATCCCTGGCCTTGTCCAAATTCTGGTCCATGGTTGACACTCCCTGTCCGTTCCACGGGGATCTCCCACTATGGAACTTCCTGCCCGATGTTCCGCACGTTCCACTTTCAGTGGTCACTCGCTGGGCCACTGCGGGCTTCTTGACTCTGCGTGATGCATTTGAGCAGGGGAACTTTATAGAATGGTCTGACCTTCCCCCCTCACTTAGGGGCCGACCCTCGGTGTGGCTACAGTACTCGTCACTCCGCGGACATCTTAAGGCCAGATACTCAGGCTTCCCTGCCTTGCCCCCTGATGAACCGATAGTGGAGGAGCTCTGCTCCTATTGTTCCTTCAGAGGCAAAGTGTCGAGGCTTTACTCCTTACTACAGTCCAGAGCGGCCCCCCACTTCACCGAGCTGCGACGCAAATGGGAGAGGGATCTTGGCTCAGAGATCACTGATGAGAGGTGGGCTCGGATGTGCACCCGTACCCACGAGGTCTCCTACAATACTAAATTTAAACTCATCCAGTTCAAAATCCTGCACAGGTATCATTATACACCTATGAGACTTCATCGTATGTCCGATGCTAACCCCCCCTCTTGTCCCAGGTGTGGCACAGACCAAGCTTCCTACATGCACATGTTGTGGCTCTGTCCCCGGTTATCCCAATTTTGGCTAGACATTTGCTCTACATTGTCTGACATTCTGGAACACCCGATAACCCCTACCCCACTGCATTGCTTTTTCCATGACTTCCCTCAGTTGCCTCGAGATTCTAAGAAACTGGCAGGTCTCTGCATGCTGCTGGCAGTTCGCTGTATATTATTATGTTGGCTCCGCCCTAGAGCGCCTACCTATACACAATGGCTTAGATCGGTCACATGGACTCACGACACCGAGCAGTCCTGGAGTGCGATGCAGTGTTCCCGCTCCAGGTCGAGGGATGTCTGGCCGAGATTTCGAGACTATATCTCTGCCCTGGCCTCACCATCAACTTCCGCCTCTGCTTCCCCAGGCGGTCCCCCATAGTGGATGTCCTGTCAAAATGTATGTATTAATAACTTGTACTCTCCATTCTTCCAAAACGTCATATTTTGGTTCATTTTGTATTGCCTAAAATTCTCATTGCGTGCTTTCTGCACTGGTGCCATGTGGCTCCCTCTGTTTTCTTTGTTGTGCTGTCAAGTTAATAAAAAGAATTAAAAAAAAAAAAAATGAATGTTGTTAATCTAAAAGAACCTTAGCCAACATCTTTGTTGGAATATATAGCATAGCTAGAAAACGATGATTATTCAGTCAACTGCTAATACATTTCTTAAAGACAGGCACAGTATTACTATTTTTTCCATGAACAATGGTTAGTACTGGTCACACTAATACATGCAAATAAATCATAAAGAGTCTGTGCCCACTTTCCTAGGTTGATTCTAATTAAAGCATTGCAAGTCCCATTGGGTCCAACCGCCGGTGAGCAATTGAATTTGTTTACAGTCATGGCAAGATCCCTAACCACTGGTAGGAAACTCCATCTAATATTATAATCAATAGGATATGGTGTATGCCCAATGTGTTTTCCAAGAGTATTAGCTATGTGCTCCTCCCAATCCTTACTAGAGGCACCGCTAGTAAAGGTCCTAGAAGAATTACGATCCTTTGTAACTCTCAAGAAACCCATAGAACCTTGACTCCTGGCATAACCTGCAAGAGTTAACCACTGCTCTCTATTCTTTTCTTTAAAATAGCAGCACAACCATTTGAAATATAGTTTTTGCTTTTATTTATGACCATTTTTAAATGTGTTTTGCACCAGTGCCCTCCCCCATCTTATAGGCCTGAATCAAACATTTAATATCGTATCTCAACTTTCTCTTTTTTTTCACTTTATTTCGGTAAAAAGAATTTACCATAAAAGCCAACATGAACATTACAAAACCGCATAAATCAATATACAAAAATATAAATGTCAAAACATCCAAATGATGAAATAATTGTAGCACCAGGCCGGGCCATGATTCTTCAGTCCATCATAAAAAATTGATAGTTTAGGCAAACAATTAAGCACACATATTGATTTTATGTAAGAACATTTCTCAATATTGTTCTTCTAAACCAAGCCCGCATCAAGAACCAACCCACTGTGAACGTGGCCAAGGGAGCCTTAGCACTTAGTCAAAGCACAAAAGCCCCAGTCACGGTTGAGACTGTTAGGCAGAATTGCATGCAGTACCCTCTGGGACCACCACATACAATTAGGACTACAGGAGTAAGCAAAACCAACCTTTGGTATAAGTCTGTAATACACAGTTTTAGGTAGCAAGCTGAGCAGCTAGGCTTATCAAAAGAGGGAATGTGAGCAGAAAAAGGATGTTACACAGAGGTCTAAACAATCACAGTGGTTCAAGTAGACACTTACACTCAAGGTTTCTTGATAAAACACATATTAATTTATTACACAGTCATTTAGAAAACATTCACTAGAAGGAAGCAACTTAATATCATACACAAATACACTTAGATACCAAACCAATACGTTTCTGACTAAATTAGGCTCTCCTGAAATAGGAGCAAAATGGCATTTTAGTCACTTTAAATAGGAGTAAAAAGGCACAAGTTAATAAAATAGGTCACAAATACTTTCACGGGCAGTGCAAATAGTTTTAGTTCACTTGAGGACTCGATTCAGTTCAAAAGGCCTAGGCCAAAGTAAATGAGCTAGTGTTTTGGATAGGAAAGAACAGTTCTTGTAGTAAACGGTAAAGTATTTTCCAAAGTTCTCAGAAGTAGTTTGTACGAAAAATGAATCATATGATGGGTCACAAGCTGATTAGGCCTGCAAGTTGGGGAAGTTGCATGAACTTTCACCGCAAGAGAGTTCTCTCAATCAGGTTGGCACAGTACCTTAATATGTCAGTCAGTCAAACAAGTTTATTCGGATTTCAAAAATCCATCAAACACAAGAAAAACAAAATCACAACACATAAAAGGAATTACAATCTGTGCTCCATATCCAAATGTAATAAATCAAAAGGTATTAAGACGGAGAAAAGAGTCAACCATAGGCCCCCATTACATCCCACCTTGTCCCTTTACTAGTCCAGATGTCATTCTAGAAAAAGTAGACACTCCCTCCATCGTAAGGAAATGTACTTTATTGGCCGAAGACCAATCGCCTCATGTGTTCTAGTACTAGAAAGGCGTAGCAAAAGCTTAACCACGGTCCGGCCATTTTAAGGTGACTGAAATCGCCATTTTGTTTTCTTCTTGTTTTCTCGAACGTTGCCTTTTGCTTCATGCAAAACTGCTTTGCTGAAATATTATTCTGCTTCACTGGTGCATAATGCAAAGCCACGAGAGGCATGCTGAAACATAACGCAGTAACCCAGACAGAAATGCCCGGTCTCCTCCTTCACATATCCTTGGAGAGTGAGCAGCAAGGCATTCTAACCAGTACAGCAGGTGCCAGCTAGTCTCCGTAGCACAGGAGAAATGCTAGAGCGAGCATTAAATGACTTGAATTATGCTCTTCTTTGCGGCCCCCCTTTCCTGAGCCCGGTAGAGCCCTGGAGAGCAAGTTGACCCCCAGCACACAAATAGAAACTAGGAGATAGCAAGGCCTGGAATATGTCTCTCCCCTACGCCCAGCTTGTTCGTGAAAACAGAAGCATTGTGTTCTTTTAAACAAAGGCTTGTGTCTGTGGGCTTACAAAATTGCAGACTGTTACTAAATTAATGTTTGACGTGGTCTCTTGGACCGAGCGCAAGTTGCATTTTGGCTGCCGCGTTTTGTGCTCTTTGGAGTTAATTCAGTTGGTAGGCATGGATTCCGAGGTATAGGGGGTTTCCGTAGTCCAGTCTGGATATAACGATTGATTGGACCGCGGAGACTCTGTTGGGAAATGAGAGGTATGGAAAGATGCGCCTAAGGGTTTTAAGATGGTAGTGGCAGGACTTCGAAAGATTGTTGACTTGGCGCGAGAGTGTTAGGTCGGAGTCCAGGGTGCATCCAAGATTTTTCACTGTGTTGGTGGGTGTTAGTGAGTTGCCCATGGCGGGTGGCCAGGGTAGTGGGTACGGAAGAAGATTGGAGTTGCCGTAAACCATGATTTCTGTTTTGGAGGGGTTTAACAAGAGGTGGCTTTGGGTCATCCAGAGTTCTATGTTAAGGAGGCAAGATGGCAAGATGCCCGGGAGGATAGCTCAGCGGCAGCGTGCGCGTCTTGGAAGCAAGACGACACGAAGCAACAACAGGTTCGATCCCCGGGTCCGCGCTTAGAAACCTCTGGGTGTTTAAGCGCGTTATAAATACGTAACTAAGACAAAAAAAAAAAATATGCAACTAAGAAAAACAAACAATTCCTGTAACAGCGCCTCGATGCCTGCGGGCTGTGTGAGCGCTTTATAAATGTAAAAATAAAAAAATATAAAAGATGCCAGGTCAGGTCGGGAGTTGGGATCCGAGTTCAGGAATTTTAGAATTAGTTGAGTGTCGTCGGCGTAGTTGTAACATAGGATGTTGTGTGAACGAATTATTGGTGGGAGGGTGATCAGGAAGAGATTGAACAGGAGGGCGGATAGACATGCTCCTTGAGGGACTCCCGTGTCAACTGTTCGAGCTTGGGAGGTAAAGCTGGAGAGTGTCGTTATTTGGTGCCTGTCTTTGAGGAATGAGGCTATCCATTTAAGAGTGGTTCCACGGATTCCTAGGGAGTGGAGGCGGTCTAGGAGGATTGAGTGATTGATCATGTCAAAGGCAGCGGATAGGTCGAGAAGGATTAGTGCGGCGCATCCCGCGGAGTCTGCTGTCATTTTAAGGTCGTCCCAGATCGAGGTTAGGGTGGTTTCAGTTCCATGACATGTTCTGAAACCTGATTGGGCGGGGTCTATGAGATTGTTGGCTTCGACAAAGGCATTTAGTTGAGAGTAGACGGTTCGGTCAATGTATATGTGCAAGTCCTTAAAACAACAGGCAAACATTATTTGTTTTTGATTTATCTAAATGTTTAGAAATGCTGTATAACATGAATAGTGACATTCTAAAAGAAAACCTTTTTTGGTTTATGTGTTTAGCTGTTTTTGAAAAATCAACGCTGAATGAAAGGCATATCCCTCCTGAAGAACTGTCAGAAAGCCACTGACAGGGAAACACGTGTCGAGGGTTAGACTTTAAGTTGATCATCACTTTTGAAATTAAAGGCATTTCAAATTGAACCAAGGCTCCATGAGAAATCGTTCTTTACAGACTTAATGATTTACTTTATTTCGTAAATCATCAAAACTCAAGGAAACAAACAGTGTTGGGCGCAAGGAAACGGTCTTCCATATTACTTACCTAATCATAACAAGAGATGAAATGGTAGCTGCGGCCACATCTACAGCTAGAGCAGCAATGACGCTTTCCCTCATTTCTGAGCCAAAGCATGCCAAGTTCGCAGATAATTAACCTTTCTCTGGATTCAGATCCCTGTTCTCACAACCACCTCATAAGGTAAAGAATTTAGTGATCTTTGAAGTCTGTCCACTACACACTTCCCTACCAGTTTTTGGGGGTGCTTTAATGCTGGAACAGGATGCCTGAGTTAGTAACCACTATTTCCAACAATGCTGGATCCCTCGTCACTCACCGCTGGATACATCTTTACTTTTGGAGGATCCTGAGGCTCAATCACTTCAACAGACTTCCACTTGCTCTGTGAACATGTCCTCTCTCTTCGCCATCGCCTTTATGCCTGACGGCGTGATGGCGACACGCTTTGCGCTTCCTGATGCTTTATAACGCAGATAATGGGCGGTTCAAGGGTGCAACACCCACAGTCACTGCTGCAGGAATTCTGGGATTAGGAGCCCAATAGCAATTCGACAGGTGACAAAATGCTTCTCCGAAAGCACTTTTTATGTTTGCTCTAGTTTTTGAGAATCTGTCCTGTGATGTTTTGCTATGCCTCATCGTGACATTATCATACATTGCTAGGCCATAGTGTGCCTAGTTATATGTGGCTTGATTGCTTGCCCCCCTTGGTCACCTGCTTAAAATTCTATGTTTTACATTTTACTATACTAACTAGGTGGCCAGTTGTTCTTCTGCCTGCTAGGATTTTCTCTCATGTATCCCACTGTAATTATGCCCCACTCTTGGTTTTCACTATGGTGTCCCATTGAGATTTCACCCATTGGTTCACAAAACAATAAGTGTCCTTTCTCTCCCAGATGTCCAATGTAAATCATGTGACTGGCTCCCTGATATTGCACCTTGAATTTGCAGCATCCAGAGTTATTCTTAGGTAGCCCACCATGACTCTGCCATTTCTGGAATCATGAGCCCTATGTCTTCCACTCCTCCATGTGTTATCCCATACTCAGAAAGGACCAGTCCTTGCACATTGTCCATGGACAGAGATACCAGGCCATGCCATGGTGCTCATCTCCTCACAAGTACCTCATCCAAAGGGCACCACCACTGTAAACGCAATATGGCCACCCTGGCTGGATGCTCCCATATTACCCACCAAAGCCCCCACTAACCTCCTTATATTAACATTATCTTACTCTATGTTCAAACACATTAACCAGGTACCAAATAAGCCAGTTACACATGGCAACTAAAAACACCAAACAAATAGCAGAACTTCCAAAATCGCACATGTATCACAGTCCGAGACAATGCATCCTACAACCTCAGGCACACAAGGCTCCCCTCTGGAAACAACTTGGCACAACTGTTCTTGACACAGAACGTCTAGAACCAGATCAGCACAAAGTGCTCAGCATGCTTACGTTCTGTGCGAATCAGCATAACAGCTATGTGCTAATTTACGCCCCTCTCTCTTAAACTAACCCTTCCCTCTCTTTCAGATCCATCCGATCTTCTGATCATGCAAATGGAGCAGTGCATGGCACAAATCCCAATACTACAACATAACATTACTTTGCTCTGCACCCCTACCCACCACATCCCCTCCCTCACCCCCTTTCTTATGTTCTCATTTACACAGGATCAATACATGTTGTCATGTTTTATGTAAATGTTGTGTTGTCCCTCTAAAAATGAAACTATTAAACACATATTTGATCTATGAGTCACTGTAAAGAAAGAATAGAGCTTGTTGTCATAAATCATATGCCCAAAGTCATGGCCAAAACAAACCCAAATTCGTTGAAGACATGGAGCAGGTAGGAACACCGCCAGCCCCAATATGGCCCACCGTGTATGGGGAGTTTCAAACAAAATTAGGAGGTTTTCAATTACTTGAATTTCCTTCCAGATGTATGGAAAGCATTATCAGCTGTTTTATGAAAGCACAACTTTGCTGTCCACGTTTTGTATCGATTATGGTAACCACTTTTTTCCAATGGACATAATCTTCTGATATTTTTATATTTTACAGTCATTTATATTTTCATGAAGCATCTGTTGCCCCATTAAGTCGGGGTGCAGTTAACATGTTTGCAGTTTGACAGTGTATAGAAAGGTCCAGGTGTTTGTTGCTTCCGGTTTTGCGTTTTCAGCTCTTCAACCTCTTCAGGTTTTAACCTACGAGAAAAACACAACATTAGCAAAAGGAAACAGAGTGATTAAGAAAGTGCAGGCATATACTGTCGTTTGATTTGGGGGGAAGGCAAATAAAAGTTGTGGATAAACATAAAAGGGTCGGGAAGTGGAGAATAACGAGCGGATGGAAGGATACCGTTGTGGTGAGAGAACATGTGACAAGAGGTAGGTTCGGAAAGAAACAGGGAGACAGATGCAGCAATCTTCCCAAAGGCCCACCCACCCTGCAAAAATAGATGCTAACATCCTGGCCTCCTTTGCTCCAATAACTTTAGAACCATTTACAAAGCTGAAACGCAGCAAGCACACCTGATTCCGATCTTGATTTCTGGCACATTAAGCATATTAAACCTGCTGCTGGTCAGGGCCTCAGTACGACCCAGGCGGAGGACCATGGTGCTATTAGCACCATGGTCCATGCCGGTGTCCGCCATGGCGAAATGGGGAATTACCGCCCCATTCCGAGGTTGGTGGGGCGGTAATTCCCCATGCCGCCATGGCCCTTCCCCATTCCCATTTTTGCCCCATAGGGCTCAATGGGAATGGGGAAGGTGCTAATAACGGTACCGCAAATTGCTGTACCGTTATTAGCACCAAAGTCCCTTTGCGGGACTTTACTGGAAAAACCAGCCGTTAAGGTCGGGTCCCGCAAAGGCACCTCGTAATCAGGCGTTAAGGGTTTAACGGCGCGACACCTTTTACGGCGCCGTTAAACCCTTAACACCAGGGTCGTAATGAGGCCCAATGCTGGCCCGTGCTACTGTACTTGAGAGTATAATTTGCACTTATCACTCATTTTTATCGGCCATCTCATTGACCATTGTTACCAATGTTTTGCCCGCAATGTATGTCTGATACATTCTCAACACAGTCTTCTGAAATTCTATTCATCATTTTAGCTTAACGTAGGTCCTTGTCCTTCAATGGGGTATAAAACACCTGCGTGTACTGGCCCTGGCCACGCACAAACTGCATCGAGCAGGGGAGTGTTACATACACAAGCTTTCCTGCACATATGCATTCATGCATTCATGGTACACTGTAACATTGAAGGGTTTGGCTGTGAGCACATGCCTGGTCTCCCATAATACTTTGGGGACTAGGGTTTAATCCTGGTGAAAGTCTCATCAACTGGGTGAATACCTCAATCCTAGGCATCAGGTTTTATCCGTCCAAATAAGGTAGTATTGGCATATTTCTTACAAACAAAATAAAAATATTGTGAAATTTGAAAGTCCTCTTTTCATATTTAAAATATATTGTACAGTCAATATTAAACCTATTTTGTGTCCTTGAAACAGTGGTTCCAAACTCCTTCACACTAGGCCACCCAAAAATATACAGCTTTATTGAAATCAGACCATTGGGGTCATTTCGACCCAGGCGGTAAGTACACCAACTTTACCACCATGGTGTAAACTACGATTACACCATGGAGGATGGCGGATTTACCTCCCCATTCCAAGGTGAGTGGGGCGGTAAATCCCCATTTCCCATTTACCCTTCCCCATTCCCATTTTTGCCCCATAGGGCATAATGGGAGTGGGGAAGGCGCTAATTACGGCACCGTAAATTATGGTGCCATAATTAGCACCAAGGCGGTTTAGCGCCATGGATTTTAACGCCTGCTAAAAGCAGCCGTTAAAATTGGAATCAGGCGTTAAGGGTTAACGACGGCGTTAACCCTTAACGCCTGAGTTGTAACGAGGCCCCATGTATCCAATGTATTTGGGGTTGTCCTGTACCAATGACCAGTGCGATTGCCAGTGTACTTTGCAGCTCGAAACCTCATTCGCCTTCTAATTGAGACTGTTGTCAGGGTAATTCATAGAATTTCGCTGAAAAGTGTCGCAAGCGGCTGGCGCAGAGTGTCCGCGTGCGATTGACTGCGCCAGGCACGTGCGCTAAAACCGATTTCCGCACACAGCGTATTCATGGATTTCAGGCTTCCAAACCAGCCGTGGCGCAGAGAATCGCAGCGACCCTGCAGCAGCGCCAGTAACGCCCCCAAGAACGCCCTCGCGCAAGGAAAAGCCATCCAAATCGCTAAATCATCGCAAAGGGCTGCGCTAACCCTGGACCAGTTCACCGGGCTGGCAAACAGCAAACGCCAAGCGGGGAACGCGTATTGCAGGGGTGCGTGGGAAGTTCCACACGCGACTGGCCCCGTGCAAGCAGGGTACGTGAATTTCAGGGGTGCGCGGCAAGTTCCACACGCGATTTCTGCAGGGTACGTGTATTTCAGGGGTGCGCGGCAAGTTCCACACGCGATTTCTGCAGGGTACGTGCATTTCAGGGGTGCGCGGGAAGTTCCACACGCGATTTCATCAGGGTACGTGTATTTCAGGGGTGCGCGGGAAGTTCCACACGCGATTGGCCCAGTGCGAGCAGGGTACGTGTATTTCAGGGTTGCGCGGGAAGTTCCACACGCGATAGTCCCAGTGCGAGCAGGGTACGTGTATTTCAGGGGTGCGCGGGAAGTTCCACACGCGATTGGCCCAGTGCGAGCAGTGTACGTGTATTTCAGGGGTGCGCGGGAAGTTCCACACGCGATAGTCCCAGTGCGAGCAGGGTACGTGTATTTCAGGGGTGCGCGGGAAGTTCCACACGCGGTTGGCCCAGTGCGAGCAGGGTACGTGTATTCCATGGGTGCGCGGGAAGTTCCACACGCGATTTCATCAGGGTACGTGTATTTCAGGGGTGCGCGGGAAGTTCCACACGCGATTGGCCCAGTGCGAGCAAGGTATGTGTATTTCAGGGGTGCGCGGGAAGTTCCACACGCGATTTCAGCAGGGTACGTGTATTTCAGGGGTTCTGGGGAGTACCACACGTGAATTGGCCGTGTGGGCCCTCCCAGGTGTACGCTCCACAACCTCCACGGACCCTGCAGGCAGCCCACACCACGGGGGACTACCCTGCACCCATGCTCATGTCCCGCAGGCAGCCCATCCACCATGGCCATGCCCCCCGGCCAACCCACATGTCACCTTGCACTACTGATCAACAATGCATGTCTACCACCACCCCCACCCCCCTGCCACCATGGGCATCCTCCACCAGGCACCCACTCATGTCTCCCACCACCCCCACACCCCAGCAGTGCAGGGGCAGCCTCCACCAGGCCCCCACTCATGTCTCCCACCACCCCCACCCCCCAGCCACCATGGGCAGCCTCCACCAGGCCCCCACTCATGTCTCCCACCACCCCCACCCCCCTGCCACCATGGGCAGCCTCCACCAGGCCCCCACTCATGTCACCCACCACCCCCACCCCCCAGCAGTGCAGGGGCAGCCTCCACCAGGCCCCCACCCATGTCTCCCACCACCCCCACACCCCAGCAGTGCAGGGGCAGCCTCCAGCAGGCCCCCACTCATGTCCCCCTGCACCCCCACCCCCCTGCCACCATGGGCATCCTCCACCAGGCCCCCACTCATGTCTCCCACCACCCCCACCCCCCAGCATCCAGGGTCACCCTCCACCAGGCCCCCACTCATGTGTTCCACCACCCCCACCCCCCTGGCACCAGGGGCAGCCTCCAGCAGGCCCCCACTCATGTCCCCCTGCACCCCACCCCCCTGCCACCATGGGCATCCTCCACCAGGCCCCCACTCATGTCCCCCTGCATCCCCACCCCCCTGCCACCATGGGCATCCTCCACCAGGCCCCCACTCATGTCTCCCACCACCCCCACCCCCCAGCAGTGCAGGGGCAGCCTCCAGCAGGCCCCCACTCATGTCACCCACCACCCCCACCCCCCTGCCACCAGGGGCAGCCCCCACCAGGCCCCCACCCATGTCTCCCACCCCCCCCACCCCCCAGCAGTGCAGGGGCAGCCTCCAGCAGGCCCCCACTCATGTCACCCACCACCCCCACCCCCCTGCCACCAGGGGCAGCCCCCACCAGGCCCCCACCCATGTCTCCCACCCCCCCACCCCCCAGCAATGCAGGGGCAGCCTCCAGCAGGCCCCCACTCATGTCACCCACCACCCCCACTCCCCTGCCACCAGGGGCAGCCCCCACCAGGCCCCCACCCATGTCTCCCACCACCCCCACCCCCCAGCAGTGCAGGGGCAGCCTCCAGCAGGCCCCCACTCATGTCACCCACCACCCCCACCCCCCTGCCACCAGGGGCAGCCCCCACCAGGCCCCCACCCATGTCTCCCACCACCCCCACCCCCCAGCAGTGCAGTGGCAGCCTCCAACAGGCCCCCACTCATGTCCCCCTGCACCCCCACCCCCCTGCCACCATGGGCATCCTCCACCAGGCACCCACTCATGTCTCCCACCACCCCCACCCCCCAGCATCCAGGGTCACCCTCCACCAGGCCCCCACTCATGTCTCCCACCACCCCCACCCCCCTGCCACCATGGGCAGACTCCACCAGGCCCCCACTCATGTCTCCCACCACCCCCACCCCCCTGCCACCATGGGCAGACTCCACCAGGCCCCCACTCATGTCTCCCACCACCCCCACCCCCCAGCAGTGCAGGGGCAGCCTCCAGCAGGCCCCCACTCATGTCCCCCTGCACCCCCACCCCCCTGCTACCATGGGCATCCTCCACAAGGCCCCCACTCATGTCCCCCTGCACCCCCACCCCCCTGACACCATGGGCATCCTCCACCAGGCCCCCACTCATGTCTCCCACCACCCCCACCCCCCAGCAGTGCAGGGGCAGCCTCCAGCAGGCCCCCACTCATGTCACCCACCACCCCCACCCCCCTGCCACCAGGGGCAGCCCCCACCAGGCCCCCACCCATGTCTCCCACCACCCCCACCCCCCAGCAGTGCAGGGGCAGCCTCCAGCAGGCCCCCACTCATGTCACCCACCACCCCCACCCCCCTGCCACCAGGGGCAGCCCCCACCAGGCCCCCACCCATGTCTCCCACCACCCCCACCCCCCAGCAGTGCAGGGGCAGCCTCCAGCAGGCCCCCACTCATGTCACCCACCACCCCCACCCCCCTGCCACCAGGGGCAGCCCCCACCAGGCCCCCACCCATGTCTCCCACCACCCCCACCCCCCAGCAGTGCAGGGGCAGCCTCCAGCAGGCCCCCACTCATGTCACCCACCACCCCCACCCCCCTGCCACCATGGGCAGACTCCACCAGGCCCCCACTCATGTCACCCACCACCCCCAACCCCCTGCCACCAGGGGCAGCCCCCACCAGGCCCCCACCCATGTCTCCCACCACCCCCACCCCCCAGCAGTGCAGGGGCAGCCTCCACCAGGCCCCCACCCATGTCTCCCACCACCCCCACACCCCAGCAGTGCAGGGGCAGCCTCCAGCAGGCCCCCACTCATATCCCCCTGCACCCCCACCCCCCTGCCACCATGGGCATCCTCCACCAGGCCCCCACTCATGTCTCCCACCACCCCCACCCCCCAGCATCCAGGGTCACCCTCCACCAGGCTCCCACTCATGTCTCCCACCACCCCCACCCCCCTGCCACCATGGGCAGACTCCACCAGGCCCCCACTCATGTCTCCCACCACCCCACCCCCCTGCCACCATGGGCAGACTCCACCAGGCCCACACTCATGTCTCCCACCACCCCCACCCCCCAGCAGTGCAGGGGCAGCCTCCAGCAGGCCCCAACTCATGTCCCCCTGCACCCCCACCCCCCTGCCACCATGGGCATCCTCCACCAGGCCCCCACTCATGTCCCTCTGCACCCCCACCCCCCTGCCACCATGGCCATCCTCCACCAGGCCCCCACCCATGTCTCCCGCCACCCCCACCCCCAGCAGTGCAGGGGCAGCCTCCAGCAGGCCCCCACTCATGTCACCCACCACCCCCACCCCCTGCCACCATGGGCAGACTCCACCAGGCCCCCACTCATGTCTCCCACCACCCCCACCCCCAGCAGTGCAGGGGCAGCCTCCAGCAGGCCCCCACTCATGTCACCCACCACCCCCACCCCCTGCCACCAGGGGCAGCCCCCACCAGGCCCCCACCAATGTCTCCCACCACCCCCACCCCCCAGCAGTGCAGGGGCAGCCTCCAGCAGGCCCCCACTCATGTCACCCACCACCCCCACCCCCCTGCCACCAGGGGCAGCCCCCACCAGGCCCCCAACCATGTCTCCCACCACCCCCACCCCCCAGCAGTGCAGGGGCAGCCTCCAGCAGGCCCCCACTCATGTCACCCACCCCCCTGCCACCATGGGCAGACTCCACCAGGCCCCCACTCATTTCACCCACCACCCCCACCCACCTGCCACCAGGGGCAGCCCCCACCAGGCCCCCACCCATGTCTCCCACCACCCCCACCCCCCAGCAGTGCAGGGGCAGCCTCCACCAGGCCCCCACCCATGTCTCCCACCACCCCCACACCCCAGCAGTGCAGGGGCAGCCTCCAGCAGGCCCCCACTCATGTCCCCCTGCACCCCCACCCCCCTGCCACCATGGGCATCCTCCACCAGGCCCCCACTCATGTCTCCCACCACCCCCACCCCCCAGCATCCAGGGTCACCCTCCACCAGGCCCCCACTCATGTCTCCCACCACCCCCACCCCCCTGCCACCATGGGCAGACTCCACCAGGCCCCCACTCATGTCTCCCACCACCCCCACCCCCCAGCAGTGCAGGGGGAGCCTCCAGCAGGCCCCCACTCATGTCCCCCTGCACCCCCACCCCCTGCCACCATGGGCATCCTCCACCAGACCCCCACCCATGTCTCCCACCACCCCCACCCCCCAGCAGTGCAGGGGCAGCCTCCAGCAGGCCCCCACTCATGTCACCCACCACCCCCACCCCCCTGCCACCAGGGGCAGCCCCCACCAGGCCCCCACCCATGTCTCCCACCACCCCCACCCCCCAGCAGTGCAGGGGCAGCCTCCAGCAGGCCCCCACTCATGTCACCCACCACCCCCACCCCCCTGCCACCATGGGCAGACTCCACCAGGCCCCCACTCATGTCACCCACCACCCCCACCCACCTGCCACCAGGGGCAGCCCCCACCAGGCCCCCACCCATGTCTCCCACCACCCCCACCCCCCAGCAGTGCAGGGGCAGCCTCCACCAGGCCCCCACCCATGTCTCCCACCACCCCCACACCCCAGCAGTGCAGGGGCAGCCTCCAGCAGGCCCCCACTCATGTCCCCCTGCACCTCCACCCCGCTGCCACCATGGGCATCCTCCACCAGGCCCCCACTCATGTCTCCCACCACCCCCACCCCCCAGCATCCAGGGTCACCCTCCACCAGGCCCCCACTCATGTCTCCCACCACCCCCACCCCCCTGCCACCATGGGCAGACTCCACCAGGCCCCCACTCATGTCTCCCACCACCCCCACCCCCCTGCAACCATGGGCAGACTCCACCAGGCCCCCACTCATGTCTCCCACCACCCCCACCCCCCAGCAGTGCAGGGGCAGCCTCCAGCAGGCCCCCACTCATGTCCCCCTGCACCCCCACCCCCTGCCACCATGGGCATCCTCCACCAGGCCCCCACCCATGTCTCCCACCACCCCCACCCCCCAGCAGTGCAGGGGCAGCCTCCAGCAGGCCCCCACTCATGTCACCCACCACCCCCACCCCCCTGCCACCAGGGGCAGCCCCCACCAGGCCCCCACCCATGTCTCCCACCACCCCCACCCCCCAGCAGTGCAGGGGCAGCCTCCAGCAGGCGCCCACTCATGTCACCCACCACCCCCACCCCCCTGCCACCAGGGGCAGCCCCCACCAGGCCCCCACCCATGTCTCCCACCACCCCCACCCCCCAGCAGTGCAGGGGCAGCCTCCAGCAGGCCCCCACTCATGTCACCCACCACCCCCACCCCCCTGCCACCATGGGCAGACTCCACCAGGCCCCCACTCATGTCACCCACCACCCCCACCCCCCTGCCACCAGGGGCAGCCCCCACCAGGCCCCCACCCATGTCTCCCACCACCCCCACCCCCCAGCCAGTGCAGGGGCAGCCTCCACCAGGCCCCCACCCATGTCTCCCGCCACCCCCACACCCCAGCAGTGCAGGGGCAGCCTACAGCAGGCCCCCACTCATGTCCCCCTGCACCCCCACCCCCCTGCCACCATGGGCATCCTCCACCAGGCCCCCACTCATGTCTCCCACCACCCCCACCCCCCAGCATCCAGGGTCACCCTCCACCAGGCCCCCACTCATGTCTCCCACCACCCCCACCCCCCTGCCACCATGGGCAGACTCCACCAGGCCCCCACTCATGTCTCCCAACACCCCCACACCCCAGCAGTGCAGGGGCAGCCTCCAGCAGGCCCCCACTCATGTCACCCACCACCCCCACCCCCCTGCCACCATGGGCAGCCCCCACCAGGTCCTCACAATCCCCAATCATGTGCGTAATGGTCAGCCTCCACAGCCAAAAAGCCCTACCAAGTAACCCATTCACCCACATGGAAATGGAAATCACATGTTACACCCCCAATGTTCATTAAGCTAATGAACCCATGTCCGTCACACACAATGGTTGCAATTGAATGGGAAAACACACAACATGACATGCATGAAACCAATGAGATGATACCACACAGTGAAGTATGCTAACAAAATTGTATTGAAATAAATAAAGAATGCTAATGAAAGAAAACTAACTACAATGTGAATGTGAAAAAAAAGAGCTGCATGTCCGTATAAAAACACAAAACTGCAAATCAGAATCCCAAAAAATTATGTCCAAAGTCAAATGTAAAAAAATCTCCATGCAAAAAATAACTATGTACAAAACTACAAGGGTCCATGAGCCCAACTGAACAAAGGAAACCTACTAAAAAACCTACCTAAAAATCAACTATATACAAAAAGTGGAGCAGTGTCCGTCGACTCCAAATCATAATAAGAAAGAAAGGAAACCTAAAACTAAAGAACTATATACAAAGGCGGCGGGCAAGTCCAGCGGCTCACTCCGTGGTGTCCCGGGCCAGGGCATCATCGAACTCCTGTTCGATGTCCCGGAGGCGGTCCAGTTCCATGGCCCCGAGGGTCCGCAGGGACGACGCCGTGTCCTCCTCCAACCCCCTGCGGATTGCCTCGAGGCACTCGGCCCGCCTCAGGGCCCTCCGCATGGAGTTCTCCGCCCTGACCATTGTGAGCCGCGCCTCTTCCGCCCGCCGCCGCTCCGCACCTATGGCGTGGCCTAACCGCTGCCACATGGAAGACACTCTCTGTCCTGGGTCCCCCTGCCCTCCGGCCGATGCCTGCCCCTCCGATGTCGAAAGCCCCGAGCCTTCATGTCTCCCACCATGTTGCTGCTGCTGCTGCTCTGCCTCTGCCCGTGCACTGCCTCCTGCTGCCTGCACATCCTCCGCCGGCTGGGGTGCACTTGTTGATGTGGCCACCCCTGCTGGACCTCCGACTCCCGACTGTGGCAGGGATGCCTCCTCCACCAGCCTGGCCGCACCGTCAGAGGCAGCTCCACAGGGCACCCAGGTGACTGATGGGTGGGAAGATGGCACAGAGGAAGAATGGCGCGTAGGGGGTCCAGTTGAGGAGGGGGTCGGAGCAAGCCCCATCAGACGGAGGAATCCGGCCTGGGTGACCTGTCCCAGCAGGCTGACGTGGTCAACGAGCCATTCGAGATGACGTGCAGTCTCTCCATGAAAAGACTGCAGGTCACCTCGCATGGCCCGTTGACGCAACGCCACACCAGCCAGGACAGGCTCAACCCGGACCTGGATGGCCACGTCCGCAGGCAGAGGAAGGCCAGTTGACGTCAGCTCATCCCCTGCCTGAAAACGAGTCTGGACGTAGGCATCCCTGCTGGTGCAAGATGATGCAGGGACAGGATCGGGGACAGGATTGCACACAGGCACCTCCGCGGCCGCCTGTGCTGCCTCCTGTCCCTGGTCCTGGACTGCACCACTAGCACCAGTGGGATCCCCACCTCCAGACCCCGTCTCTGGTGCTTGCACGGCCCCCTCCTCCACCAAACCCCCCACCAACCTGGATGACTCCGTGCCATCTTCCCCTGTTGGACCCTGTGGGGTCCCAGCTGCCCCTTCTGCTGCCGAGGAGTCCAACTGCAACCTCCGCCTCTTGGACCTCCTCCCGGCAGCTGCGGCCTGGGACGCGGCACCGGACTCCTCACTCCCCGACGAGATGACAACACGGGAGGGGAGCCGGGCCTTGCGTCTCCGGCCGGTGGTCGGATCCCCGCCTCTGTGCTCCACAGCACCTTCTCCGCCCTCTTCATCAGTTGACGCTGCAGACAGGGAGAAACAAAACACAGGCATCAGGGCACCGTACAATGGACACATACACGCATGACAGTTGCACATGAGTGGCATTGGCAAACCTCAGACATGTCATCACAATCCCCAACACACATGTCATTGCAACTCGCACACATGAGCCATACCACAGCCATATCGCAACTGCCACCACCATCCCTACACATACAACAGCATCAGCAGCCAAAGGGGAGCCAGACATCACATGCAACACAGGAAGTGCACCACACATGTACACACACCACCACACTTGCATGCATGTCTACACCTCTGCCAAGTGTCGCACTGTTCAGACGGGCATCCATGTCACATCTGCCAATCAGGCTTCCACAAACCGCTGTCACATGCATCCATGTTGCATCACTGTTGCACCCTTGACAAATACACACACATGCACATGTACACAGTGCACATACATGCAGCCGAAAACAACATACATGCCTGACATCACGGACATGTCTACTTACATACACATTCATCCAAACATGTGTGCACGCACAACTGCATTTGCCATGCAAGCCCACACACACAAGCACCATCCATGTCTCACACATTACAGCCCTCGCATGTGTCAGACCCACGGCCCTGTACACCCCCACCCATACTCGACCCCATACAGAACAGATGTGCAACCGGCACAATGCCGAATAATCACCACACGCACTGCTCACAATCAGGATGCATGTACACTCACTGCTCGACTCCAGACGGGTCTGCTTCTCTAGGACCTGGACGTGGAGCGCTGGGGATATGCGTTCCAGGACCCCCATCTGTTCTTCCGACAAGTGGCCCCGGCGCCCCTTGGCATCCGCTGCCTTCAAGAGGCGCCGGGCCTTGTTCAGGGTCCTGGACCTGAAGTCCTCCCAGCGCTTCCTGACATGTTGTAAGTCCCGGACTGCCACCCCCTCCGCGTTGATGGCAGTCACGATGTCAGTCCAGATCCGAGTCCGTCCTTCCTTGTCGGCGCGGGAACTTCCGAAGAGGGCATCAGACTGCCCCAGGACTTGCTCCACCAGGACACCAACTTCGGTGGCACTGAAGCTGGTGCCCCTCTGCCTCTCTGGCCGGGGGTTGCCAGTGGTCACAGATGGTGTTTGCCCCGACATGACAACCCCAGAGGCAGGAGTGGGTGGGCAACTGGGTCCTGGGGCTGGGCTGTGGAGCGATGGAATTCCAGTCGGGAGTCTTCGGTTCCAGCAGGGGTGGTCACAGCAACAGCACCCCTGGCTGATGTGCAGGCAGCAAATGGCAGTGCACGTGGGCAGCAGGCAGTCAGGCAGCAGCAGATGTCAGGTGGGAGCGTGCTCGGGGCTCTGGGGGGCAGTAGTTCGGCCTTCTGGGCAGGAGCGTGGTCCTCCGTGTGCTTACGCGTGGCCAGCTTGGTACGGAGTGATTTGGCACGTGAAAATCCTGCACGTCAGCGTGAAAACCGAGGAAAGGCCCTTAGCGCGTAAGCGCGTCAGCACGCATACGCGATTCTATTGGACCAAAGGCCCTCAGCGCGTAAGCGCGTCTGTGACCCGCACGGGTGTTTCCCACACAGCACGTGATGACAGAGCACACGTGGAAAGACTGCACGTCAGAGTGTCATCGCGTGTAATTGGACAGCACGTCAGAGTCTCATCGCGTGTAATTGGACAGCACGTCAGAGTCTCATCGCGTGTAATTGGACAGCACGGCAGAGTCTCATCGCGTGTAATTGGACTGCACGTCAGGGTGTCATCGCGTGTAATTGGACAAAAGTGCGCGTACACGCGATTGGCCTATGTACGTGTATATCAGGTGTGCGCGGACACTTACACACGCAAGTACGTCAGCGCACCTGTATCCCGGTGTGCGCGGGAATTTCCGCACGCTATTGGACTGGGTACTGGATTTCAGGGGTGCGCGGGTCACACGCTCGCCTACAACATGCGCAACGCATTAATTTGCGCGCCAAAAAAATAACCAGCTCAGACCCAGGATGAACATACCGTTCCTAGCAGCAGTGGGCGTGGCCTACCAAAGGAGGAGGAGGAGGATAGTCAGGGCCAGAATATTCACACCCAGAACCAGCCTTTTCGGGATGCCTGATGACCAGGTGCATGGGAGGTACAGGTTTCCACCACACATCATACTGGACCTGGTGAGTGAGTGGGAGGATGACCTCACATCACCCACCCTGTGCTCCCAAGCACTCAGCCCCCTGGAGAAGGTCCTCAATGTACTGCACTTCTTAGCCACTGGATCATTTCAGCGGACAAGTGCCATTGTGGGTGGTGTATCACAGGCCACCCAGTCACGCTGCCTACACCAGGTCTTGAACATCATCACTGCACGCCCATCAGTCCGCAGGCACATATACCTGCCCAGAACCCCTGCAGAAAGGCATGCTGCCGCCCTGGATTTCTACGCTGTGGCACGATTCCCCAAAGTGCTAGGTGCCATCGACTGCACCCATGTGGCTCTACGTCCCCCCAGGGCATCTGAGCACATCTATAGGAACCGCAAGCACTGGCATTCCATCAACGTGCAGGTAGTATGTAATGCCAAGGGAATCATCACCTCAGTATATGCCAACTATCCCGGGTCAACCCACGACAGCTTCATTTACCGAATGTCCACCCTAAGCCGGGACCTAGAAGCTGGGCGGCATGGCGATACATGGCTGCTTGGTGAGTATTAATGCCACTGCACATGCATGCATGTCAGATACTGAGCAAGGTCACAACCCCACCAATGATACCAATCACCACCTCCACAGGGGACAGTGCCTACCCTCTCAGCCCCCACATGATGACGCCAATTCGGAACCCCACCACGCCACCCCAGGTAAGATATAACGCAGCCCACATTACAACCCGGGGCATAGTGGAGCGCACATTCGGAGTGCTGAAGTCACGCTTTCGCTCCCTTGACCGTTCTGGCGGGCAGCTGTTGTACACTCCCCCAGTAGTGTGCAGGATCATAGTGGCAGCATGTGTCCTGCACAACGTTGCAACACGCCGGGGCCTGGCCGTGGACATGGTGGTGCCCCCCCATCCCCAACCACATGCACAGCCGCTGCGCATGGGAGGGGAAAGGGCACGGGGGGAGGCAGCCCGTACACAGCTAGTGGCTAATTACTGCACATAGAAATCACACCCCTGTCGAGTGCACACTGCCCTGGCACATTCCATCTGACAATCAATGATGACTCAACCTGACACTGATCCCGAATGTCTGGTGAAAGAACCGTGAAAACCATATCAGCCTGAGATTGTTCACCTGGAAGTGTCACAATGCGTGCATCCCTACCCACACAGACACCACCAATGCAGTTTTGTGAAGTTACACATTCAAGCAGCTAAAATGAATACCCACTTGCAAAATGCAACAAGAGGACAGTGCCATGTCAGCCAACCCAACCCCAGCACCGCCACACCACACACCGTGCCATGTCATGCTATTTGCAGGTAAACAAAGTAATCCCCACAACATGACACTAGTGTCACAATGTACAGTGTCCCTATTAGAAACTTGCAACACCTGAAATGCTCACAGTAATGCCGGACCAACAACAAACTTGAGCACGTACTACCATTAACATGACATCACTAATGTTAAATATTAGTAGTCTCACCACCTGGAAATGCCTGCACTCCCACGACTACCAACTGTGCAGTGTTGGCGCCATGTAGAGTTGTAGGTGCACTACTGCCAACAGGGACCACATCTCCAGACTAGAGGTCCTTGTGTAGACATGAGGAAGGGACCTGCAAATTGGGAGGTAGACACAGAAGATGAGTTACACATCAATGCAACATGCAGTGTACAACACAACAGCAATATGCACTAGGAATGTATACACAGTATTGACTACAGACTGCCCACACAGCTCATGGGAGTCCAACGTCACTGTGTAATTCACTGTCACTTGTGCACACCCTTTGCAAGCCCATGGAAACGGGAAGCAGGAGGAGTGTGTGTGACTCAAACCCAAGCATCGGAACCAAATACATTACAAGCCTGCATGTGCCCAGCCACAATGCAGCGTATGCCCACAGGAACCACGGAAGCCAACAAATCGTCCCAAAAAAATTGGGAATAAAATAAATAAAAAAAAAATCATAAATGGCCATTGAAGGGCCCAGGGGGGTTGGGGAGGCCACCCAGGAGGTCCGAGGACAGGATGCACACCTGAACCCACCTGCGTGGATCCTGGGAAAAAAAAACACCTCCATGAGCTCATGGCCCACACGGCTACCCTATTGTGGGAGTATCACTGCTGTCGCTATTATCACCCTGTGCAGCTGCATCCGGAGGTGGTTGCACTATGGGAGGCAGCCCACGCAAGGCCCTAGTCTGCTCCTCCATGGCTGCAAGCATGCGGGTGTGGTAGGTCTGGTTCTGGAGGATGAGTGTGCGGAGGTCCCCATGCAACAACTCACGGGATGCCCGGACCTCCGCCCTCGTTGCCTGCATCTCAGCTGAGAGCGTACAGGTGAGACGCTCCAGCTGCTGTTCTGTCCTTTGGTGTGTCGAAGCCTCAAGCTCAACAAGAGTCGTCCTGAGGTGAAGGAGCTCCTGCCTCAGGGCTTCCCTGTGGCCCTGGGACTCAATGGAGATGGCCTCCTGCAGAGTCGCCAGTGCCGCCCGCCTGTCCCTGTTGGACCCCAACATGTCCTCCCTGTGTGACTGGCAGATGGAGTCGGTTGCCTGCTCTAGTCGCTCCATCAGCCTTTCAGGGGGGACAATGGAAGTGGCCACCCTATCCATGGCCTGAGCCATCATCTCGGATGATGCTGCCTGTTGGGTTGCCATACCGTAAATGGATTGCTCCCATGCAGTATTGCCAGGTGGCGTATGGCCACCACGTCGGCGGGCACCACACCTGTCTGGGGCAAGGCGAACTGCACCTTGCTGTGCCGGCACTGCCTGAGGCTGCAGGACTGCATTCCCCCTCTGATCTGCTGGCCCAGGAACAGGATCAGATGTCGCGGAGTGTGACCCTGCATCCGTAACCACCAAAGGCGTAGCTGCCAACACTGACATCCCCATTGAGGGTTCTGACCCTGGTGCAGGTGGGTGACACAGAACAGAATCCCTCCCTGGAACACTCACCTGCGACGGCTCCGAATCAACACTTGAGTACAGCTCGGGGGAGGTGCAGCCAGAGACACCCCTTGAGAGCAGGACCTGCAGCACTTGTGGGTTCTCACCCACCACCACACCACGTCCCTCACTGGTGGTTGGTCGGCCCTCGGACCCCTCCTGGGTCTGCACCATCTCCACAACCCCAGCAGTATCAGGTGCGTCTTACCCTGCAAAGACATAAAAACAAAGAAATGGAAACAGGCATTAGCACCATGGCACACAATGAGGGCTGAGAAGCAAGAGAACCAGTACTTGTTTGACACATGTCCCACATGACTAAAACCCTCCCATGCATGCACCCTCACTGCGTATGAAGGGCAGGCAAATGGCACACACTGATGACACCAAGATGGAACATGAACACATTTTCTGCATGCTGCCTGGCAGTGGCATCACACATTGGCCTGTGATTGGCAGGTGTAACACACATGCCATCACACAGATGGCATGTACCATTGCTATTGAGTGAAGATGGAGAGGAGGGCAGCACCTATTCATTCATTCCAGTTCCCGCATGTAATAGCTTTTCTAATTCAAACAGGTCAGATTCTTCACCTGGAGCTGCCAGTCCGAAATGGTGCAATTGCACAGGGACATGTTTGAAATGATATCCAGGTAACAAAGTCACTCCACTTTACCATAGCCATGTCAGACATGTGACTAGAGGACTGCAACATGCCTAGTAAAAGTGGTGGAATGCAAACAATCTGACTAAATGAACAGTGAAAAATCAAGCAACAATGTTGTGGCAAGGTGACACTTCAAGGGCAACTGGCTTGCAGTTGGGCTAGATGTCTACTGTTGGCAGAAGGGATACTGCTATGGCCAAATGCAGCTGCGCAGGACGTATTGCATGAAGCACATGGCTGACCCATACGACTCAGGTGCACACACTCTCACCTGTCACACAAACAGAAGCCCTCACACACACCATGCACATGGATGACACACACATGCATGTGCACTCACCGGACAATGCCTCGTAATCAGCCAAATCTCCCACGCCTTGGATCTGTTCCTCCGTGACGTAGGTCCCAGCGACTGACTCATGTGGAGTGAGTTCCATGTCTACTACTGGAGACCCACCTCCAGTCACTAGAGTTGCGGCATGACTTGAGGCCAGCTTACTCTTTGCCCTGCGCTTTAGGTCATTCCAGCGCTTATAGCAATCATTGGCTGTGCGCCTCACGATTCCAAGGGCACTTACGATGTCCGCAACGGTCTGCCAGTGTGCCTGGCGTTGTGCAGGTGTGGTCTTGGATCCTGCAACAATGACCATCTCGTTGTCATGTGCGGACACATACTCGACAAGTGCATTCAGTTCGTCATCCGTGAAGCTGGGCTTCCTGGATGGGCCGGACTGTGTAGCCGTGTCTGGGGCATCAGCCTGTGCCGGACGAGCACTCTTCCTCTTCCGCTTGGAAGGTGGTGGTGATCCTGAGTGTCCTGCGCCGCTCTGGACACTAGGGGAAGGAGCCCTGGTGGACTCTGTATCAGGAGTGTGGGATTGCACACTCAGCATGGGAGTTGGTGCAGGCATTGGCTCTAGTGTGATGGTGTCAGGGGGAATGTCAGCAGCATGGACTAGGACGGACACTCTCCGGGCTGGGTGTGTGAGGGCTGGGGTGGATGGAGCCGCAGCTGCCCCTGCAGCCTCTCCGCCCTGCCTACTTGGTGCAGCAGATGACCTTGCTGCCCCAGATGCACGTGGCATGGTGACATCAACGTGCACCAGCGCACGTGTCATAGGCCTGCTGACCTGGAAGTCAGCCATGGAGTCAGCCAGGTCTGGTGCCACAATGGGCTGGTCCAACAAGGGCTGAGCATGGATGGTGTCAGCCACATCAGCCTCAACGGGAGGGGGGGGGGGATTATGGGTGCCCTTGACTGGTCCTCCACACATGGGGGGACAGGCTCACCCTGCAAGTAACGACCACGTCCCCTACCGGATCCACCACGGCCACCACTTGTGGCTCTTCCACCTTTGCCACCCTTACGGAATCCTCGCCTCCCAGCCATGGCACTGATGTTAATGTGCGTATGGGAGTGGGTGTAAAATATTGTCCTGGGCAATTGGGGGTCAAAGGGGTTGGGTACCAGATGGTAATTGTACCCTAGTGCTCTTGCAAGGCTGATTGTAACCCCTGGGGAAAGATGACGGGTCACGCTACGCACAGGAGCCCCAAAAAAGGGAGATGACGTGCACGCAACCCCTCTTAGACCACGTGTGCAGAAAGAAAAACCTGCACTACGCTGTGGCACCCAGTAACACAAGAATGAACGTATGCGTGTCACACGCAGCCTAGAATGACCTCTGAAGGGGTAGGCTACACACGGGGCAAGCACATATGTTAGATACGTGCGTGACTCACCGTCTGCCAGGTAAAAGAGCGTGAAAAAGGAGCGCGTTTGGTTGGCAACACCCCCGCCAAAAGAAGATTTGTACGCTGTCTGAGGAGACAGGACAACAGTAGTAGGGAACACTGTTTGAGGGAACAGGCCCAGGTAAACCAGTAAAAGTGAAAAAAGAGAAAAAGCTGTCAGAGGTAACAGGGAATACGAACTTGAAACGCCGTGAAGTAAATCGCGTGTGAAACGACAAGAAGTACAGAATTCACCCACTCGCTTTCCACGAAAAGCACATAGGAAATGGTGTTCTACGCGTACCTTTTATACAGGCCCACACGTCCAGCGTCACTTACGCGGCGTGTACGTGCTAGGGCCATTTCCTCCAATTACACGCTTTGTCACTTCTGCGTGTAGGGACATTTCCACCAATCACACGCGATGAGACTCTGACGTGCTGTCCAATTACACGCGATGAGACTCTGACGTGCAGTCTTTCCACGTGTGCTCTGTCATCACGTGCTGTGTGGGAAACACCCGTGCGGGTCACGTCACAGACGCGCTTACGCGCTGAGGGCCTTTGGTCCAATAGAATCGCGTATGCGTGCTGACGCGCTTACGCGCTAAGGGCCTTTCCTCGGTTTTCACGCTGACGTGCAGGATTTTCACGTGCCAAATCACTCCGTACCAAGCTGGCCACGCGTAAGCACACGGAAGACCACGCTCCTGCACAGAAGGCCGAACTACTGCCCCCCAGAGCCCCGAGCACGCTCCCACCTGCCATCTGCTGCTGCCTGACTGCCTGCTGCCCACGTGCACTGCCATTTGCTGCCTGCACATCAGCCAGGGGTGCTGTTGCTGTGACCACCCCTGCTGGAACCGAAGACTCCCGACTGGAATTCCATCGCTCCACAGCCCAGCCCCAGGACCCAGTTGCCCACCCACTCCTGCCTCTGGGGTTGTCATGTCGGGGCAAACACCATCTGTGACCACTGGCAACCCCCGGCCAGAGAGGCAGAGGGGCACCAGCTTCAGTGCCACCGAAGTTGGTGTCCTGGTGGAGCAAGTCCTGGGGCAGTATGATGCCCTCTTCGGAAGTTCCCGCGCCGACAAGGAAGGACGGACTCGGATCTGGACTGACATCGTGACTGCCATCAACGCGGAGGGGGTGGCAGTCCGGGACTTACAACATGTCAGGAAGCGCTGGGAGGACTTCAGGTCCAGGACCCTGAACAAGGCCCGGCGCCTCTTGAAGGCAGCGGATGCCAAGGGGCGCCGGGGCCACTTGTCGGAAGAACAGATGGGGGTCCTGGAACGCATATCCCCAGCGCTCCACGTCCAGGTCCTAGAGAAGCAGACCCGTCTGGAGTCGAGCGGTGAGTGTACATGCATCCTGATTGTGAGCAGTGCGTGTGGTGATTATTCGGCATTGTGCCGGTTGCACATCTGTTTGTATGGGGTCGAGTATGGGTGGGGGTGTACAGGGCCGTGGGTCTGACACATGCGAGGGCTGTAATGTGTGAGACATGGATGGTGCTTGTGTGTGTGGGCTTGCATGGCAAATGCAGTTGTGCGTGCACACATGTTTGGATGAATGTGTATGTAAGTAGACATGTCCGTGATGTCAGGCATGTATGTTGTTTTTGGCTGCATGTATGTGCACTGTGTACATGTGCATGTGTGTGTATTTGTCAATGGTGCAACAGTGATGCAACATGGATGCATGTGACAGCGGTATGTGGAAGCCTGATTGGCAGATGTGACATGGATGCCCGTCTGAACAGTGCGACACTTGGCAGAGGTGTAGACATGCATGCAAGTGTGGTGGTGTGTGTACATGTGTGGTGCACTTCCTGTGTTGCATGTGATGTCTGGCTCCCCTTTGGCTGCTGATGCTGTTGTATGTGTAGGGATGGTGGTGGCAGTTGCGATATGGCTGTGGTATGGCTCATGTGTGCGAGTTGCAATGACATGTGTGTTGGGGATTGTGATGACATGTCTGAGGTTTGCCAATGCCACTCATGTGCAACTGTCATGCGTGTATGTTTCCATTGTACGGTGCCCTGATGCCTGTGTTTTGTTTCTCCCTGTCTGCAGCGTCAACTGATGAAGAGGGCGGAGAAGGTGCTGTGGAGCACAGCGGCGGGGATCCGACCGCCAGCCGGAGACGCAAGGCCCGGCTCCCCTCCCGTGTTGTCATCTCGTCGGGGAGTGAGTAGTCCGGTGCCGCGTCCCGGGCCGCAGCTGCCGGGAGGAGGTCCAAGAGGCGGAGGTTGCAGTTGGACTCCTCGGCAGCAGAAGGGGCAGCTGGGACCCCACAGGGCCCAACAGGGGAAGATGGCACGGAGTCATCCAGGTTGGTGGGGGGTTTGGTGGAGGAGGGGGCCGTGCAAGCACCAGAGATGGGGTCTGGAGGTGGGGATCCCACTGGTGCTAGTGGTGCAGTCCAGGACCAGGGACAGGAGGCAGCACAGGCGGCCGCGGAGGTGCCTGTGTGCAATCCTGTCCCCGATCCTGTCCCTGCATCATCTTGCACCAGCAGGGATGCCTACGTCCAGACCCGTTTTCAGGCAGGGGATGAGCTGACGTCAACTGGCCTTCCTATGCCTGCGGACGTGGCCATCCAGGTCCGGGTTGAGCCTGTCCTGGCTGGTGTGGTGTTGCGTCAACGGGCCATGCGAGGTGACCTGCAGTCTTTTCATGGAGAGACTGCACGTCATCTCGAATGGCTCGTTGACCACGTCAGCCTGCTGGGACAGGTCACCCAGGCAGGATTCCTCCGTCTGATGGGGCTTGCTCCGACCCCCTCCTCAACTGGACCCCCTACGCGCCAGTCGTCCTCTGTGCCATCTTCCCACCCATCAGTCACCTGGGTGCCCTGTGGAGCTGCCTCTGACGGTGCGGCCAGGCTGGTGGAGGAGGCATCCCTGCCACAGTCGGGAGTCGGAGGTCCAGCAGAGGTGGCCACATCAACAAGTGCACCCCAGCCGGCGGAGGATGTGCAGGCAGCAGGAGGCAGTGCACGGGCAGAGGCAGAGCAGCAGCAGCAGCAACATGGTGGGAGACATGAAGGCTCGGGGCTTTCGACATCGGAGGGGCAGGCATCGGCCGGAGGGCAGGGGGACCCAGGACAGAGAGTGTCTTCCGTGTGGCAGCGGTTGGGCCACGCCATAGGTGCGGAGCGGCGGCGGGCGGAAGAGGCGCGGCTCACAATGGTCAGGGCGGAGAACTCCATGCGGAGGGCCCTGAGGCGGGCCGAGTGCCTCGAGGCAATCCGCAGGGGGTTGGAGGAGGACACGGCGTCGTCCCTGCGGACCCTCGGGGCCATGGAACTGGACCGCCTCCGGGACATCGAACAGGAGTTCGATGATGCCCTGGCCCGGGACACCACGGAGTGAGCCGCTGGACTTGCCCGCCGCCTTTGTATATAGTTCTTTAGTTTTAGGTTTCCTTTCTTTCTTATTATGATTTGGAGTCGACGGACACTGCTCCACTTTTTGTATATAGTTGATTTTTAGGTAGGTTTTTTAGTAGGTTTCCTTTGTTCAGTTGGGCTCATGGACCCTTGTTAGTTTTGTACATAGTTATTTTTTGCATGGAGATTTTTTTACATTTGACTTTGGACATAATTTTTTTGGATTCTGATTTGCAGTTTTGTGTTTTTATACGGACATGCAGCTCTTTTTTTCACATTCACATTGTAGTTAGTTTTCTTTCATTAGCATTCTTTATTTATTTCAATACAATTTTGTTAGCATACTTCACTGTGTGGTATCATCTCATTGGTTTCATGCATGTCATGTTGTGTGTTTTCCCATTCAATTGCAACCATTGTGTGTGACGGACATGGGTTCATTAGCTTAATGAACATTGGGGGTGTAACATGTGATTTCCATTTCCATGTGGGTGAATGGGTTACTTGGTAGGGCTTTTTGGCTGTGGAGGCTGACCATTATGCACATGATTGGGGATTGTGAGGACCTGGTGGGGGCTGCCCATGGTGGCAGGGGGGTGGGGGTGGTGGGTGACATGAGTGGGGGCCTGCTGGAGGCTGCCCCTGCACTGCTGGGGTGTGGGGGTGGTGGGAGACATGAGTGGGGGCCTGGTGGAGTCTGCCCATGGTGGCAGGGGTGTGGGGGTGGTGGGAGACATGAGTGGGGGCCTGGTGGAGGGTGACCCTGGATGCTGGGGGGTGGGGGTGGTGGGAGACATGAGTGGGGGCCTGGTGGAGGATGCCCATGGTGGCAGGGGGGTGGGGGTGCAGGGGGACATGAGTGGGGGCCTGCTGGAGGCTGCCCCTGCACTGCTGGGGTGTGGGTGTGGTGGGAGACATGGGTGGGGGCCTGGTGGAGGCTGCCCCTGTACTGCTTGGGGGTGGGGCTGGTGGGAGACATGGGTGGGGGCCTGGTGGGGGCTGCCCCTGGTGGCAGGGGGGTGGGGGTGGTGGGTGACATGAGTGGGGGCCTGGTGGAGTCTGCCCATGGTGGCAGGGGGTGGGGGTGGTGGGTGACATGAGTGGGGGCCTGCTGGAGGCTGCCCCTGCACTGCTGGGGGGTGGGGGTGGTGGGAGACATGGGTGGGGGCCTGGTGGGGGCTGCCCCTGGTGGCAGGGGGGTGGGGGTGGTGGGTGACATGAGTGGGGGCCTGCTGGAGGCTGCCCCTGCACTGCTGGGGGGTGGGGGTGGTGGGAGACATGGGTGGGGGCCTGGTGGGGGCTGCCCCTGGTGGCAGGGGGGTGGGGGTGGTGGGTGACATGAGTGGGGGCCTGCTGGAGGCTGCCCCTGCACTGCTGGGGGGTGGGGGTGGTGGGAGACATGAGTGGGGGCCTGGTGGAGTCTGCCCATGGTGGCAGGGGGGTGGGGGTGGTGGGTGACATGAGTGGGGGCCTGCTGGAGGCTGCCCCTGCACTGCTGGGGGGTGGGGGTGGTGGGAGACATGGGTGGGGTCCTGGTGGAGGATGCCCATGGTGGCAGGGGGGTGGGGGTGCAGGGGGACATGAGTGGGGGCCTGGTGGAGGATGCCCATGGTGGCAGGGGGGTGGGGGTGCAGGGGGACATGAGTGGGGGCCTGCTGGAGGCTGCCCCTGCACTGCTGGGGGGTGGGGGTGGTGGGAGACATGAGTGGGGGCCTGGTGGAGTCTGCCCATGGTGGCAGGGCGGTGGGGGTGGTGGGAAACATGAGTGGGGGCCTGGTGGAGTCTGCCCATGGTGGCAGGGGGGTGGGGGTGGTGGGAGACATGAGTGGGGGCCTGGTGGAGGGTGACCCTGGATGCTGGGGGGTGGGGGTGGTGGGAGACATGAGTGGGGGCCTGGTGGAGGATGCCCATGGTGGAAGGGGGATGGGGGTGCAGGGGGACATGAGTGGGGGCCTGCTGGAGGCTGCCCCTGCACTGCTGGGGTGTGGGGGTGGTGGGAGACATGGGTGGGGGCCTGGTGGAGGCTGCCCCTGCACTGCTGGGGGGTGGGGGTGGTGGGAGACATGGGTGGGGGCCTGGTGGGGGCTGCCCCTGGTGGCAGGGGGGTGGGGGTGGTGGGTGACATGAGTGGGGGCCTGGTGGAGTCTGCCCATGGTGGCAGGGGGGTGTGGGTGGTGGGTGACATGAGTGGGGGCCTGCTGGAGGCTGCCCCTGCACTGCTGGGGGGTGGGGGTGGTGGGAGACATGGGTGGGGGCCTGGTGGGGGCTGCCCCTGGTGGCAGGGGGGTGGGGGTGGTGGGTGACATGAGTGGGGGCCTGCTGGAGGCTGCCCCTGCACTGCTGGGGGGTGGGGGTGGTGGGAGACATGGGTGGGGGCCTGGTGGGGGCTGCCCCTGGTGGCAGGGGGGTGGGGGTGGTGGGTGACATGAGTGGGGGCCTGCTGGAGGCTGCCCCTGCACTGCTGGGGGGTGGGGGTGGTGGGAGACATGAGTGGGGGCCTGGTGGAGGATGCCCATGGTGGCAGGGGGGTGGGGGTTGTGGGTGACATGAGTGGGGGCCTGGTGGAGGCTGCCCCTGCACTGCTGGGGGGTGGGGTGGTGGGAGACATGGGTGGGGGCCTGGTGGGGGCTGCCCCTGGTGGCAGGGGGGTGGGGGTGGTGGGTGACATGAGTGGGGGCCTGCTGGAGGCTGCCCCTGCACTGCTGGGGGGTGGGGGTGGTGGGAGACATGGGTGGGGGCCTGGTGGGGGCTGCCCCTGGTGGCAGGGGGGTGGGGGTGGTGGGTGACATGAGTGGGGGCATGCTGGAGGCTGCCCCTGCACTGCTGGGGGGTGGGGGTGGTGGGAGACATGGGTGGGGGCCTGGTGGGGGCTGCCCCTGGTGGCAGGGGGGTGGGGGTGGTGGGTGACATGAGTGGGGGCCTGCTGGAGGCTGCCCCTGCACTGCTGGGGGGTGGGGGTGGTGGGAGACATGGGTGGGGGCCTGGTGGGGGCTGCCCCTGGTGGCAGGGGGGTGGGGGTGGTGGGTGACATGAGTGGGGGCCTGCTGGAGGCTGCCCCTGCACTGCTGGGGGGTGGGGGTGGTGGGAGACATGAGTGGGGGCCTGGTGGAGTCTGCCCATGGTGGCAGGGGGGTGGGGGTGGTGGGAGACATGAGTGGGGGCCTGGTGGAGTCTGCCCATGGTGGCAGGGGGGTGGGGGTGGTGGGAGACATGAGTGGGGGCCTGGTGGAGGGTGACCCTGGATGCTGGGGGGTAGGGGTGGTGGGAGACATGAGTAGGGGCCTGGTGGAGGATGCCCATGGTGGCAGGGGGGTGGGGGTGCAGGGGGACATGAGTGGGGGCCTGCTGGAGGCTGCCCCTGCACTGCTGGGGTGTGGGGGTGGTGGGAGACATGGGTGGGGGCCTGGTGGAGGCTGCCCCTGCACTGCTGGGGGGTGGGGGTGGTGGGAGACATGGGTGGGGGCCTGGTGGGGCTGCCCCTGGTGGCAGGGGGGTGGGGGTGGTGGGAGACATGAGTGGGGGCCTGGTGGAGGCTGCCCATGGTGGCAGCAGGGTGGGGGTGGTGGGAGACATGAGTGGGGGCCTGGTGGAGGCTGCCCCTGCACTGCTGGGGGGTGGGGGTGGTGGGTGACATGAGTGGGGGCCTGGTGGAGGCTGCCCATGGTGGCAGGGGGGTGGGGGTGGTGGGTGACATGAGTGGGGGCCTGCTGGAGGCTGCCCCTGCACTGCTGGGGGGTGGGGGTGGTGGGAGACATGGGTGGGGGCCTGGTGGGGGCTGCCCCTGGTGGCAGGGGGGTGGGGGTAGTGGGTGACATGAGTGGGGGCCTGCTGGAGGCTGCCCCTGCACTGCTGGGGGGTGGGGGTGGTGGGAGACATGGGTGGGGGCCTGGTGGGGGCTGCCCCTGGTGGCAGGGGGGTGGGGGTGGTGGGTGACATGAGTGGGGGCCTGCTGGAGGCTGCCCCTGCACTGCTGGGGGGTGGGGGTGGTGGGAGACATGAGTAGGGGCCTGGTGGAGTCTGCCCATGGTGGCAGGGGGGTGGGGGTGGTGGGAGACATGAGTGGGGGCCTGGTGGAGGGTGACCCTGGATGCTGGGGGGTAGGGGTGGTGGGAGACATGAGTAGGGGCCTGGTGGAGGATGCCCATGGTGGCAGGGGGGTGGGGGTGCAGGGGGACATGAGTGGGGGCCTGCTGGAGGCTGCCCCTGCACTGCTGGGGTGTGGGGGTGGTGGGAGACATGGGTGGGGGCCTGGTGGAGGCTGCCCCTGCACTGCTGGGGGGTGGGGGTGGTGGGAGACATGGGTGGGGGCCTGGTGGGGCTGCCCCTGGTGGCAGGGGGGTGGGGGTGGTGGGAGACATGAGTGGGGGCCTGGTGGAGGCTGCCCATGGTGGCAGCGGGGTGGGGGTGGTGGGAGACATGAGTGGGGGCCTGGTGGAGGCTGCCCCTGCACTGCTGGGGGGTGGGGGTGGTGGGTGACATGAGTGGGGGCCTGGTGGAGGCTGCCCATGGTGGCAGGGGGGTGGGGGTGGTGGGTGACATGAGTGGGGGCCTGGTGGAGGCTGCCCATGGTGGCAGGGGGGTGGGGGTGGTGGGAGACATGAGTGGGGGCCTGGTGGAGGCTGCCCATGGTGGCTGGGGGGTGGGGGTGGTGGGAGACATGAGTGGGGGCCTGGTGAAGGCTGCCCCTGCACTGCTGGGGTGTGGGGGTGGTGGGAGACATGAGTGGGTGCCTGGTTGAGGATGCCCATGGTGGCAGGGGGGTGGGGGTGGTGGTAGACATGCATTGTTGATCAGTAGTGCAAGGTGACATGTGGGTTGGCTGGGGGGCATGGCCATGGTGGATGGGCTGCCTGCGGGACATGAGCATGGGTGCAGGGTAGTCCCCCGTGGTGTGGGCTGCCTGCAGGGTCCGTGGAGGTTGTGGAGCGTACAACTGGGAGGGCCCACACGGCCAATTCACGTGTGGTACTCCCCAGAACCCCTGAAATACACGTAACCTGCTGAAATCGCGTGTGGAACTTCCCGCGCACCCCTGAAATACACGTACCCTGCTGAAATCGCGTGTGGAACTTCCCACGCACCCCTGAAATACACGTACCCTGCTGAAATCGCGTGTGGAAATTCCCGCGCACCCCTGAAATACACGTACCCTGCTGAAATCGCATGTGGAACTTCCCGCGCACCCCTGAAATACACGTACCCTGCTGAAATCGCGTGTGGAACTTCCCGCGCACCCCTGAAATACACGTACCCTGCTGAAATCGCGTGTGGAACTTCCCGCGCACCCCTGAAATACACGTACCATGCTGAAATCGCGTGTGGAAATTCCCGCGCACCCCGGTATACACGCACACGTATTTTTTGTCAGCGGGTGTCCGTGTTTGTGGGTACCCCTTTGCACGTCATTTGTCCTGGAGGGCCATAGTATAGGACATTCATCATGGCAGTATATAGGTGCTATTTGTTGGCGCACCTTTTGGCGCACATTTCTTACAGCCGCAGAGACGCTACCGCCTGCTTTCTTGTGGCGGTCGTGTTTGTACCTGTGCGCTGGTTTGAGCGTGCGCTTTTTTGCCCTATTCTATTCCATGAATACGTGTTGTAGGCGAGCGTGTGGACGTTCCACGCACTTGTGCCCTGTACTTCCCCCGTGACGCCCACGTTTTGGCAAGTTGTTCCCCATTCCGAGTGTTACGCCCGTGTTCCGCCTACTTTTGTTGCGTGCGCCGCGCTATGTGCGAATTTCGCTGTGGCCTGTGCGATTTTCGCTGTGACCTGGCGCACGCTGTTAGATGGCCTGTGCGCCAACGTGCGCCGCGCTCTTTTTTATCGCACATCCGCTGGTTTTCTCGCGCACGGACTTCCATGAATCGATGTGCGCTGCTTTTCGTGCGATTTTCGCACTTGCACTGCGATTTTCGCTATTCCACTGCGATTCGCACGTTTTTGCCCACTTGCGCCGCGCTAATTATTCCATGAATCGGCCTGTGTATCTCTCTGTCTGCCTGTTTTTTTCAGACAGAGTCGTTTGGAAAGCAGAAGATTAATTATATAAATACTTTCGTACCATCATCCTAACACTTCATTAGAAGTAACGTTGAGAAATTCATAATCACTGTTTCTGCCTGATAAATGTTAACTTTGTGCTGTGACAATGCCTCTCTTCAACATCACTTTACTCTTAAAAAGGTTCAATTGTGGCAAAACTACAGAATGTGCTCAGCACCTACTATTACCTATGTATTATTTATTGCTTTACAGCACCCAGCAAACGTACATTTAACACCAAAGTTACTGATTTATTTAATATTGTTTTATTATGCACTGCTTTTTTTTATTTGTGCATGGCGGATCGTTTTTTGTAAACCTGTGTTTGCATTCAGAAATAAACATACCACTCCATTCACAAGTAAGCTCTGTGCTACCACATATGGCACAGCATAAATCGGTATACTCTATGCAGAGAAACACCGTATAAACACTATACAAGAAACACTCGTGTCCAGATGCGTTATAAATGACTTATCATATCATATAATATCATATTCCCAGCAACACTGTGAAAACTAAAGTTGTGTCAAAACTCTTAAGATCAGGGGATGAATGGTGACCAGCCAACCCTCCCCGTCCCACAGATGTTGACCTTCTATGTGGCCCCCCACACACACAGCTTGGAGCACACCTTAAACTCTCCTCCCCATTATTTCACACCAGACTTCTGAGAGCTATACACTAGTATCCAGGCTATTCATCAAGGGTACATTGTGCTGCCCCACATCTCATGATCTAGGGGAATGCTCAATGTACTGTGCAGCTACAAACAATGTGCGACTTTTAACTGAGTCTCTATCTATCTATCTATCTATCTATCAATCTATCCTTTTTCACACATACTCACTCATCTGGGCATCGTAAAGGTTCCATGTGATAATATCCCTGCAAAAATGTTGCCATACAAGAATGGTGCTATTTTTTGCGGCAATATTACCACTTGCAAACTGCGGGGGACACCGCTGCACCCCACCTGAGTCCCTGCTCCCATTTACCCCATAAATAATGTCGCCTATGCCATTTCCCGGAAACTGTATGTATGCCAACATTATTTATGAGGATAATATTACCTGATAGCATCACAAGCAGTAATTGATCAATGCTGCTGATATGAAAATATATAGTAATTACCTTCCCGTTGTTAATTACCTCCAGTACTGCCGCTGTAGCACTTTCATAGAAGGGGAAATGAGAAACGCAGATGCCTATTTAATTGCCCCTGGTGAAATATACATCCCTGCAGTTGATGTTATACTCATATATTATGTCACCAATCCAGCAAGATATTCAAACTAATGTTTGATTGTAGTGCTCAAAGATTGGCCTGGGCTAATAATGATAGAAGACCTAACTCTTCCCAAAATTATTATCTCAAACTTCATCAACAAGACCTTATTGTTAACCGCAAAGGAGCGTGGCACCTGCAGGCTAAGCCCGATGCTCACACTGCAGGAATACTTTCAATGTAATTTGCAGACTATCATTATCTGCACTTCTGAAGAAACAGTTCGAGCCTTCTGAGATTGTTCTTAAGCCTATGTGTTTGTGTGACTTGTTTTAGAGTGACCTCAACTTCTGCATTGAAGAACTTTGATTCGGTCACTACCAAAGCCTTTGTGTTCCCTTGGCCCCAAAGTTCAGCACTGTATATTGAAGCTGGGATTGTTTGACTTCTATGCAACAGTAGTGCTGGGGAGACTGCTCTGCTTATGAGTTTATTGAACATACATTTTACTGCTCCACAATGTTTCTTCACTTTAAGATTTGATCTCTCGATCTGCTCTCCCCAATCACTGTCTTCTTGGAAACGAATTCCAAGATAGTCGAAGCAGTGGACTTGCTCGAGAGGGGCTTTACCCACTGTTAATCAAAGGGAATGTGGTTTGGAGTTTTTTTTGTGGAATAACATTGTCTTTGTTTTTTCTGTAATTGACTTCCAAACCTAGTTCTTTACATTTGCATTCAAAGGTTCTTAAAGATTTCCTTAAACCCTAGGGGGTAGCTGTTAATAACTCCTTGTCATCCGCATTTGAATAATGTTGGGCACTTCATGGCTCTCAGTTTAAGGCAATCCTTACAGTCAGACGCAATTGTGTCGATTATCGCCTGTATGTTTAGAATAGCAAAGGGGCCACCACACAGCTCTGTCTGACTCCCTTATCAACTGGAAACGCAAAGGACACTTCGCCTCCCAGGCCGCACCTTACCTGTGCTAGGTTCTTAGGATATAATGGCACAATAGTGCAACTAGGTATCTTGGGCACTTTCTCTTATGCAGAATCTCCCAAACAGTGTCCCCTGATACACTGTCGAAAGCAGTCCTGAGGTCTAAAAATACTGCATACAGTTTCACCCTTGATAGATATTCTGCGGAAGAAGGGACAAAGTGAAACATTGATTTACTCATCCCCTTTCCGCCTGAAATCAGGCCTGCAAAGGAGACATTACCTGACTATCATCTGCCAACGCCTGTAACCTACTTAAAATAATCCTACCAAATATTTTCCCTGCAGAATCCAATAAAAAATGTTGTCTATATTTGTCCCACTCTTTGAGGCCGATTCATGGAATTAATGTGCCCTGAGAATTCTCGCGCAAGCATGCGAAACATCGATTCATGGAAGTCCGTGCGCGTGTAAAAGCTGGGATGTGCGCTGAAAATCTGCGTGGCGCATGCCGGCGCACAGGTCATCTAATGGCGTGGACTACGGCCACAGCGAAAGCGCACATAGCGCGGTGCACATAACAAAAGTAGGCGTAACACGGGGCGCGAAACAAGGAATGGGGAACAACGCGTGAAAATGTGGGCGTCACGGGGGAAGTACAGGAGGCAAGTGCGCGGAACGCCCACACGCTCGCTACAACACGTATTCATGCAATCGAATAGGGCAAACCAGCGCACGGGCGAAGACGCGCACAAGCCTAAACACGTCCGCCACACGAAGGCAGGCGGTAGCGTCCCTGCGCATGAAAAAAATGTGCGCCAAAATGTGCGCTAGCAAAAAGCACGTATATACAGCTCTGATGATTGTCCCATACTGTGGCCCTCTAGGACAAATGACGTGCAAAGGGGTACGCGACAAACACGAACACCCGCTGTGTCAAAAATACTGTGTGCGTGTATTTCGGGGGTGTGTGGGAAGTTTCACACGCGATTGGCCTTGGGCGAGCGGGGTGCGTGTAAATCTGGGGTTTGCGGGAAGTCTCACACGTGATAGGCCCTGTGCGAGTGGGGTGCGTGTATTCCTGGGGTTCGTGCGAAGTTGCACACGCGATTGGCCTGGGTACGTGTAAATCTGGGGTTTGCGGGAAGTCTCACACGCGATAGGCCCTGTGCGAGTGGGGTGTGTGTATTCCTGGGGTTCGCGTGAAGTTTCACACGCGATTGGCCTGGGTACGTGTAAATCTGGGGTGCGCGGGAAATTTCACACGCGATTGGCCTTGGGCGAGCGGGATACGTGTATTTCTGGGGTGCACAGGAAAATTTCACAGGCGATTCCAGCAGGGTACGTGTATTTCTGGGGTTCGCGGGACGTTTCACACGTGACAGGCCCTGTGCGAGTGGGGTATGTGTATATCTGGGGTGCAGGGGAGTCCAACACGTGAATTGGCAGTGTGGGTCCTCACAGGTGTTCCCTCTACACCCTCCACAGCACCTGCAGGCAGCCCACACCACAGGGGACTACCCTGCACCCCTGGTCATGTCCCGCAGGCAGACCATCCACCATGGGCATGCCCCCAGGCAAGCCACATGTCAGCTTGCACTACTGATCACCAACGCATGACCTCCTCCACCCCCCAGCAGTGCAGGGCACCTGCCAGCAGGCCCCCACTCATGTCCCACTCATGTCCCCTTGCACCCCCACTCCCCCAAGCAGTGCAGGGCACCTGCCAGCAGGCCCCCACTCATGTCCCCTTGCACCCCCACCCCCCACAACTGAGGGGCACCTGCCAGAAGGCCCCCACTCATGTCCCACTCATGTCCCCTTGCAACCCCACCACCCAGCAGTGCAGGGCACCTGCCAGCAGGCCACCACTCATGTCCCCTTGCACTCCCACCCCCCAGCAGTGCAGGGCACTTGCCAGCAGGCCCCCACTCATGCCCAATCATGTCCCCTTGCACCCCCACCCCCAGCAGTGCAGGGCACCTGCCACCAGGCCCCCACTCATGTCCCCTGCACCCCCACCCCTCAGCAGTGCAGGGCATCTGCCAGCAGGCCCCAACTCATGTCCCCTGGCACCCCCACCCCCCAGCACTGAGGAGCACCTGCCAGCAGGCCCCCACTCATGTCCCACTCATGTCCCCTTGCACCCCCACCCCCCAGCAGTGCAGGGCACCTGCCAGCAGGCCCCCACTCATGTCCCCTTGCACCCCCAATCCCAGCAGTGCACGGTACCTGCCAGCAGGCCCCCACTCATGTCCCCTTGCACCCCCACCCCCCAGCAGTACAGGGCACCTGCCAGCAGGCCCCCACTCATGTCCCCTTGCACCCCCACCCCAGAGCAGTGCAGGGCACCTGCCAGCAGGCCCCCACTCATGTCCCACTCATGTCCCCTTGCAGCCCCACCCCAGCAGTGCACAGCACCTGCCAGCAGGCCCCCACTCATGTCCCACTCATGTCCCCTTGCACCCCCACCCCCCAGCAGTGCAGGGCACCTGCCAGCAGGCCCCCACTCATGTCCCCTTGCACCTCCACCCCCCATCAGTGCAGGGCACCTGCCAGCAGGCCCCCACTCATGTCCCACGCATGTCCCCTTGCACCCCCGCACCCAGCAGTGCAGGGCACCTGCCAGCAGGCCCCCACTCATGTCCCCTTGCACCCCCACCCCCCAGCAGTGCGGGGCACCTGCCAGCAGGCCCCCGCTCATGTCCACCAGCACCCCCACCCCCCAGCACTGAGGGGCACCTGCCAGCAGGCCCCCACTCATGTCCCACTCATGTCCCCTTGCACCCCCACCCCCCAGCAGTGCAGGGCACCTGCCGGCAGGCCCCCACTCATGTCCCCTTGCACCCCCACCCCCCAGCAGTGCAGGGCACCTGCCAGCAGGCCCCCACTCATGTCCCACTCATGTCCCCTTGCACCCCCACCCCCCAGCAATGCAGGGCACCTGCCAGCAGGCCCCCACTCATGTCCCACTCATGTCCCCTTGCACCCCCACCCCCCAGCACAGAGGGGCACCTGCCAGCAAGCCCCCACTCATGTCCCACTCATGTCCCCTTGCACCCCCACCCCCCAGCAGTGCAGGGCACCTGCCAGCAGGCCCCCACTCATGTCCCCTTGCACCCCCACCCCCTAGCACTGAGGGGCACCTGCCAGCAGGCCCCCACTCATGTCCCCTTGAACTCCCACCCCCCAGCAGTGAAATGGTGATCTCGTGACACAAACCAAAAGTCAACTATGTACATCAACACATGTCCGCCACACAAAGGCAGGCAGTAGCGTCCCTGCGCATTAAAAAAATGTGCGCTAACAAAAAGCCTGTATATACAGCTCTGATGAATGTCCCATACTGTGGCCCTCTAGGACAAATGACGTGCAAAGGGGTACGCGACAAACAAGGACACCCGCTGTGTCAAAAATAGCGTGTATTTCGGGGGTGCGCGGGAAGTTTCACACGCGATTGTGCCTGGGAGAGCGGGGTACGTGTACTTCAAGGGCTTGCGGGAAGTTTTACACGCGATTGTGCCTGGGCAAGCGGGGTACGTGTACTTCAGGGGCTCGCGGGAAGTTTTACACGTGATTGGGCCAGGGCAAGCAGGGTATGTGTATTACTGGGGTGGACGGGGACGTACAGGAGGCAATTGCACGGAACGCCCACACGCACGCGCCAAAAAAGACGCGCTAATCCAGAAACACGTACGCCAGCAGGAAGCAGGCGTACGTGGACCCGCGCAGCATAAAAGTGCACGCAAACAACAAGCAAGCTCAGATGCCAGGATGAACATACCGTTCCTAGCAGCAGTGGTCATGGGATACCGCAGGAGGAGGAGGAGGATAGTCAGGCCCAGAATTTTCACACCCAGAACCAGCCTTTTTGCCATGCCTGATGACCAGGTGTATGGGAGGTACAGGTTTCCACCTCACATAATACTCGACCTGGTCAGTGAGTGGGAGGATGACCTCACATCACCCACCCTCTGCTCCCAAGCACTCAGCCCCCTGGAGAAGGTCCTCAATGTTCTGCACTTTTTAGCCACCGGATCATTTCAGCGGACAAGTGCCATAGGGGGGGGTGTCACAGGCCACGCAGTCACGCTGCCTACACCAGGTCTTGGCCATCATGACTGCACGCCCATCAGTCCGCAGGCACATATACCTGCCCAGAACACCTGCAGAAAGGCAGGCTACCGTCCAGGATTTCTACGGGGTGGCACAATTCCCCAAAGTCCTAGGTGCCATTGATTGCACCCATGTGGCTCTACGTCCCCCCAGGGCATCAGAGCACATCTATAGAAATCGCAAGCACTGGCATTCCATCAACGTGCAGGTAGTATGTGATGCCAAGGGACTCATCACCTCAGTATATGCCAACTTTCCAGGGTCCACCCACGACAGTTTCATTTACAGAATATCAACCCTAAACCGGGACCTAGAAGCTGGGCGGCATGGCGATACATGGCTGCTTGGTGAGTATAAATGCCACAGCACATGCATGCATGCCAGATACTGAGTAATGTCACAACCCTACTAATGATACCCATCACCACCTCCCCAGGGGACAGTGCCTACCCTCTGAGCACCCACACGATGACACCAATTCGGAACCCCACCACGCCACCTGAGGTAAGATACAACACAGCCCATATTGCAACCCTGGGCATAGTGGAGCGCACATTCGGAGTGCTCAAGTCACGCCTTCGCTCCCTTGACCATTCTGGCGGGCAGCTGTTATACACTCCCCCAGTAGTGTGCAGGATCATAGTGGCAGCATGTGTCCTGCACAACGTTGCAACATGCTGGGGCCTGCCGGTGGACATGGTGCTGCTCTCACATCCCCAACCACATGCACGCCCGCTGCGCATGGGAGGGGAAAGGGCACGGGGTGAGGCAGCCCGAACGCAGCTGGTGGCTAATTACTTCACTTAGAATCACACCCCTGTGGAGTGCACACAGCCCTGCCACAGACCAGTTGACAATTAATGTTGATGAGATAAGGGACAGTCAACTGTCACAACCATACCAGCCTGAGATTGGTCACCTGGAAGTGTCACAATGTGTGCATCCCTACCTACAGAAACACCACCAATGCTGTGTCATCAAAAGACACATATGCTGCCAAATGCATTACCCCCTTGCAAAATACAACATGAGAACAGTGCCATGTCACCCAACCCCTCCCCAGCACCACCACCCAACACACCATGGCATGTCATGCAATGTGAGAGCAAACAAAGCAATCCCGAAAACCTGACACAAGTGTCACAAAGTACAGTGTCCCTAATGGAAACTGGCCACACACAATATGCTCCCAGTAATGTTGAACTAAGAACCCACATGACCAAATACTTGCCAACAATACAATGCAGCTACACAAGCTCAAACATAACTAAAACATGACAGTACTAAGTTAAAGTAATCGTAGTCTTACAACCTGAATATGCCACCACATCGCCCCCTTCCAACTGTAGTCTTGCAGGCTTCAAAACTTGTCTGTGTACTGCATACAACATGAACTCCATCTCCAAAGTAGACGGCCTTGTGAAGACATGAGGAATGAACCTGCAAATTCAGAGGGAGACATGGAAGCAGAAGCATACATAATTCCAACATGCAGTGTACAATACAACAACAATATACACACGGAATGTCTACACATTATTGACTACAGACTGCCCACACAGCTCATGGGAGCCCAACATCACTGTGTACATCACTGTCACTTGGTCACACCCTTTGCAAGCCCATGGAAACGGGAAGCAGGAGGGGTGTGTGTCTCACGAACCCAAGCTTCAAACCCAAACTCAGGACAAGCCTGCATGTGCCCAGCCGGAATACAGTGGATGCCCACGGGAGCCACACAAGGCAACACACTGATAAAAAATAAACAAAAATTAAAATTAAAAAATCAAAAATCAAAAAATCAAAAATCAAAAATGGCCATGTGGGGGACGGGGGGGAGGCCACCCAGGAGGTCCGAGGACAGGGTGCGCACCAACAGCCACCTGTGTGGATGTTGGGAAAAAAAAACACCTCCATGGGCTCATGGCCTGCACGGCTATGCCAATGTGGGAGAACTGCTGCTGTCGCTCTCATTACCCTCTGCTGCTGCCACATGAGGTGGTGGTGCTATGGGAGGCAGCCCACGCAAAGCCCTGGTATGGTCCTCCATGGCAGCAAGCATGCGGGTTTGGAAGGTCTTGTTCTGGAGGATTATAGTGTGGAGATCCCCATGCAGCAACTGACGTGATGCCCGGATCTCCTAATGAGTTGCCTGCATCTCAGCTGAGAGCGAACGTGTGAGCCGCTCCAGCTGCTGTTCTGTCCTCAAGTTAGTGGAAGTCTCAAGGTCAACAAGAGGCTCCCTGAGTTGATGGAGTTCTACCCTCAGGGCTTCCCTGTGGCCCTGGGACTCTATTGATATCGATTGGCGTAAAGTCTCCAGTGCCGCCCGTCTGTCCCTGTTTGACGCCAACATGTCCTCCCTGTGTGATTGGCAAATGGAGTCTGTTGCCTTCTGTAGTTGCTCCATCTGCCTTTCAGGGGGGACAATGGAAGTGGCCACCCTGTCCATTGCTTGAGCCATCATCTCAACTGATGCTGCCTGTTGGGTTGCCATACCGTACATGGATTGTTCCCATGCGGTATTGCCTGGTGGCGTACGCCACCACGTCGGCGGGCACCACACCTGTTTGGGGCAAGGCGATCTGCGCCTTGCTGTGCCGGCACTGCCTAAGGCTGTAGGACTGCATTCCCCCTCTGATCTGCTGGCCCAGGAACAGGGTCAGATGTTGTGGAGTGTGACCCTGCACCCGTAACCACCAAAGGCTGACTAACCAACACTGACATCCCCATAGAGGGTTCTACCCCTGGTGCAGATGGGTTGGACAGAACAGAACCCCTTCCAGAAACACTTACCTGCGACGCCACATAGGTCTCATCATCCGAATCAACACCTGAATAGAGGTCTGGGAAGGTGCACCCAGAGACACCCCTGGACAGACTCGTCTGCAGCAAGAGTGGGTTCTCACCCACCACCACACCACGTTCCCCACTGGTGGCCGGTTGTGCCTCATGTTCTTCCTGGGTCTGCACCATCTCCTCAACCTCAACAGCATCAAGTGCGTCATCCCCTGCAAAAACATGAAAGACAAAAAATGGAAACAGGCATTAGCACCATAGCACACAAATGGGCCTGACAAGCTACAGAACCAGTACATGATTTACACATGTCCCACATGACTATAACCCTCCGATGCATGCACTGTCACAGAGTTGTGAGGGGAGGCAAAAGTCAGACACTGATGACACCAAGATGGAAGAGCAATACATTTGCTGCATGCTGGGTAGCACTGCCATCACACATTGGCCTGTGAGTGGCATGTCCTATACACATAAATGACACATGCCATCACACAGATGGCATGTACCATAGCCATGGTACATTCCACAAGAACATCCATATGTCAGTGAATGAGTACTGTCACCCATCCATGTGAGATGAACATGAAGAGATGAAAAATGCCACATAGTGTGAAAAGATACGCCATGTGCCACACACTGCAACACATCCAGTGTACAAAAATACAGTGATTGCAGGGCCATGTACACATCAATGGTTGTGCACTTCAACATGACAGGAAACAACTAGCATGTTCCACATTCAAACAGGCCCAAAAACATCAAGTGATCAGGACAATACTCATTCAGCCTGAATGGTGAAATCATTCAACTACCAAGGTGACACATGTAGGCCAATGTGGGGTTCTTCAATGACAGAAGCATGTCACATATGTCACAATAGGGCTGAGGAATGTGTTGCAAAAGTGGGAGAATTGAAACAATCAGCCTGAAAGAACACTACACTAAAATACAAACAATGTTGTTGCATGATGCCACCTCAAGGGCAACTGCCGTAATGTTGCGCTAAATTACTACTGTGGGCAGAAGGGATAGTGTCACACCCAAATTCAAGGCCGCAGAATGTTTTGGATGAAGGACATGGGTGACCCATAGTACTCAGTCACACACACCATCACCTGCCACTCAATCAGAACCTGTCACCCAAACAACATACACATGCATTACACACACATGCATGGGCACTCACCGGACAATGTGTCATAATCGGGTAGTTCTCTCACACCTCGGATCTGTTCCTCTGTGATGAAGGTCCCAGCAACAGACTTATGCTCAGTGAGTTCAGTGTCCTCTTGTGGAGACCCACCGCCAGTCACCAGAGTTAGCGGCATGACTTGAGGCCTGCTTTTTCTTTGCTCTGCGTTTCAGGTCGTTCCACCGCTTGTAGCAATCATCAGCTGAGCGCCTCACAAATCCAAGGGCACTTATGTGGTTGGTGATGGTCTGCCAGTGTGCCTTGCGTTGACCAGGTGTGGTCTTGGACCCTGCAGTCACCACCATTTCGTGGCTATGTTGCAACACATAGCTCACAAGTGCATCAAGTTCCGAATCATTGAAGCAAGGCTTCCTTGAGGTACCGGAGTGTGTAGCCGTGCCTGGGGTCTCAGCCTGTCGTGCCAGAGCACCCTTCTTCCTCTTTTTAGAAGGTGGAGCGGAGCCAGAGTGGCTAACGCCGCTCTGGTCAGTAGGGGCAGAATCACCGGTGGACTGGGTTGTTGGAGTGTGCGAATGCACATTGACCATAGGACTTGGTGCAAGCATTGTCTGAAGTATGATGTTGGCAGGGGGAACATCAGTATGATGGGCCAGGACCGACACTGTCCTGGCTGGGAGAGTCAGAGCTGGGGCGGATGGAGCTGCAGCTGCCCCTGCAGCCTCACCACCCTGCATACTTGGGGCAGCAGATGACATAGCTGCCCCAGATCCACGTGGCTTGGTGACAATTTGCACCACCACACGTGGCTTAGACTTGCTGTTCAGCCAGGGAGTCATCCTGTGCCAGGTCAGGTGCCACAATGGCTGGTCCAACAAGGGCTGAGCTGGGATGGTCTCAGCCACGTTTCCCTCAACCATGGGGGGGTCATGGGTGTCCCTGATTGGTCCTCCACACATGGGGGTATAGGGGCACCCTGCAAATCCCGGTCACGTCCCCTACCGCGCCCACCACATCCACCTTTTGAAGGCTGGCCACCTTTGCCTCCCTTACCGCTTGATCGCCTCCCAACCATGGCACTGGTGTTGTTGTGTGTATGGGAGGAGCAGTAAACTATTGTCCTGGGCAATTGGGGGTCAAAGGGGTAGGGTACTAGATGAAATTTGTACCCTAGTGCTCTAACAAGGCTGTCTGTGACCCCTGGGGGGAGATGACGGGTCACGCAACGCACAGGCAGCCCAAAAACAAAAATAAACGTGCACACAACCCCTCGTAGACCACGTACGTGGAAAAATGAACCCGCACTAGGCTGTGGCACCCAGAAACACAAAAATAAGCGTACGCGTGATACACGCAGCCTACAATGACCTCTGAAGGGGTACGCGACACACGGGGCAAGCACAGTTGCTAAGTACGTACGGAACTCACCTTCTGCCTGGAAAAAGAACGTGAAAATACGCGCGTTGGCAACACCCCCGCCAAAAGAAGAATTGTACGCTGTCTGAGGAGACAGGACAAAAGGAGAAGTGAACACTGTTTGAGGAAACAGGCCCAAAAAAGTAGAAAAATGAAAGCTGTCAGAGGTAACAGGGAGTACGAACTTGAAACGCTGTGAAGTAATCGCGTGTGAACTGACAAGAATTACAGAATCCACCCACTCTCTCTCCACAAAAAGCACGTACAAGGAAATGGCATCCTACACGTACCTTTTAAACTGGCCCACACGTACACGTCACTTACGCGTGTACGCGCCCTTTCCTCCAAATACATGCGCTGACACTCGGACATGCAACTTTTCCACGTGTGCTCTGTCATCACGTGCTATGAGGGAAACACCCGCGCATGTTACGTCACAGATGCGCTTACGCACTAAGGGCCTTTGGTCCAATGAAATCGTGTACATGCGCTGACGCGGTTACGCGCTAAGGGCCTTTCCTCGAATTACTCGCTGACGTGCAAGATTTTCATGTGCCAAATCACTCCGTATCAAGCTGGCCACGCGTTCATACACGGAAGACCACGCTCCTGCCCAAAAGGCCGAATTACTGCCCCCCAGAGCCCCAAGCACGCTCCCACCTGCCACCTGCTGCTGCCTGATTGCCTGCTGCCCACGTGCCCTGCCATTTGCTGCCTGCACGTCAGCCAGGGGTGCTGTTGCTGTGACCACCGCTGCTGGAACCGAAGACTTCCGACTGGGATTCTATCGCTCCACAGCCCAGCCCAAGGATCCAGTTGCCCACCCACTCCTGCCTCTGGGGTTGCCATGTCCAGCACTACACCATCTGGCGGCACTGGCAACCCCCAGCCAGAGAGGCAGAGGGCCACAAGCTGCACTGCAACGAAGTATGATGCCCTCTTCGGAAGGTCGCGCGCCGACAAGAAAGGACGGACCAGGATCTGAGCGAACATTGTGACTGCCATCAACGCGGAGGGGGTGGCAGTCCGCGAATTCCATCATGTCAAGAAGCGTTGGGAGGACTTCAGGTCCATGACCCTCAACAAGGCCCGGCGTCTCATGAAGGCAGCAGATGCTAAGGGGCGCCGGGGCCACCTGTCGGAAGACCAAATGAGGGTCCTGGAATGCGAATGCCCAGCGCTCCACGTCCAGGTCCTTGAGAGGCACACCCGTCTGGAGTCGAGCGGTAAGTGTACATGCATACTGATTGGAAGCTGTGCATGTGGTGGTGTGCCAGTAGTGTGCAGGTTGCACATGTGGTTTTGTAGGGCCATGTATGGATGTGTATGTACAGGGCCGTGAGGCTGACACATGCGAGTCCTTTCATGTGTGAGACACATGGATGGTGTATTTGTGGGTAAGCATGCAGACCAAATGCAGATGTGTGAGCACACATGTTTGAATGACTGTGTATGTCAGTTGTCAAGGTTGTGGTGTCACACATGGATGTTGGTTCCAGCTGCATGTATCTGCACTGTGTACATGTGCATGTATGTGTATCTGACAAGTGTGCAACTGTCATGCAACATGGATGCATGTGAGACTGATATGTAGAAGACTGATTGCCATATGGGACATGGATGCCGATCTCATCACTGTGACACTTGGTGGAGGTGTACACATGCATGTAAGTGTGGTGGCGTGTGTGCATGTCTAGTGCACTCCCTGTGTCTCATGTGGTGTCTGGCTCACCTTTGCCTGCTCATGCTGTTGTATGTGTATGGATGGTGCTGACTGTTGTGATATGGCTGTGGAATAGCTCATGTGTGTGATTTGAAATGACATGTGTGTTGGGGATTGTGATGCCATGTCTGAAGTATATGCATAGTATAAATTACTGAACAACTAGATTTGAATCAGAGCAGGTAGCAAGTTTTAAGTATACATTGGGTTGGTCAGGCATTTCATAAGTGCTCAGACATTTTGGGCTGGGACAAAGGAAAACTCTGAGATAATGCTGGGCATATAAATAGTGCATTTCTGTAAAACCATGCTGAAATGATGAAAGAATTACCTCATTGTAGTTCAGTAAGAGTTCAGTAGTCAAGGACATGTTTTCTGGATTTCTCAGCTCTAATCTTGACAGTGACGAGTCAGGGGCGTAAAGTAGCAGTCTAGGGAAGATAGTAATTGTTGCATGCAGCTGTTTCAATTAGCAGAGAGTGCACACCTGATGTCCATATTTGGGCATCTGTTACAGGAAGGCATGATGCTGGTGTTAAAGTTATCTCAGGATTGACGTCAGCAGTGTTCCCATTTTAAAGGTCACGTACATCACACACAATTTTAATCAGTTAGGTATGTAGGTCTGACATGGGAGCTTTGTGAAGTGACAGTTCAGTCAACCAACCCTAGACGGGGAGGGGAAGGGGCTTCTCTTGGAGTACCTGAACCTATGAGAGTGCACTGCATCAAAAATAGGGAGCTGAGCCAACCAAGAAGGGTATAAAGGAGAGACATTTTATAACTTTAAGGAGAGCTCCAGAGGTGTGTTTGGTGCTGTATAATGTGTCCAGCCTGCTGGAAAAAATAAACTTGATGTCTTTGAAAATCCTGCTTCAGTTTCCTGATGTGCTTAAGAGTCCCTTTCCTGATGCCAGGGTGCCAAGACCCACAGAAGGTGTTGGTACCTTCTGTACATTTGGTGAGCCAGTCCAGCAGGCCTGATCTGATGTCTCCAGGACTACGAAGTGAACCTGGATATACAGGTACATGCCAGGCTATTTGGTCTTAGAGAAGGGGAGGGATAGAATAAGGCAGAAAGAGAGAGAGAGATGGGGGGTAGGTAAACTGCAGTTGTCCACACATCATTTAAAGAGAAGGTACTCATAGGCCTGATAGCATGGGAGTGGGCCTCGGCACCTGGGGAGTGAAGGGGACTATCTTTTGGCAGTTTTCCAAGAAACATAATTTTAAAGTTCTTTTTTGTAAATCATCCCAAAAATAATTTAATTATTATTTTTCTTTTTTTGGGGGGGGGGGTTCTTCAAGAAAATGTATTTAATTAATTCTTTACCCACTTTTGGGAGACCCATTATAGAGAAATGTTAGAAAAAATATGTTTTACTTTTTCTGAAAGATTTAAAAAAAACAACTTTAAAGTCACTTTTGGAAGACCACTATTAGAAAAATTGTTTTTAGTTATTGTTTGAACAGCTTTCAGAAACAACTTTAACCCCCCCTTAGAAGTTTTTGGGGGAAAATCAATGTTTTTTAGATTGTAACATAGTAGCTTAGAAGTGAACGAGATTGGGGTAAAATAACTTAAGAAACAATGAGTGTTGAATATTAAGCAATTGACTTGAGGAGAGGCCAATCAATTGAGTTATTGAGGAATTGACTTGAGGAGAGGCCAAGCAATTAAGAAGTATCGTGAGGAGGAGCCACAATAAAGAGTATGCCCAGTTGCCTGCGTTTTAAAGAACATAACAGAAGAAGTTGTATCTAAGGTCCCATTTGTGGATGACGTAGGCCTCGAAACTCATTTAAGATGGTTTTAAATAGAACGACTTACATCCCAATCAGGATATTTATTAGGGGCAGAGAGCCACGATGAGCATTGGCAGAGATTTATGTTTGTTTGTTTGTTTGTTTTATTATTTGTAATGTGCACCAGACCCAGGGGTGTCAGGGGGCAACAGTTACAAGAGTATGCAAATACATATATTTACACATATTACAGGCATTGTACACAAAAACGAAAATACTGCCATGGAGATAGCCGGTAGGTATTACTAATTGCATTTTAGTTACACAGGCATGGATCTTTTGTGCAGATTAATAATCAGTGGATTTTAGCCATAGGATAGTATTTGTTCTGAAATTCTGGTAAAACTGGTCTACTCTCAGTGTAGGGGGCAGGGAGTTCCATAGTTTGGCCGCTTTAACAGGGAAGCTATTACCTCCAATTGTGGATAGTTTGAATCTGGGGATTGACAAACAGTCCCAGTTTACTGTTCTGGTTGGTCTTAGGGATGTCCTTTTGTGGAATCTCTCAGAGAGGTAGATAGGTGCGGCATTGTTGAGAGATTTATGGGTAAGCGAGGCAGTTTTTAGTAGGAATTTTGTCGTTTGTCTGGAGCCAGTTGTTCTGTCGTCCACTCTCAGAAATGTGCTCTCTTCTGGAGATACCTAAGGTGCTCTAAGGGCATTGTTTTGTATGGTTTGGATTCTTGTGATGATGGATTTGTTCGCGCCTATGTATAGGGCATTACAATAATCCAGAAGGGACAGAATGAGGGCTCTGGCTAGGATGGTACAACTATTGTTTGAGAGAAATGGCTTACCCGTTCTAATAAGTTTACACGTGTACACCGTGGAAGACGCTAGCGTGTTGACCTGTTTAGAGAAGGATAAGGTAGAGTCGAGGTAAAAGCCTAGTGTTTTTACCTCCTGGGCTACCTTGATGAGGTTGTCTTCAATTATGAAGGAGGAGTAGTCAGCTCCTAAATTGTTTAGGTTAGTAGGGGTACCTAAGATGATGATCTCTGTTTTATCATCATTCAGGCATAGACCATGCATGGCCATCCATGCCTGGATGATGATGTACACTCTATTCACCAAGGCCAAATCCTTGTCATAATCCCATGTAAGTGGGAGGAGGATCTGAGTATCATCTCCATAATTAGTGTAGGTGATACCAAGATCGTCCAGGTCATCGAAGAGGGGCTTGGTAAAGATATTGTACAGTGTGGGCGAGACGAAGGATCCCTGTGGCACGCTGCAGGTTATAGGTATGGGGTCTGTCGCTGCTGAGGGCGAGAAGACCCTCATTGTTCTGCCGCTTAGGAAAGATCTAATCCAAATTATGGTCTCTTTGGAGAAGTGTGCTGCTGTGTCGAGATGGTTACATAGGATCATGTGAACCACCAAATCAAAAGCAGCTGAGAGGTCCAGGAGAAGAAGGAAAGGTGATTTACCACTATCTCTGAACTCATTGACTTAGGTCTTGAGGTCGATGAGGGCGGTCTCCGTTCCATGTTGTGGACGGAAGCTTGAATGTCTAGCTCCTAACAGGTGATATAATTCCAAGTATTTTTGAATTTGCATGTAGGCCACCTTGTCCAGTATTTTTAGAAGGAAGGGGACTGTTGTAATTGGCCTATAGTTAGTGGGTGTTAAGGGATCCTGAGTAGTTTTTTTTAGAAGTGGAAGTACCCACGATTCTTTGAGTTTGGTAGGGATGGTGCCAGCGTCAAAGGAAGTGTTGATGAGCTTGGATATGAAAGGTGATAGGTCTCGAGCCGTGTCCTTGATGAGTTGTGCCGGGCAGAGATTGCCCTGGCAGTTGGATGGTTGGAGAGACAGAATAATTCTTTCCACCTCGATGATAGATACTTTGGAGAAGTTAAATCGGGTGGGATGGGTTTCAGCAATGTTCACAGATGTTTTAGATGTGGGTGGAACATTTAGAGAAGCTTTTTTGGGGATATTTTATTTTGTAAGGTAGATACTTTGTTAGCTAATGCGTACTGGATAACTGAGCACCATTTTTTGTCTTTGGTACAGGTGTCTGGTATTGCGATGGGAGTGTCTTGTTCTTTAGGAATAGTAAATAATTCTTTCATGTTGGAGTTAGGTTGGGAGATACAGGTGTCATATTATTCCTGTTTAGCAAGGCAGACCTCTTTTTTATAGAGGGATGAGAGTTTGGTGAGCTTTAGTTTGTTGGCTTCCGAAGGTAGTAATTTCCATGCAGCCTCACCATTTCTTTTTTCTTGCCTTACAGTTTTTAGGAGTGGTGTGAAACATTTGTTTATATGGTTTTTTGGCTTACTTGGTTTCAGTTTAAGAGGGGCAATCTGATCTAAGGAGGAAGCCATGATTTTGTTATACTCATTGACCAGGCTTTCTGGGTTGGTATTGTCAGGAAGTGAGTTAAGGGTGGGAGAATAGCAGGGATAAGCCTATCCACTGCAATCCTCTTTTTTATTTCTAGTTAGGGTGGGTGGAGACCTGGGGACAGGTATGGAAGGGGGTGTATTGGTAGAGAGCGTAAATGAGAGCAGTTAGTGGTAGGTCCAGGCTAATTGTGAAGTGGAGATGATATCGGCATGGCAGTTGTAATCTGCTACCCAATCTAGTATTCTCCCTTTGTTTTGGGTAGGAGTTCTGCTTCTTTGGGTCAGACCAAGTTCTGATAAGATATTTGCTGTAGCCAGGGTGGACTGATCCGAAGGGTCATTGAATCCCAAGTTGAGGTCCCCAAGTACTAGTACTTTCACAGAGCTTTTGAGGTTACTAGAGAGAAGAGCATGGATATCTTCCTCGAATGTCCCAGTTGGGCCCGGAAGGCGGTGGATCAGGTGGATATTAAGGGTGTGGGAGTTGATCAGTGATAGTTTGACTGAAAGACACCAAAGCTGTAGCAATAGGCAGTTAAAGCATGAATTATATTCTTCTAGCAGTCCTCCTTCACGGATCTGCCTCAGAACAGACTGACCCCTAGTTCACAAATTGAAACTGGTAGATAACATACTAAGGAATATGTCTCGCTTACAAACATGATATCCTTGCTGAACAAGTGCTTTATGTTCTCGAAAACAAATAACTGTCTCTGCAACTGTTGCTAGAATGAGTATAATTAGATTAAAGAAGAAACTTATCATAATGTGTCATAATTGTCATGATTGTCAATCATCAAACCCTAGCCCTAGAAGATACATTATGGGCGGTTTGATTTGCCTTCAAAGATTACATGATTACATGTTTGTATATATGTTGCAGCTTGAGCGATGCTTGCTCTCTTGCGTCTCACGAGGTCTGAGCATACTTTGTAACAAACCATATTATTTGGAAAAATCAAACCTTGTGTCTGATCAACATCAACAGACAGTGTAGCTTAGAAGAATAGACAGGGCTTTCCAATTAGGCGTACAAAAAATATACCCACAACAAGATTTGCATACATCAGACGATTTAATAAATAAAATCCTGAATGAACAGAGGAATGATGAACGTCCTCAAAGTAGTGTGAACCCTATTGGTTCTCCACCTCATTTGCCCCCGCCCACTCCTGTTGTTCCATCTGCACCATCTCCCCCTGTGCCTGTGACATCATTCCCTCCCCCCTCATTTCCTCCACTGCCGTCAGAGCGTGAATTAGCAACTGTGTTTGGCAGGCAGTTCCACAGAGAAGGGGCCTGTGCCACAAGGAGCACTAGTGTAACTTGAAGTACGGTTAGTAAAGACAGGAAAGAGGAGCTGAAAGCCTGGGCAGAAACATATATTCAAGGTGACGATGAGGGAGCCGTGCATAATTCCATGTGTGACTATAAAAGGCTTGGTGAACAGCAAGTACTGTTAGAATGCATGGGGAAGTATCTTGTGGGAAAATGGAGTAAATTGACTGGTACATTGGCACTGCAAGAGTTGTGTATTCTAATTGTTTTTCTCGTTTGCGGGATAATGCCTCGGAAGTACAAGAACATGTAGGCCAGCTATTTGTGTTTAAAAATTAGCTTGATCAATTGAATGAAGTAATTATGAAAAGGGGTAAAGAGAATGTGTCATATGTTCAGCAACAATTCTTTCCGCCATTAAAACCTGTTAGTGAAGAGATGAGAATTTGTACGCGGGAGGCGCTTAGATGGATAGAGATGCACAGAAAGGTATTGCAGGTCATGGTCGAGTATTTGCAAGATGAGTATTTGAAGAAGAAAGTATGTTGTACCGCTGATTTGATGACGATATACAAAAGAGCATTTTCACCAGAAACTGGAATGACTGCTTTTTCTCTCGATTTAGCTTTATTGCTTAGCAAACGAACGGATGTAGAAAAGCCTAGTTTGCAATTGCCTATGAGAGAAGTGCCCCCAACATTTGTCCGGAAAATAGAGATTGCTGCCACTTAAACGACTGAAGCAAGCACAATAGAAGCCCATTATAGAGCGCAGTTTGTGCATGTCCCTTTTTCTAGACAGGAAGTAAATAATATCAGGCAGACGATCCCTGACCTTAGGAAAAATCCATCGGGATTCTATAAGGAAATTGCGTCTGTTTTGAATTCCTCTTTTTTTACAATGAGTGATATTGATCTATTGTTTCCAGTGATTCTTTCTGTAGACATATGGAAACAGGTTAGGAATATAAATGACACAAATATATTGGGTGATACATGGGAGAATTTGAATAGAATTGATGCAAAGAAAAAACCTGGAGAAAAACCATGTTGGCCTTACCAGCGTGAATACTACAGAAATTTAAAATTTTGGAACCTGAGAAAAGAATAGTTTGGGACAAATTAACGGCTTGCTTACAGGGAAAAGATGAAGCTGCAACAGATTATTTTAATCAATTTGAAGAAGTATTTGCAGATTTCAGTGCCAAGATTTGAGTACTGAACCCGGGAAGAGGTTGTTTGTTGATAAGTTTGTGCGAGGGTTGTTACCGAAAATTCAAAATTTAATAATGACATCTGAAAGTGCATGGCAAGCAAAATCACAAAGTGAAGTTTTACACATGGACCAATATTATGAGAACAGAGTAAATGCAGAGAAGGAGAAAGAAATAATGGATAAAGGAAATTTAAAAACAAGGGTATTAATGCAGCAAGTAGCAAACAATAATAGAGGTGGCGGGAATGCACAAACAAGAGCTCATTTGCCCAACATGCAAGGTGGTCCAATAGGGATTGATCAATGTGCCTATTGTATACAAGAAGACCATTGGCGAGCATAGTGCCCATAAATACAGAACCGTAATGGGACTTTTCTGAGAAAGCGGAATAGAGGTTGCCTGGGAACACAAGGACAGAATAGGAACACAAGAGCGCCACAATTTCAGAACAACCAGGAAAATCAAAACCAGAACCAGCAACATCAGAATAGCACAGGAGATGGAAATGTTTTTGATAATCAGTCCAACGCATATTACTCTGGCGACCTTACATCTGATGATGTAAGGACAGCCCAAGACAGGGGTTGGAACCAGTATCTATTCCCATAGACCAGAAAGGCCCCTACGTAGAAATGAAGGTTGGGAATACGGAACACATTTTTCTAGTGGACACAGGTGCACAGAAATGTTCAATTGACCATCAGCAGGTTCCAGATATACCACTGTCAGGGCAAAATAATGTCTCAGTAGGGTTCTCAGGCACACCAGTAATTGGTCCAGTGTCACAGTCAGTACCTATAACACTAGGTCCATTCACTGAGTCTTGGCCATTTCTTCTGACAAAAAATTGCGGTGAAAATTTGTTGGGTTTAAATTTGTTGAAGACATTGAATTGTTCTCCTGATGGAGTGTATTTGGCAATATCACCACAAAAAACTCCTGTATCACACTTTTTATCTAAACCACTACCAACGGAATTGAGTAAAGTACCAACTTGTATATGGGCAGTGAATGATAATGATGTTGGTTGTTTGAAAGTAGAGCCAGTAAAAATTATCTTGAAAGAAGGAATTACATTGCCGCATATTCCACAATATAAAATCTCGGCAGAAGGGGCGAAAGCATTGAAATGCATCGTGTCAGATTTAATTGAAATAAACGTGATTGAAGAGATTTCAGGTAGCACTTGCAATAGCCCAATTCTTCTGGTTTATAAGAAAGGAGGTAATGATATACCGTATCGTTTCATGATTGATTTGCGCGGATTGAATAAAGTTGTTGACCCACAATTTCCTTTAGTCAGGATTTGACTACAATTTTGACTATGGTTCCAGCGTCTGCATCATTTTTTAGTGTTATAGATCTGAAGAATTTGTTTTTCAGCATTCCAGTACATCCAGACAACAGATATTTATTTGCTTTCACACTAGGAGAACGTTCATTTCCATTCACAAGAATTCCACAGGGTTACACTGAAAGTCTGAGTATTTATAGTGGAACATTAAAAGAACAACTAGACAGGCTAGAGCTACCAACAGGTTGTGTATTATTACAGTTCATAGAGGATTTACTGATTGCAGCAGACACAGAAGACATTTATTAAGAGAGCACTGTCTTACCATTGACACATTTAGCAGCACATGGACACAAAGCTTCATTAAAAAAAAAATTCCAGTATTGTCGAAAGGAGGTTACCATTTTGGGCTACCTCCTTTCGAAGGAGGGAAGAAGATTGACACCAGAAAGGATAGAAAGCATCTCTGATATGCCTATTCCAAATACACAGAAAGAAGTCAGGGCTTTAATTGGCATGGCTTCATATTGTAGGCAGTGGATCACGAACTTCGCCATGATTGTGAAACCAATAGTGGCACTGACAAGGAAGGATATTGCCCGGCCTTTGCCATGGAGCATGGAATGTCAAGAAGCATTTGACCTGCTCAAAGCTGCATTGTGTTCAGCTCCAGTTTTGGGCTTACCAAATTATGACAAGAGTTACAAGTTATTTGTGCATGAAAACACTGGTTGTGCTTTGGCTGTCTTGACCCAGGAACAAGGAGGGAGAAATAGATCATGTGGTTATTTTTCTTCCGTGCTAGATCCTTTTGCATGTGCTTTGCCGCGCTGTTTGCGAGCCGTTGCTGTGGCTACCGCGTCAGTAAACAAACTGAGGGAATGGTTTTAGGTCACACTTTAACTGTCATGGTGCCCCCTGCAGTAGCGTTCTTTTAAATAGAACGCAGACGCAACATCTTACATCAGCAAGGCTGACGAAGGTATGAAATATTTCTATTTGCACCGAATATTCAAATTATGAGGTGTTGCGCTTTGAATCCGGCTGAGTTGATGCCTTCTCCCAATGAAAAAAAACGGGTGAAAAAGAATTCCCCCATGATTGTTTAATGGTCACTGAACAAGAAACAAAATGAAGAATTGATTTAACAGATACCCGACAAAAAGAGCCAGGTGGAGAATTGTTTTGTGACGGTTCTTGTTTTAGTTTTAAATTACCTGATGGCACATCAACGGCTGCATATGCCATCACGATACTGAAACGTATTGTATAAAGCAAAATAATCTCATACAATTCAGCACAAGCTTCAGAGATAATAGCGTTAACCAGAGCATGTGAAATTTCTGAAAGCCTAAATGTAAACATATATACTGACAGTCAGTACGCATTTGGCGTGGTACACAATTTTGGTCGACTATGGGCTGAAAGGGGTTTCCTGACATCACACGGAACTAAGATCCAACATGGCACTTTGGTAGTAAGATTGTTGCCTGCACTTGCGCTTCACAAACGATTAGCAATAATGAAATGCGAAGCGCATAAAAAGGTAACATGTAACGTTGGAAAGGGAAACACATTTGCAGACAAAATTGCGAAACAAACTGCCACTGATTTACACGCAAAAATGTACATTGAGAAGTTGAAAGAGGTACCCTGCATGGTAGAACATGGAATTACCACAGTTAAAGGGATGCAAGCAGAAGCAACTGCAGATGAAATAAAAGCATGGTCTGAGGGTTCAGCCGAATTAGATATCGAAGGTTGCTGGGTGGACAAAAAGAATAAAAAATGGATGTTGCCAAATGCCTATGTAACAGCGATGGTCACTATGGCCCATAGCCCAAGACACACATGTGCTAAAAAAATCACTGAACACCTAGACACAGTATGGCGGAATCCACACATTAGAAAAGCTGCTGATGGACTAGTTCAAAACTGCATGACTTGTTTGCAAAATAACATTGGAAAAGGAACAGTGACTCCAGTAGGAAGTTTTGCCCCCCCACTATGCCTTTTGAAGTAATCCATTTTGATTTTATAGAAATGGAAATGTGTCAAAATTACAAATACGTCCTTGTAGTGGGCTGTGCGTTTAGCAAATGGGCGGAGGCTTATCCCCTAAAAGACTGTACAGCAATGAGCACAGCGAAAGTGATGTATTTTTCCCGTTTTGGCTTGCCACGTGTCAAATGGTCAGATAACGGCCCACATTTTATTGATGTCGTGATACTACAGATTTGTGTGGGCCTCCAGATTGATAAAAGATTCCACTCGGCCAGGCACCTGATGAGTGCCAGTCTTGTGGAATGCCAAAATGGTATTTAAAGAATAAGCTCAGTAAAATATGCACAGGGAGTAAGTTGAGGTGGCCTGACATATTGCCACTAGCTCTGTTATGCATGCAAACCTCTGTACAGGCAAAGACTGGACTCTACCCATATGAGATTGTCATGGGGAGACTAGCAAATGTTTGGAGCGCCCCACAATCTAAGAGACTGAAAGACTGAATACCCTTTGCTCATTACATTCTGTAAACTGTTAACTTGCGTTTAATTCTTCAGCAGGTGCAGGAAGCTCTTCCTGTCAGATATACCGGCCCAGGGCAGTGTCTGCAGCCTGGAGACTGGATCCTCATCAAGATCTTTGAATGAAAGTCTTCACTTGCACCGCGGTGGAAGGGGGTTTATCAGGTCCTCCTGGCAACACAGACTGCAGTCCGAGTGGATGGCAGCAAATCATGGATCCATGCCACGCATACAAAAATAATTCTGTTCCCTTTGAAAAGAGCTGCCTTATCCAAACACCAAAAAAGAAACAGCTGCACTTGATCACAAATATACTGTTGCCAGTTCTTTGCCAGAAGTGCTTCCCAAGCCTGAGAAAGGGCCTGGGAGATTCCAACAAAGATCGAAAGGCCAAAGGTGCCTCAGCTTCATCCGACTGCTGCCGCATCTTCACTCATTGCATCACAGGCTGGCACTGATCCTGCATCTGGAAATGAGAGTGCATTGTTCATTGATCATTCGTTACCTGGAGCCAAAAGGTACAACCTATGTTCTCAACATCAGAAGTGATCTATGTGTTTGTTTTGCCTCTGTTCCCAACATGGACGAAATGGGAAATTGACATGTAGGAAAATAGAGCATATGAACTGTATCAATCTGCATCAAAATGGAAGCTCTGAAACATGGTTTCCCAGTGCTACCTTTGAAAAGTGAAAGACCAGTGCAACCCTGTGTGGACTAGCGGGGGGCATATGGTACTGACACAATTGATGCTTGCTCCTGCCCTTTTTGGAGCATTGTGTAAAAACACATAAGCTTGCTATCATTTATTAAGCAGGCTAACCTGAACTGGCCTGGATGCTTTGCTGGTGCTTGAATGCTTTGCTGTTTCACGTGTGTTGCTAAAGAGAGCACTTCTGCGACGAACATTGAGAACTGTTCCTTAAATTAACATTTTAGAAAAAATGCCTACACTCGCCCTGCCTCCTCCTGCACCAACGCTGTAGAAATAGAGACTAAACAAGTCCCCAGAGGAATTTGTTTCGGAAGAAATATGCTGATAATTATGGTACTACTTTTCATCTTGATTACATTGGTCCTAATATTTTGGTATCTGGAAACTGTGCATCCTTTGAGCTTTCTTTTACCTGCTACCAATGCTCCTGCCACAAGCAGCCCAGTACATGTGCTCTCGCAAGAGAGTGAGACACAGAAGAGGGTACGATAATAACACATTGCTTTTGATTATGAATATGACTCATGCTATTCTGAATACATCCAACTGCTGGGTCTGTTCCCATTTAACCCAGCAATGTGTAAAAGGAATGGGTTGGTATGTGCAGCCATTACCGCTTAATACGGCATGTTATGCATCATTGAGTGCATTATTTTACAGAAAGTGGAATAATAGTAAAACTGGTCAATTGGATGGAACAAACATAGATGAGTTCGAAAGAGTGGAAATGGAACCAGTGGGTTGTTCCATATTTAACAGGGCGAGAATAATAAAACCAATGGCAAACCACGTAGATAGGCTCTTTGTGCCTTACAAATCCTCTGTTATTACTTTCAACATGGCTCCCGTAGGAAATAAGGATGTTGTGCCTCCCTCCTATACAATTAATGACAGTCCACGTACTGTCCCATTTTGCTTACGGTAAAAGGGTTCCTATTCAGTGGGAATATTTACTAGATGTATGAACACTGCATTACTTGACAAAGAAGAGGAACCAATGTGTGTAGGTGATTCTGTTTATTTTATGTGTATGAGAGCAGGCCTATCCCTGGTTACCTAAACATTGGGGAGGGACCTGTTACTTAGGAATACTTGTCCCTGGTGTATTCCTTTCCAGAACCTCAGACTTATCCTAACTATCCGGATCTAGGCCACTGGGGGATGATATAGGACTGATTGCAGGCGACATAGCAAAGCCATTTATACCATTTTGGGGACAAGCAAAATACATTAATGGAATATAAGGAAACTGTTGAGGGTGTTAGAAAGAACGATAAATGGAACTACCGATAAACTCTATAACACGACATTAGAAGAGAGAGCAGTTAGATTAATGACACTTCAGAATAGAATGGCTCTTGATATCATTTTGGCTGATCATGGGGGTGTGTGCAAAATCATGGGGTCAGCGTGCTGTGTATTCGTAAGTGACTCCTCCCCTACGATTTTTGAAGCGATCAAGAAATTGCACGTCCTGAGTTCTGACATTCATGTCCCCACAGGTGGTTGGAATCTGAACATAAGCACATGGTTCTGGGAACTCCTGCATTCATGGGGATGGAAACTAATTGCAATTTTAGTCACGATTCTTGGGATCCTCATGTTCTGCTGTTGTTGCATACACTGACTGCCAATCTTTTGTTCTTAAATTACAAATGAATGTGTACACGCAATAAAGGCGAGACCCCCTCACATATTAAATGAAGGTGCAAATCACGAAATTGAAACAATCAAGGAATTCATGTCAATTAATGTTGAAGATGATGATTATAGTAGCATGTATAGTTCAGAATTAGATACATGGTCAGATGAAGATGAGTGGATGATGCTCTTGGCTTACGGCCAAAAGGAGGGTTTGTTAGTCCAGAAACAACCTTAATCATGTATAGTATGTATATTATGTTGGCCAGAAACCAATCGCATCATGTGACAAACATCGCAAACGCAGTATCGTCAGTATAACCAGAGGTCGTCCATTTTGGGTAATATCCGCCATTTGTTTTTTAATTTCTGTCTAATGCTTTGCAAAATGTATTTTATTCTGAGAGCTCATACACACTGCGAGACCCCAGCCTATATGTTGAAAGATCAAACCATGACATGAATGCCCAACAGTACAGAAATACATTGTTTTCCTCCCTCACAAAGTCCTTGGAGACAAGCAGAAACAACATTTAATCAGCAGCCCAGGTGCAAAAGCTGTAGCAATAGGCAGTTAAAGCACGAATTATATTCTCTAGTGGTCCGCCTTTGCGAATCTGCCTCAGAACAGACTGACCCCTAGTTCACGAATAGAAACTGGTAGATAACATACTAAGGAATGTGTCTCTCTTACGAACATGATATCCTTGCTGAACAAGTGCTTTATGTTCTCCATAACAAAGAACTGTCTCTGCAACTGTTGCTAGAATTAGTATAATTAGATTAAAGAAGAAACTTTTCATAATGTGACATAATTCTCATGATTGTCAATCATCGAACCCTAGCCCTAGAAGATACATTATGGGCGGTTAGATTTGCCCTCAAAGATTACATGATTACATGATTGTATATATGTTGCAGCTTGAGCGATGCTTGCTCTCTTGCGTCTCATGAGGTCTGGGTGACATACGTTGCGAGACGTTAGACCCCAGTCGGCCGACTGAGCATACTTTGTAATAAACCATATTATTTGGAAAATCAAACCTTGTGTCTGTCGTATCACTAGTATGTGGTGATTGTGCATTAGTTTCCATATGCGGGGTCTTTACGGCCTAGTCGTTGAGAATAAGAGAAATATTGCCATGAAATGATAGCATGAAGTGCAAAAATATATGTAAATCTATAAAATTGCACTAAATAAATGTGCACAGTAGACAGGTAGGAGATATGTTTCCAGTGATATATAGTATGTCTGAGGATTTTGAAGACATTTGGAGACAAAAGTGGAAAAAATGTGTATAAAATCACACAAGCTGAGAAGAGTGTAGCTGAGATACAAAATGTGTTTTTGTGTGCAAAATATACCAAAAAGCAGGCCAAAATGTTAGTGAAGGTTATTGGATTAGGCACAGCAAATGTCTGAGAGGAAAAGGATAACTGGATCAATAGGCAATAGGCAATGTTTGTTAGTTGACATGTGATAAATATATGTGGAAATGAAATCTTAATATTTTAGCATAAGGGAAGCAGTAAGTATTGAAAGTAAGCATGCAGAATCATGCACTTTAGAAGGTATGCATACAGATACATACAAATTGAAAGACATTCATGCAGATGCATGTAATGGGAGGCATTTATGTAGATGCACTAAATGAGAAATAATGCACACACCCACACTCACACACGCATGAAGACACATATACAAAGGTACACATGATTTTATGGAAGTGTAAGCAATCTGTGCACCATGGGCAATGCATTTAAGAATGTGCAAGTACACTTGCAAGCGCACACCCATGAATACACAGAATGTATTTTACAAAGTTAAAATGGTAGCTGACATAGAGAACAGCTGGTCCTTTATGGAAAACTAGGAAGGGCAGACATTTGTATATTTATATTTAGAAATACTGAGATTCTTGCAGTACGCAAGCAAGAATGAAGAACAGAAATTATATTTTACTACTTCGTAAGCAAAGACTGTTTAAAGTAGATAGGAAAGCAGTTTGGGAAAATGTGGGAGTGGTGTTGAGATCGCAGGAGAGTAATTCAGCAGTATCACACATTCTGGGCGGCCTTGAGGAAAAATCTTCCAAAGTTAAAATTGGCTAATGATAAAGAAAGTTGGGAATCCAGCAATCACTGAGTGCATTGCAGGAAAATAATTAAGTGTGAATCAGGCTTTTGTAAAACAACAGCTTGCACCCATGCAGATGTGACAGAGCACATAGTGTACACAGGTATAGAGTCTTGTCTGTAGACAGGTTGATTTAAAATAAAGACTAGAATGGCAAGCATGACATTAGTTGGGGACAAAAAATATGTCAGATTAAGAAGGGAAGAATCTTTTGAGAGAAACAGGGTGTAGTACATATAATCCCTAGGGGAGACGTGTTCTTAGAAAGACAAAGCAGTAAGATGGTCGGATTTAGGCCTACCTATGTCTCGGGCATCAGAATTATTGATGCGGCTAAATGAACCTCAAAGAGCAGTCCCATGGTCAATAGTGGGGACTTTCCACCATATGTGAGCAGGCTAAGGTTGCAGCCAGGAAGAAGGCAGTGCAGAGCCATTGTCCCTGTTATGAGCAGACAGACGCTGGGAGATGAGATAAATGTGAGTTTGGGATTTCAAAGCTTTTTTTGTTAGAGAAAGGAGGAGCTAGGCCACAGCATATACAATGGCTATAGATGGTTAAGGACAATTTAAGATGGAAACTTTAGAGTATCATTTTCTGATGTTGTGAAATGGATACATGAAGTAGAAAAAAATGGACAGAAAGAGACACATTAGCTACAGGCGACATTAAAGTTCTTCTAGCCGCTATTCTTGGGGGAAAAGGGCTGAAGACATTTGGTCAAGGGTAGGATATTCGAGTATTACCGTGTTGAGCACCGCTCATGATGGAACACAGTTTAACAACTGTAGGGCGGCAGTCTGGAAAGCGCTCAAGAGCGCTGTATCCTGACTCATCAGACCAAAGCGAGGTATACTCACGTATCACAGCGGGTTCATCAGCAGAGACAAGGACGGCACAAACAAATGAAGGTATAACTATGCTTGCAAGAAAAATTATATTTTACCACTATGGATACATTTAAAAAATGAATCATCAGTTTACAGACCACAATCTCTATTCTTTAAAATATTTAAAACAGGCCGCCGAACACACACCGATCGGAAAGTAGACTTGCCTGTGACAATAACCTAATATTATGACCAGGAATACAGTTGCCCGACTTAATTAAGAGGTTGATCTACGGTTGATCTACGGCGAACACATAACGCTAAAGGTAAGATACAGTTACCACACCTCTAATTAAAAATACATTGTAATAATGTGAAAGCCTGAAGTACTCAGGCGTACCTAACTGATATTAGGTGATATTAGGTGAGTGTATCTCAATTGATATACGTAACTAAAATAAGAGATAATTGTTAACTTTAGGGGGTCTCTAAGTGGGACGCAGTGCTTTTTCAGTGACTTATCCCACTTTTTATTGCTAATTCTGATATCTTAATAATCAAATTACTTTTATTTACAGAAGTTGTAATTGATCTCAATAAGAAGAGGGAAGGGAACTGTCACTGGATAGGCACATTCACAGGTTAGTGCAGTGGCACTAGGTAATCCTTTTCTAAATTTATAAATAACCACAGTTCAATATAGCATACTAAAATAGTATTTATTTCTATTATATTTTCAGAATAAGATCACTCCAGATATCTATACCTGAAGAAGGGCCAACGATCCCAAATGATAGGTGACAAATGGTCTTCACAATCTTTAATAACTCCTATCAAGATATCGGGAAATCTATGCCTCAATTTATTTTTAGATGTTTTGAGATTTGTATTTAACATGAAAAGAAATGTTTTTTCATTTTACCCATGAAGGAAATTCTATTGATGTATACAGAGTAATGTCAGTAATTGCTATGTGTAGAAATTGATGTATGTAAAATCAGTTTGAGTCTTTATTGAATTTTATTACATATGGTCATAAAACAGTTTTCTATGAAACATAATGTAATTTGTGTGAATACTTAAGAATTTACACAACAGTTTAGTTGAAGTGTGTGCCCTTGTTTTTACCTCGTCATTTAGCAAGGCACCAATTCCCTTCTCAAATTCCCATAGTACCCACAGGTGGGTGTTAAAGCATGCAGAAGAATACTGAAAACATGCAGGAGGGGCAAATTAGGAGACCTCCTGTTGGCTGGACATGCGGTATGTCAGAGCACCTAGCACGCATTTGTAGAAGCCAAAGATTTGTGCAGAAATGATCAATTCTCAAGAGGGGGACAGCACGTCCCCTAGTGTATAGCTCACAAATCAAGGACTTTTTTTGCCCAGGATCAGACATAAGCGCTGGGAGTGCAGTAGGCACAGCAGCAAAGGAAAGATACAAAAAAGATTTACTGCAGAGGGCAAGTACAGTGAGCCCACATGCAGGCTTAGCAATATGCAAACAGAGAATAAAGAGTGACACACAGTAGTAAAGGTGTTATTATAAAAGGCAAAAATGCTTTTAGAAAAACAGAGGAATGTATCCATCCACAGTAGGAGAGCCTCTTAGGGTGACTTTATGTGGTCAGAATTGTTAGTGGCACTAGGCCTCAAGGAGTGCCAAGAATTAATATGGCAAAGGGAGAACAATTTTAGTTCTAATGCTAGACATTGGGACTGTATTTCCATGAATCAAAGACAGGAAGGTGGTGAATGAATATTAAAAGATTGAGGGTGTTTTTTGGAGACTTTTACCTAGTGAGGAATTGGTAGTCTCTGGATGAGTGTATGTTGTGACACTTTTTTAACATTTGTAACAGGCACGTATCAACGTTTTGAGGAAAGGAGTGGATAATACAAGCCTAAGCATGATGATGTTGTTTAGGTGATTAAGGAAAAGCGTGTTTTGTTTTGGGAATGCACCATTTGAATATGGGTGCGTCCATAGTGACATGTACAGGGCAAAAGGCCTGATGAGACGTTTCTGGTGGAAACCAGAGGTGTTTTTATTGTTGTAGCAAACGCACAGTATTATAGATAACTGTGTGACCTAGTGAAAAAGTGTTGACAATATTTGGTGAATTTAGTCTCAGATTACGGATATTTCTGAGCAAAGAGGGGGGACAGATGATCTCCATAAAGTTGGAAACAGCCATTGTGTAAGGAAACATGGCAAATGATCAAGAAGTGAATAATAAAAATGGATCATGGAGGACAGTAATGGTTCTCATAAAAAGGACTAAGTTAATTAATGTCACGGATAGCAATATATCTAGATAGGGCTTATTGAAGTATGAAGTGGTGCTTTCCTTAGGAACATCACGCACTAAAAAGAAAGGAAAGGAAACATTTTATTACATATGGCAATAATGTAGCAGCACCAAGTATACATTAAAGAAGATTGGAGAGAGTGTCAAAAACGTTAGGTGGACTTTTGGCCTTTTGATATGGGTCCAGAAAAATGAATTAGGAGAAGATGAAAATAAATAATTTATTTGAAACAGTATTGGAGTAAAGAGCGTAGTTAAAAAAAATGGATGTAATTTGGATGAAATAAATAAATAAATACATACAAAATGAATGAACGGAAAAATGAATGAAGAAATGATTGGATGAGTGAATTAATGGACAGACAAATTAAACCCAGCATAAAATAAGTAAAAAATCTTAATTTGAATAATATAAATGGCATGAATGAAGATTATAGGCCAAAATTGAAAAAGTTGCGCAATGGAATAAAAAAGAATCATGGAATAACAGAGAACAAAATGGGGTATGGTTGACCAAAAATGGGTTAACCGGACAAGGAAAATGTTGTGCAGAGCCAATTCAAGAAGAAAGTACAAGGGTAAGTACAATAAAAGTTTTTGAGTTACTGTAACTATGTTGGTTTAGGTTACAGATGAAAATCGTGGACCTTGCATGAACATAGGGAGAATGTCTGCATGGCCTTGATACGGGAAGAGACAGTATATTATGGCACAGGTAAGTGTTAGTGAATAGGGAGAAGAGAAAAGAAAAAAGAGGTAAGTACTGATGGTTCACACCCCAGGGTGTGGACACACTGTTGATCATTATTAAGAGTAAGATGACCTAGGAGAGTAACAGAAAAAGAGGCGATAGAGATACAGTGGGCATCATTACGAGTTTGGAGGTAGCCATGGTGCTATTAGCGGGCCAATCTTGGAGGACCCGGTAATTCCTCATTCAAAAAACCCATCCCCATTCCCATTTGAGCCCCCAACGAGGCAGCATCCAACCATATGAGCAAAGAGAAGTCACAGAGGAACCCAAACAAAAATGCCCAGTTAGAGTAACCATTGTTCAAGTCTTGTTTCTGTAAAAAAAAAACTCCCACATCCTTGTGTTCCCTAGCTAAATGCCCCCTCTTGTTGACCTTTAGAAGGAAATATGAACTACGGGTGCTCTGTGGAAACACTAAAATGTGACAGGATTGGTCTTTGAATTAAAGGGCCCAAGGACTTGCTGCAAGGCAGTCCAAAAAAGGGAAAATTCCACAGGACACAGACGGTCCATGGATACCAAACCGAGATGAGTCGGTTGGAAGATGTACCAGTGAAAAGAACAAACTGAACTTTGAAAAAATCTGAAATCGGCATGGGGAAGAGATGGGAGCAATGACACATGTTTTGGGGTGGGGGTGACGGAAAGAAAATGTGGAATATAAATCACATGTGAACACTGTATGATGACGGGCTGGTGGGTTACCTCAAGCAGTAACTGCCCCTTAAAAATCTCACAGAGGCTGTAAAAGTATCTGAGGCATATAGTTAGTTTAGTTTAAAGTAAAGTGGGTAATGGAGGTGGGCTTCAGATAAAAGTAAATAAAAGTAGTTTTTAGAGACACATACATGTTTAGACTAGGAGAGTATGATGTGTTAGTACTGACGTTGTAGAAATGTTTTAGGATACCTCTCAGGTTGAAATAAATTGTCTTATAGAAAAGGGTGATTAGGTCAGACATGTGTACGTAAATTGAAAACTGAGCAGGGTGGACATGGGTGTAGGGATATGTATGTGAAACACTTGTGCATAGGCGCGTTACAAATGCCATATCATATCATATCATATCATTGAGTAGATGAATAAATACAATTCAGAGGGGGAGTGTACAGGAGCTGGTTTTACCCCACTCCTAAACTGAATGCAGTGGAGATAGACCCCATCCACCTCAAACCGAATGTGGATAACTTATCGGGTTGATCAATGACTTTAAATGTTGCAAAAAATAGAAATATAGTGCTTTGCAGAAAAGCAGTTTGAAGGACTATCTATTTTATGAGGTCAGAATGTCTTGTGTGATAGAAGCGTGTTAAGTAGTATACGCTAAGTATAAATTACTGAAAAACTAGATTTGAATCAGAGCAGGTACCAAGTTTTAAGTATACATTGAGTTGGTCAGGCCTTTCATAAGTGATCAGCCATTTTGGGGTGGGACAAAGTCAGGCTAACTCTGAGATAATGCTGGGCATACAAATAGTGGCAATCGCACTCTGCGCACGAATGTGAAAAAGACAGGATAACCTGAAACACAAACAGAGTACTATCACTGCGTCCATTTGGAAGACAGACTGCTACCTCCTACTAGTGAAAAACTTCAAATCTTTAAACCACACGCACGCCGAACATGTTACAAATGTTTGATACACGCAATTAAATAGAGATTTTTCTGATTTACTTTTGAATGAATTGCTTACTGGCCACTACACCCGTGAAGAACCGCTGAATCTAAGGCGGGGAAACACGTGTCGGGGATAGGCTGGTCACAGGCTGGTCACAAATTTAAAACTATAAAACCAAGGCTATTTACTGTGAATCAAAAATGCTATGAATTGAATTAATTGAATTCAATGACAATATCATTTTAACAATTGGAATAAACCTAGGCTAAGAAGACTGCACAAACTTTCTTTGGAGTGAATTCTTTATTTTCCTAAAAACATTTTGTTGATTTTGTTATTCTAATTTACAAGCACAAATCACAATAAGGTCTATATCGATTTTATCTTCAGTTTTTTCCCTCTAAAGTCTGGGGGTAATAGAGCTTCAACTTGCTGCTTATATGTTGATAACCATTTGACTTGGAGCAGCGCTGGAATCAGCTAAAGACTGGGTTCTATTCGTTCAGCATAGAAATAGTGGATTTCTCTGGAACCATGCTGAAATGATGAAATAATTACCTCATGGTAGCTCAGTGAGAGTTCAGTAGTCAAGAACATGGTGCCTGGATTTCTCAGCTCTAATCCTGACAGTGACGAGCCAGGGGAGCAAGGTAGCAGTCAAGGGAAGATAGTAATTGTTGCATGTCAATTGGCAGAGGAGGCACATCTGATGCCCATATTTGGGCATCTGTGACAGGAAGGCATGATGCTGATGCTAAAATTATCTCAGGATTGACGTCAGTAGTGTTCCCATTTTAAAGGTCAGGTACATCACACACAATTTTAATCAGTTACATACGTAGGTCTGACATGGGAGCTTTGTGAGGCGACTGTTCAATCAACCGGCATGGACCATGGTGCTAATAGCACCATGGTCCACCGCCTGACTTGTAATGAGGGCCAATTAACTTTATGGGCCTCATTACATGGTAGGCGGTGGACCAAGGTGCTATTAGCACCTTGATCCATGCCAGTAAAATACCGGCACCGCCTTGGAGGAAAAGGGAATTACTGCCCTATTCCAAGGATGGCGGGGCAGTAATTTCCCCTTCCCCCATTGCCCTTCCCCATTCCCATTTTTGCCCCATAGGGCATAATGGGAATGGGGAAGGTGCTAATTACGGTACCGCAAATTGCGGTACCGTAATTAGCACCCTGGTACCATTGCAGGTTGGTTTTTAACGCCTGCTAAAAAGCAGGCGTTAAAGTACCAACCCGCAAAGGGACCTCGTAGTAAGGCGGTAAGGGTTAACTGTCACCGGTACCATTACCGGTGACCGTTAACCCTTACCGCCTTCCGTGTAATGAGGCCCGATGTCTTTGAAAATTCTGCTTCAGTTCCCTGATGTGCTTCAGAGTCCCTTTCTTGATACCAGGGTGCCAAGATCCACAGAGGGTGTTGGGACCTTCTGTACAAGTGCAGCAACTGGGAGCCAGTGAAGACTTTGAGAGATGCAGTCCTTGGGCTTAAGGCCAAGGATAGGTCTTGCTGCCTATTCTGGATAAGAAGGAGGGGTCACAGAGTGGAAGAAGGAAGGTTCAGGAGGAGGCTGTTACAGTAGTCAAGTCTAGAGAGAACTAGTGCTTGAGTCACATTGAGCCTCTGAGGAAAGGTGAGAAAAAGTAGAATTCCTTTGAGAAGGAACGGCTGATAGACTTCTTGGCAATGTCCTGAGGGATGAAGGAAAGAGAGGAGTCGAAGATGACTCCAAGGTTTCTGGCTTCAGTTGGAGGCACAGTGGGAGAGCCCAAGGAGGAAGGTCAGAGTGAAGGGAGGAAGGAGGGAGCAGGGGCCCCAATGTGAAGGATCTCAGTTTTACAGGCGTTGAGGCAGAGATCTTTGGAGACACACCAGGACTGGATGGCAGATAGGCAGTCACAGAGGATAGATGGTGCAAGAGGGTCAGCAGGGAGTCCAAAGAAGAGCTATGTGTCATCTGCATAACACTATGTTGGTGGAGAAAGAGCAGATGAGGTGTGCAAGGAGAGCAAGGTAGGTGTTAAAGAGCCATGGTATAGAGCACTCAGGGAAACCACAGGTGAAGAAGGAAGAAGGAGAGTAGAAGGGGCCCAGGATGACATGGGAAGAGCGGTTACTGAGGAAAGTGGACAGCCAATCCAGTGCCTGTTCGGAGATACCAATTGTATCATGGAGCCTTTGTTTGAGGAGGGAATGGTTAACCGTGTCAAATGAAGAGGAGAGATCGACAAGGATAAGGACAGCTGCAGAGTTGGGGTCCAGAGATGTGGGCAGTTCTTCACAGGTGTTCAGTTTCCATGCCTCTGGATGCTCAGAATACAGATTGATGGTTGTGGAGGCCTACAACAAGTTCAGTGTGAGAGTTAAGTTTGGGCAAAGCCAACTTCTCAAGTAGCCTTCCCAGGAAGGGAGTGATGGAGATAGGGTGATAGCTGGCAGGGCAGTTGTGGTCAGAGGATATTTCTTTCAGAAGTGGGTGAACAAGGGAGTGCTTAAGGAGGAGGGTAAAGATCCAGTGATAAAAGCGTGATTGCCGTAATTATTCGATAGCAGGGGCAAGGGAGCCAATGTTATCCTTGATGGTCCTGGATGAGCAAGGGGAAACCTGTTTAGAAGGGTTGGACTAGAGGACTGACGAACTCTAGCAGGGAGGTATTTAGGGAGAGAACGCTGGATTTAGAGAGGGCCCAGGCCCCAGACATCCTTGTGGATGATACAAAGGGTCTTGAATTTGATCCTTGCGGTCACCGGAAGCCAGTGGAGAGATTTTAGAGCTGGAGAGATGTGGTCCCTTGCCTTGAGGCCAAGGATACATCTTGCAGCCCTGTTCAAGATTAGTTGAAGAGGGCGACGAGAAGAAAGAGGCAGATTGCGGAAGAGGCTCTTGCAGTAGTCCAGCCTTGACAGAACCAGTGGTCTGGGGACATTGAGCTTCTGGGTGAAGGTGAGGAAAGGGAGAATGCCTCTGAGGAGATGGAACTGAAATTTGGACTTCTTGGCAAGGTCCGTGATGTGCGGAGAAAAAGAGAGAGGAGTCAAAGATGACCCCAAGCTTTTTAGCCTAACAAGAGGGTGAGGGGCAAGGAGGGTAGCCAGAGTGTGGGGATCCCTGCTTTAAGGAGTGGTATTGGAACTTTCTTTTTAATTACGGCATGCCAGAGTTCAGATCTCTGTATACTATCATAGACGCCATAGATTTTGCAAACATTGATTGTTACACACTTGTTCAGAAAGAGTCCGAATACCTGTTAAATATCCCAGTGCATAGGTATCACATATCCACTCTTCCAGTCTGTTTATAAGATGTTACTAAATATTTTACTACTGTCATCCAACAGTGAGATTTGTTGATAGTTCCCTGATATGCCAGGATCCACTTTTTTCTGTCCTGCTTTAAGTTGCATTAAAAAGTAGCAATAGGTACAGTGTCCATTCTGTGGCTTCTCTCACGTATAGGAGCCTTTTCCCTGCCTTGCTTGCCTAAAGCCTATATGTATATCGGATAATGTAAATTCTAGAGCTTGGTCAAAAGCAACCAGGAAAATTATTTCGTCAGAGGGGCTAAGAAACACAGTCTATCTTCTGTATAAAGAGAAGAGAAATTGATAAACAAAATAGGTTTAATGATCATTGCTTGAAGGGGGGTTTATTAACTTGATTGCCATGATAAGCGATTTTCCAAAATGCTTTAGAATCTTTGTCATTGGCAGTCTTATACAGGGGCTTCTCATGTTTCAAATAATTTTGAGTTTTTCTTCACTTTTATCAAGATCTTATAATCTTTTATGATTCTTTTTAACTGCTCATTTTCTTCCTCATTCCTAGATTTTAGAGCTATGTGTTGCTTTGCTTTCACCACCCTAAAGACCCTGTCATACCAGCTTTCTTTAGCTGTTTTTGTAGTGGAAATTGTTTGTAAAGAAAGATGCTAGGGGCAACAAGATTGCTGCATGTGATTTTAGTTCAAAAGTTGGTATTGATTTTAAAAGATAGTACAATAATTTATTTGAACGAGTACATGGAAAAGGTGCATGGGAGCAATTAACTGAAATAATTAATTGGAACATTCATTGGTACAAACATAGCAACACTACAATGGAAGATAGAATAAGAATAGAGTAAGCATAACAGTGTTGAATTACTCCTTTGGAATATCTCATCTAGCGTGCCACCCACCACTCTTCATCAACTGATCTCATAGCCGTAGACTGGCATTGTTGTAACCTCCTAGACTAGGCAGTGCTCAACTCTTCAGACCAGCAGAAATCAGAACATCGGAACATCAAAACAACAAAGAACACTGCAAGCCTTTATCCCTTCCCTGCACCACTAAGATAAACAATCTCCAATATATCATTAAGCATTCAATGTACTGAAAGCAACAGAAATTACCCTAGTACAAGCTGGAAGACAGGTCAAAGCAAACAAGAAGTAGATAACATGGACACAGGAGAAAAAGGCAAACAAGGCAACCCAGGAAGGCGAGACAGAGGGACAGGGTAATGAAACGCATATTCACAGAAATTTACAAGAGGGAGCACTGCAAATGCTGGGTTGTCCCTTCGCCACTGTTCACAAGACAAGGCTCGGGGGGACTGGCTGCACCTACGCATGCCCCAACCGGCCCTTATTTCAGGTGGTGCTAAGGAAGACCTCTAGATAATGCCACAGTGAGGGTGTTGACTCTGAACCCAAGGATTTCCTGCTTAACCACGCTTTGACTCGATGATTGTATGCAACCTGATTCCACCATACTGTTGCAAATAATTTGGACAGCTCTTTCCAGTTTGATGGTTATGACCTCACTGCAATAGCTATTAGGGCATGAAATAACCTCCCTTGAGTACTCTTCCCACTAAATGAGGGATGTATACATTGCTAAACTGTACACACTGACTGGAGAGATACACTTGTAGTAATCGCTAAGCATTTCCACCAAGTGAGGAGTAGCGGGGACCAATTCTTCAATAATTCTTCTATGTTGGACATAACCCGGGCACAGTTTAACTTAACATAGTTGCCATATGTGTGGAAAAATCTATACCCATGTATTTAATGCTACTCTGCACCCATTAAAGTCCTTTCCTTTCCAGAAGCACCTCAAAACCTTTCTCTTTGCTTCTGCTTTTTCTCCTCCTCCCCCTACTGACTTCCTGGCTGAAACTGAAACTGCACTGGTTACCTGGCCACCCTCTGATCTCGGGCCCAGGTCCCCTCCCCTGCCAGTCGCACACCTGCACTGCCTTCCTGGCAACCCCCGCACTTGGGGACTGTTTTCTGTTTCCCTACAGTCCAACTACCTGCACTTGACACCTGATGGCTGCACTTACCCTTGTACTTGCCACCTGCTGGCCATAATTTTACTTATTGTTATTTATTCTATTATATCCCATGTACTACACTGTCCCCTCCCCATGCCCACGCACTTTCCCCTTCCATTGCACTTCCATGTTCTGAATGACATCTGGCCTAGTAGGATCATTGTCTGTCTTCCCTCTGTTCCCCCTCCCTTGCCTCGTCGTGCCTGTGTATAGGTGCGTTATAAATGCCATATCATATCATATCATATGAGCTGAAGCATAAGGTATTTATAGGCATAATTTCCATCTTGTCTAGGTTTAGTCTGTATACAGATACCTCAGAAAAACGTCTGATCTGTTGGAGGAAAGGAGGGAGTGACGTCTCTGGATCTTCAAAGTAAGCCAGGATATCATCAGAGTATGCTAACAAGTTGACTGAGAACCTAGCCGTGCCCACCCCTTTAATAGATGAGTTCATATGGATATTTTGAAGCAAGGGCTCCAGAGAGAGAACCAGGAGGAGAGAGGAAAGAGGACAACCATGCCTAGTGCCTCTGAATAAAGGAAAGAGCTGGGAGAAGATCTCATTAACAAACACTGTTGCCTTAAGGTACTTATATAGTGTCATAATCTGGGATATCATTATAGGTCCAAGGTCATGTCATCTTAAAGATCTTTCAAGAAACTTCCAACTCATCCTGTCAATAGACTTCTCCACTTCTAGGGTGATTGTGGCCCAGGGTTTGCCTGCTTTCTTCCCCAGCTCTAATATATCACAAACAATGTGAGTATTAGCAAAGGAAAGTCTGCCTTTAACAAACCCAATTTGGTCCTTGGGTACTAGTCTGGGAAGTACTTGGTCCATTTTTGCTTCTGTAAAATAAAGCTATAACAATGTGCTCTAACACACTCACTGTAATAATTTTCGTAGGAATGTCTCTGCATACCAAACCCAATTTGGTCCATGTGTACTAGTCTGGGAAGTACTTGGTCCATTTTTGCTTCTACATTAATTAGTGAGATGGGTCTGTAATTCTTGACATCCCTGTTATCTTTCTCAGGCTTGTTTTTTTTTTGGGTGCCGTCTTCTCCCAAATAGCTAGCTACATCTCAGGTAAATTGCCAAAACCCAGGGGTTTTAGAAATGAAACTGCTGCCATCTTTTTATTTCTCAATGCGAGAGATGGCCACGGCTATAGCCGAGGATAACGGAAAATGAAACACAGGGAAAAAGCAATTTTTAGGTCTAAATACATGCACATTTCATTAGGCTGGATGTGGTGGGTCACCAAGTGATATTTGAGAGTTGGAGGAGGTCTAGGGACTTAGTTTGCAACCCAATGCTTTCTGTAGTCTCAGCTGTAGCCGCAAATATCCTACTTTTGAAATCAAACTGTGTCACGCAAAAAAACGTGTTTTATGGGGGAAATGGGAGAGGGCGAGGAGGCCATCATGGGTGCATGGGGAGCCTGCAATGAATAGGAGAACACTTGGTGAGTGCTTTGCGGGGCACGAAGGCATCGTTTCCCTACAAAAATTTTTCCTAATAACCACAGTTATGTTGGACTACAGATAGCCAAGGGCATGTGTAGTTCCGTACCTGTGGCTAAAGGTTTTTTTTAAAAGATATTTTCCACAGCTATAGTAATGTTAGGGGTGATAAATCACTGGCAGCGACCCGGTAGGCATTTGGCACTCTTATCCATCCAGTAAGAGTGACAGACTCTGTAGCAACAGGTACATCTTTGAAGGTATTGCTCCTCCAACAGACAGGCACAGGCGAAGTATGAAAATGAGTGTTTAAATTCCCATATTCTGGAATATGGTCCAGTGTTCGCAAATTGCTCTTTAGTGAGTAACTAGAGACATATGTTGAAGAAGGTTCTGTCTTTATTTTAAGTGGTTTCCGTCGTAGTGTAGATGTACACCTGTCATTCATGATGTCCAAGACAGAGTACTTTAATAGTGCATATCTACAACTCTTCATTGCGGCACTGCAGTTTTCACAGATTACAAATGCCCACAAATTGCTGCACATTAGGGAGATGAATCTGATTACACGTTCCTGACACTCTCTCTCCAATGGTTACCACTGTATCGGAGAGCCGAGTTTGTATATTTGTGCATGACACATCATGATATTTATGACAATTGCCACTTCCTTCTGCAAAATAAAGCTATAACAATGTGCTCTAACACACTCACTGTAATAATTTTCGTAGGAATGTCTCTGCATACCAGTCATTAAGAGTTCTGGACTCAGTGGATGCAGTTTTGAACTTCTGATGACTGCAGTAGTATTGCTGGAAGGAACTGCACTGCAGCCTGTCCACTAATGAGCCCTACATTTGATGTTGACCTGTCTATGCACTATGGGAGGCCAATCGTGGAGTCATTGCATGGTGTAGTAAAAGGCATGGGAACCCTGGATCTGTCAATTCTTTTGTGTGCCTTTCTTTGCTGCATACAGGGATCTGCAATGATGGTCGCCATTGAAAAGATAGCAGCCATCTTTGCATCTTTGATTTATGTTAGGGCAAAATTACATCACTGGGGGTTCTTATGTTCTGCCCATTTGAGAGGAGGACTAAACATTTTATTTTTTCTCCTTGCTTTTATTTAGGATCTCTGGTCACTTTTGTGGACAGAGTGACTTCTTCCGAAGTCTCTCTGCTACTGCAGACCCTTTTTTATTATCTGGTATATTGTAAAACATATGGAAACTTGGACAAGGGTGCTTTATAACCACTCAATTTAGGCCTGATGTTGATTATAATACCCTTAATTGGTTTTAGGGATTAGGCTGGTAGCCAATGCAATTTAGCGTTGGTTTCACTAGGGATGTAAGACAATTTACTGGATTTGTAGCATAATGTATCTTTTGAATACCTACTGGGGTACTAATGTAAGTCCTTTGCTCTTGGCCATTTTGTTTATGGAACAAGTCTTTGTTTAGGGAAACCATGTAGCAGGCCTGAAATGGCTGTTTTGCATGCATCCGCTCACTCCGAGCCAAGCCATGCATCCCCTATAGTAGTCTGCACTGGATTAGACCAGTTGTTGGTCCTAAAATGGCCATTACACATTGTGTGTGAGTGGGTCTGAAGATTCAGTATTTTTTGGAGCCTGTATGATTGGCTCTCAGCCAGAATCGTTGTTATGTGTGCCTTGGTGTGCAATTGGAGGCCTTGCTTAGGTCATCCCATGAGTGTGTCAGTTGATATGGGGAAGGCCCTGATCATGCGCTCATTTCTATCTTATGTTTTTTGGTTTCTAGAAGTCCTTCCTAGACTTTCCTCTTCCTCCCCATGGTTCTCTTTGTGGTCTGGTCGGAGCCCTCCATGCAGGGAAAATATCTGGGTCATTTAGTCGCTGTCTTCCTTGTTTTAGTTGGTTGTCTGCCTTTGTGTAGGTAGCTGCCGCCACCAAGAAGGGTCTTGGAGCCCAGTACCCCAATTATCCTGTTCATTTGGGGTTACCGCCACTATAATCTTCTTTGTGGGACCGTGTTCTGCTGATTGGGTGCTCTTCTTTGCCCTCCAAACCATTGGAATCTGCTTCAACATTTTCTAGGAGTCATGAACATCCATTGCTTCAATATCTGGCTGGCGGGTCCCATTTCTCGGAAAACCAATTACTCCTCTTATTGGCCATATTAGTCGTCTCTGGTATTGGTTGAAGTACCTGTGTTACTGGATCCTGTATGTCGCACCTGGAAAAGAAGAGATTTACTCAACAAGTATTTTTGGCTTTCCTGAATTGTCATTACATGACCCGCAACTGTGAATACTTACCCCTGGACCCTGGGTTCATGGGTCATTTGTGAAACCTATTGTCAGCTGTACATGTTGTCCAAGGTCAATGGATTCTGCAGGACCCTTCAACCACATTTTGTCATATACTTCTATTGGCTCCAATTCCGCTTGGCTGTATGTCTTCCTGGGGCTGCTGGGTCTCTAACCGGGCACTGGAGCAGTTCAGAAGGGTCTCCTCTCTCTTTCCATGGAGTTAATTGCTATCATCTCTGCACCTGTGGAACAGAACTGGTACTTAACTTCATTTTGCACATAACTGTGGCTGTAGTTTCTCACTTTGTCACATTTACTCTTAGGGGGAACTTTTGAAGTTATCTGGAACTTACCTAAAGTGATTTTAGAAGTGCTTACCTGCCTCTGGATATTTTTCTCTGTCTTTTGGGGTTCCTGGAGTTCTAGGCCAGACTGGAATAAGATTCTGCCACTGATTTTGTATGTATTTTTAAAGTCTTGTATTACACACCTGCTATGAAAAGAAATGTTTCTTGCTGTGCTAGTCTAGTTTAAAAAACACACAGAATGCAGGTTTTGATATCTTTTATTGGACACTTTTGTAAATACAACGAAGAGATGCATAAGCGATCGAAGTTCCAGGCAATTCTTCATCAGATGGTGCAGAGTGAAATGATTGGTAAAGGAAAACCCACATGACAGTTTATTCTCAAAGCAAAAAATAACAGTTTAAACTTTAGTGGATGAGAGAATACTATGCATGGAATGCAGGTCTGGAACGCATTTCGTATCTAAAAGACCATTAAACTCCTGGAAGCATGGAACACATATAACAATTCAAAAACAGTCAACATGTCTACTTGAGAGTGCATTTTAAGGAAACAACACATCTAATTGGTGAGGCAATGTGCTTTCAAAGTTAGCCACAGACAGTCTTAAAGGGGGTTCTGGTAGATACTTAAAATAATTGCTGTTATTTCAAAAACAAATTAAAGTGAAAGGTGTAAAAGACATAATTGGAAAACAGAGTCTGTATTGCCTGTTCCCAACACTTAGTCTGAAAGTATGTTTGGCATACTCTTTAAAATAATGTCAGGACATTATAGGATTTCAATACAGCTTCTAAGATCTCCTGGCTGGAATACAATGTGACACTTATAAATATGCCCTATCTGATATGTGCATCAATTCTCTCTATCTCTCTATCTCGTTCTCCTGTTTCTTACTTTCCTTTATGCCCCTGAGTGCTCTTATGAAATTGTTATGAATTTGCAAGGATTTGTTTGAGATGACGGTTTATCAATGCTGTTTCTATCTCTGACAATGGCAGTGGTGTAACTTGTTTTATGGAGTTTAATGTGGGCATTTTGTTATGATTTTACTGAAGTTTTCATATTCTCTCACAATTTTCCATCCTAGGTTTAATGAAGTCAATGATGATGAATTGGTTGCTGGTTATATGTTCTTTCATGGTATCCTTCAATAAAAGGTTATTAAACAACAACACAACATACTCAAGCTTCAAAATGATTTAGTTTCCTGGCTTGTATACAGTACAATAAATACAAAATACAGTACACATTTAAATGGTGCAATGACCCCTTTAATCTTAGTGTGTTGTGAAGGCATCATGAAGTAGACACAGACAACAGATTCAAAATTGGTTCTCAAAAACTTTATTAACTTAAAATGTAGGATGGAGTAAAACCTAGCTTGCCCTATGCTAAGGTGGGATTTCCCTACCTTAAGAAAAGTAAGGATAGTCTGTGTCAGGAAGTCCAAATCAAAAATCAGTCTGTGTCCAAAACCTATACTTGCCCTCACATATAACTGTATACAATGTGTAGGGGTGTCAGCATCAAATGAATAGTATCAAATATTAAGTTCAGTGCTTCTTCAAGCTCTGGGCTTTTAATCAGCTTTCCCTTACCCAAGTTCAAAACAGTTCACAAGATCTCGGGGTTCCCTTCCCCAAGAGTTAAACTCTTCCAGCTTTCAAAACAACACAGTTTCTTGGGACACTTCCCAGCTCTTTGATGTCAGTACTTTTCACAAATTCACATAGGCAGTTCTGTTTCTTGAATTCAAAATCACATACGAGGTTGTTGCAAAACACAAACTTCTGTGTACACTTTCATTACTTTTTCCATAAGGGGGGTACTCGGACTAGGTGCAGCTGTCAGACCACATGGTCCACCCATTACAGATCACACAACTGATACCCCTGCTTGACTGTTTCCATCAACAATTGGCCACTGCTTCCATTTGACAGTGATGGTTAGTTGATTCTCCAGTGTCACACTCTGAAACTATACTGTGGTTTAATTGACCCCATGCACTTTGTCACACTTGTCTGAATTCCTATGGCTTTTGCCAACACTTGTGTCCTCTTAACCTGCAGTTTCTGGAGGCCTTATTTTTATTATTGCGCTTTGGTTTTAGTTCTGGGCCGATACTTGCTTCAGCATTCAAAACTACTTAAAATCATGTTCAGCTTGTTTGGTATCCAAAACAAAAATATCCAATGCATCTTTCCTCCCAGCCCGGTGTTTCCCCTTCACTCACCGGTCGGAATTTACGGCACTGCAAGGTCTCTCCCGCTCCAGGTTCTCGCTTATCCAAGCAAGACTTCACTCCTCTCCCAGCGGCTCTTCATGGCATTACTCCCAGCTATGCTCCACCTGCAGGTCAGGACACCTTTGACCACTTTGCTCGGTCATGCCGGTCTCCCAAGAAATGCTCCACCTGCAGCCCAGAACTCCTTTGATCACTTTGCTCAGTCATGCCGATCTCTCTCGCAACTGCACCTGTCACCGGGTCTAAAGCGCTCTGCATATGACACCACTATTCTAGAGTTGCTTCCCGGCTGCTGCCTCAGCTTCCACAATTGGCTCTACCTTCACAGCTACCTCGATTTTCAAATGGAGATCGGGTTTTAAAGTGCCTGCCACCATAATGACTCCAGGAAAGACTTGACCGCTCATCATTAGAATGGTAGTTCTGCCTTACTTTGTTGTCCCCCTCTTCCTCACCCCAGTTCACAGTTGAGACTGATGAGTGTTTATATTAACAAAAAGAGTCTATGTGTCTGTATTAATACAATGGGGAAAATATGTGTTTGTCTCGTCTCATTCAAATGAGGATGTGTCTTCCTAGTTGGTCCCTTCCTCATTGCAGTGTTAAGGTTGTGTTTCTGAGGGACAGTTTGAAGGGAAGAAAAGGGAAAGGGCTGACAGTAGCCGACAAAGGCTTGAGGGGTACAGGGTACCTGAGAGGAGTATCCAGGGGGAAAAGATAGTAGTAGAGTCCATTAGCTGTTGGTGGGAAATAATACTGAAATCTTGATTTCTGACTTTGTTGATGTGATTAGGTTGCTGGTCATGTTCTCCAAGTAAGCTTTAGGGCCTCATTACAACTTTGGAGGAAGCCATGCCCTTAATAAGGGCATGACTGCCTCCGAAACCGTGTCCGGGTTCCCTGAATGGGGAATTACCGGGCCATTCCGAGTTTGGAGGGCCCGGTAATTCCTCCTTCAGGGAACCTAAGCCTGGACCTTCTTCATTCCCATTTGAGCCCCCATAGGGCTCAATGGGAAAGGGTGCGGAAGCTAACAACGGCCCATTACGACCGGCCCGTTGTTAGCTCCCTGGTCCCCTCGCGGGACCCACTCTGGACATCTGTAAAACCAGACATCCACATCCGGTCCCGCGAGGGAACCTCGTAATAGTGCGGAATGTATTTAATGGCGCCGGCACCATTACCGGCACTGTTAAACGCATTCCGCAATTGTTGTAATGAGGCCCATAGTGTCATTAAAACCTATAGGTAGGTTTTCATCTCTGAGTTTTGGGTTACAGATCTTCAGGTACTCTAGTGTGTGGTATCCAAGAGGTCACCTTTCAAAACTATCAATAATAGAATCTGCAATGTGTGTCCATTATGTTTGAAATGGTGAACCACTTGTGTTTGTTTTTGGGATGAGATGATGCATCTAGATAGACTCATCCTTCCACACAGCTCCTTGCAGGTCTCACCTACATACTTTCCTTGCAGGAATTTCTAGCATTGGATAAGGTTCACATCTTTGACAATCTGCAGTTGTAGGCTCCTTGTATCAGTATTGTTTAGTTCTGTGAGGCGAATGAACTGTGTTGTGGGTTTTTCTTAACCCATAATTTCACTCTGCACCATCTCAAGAAGAAATCTATTTGACTTTGAAAGCTAATGATTTTTCCATCTCTGCATAATATTTTCAGTGTGTCCAATTTAAGGTTTCAAAACCTATATGTTTGAGCCTCCTGCTATGAGGAAAGGCCTAGTTACAATGGATAACTTCAAAGTTGTACTGTTTCTACTTTTCCTAGCAGTGTAATGCATTGTATTTGCAATTGTAATTGTTTATTTGTACAGCGATTATACACAGGTGGAGTGCTTCAAAGCGCTTCAAGGTGGGAACGGAACAAGGGAATACAGTAATCTAAGGCCTTGAAGTTTCCGAATGATCTAACAGAAAAACTAGCATACTAGGCCTGACGCATTTCTCCTAGTGCAAGTGCATGAAGTGTTACAGTTGTGACCAAGCTGGGGAGGAGGGACAAGCAGGGGGCGGGGGTGGGCAGGACAGACAAACTAACTAGTCCTAGTACATTTAGGTCATTTAGGTAATTCATTCCTACAGATAGAGTTGTGAGGAAGTCGGGATCAGGGGGAGCAAACAAGTCCAGTCAAGCAGAGCCCTGGGTTAAGTGCAGAGAGGTTGCCCCGCTCCTGGAGAGTAAGCTGAAAGTGCAGTAATGCTACACATGGTATAACAGCCTGGAGGCGAGTGCAAAAGACTGGCGGGGGAGCCTTGGACCTGTAAGGCTCTGGAGAGGAACCAGGCAACCAGTCAGCAAAAACTGAACAGAGTTAGGGAGGAGAAGGAGAGAAAAAGAATGGAAGTCAAAAGGGGAGAGGGAGAGAGAAGGAGGAAGAGAAAAGGAAGGTCTTGAGGAGTTTCCAGAACTTAAGGTACTCCCGCTCAAGATGGAGAGAGGCATGGAGGCTGTTCCAGAGGGAGGCACCTGCAGAAGATAAAGATCTACCCCTAAATTGCTGTTTGTGAAAGCAGATCTACCACTAAATTGCTTTTTGTGAAAGCGGCTCACCCGCAAAGAGTTGGAAGAGGACGAGCGGAGAACTCTAGAGGGAGCGTATTTAGGAAGAGAACGTTGTAGATAGTGCCGGCCCTGGTCCCAGAATGCCTTGTGAATTATGCAGAGTGTCTTGAACGTGATCCTTGCAGCCAGAGGGAGCCAGTGGAGAGATTTCAGTGACAGAGAGATGCAGTCTCTGGGCTTGAGGCCAAGGAGAAGCCTTGTGGTTCTGTTATGGATGAGTTGTAGAGGACGAAGTGTGGAAGTAGGAAGATTGAGAAATGGGCTGTTGCAATAATCCAGCTTAGGGAGAAACAGGGCTCTGGGAGGGTGGTGAGCCTCTGGAGCGGTGTTGTGTTCTTTAGAGTTCTCTATCTGTCCTTCTTGACCCTATATTTACTGTTTGGTTGTAAGGTCCCTTGCATAGCGGATTGTGCAGACAGAAATAAATCGCTGGTTAGAGTTCTGTTGTGTAGATTCTTTATTGTTTCAATAATTTACCTTAACCCTATACTTAAGGCTTCCCCCTGTCCTTGATGATGTAATGAGACACTAAATGCTGAGAAAGGAAAATTCTGAAGATTCTAAACTAACTTTTATCGGACATCTTGGTGAAAATCACTAAAGAGTCTGATCTTCCCCTGTGGAAATAGGCTAGGAAACTTAAAAACCTGCCAACAAGAAACCTGAAAGACAACACCTGAGAGGGAAAGTTCCAGCTTACAGGTGGAGTGATAGAGTATTGAAGATAATAAATGTTGTTCGCTAATAGCACACTCAAAATACTGAAAAAACTGAACCATCTCCTGGAGCCCAGATGGCATGCAGACCCATCGTCATCCAGCAAAATGGCCTATGCCCCCCAGCTCAGGGTATATCATCTAGAAATACAGAAAGCCAAAGAATCCTACTATTGGAACAGAATCTACAAAGCCCAGCACCCGTTGAGGGAACTTTCAAGCTCATCTCTGAATTCAAAACCCCTGCCTGTACCAACAACACTCCCAGCCACACCCAATCCATCTATGATTCCCTCTCAGACCACTTCAACAACATATCCCAAGTGAGACACAAATCCATCCTAACCAAAAATATCATTGCATTCCCAGCTCGACCACGACATCAGAACTTCTCACCATTCTCCCACCTTTCTCTACCTTCTCACCACTCTCCCCACCAGAATTCCTCAAGCAACTATGCTTCAACCGGGTCTCAGGATTCCCTGGGGACCCATGCCCTCTCTCCCCCCTTTGCTAAAAGAAATTTTGACAGCCACCTGTGCCAGTGACCTTGCGAGATCCTTCATCAACTCATCAATCTCCCCAGGTACCTGTGCAACAAAATGTAAGATCTCCCAAAATGTAAGCACCTGCTCAAAAATGCAACCCTCGACCCTCTTGACCAACTACAGACCCATCTCAAACAACTGATATATAGCTAGATTTGCTGACCGAGCAGCATATTAACAACTATGCCTCTTCTCAGTAACAAACATGATCCTCGATTCCACCCAACCTGGCTTCAGACATTTACGAGGAATGGATTCATGCCAAGTCTCCATCTGGGATGATATTAAAAAACACTCAGACTCAGCGGTCTATGCCACCTAATCCTACACATCCTCTTGGCAGTGTTCGACACCATTGACCACTTTATCCTCATCAAAAGACTAGACACCCTTGGCATAAGAGATTCAGCTCTAAATTTGATTTCCTTCTTCCTCTCCAACAGATCTCAAAATGTATACCTGCCTCCATTCTCCTTGGATGCCTTCCCAGTCACCCACGCAGTGCCATAGGGTGCCTGTTTCTCCCCATTCGTCGTTAATGAGCCCACTACCCACACTCAGTCGACCCCATGGTCTATTGTGCTACAATTACGCAGACAACACATATATTATATTCAAAATTCCCAAAAACAGTCCCTGTCTAACTCCCTCAATCTCTTCCCACGACCAACCCCCTGGTCACTCTCACTATGGCCTACCTCCCACCATCTCCAACACAGATGCAATACGGACGCAAACTTGACCCTATCACATCACATCAACTCTGTGGTAAAACACTGTTGCCTACACATACTCATGCTCTGCCACCTTTTTCCTTACCTGTCCTTGCCACACAGAGTCTCTGCTATCATCCTGTCAAGTCAAGACTATGCTAATTCCCTATAACTATGGGCCCCAGCATCATAGTTTCGAAAACTACAACAAGTACAAAACACTGTGCAAGACTTCTCCTTGCCCTCCTCCCCAGAGAACACATCTCCCCCATATTCCCTGTACATCAGTGCCTTCAGATCAGGCAGTGATCTACCTTCAAGTTGATGTGCATCACCCATTGAGCTATATTCAACAAAGGACTGGAATATCTGGCACATAAACTCCCAGTTTACAGGCCTAACAGAAACCTCAGATCAGGATCAGCACTTCTTCTCATCTTTTAGTGCTTAATCAACCCAAATGGGGGTTTCTTCCTTCTCAGTCCAAGCCCCCACCATCAGAAACTCCCTCCCATTATCCATCTACTGCATAGAGGACCACATCACCTTCAGGAAGGAACTCAAAACCTGGCTCTTCCCCTCAGCACCCTCACTCACATAGTCTGTATCTCACAACCTACTTGAGCAGTAACCGACACCCACCCCCTCTCGTGGGGAAATCGGGCACACAAGCGGAGTCAGTTAGGTGGAACATAGCACTCCTACCCACGATACATGACACATGACTAAAACTAATCTGATTAATTTCCTCTTTACCGGACCCTTGTTTGTTGCGTCCCACAGAATGCAGCTGAGTCCCACAAAAAGTTTTGTCTAGCTCTTCACATAGCCCCACACCTATGAGGTACATGCCAAAGTATACATATACCAAGCTTGCATATGCTTTACTGCCACCAACATGGAAACAAATATGGAAGCCACAGGCCCACTGAAATGAATAGGGAAGGGCTTGCATGATTGCTGCAGCCAGAGGCAAGCAGAAATGAAAAGCCCAGCCAAGGACGAGTGGAGATGGACAGTTCCTGGTTACCAAGACGATAAGCATCCTGTGAGAAATTCAGACTAAAATCCTCATTATTACAGGCAAGAGAGCTCCATTTCCTGGTCTAAACACATGTGACCCAGCAGAGCAAGACAATGCCCATTCAATCAAGGTGGACGGAGAGAAGCTGTTCTCACCAAATCAGAGGTGGGAGGATACAAGTGTTGCTCACAAACTGCCAACGGAATGTACTCTCCCAGGCTTAAGTAATCAGTGATGGCAACGTTAGGGAACACACAGACCCTCCATGTTCATTCTCATTGCGTTGAAAAGGTACACTCTGGGAGTGGCTGGGAGGGCATATTCTGCCCAATCCAGAGTCACCTTTCATGTGGAGATATAATATGGTCCACAAGCCAATTTTCCCTGTGCAATATTCTAGATTGAAACATGTAAACGTGGTCCCAGGAGAAGCCACCAGATATGGCTACCCAGTAGGAGAAATAAACCATGTAGAAAGTATATATATTTTGCCTAGGTTCACCAATCTGAATGCCCAATAGGTTTCGGGAAGTAGCTTGGTGTTGTGATTGATATTTTTTTATTTGTATTGCGCTCATACACAAGTGTTTCAAGCATGACGAGGCAAGGGAGGGGAAGAAGGGAGAACAAAAACAACAGTCTTACTAGGCCCAGTGCCATTGACAACACACAAGTGCAGGGGAGAGGGAGAAGTGGAAAGTACTTGACAAACAAATAAAAACAAGAACAAGTGGTAGTGGAGCCAGCAAGTGGCAAGTGCAAGGTTTAAGGCACAGACAGGGGGTGCCTGATAAGTGCAGAAAAAGGGGGGACTGTATGGTTACAGATACATACCCAAGTACAGCAGTTGCCAGGAGGCATTGCAGGTGCATGGCAAGGTGGGCAAGTAGCTGGGCCCAAGATCAGAGGGTAACCAGGTGCACGATGCCAAAGCAGAACAGATTGCAGGGGAGATGAGGGGAAAAGGCAGAAGCAAAGAGTACAGTCTTGAGGTGGTTCCGGAAACGGAGATGGTTCTCCTCAAGTTTCAGAGTGGCAGGGAGGCTGTTCCAGAGGGAGGTCCAAGCCAAAGACAGAAATTTGCCCCCAGCTTGTTTTTTCGAGATACGACTGATCCTGAGGGAGTTGGAGGTGGAGGAGCAAAGAGCTTGAGAAAGAAGGTATTTACGGAGGGAGAATTGAAGGTATTTTGGACCCAGGACCCTGAAAGCCTTGTGGACAATGCAAAGGGTCACACCTGGATAGAACCTGGTGGCACACACTCAAGAGAGGACAACCCTGGCAAATTTCTGTTTTTCTAGTGTGATCCCCGTCTTGTGTTGCATAATAAAGACAGTGGGCCTCATTGAGGTAGCCCTTAATAAGGGCATGGCTACCCCAAACTCGGGTCCAGGTCCGGGTTCCCTGAAGGGGGAAATACCGGGCCATTCGGATCTAGGCGGGCCTGGTATTTCCCCATTCAAGGAACCCGACCCGGTGCATCCCCATTCCCATTTGAGCCCCCATAGGGCTCAATGGGAATGGGGAGCATGCTAACAACAGGCCCATTAATGACGGGCCCGTTGTTAGCATGCTGGGCCACTCGGGACCCGCTAAAGACGTCTGGTAAAACCAGGCATCATCAGTGGGTCCCGCGAGCGGACCTCGTAATGAGGCGGTATGGTGTTAACGGCGCCGGCAGCTCTACCAGCGCCATTAACCCCATATAGCCAGGGTCGTAATGAGTCTTGTGTTTTTGCAGCAGAGAGCTTTTGATGGGCTCAAGTGTCTGCTGGTAATTGGGGTGATTATTATACATGCCCTGCCACTCCCCAACAAGTGGCAGCAGGGGATGGTTTCTAAGGCCATTCGGCAGTAAGCTGCCTCATCCCACCACATTCCTGAGGGGTTGTGCGGTGATCCATGGAAACTGACGCCTAAAACCACACGTGGCTATAAAGAGAAGAGGCTGACAGGAGCCGGCCTTGGAGGAAATTCCTACCTGCTTCCCATGGGACGCCTAGCAGACCGGACAGCAGAAATGCAAGTTGTAGGAGAGTTGGTGTCTGAGGGGCCCCAATGTTCCACAGAGTGTAAGTATAGATTCTGCTATATGGCAAAGGTGGGAGGGAAGGACATTTTCTGCTTGATGTGTGTGTTGCAGTTTTGTTCTGTGTAAGGATTACCCATGCTGTCGGCAGTCAGTTTGTGCTGTCAGCTACCACGGTCAGCATAACTTACAGATGAAAATAAAATTGAAAACAAATATAATGATTTCCCTGTGAGTTAGGCAATTTTGGATGACTATTTAATGGTTTACCTCTGTATAGGTTTTATCGGGAGAAACTAGCTTATATCACGGGAGGTGGTTTCCTGATTTATCTCTCTGAGAAGTATTCCTATAAGGCAATTCTATAGAAGAGGGACCATGGAACCTAATGGTTTACCTTGTTAGTGAGGCAGGAGATGGCCGTGTATATGTTATGTCGTGTTTGCCATTGTGTCTGGGGCAGTTCATAAGCGGACATGTCTGGTGAAGGATCAGATATCGAGAATTCTTCTTCTACGGTATTGGTGATGTCACCAGCAAGCTTGTTTAATAGGACTTGAAGTGCACTGCAAGTGGTGGATTTTAGTGGTTAGACTGACAATGCAGTTCGAGAACTACTGTTGTGCCGTATGGGTGGAGCTTGAGAAGCGTACGAGTGGAGTTGTGATTTGAGCCTTCAGTGGGGCAGTGTGCGGAGCATGCCCACTGTGATGGTGGTGAGCCAAAGAGGCTAGGAAAAATATTTGATTGCACTGTTATGATTTGGATACATGGGGCGTCATTATTAGTTTGGCGGTAGCCTTGCCGGTAAAACCGGCAGGCTGCGCCAAACCTCTGAAAATTTCTGGCACCCGCAAATGGGCAATTACCAGGGCATTCCGGCCCCGCCGGACCTGGTATTTGCCCATTTTTTTGGCACCGGAAAAAAGTTGCTTCCATTCCCCTTTGGCCTCATAGGGCTGCATCAGACATGCTCTGCTCGCGGGTACCTTTCTGCCCACCAGGTTTGACCTGTTTGGTGAGAAATAAAAGAGGTACTAGCCATCAAAGAAGCAACATCCTCATACAATTTGTTTCCAAATACATCAGAGGTTGTTTGGGCGTCTGTCAATGCCCTAGTGGGAGGAGTCAGGGGGAGTCGCATGCACCATCCAGTTACCACCTCATGGGCAGTAAAGTGGTGGTTGGATCCATGCTGATTGCGCAGTGCGAACAATGCTAGTGGCAAACAATGGAGACATCCCTTTTTTAAGGTGGCTTTTATTTTGACAATCTTTTCTTTGAGCAGGCCATTGAGATGCTTACATACTCTGTTCACTTACAGTTGATAGGCACAGGAGAATTTGTTCTGTATCTCCGATAGAGTTGTGATGTGCTCAAAACTCTCATTTATGAAATGTGGTCCATTGTCAGACCGCAGGACCTCACATACCCCCCATTGTGGGAATACCTCTCTAACAAGCAACTTTGTGGCTCTGAGAGCACCAAGGTGTGAGCAGGGACTGGCTTCAATCCATTGGGAAAATGGGCACAGAACCACTATCATGTAGTGCTAGCCGTGGCACACCTGGATCATGTCCACATAGTCTATGTGGAGGTGTTGGAAGGGTCTGATTGGGCAGGGTATGGCTCCTCTCACTACACGTAAAGTATTCCCTGCTGTGAATGTCTCACAGGTTACACAGTTTTTCCTAAATGCGGATATATGCTCTGCCATATTCGGACAGCACCACTCTTTCCCAATGTGTGAGAAAAGTATGTCCTTACCCTGATGAGTAGGATAGTGTCACTGTGAGAGCGCATTCTGCAACAGTGCTGTTGGAATCACTAGCTTGCTTGTGCTTTCATGTTGCCCAAACTGTCCATGGGGGATATTGAACATCCAATTGATTTCAGAGAAATATGCTGCTCGCTTTGCTTCTGCTTCTTCTGCTTCGTGGCCCTGGGAGACTAGGTCCTCCCCACTCCTGTGGGCATGACACTTCATGACCGCTATTGCTGCTGGGAGTTGAAGTGCATCTATGAGCCTGCCCAATAGGGGCACATGCTTCACCGGTGTGCCGTCAGCACATCAGAAGCCCCTCCTCTGCCATTGTGACAGCCCAGAATGTACTGTAAACATCATGTAGGCAAAATCTGAATACACTGTAACTTCCTGGTCTCTGTGTGATTCTAATGCCATTATGAGAGCCACTAATTCTGCTGCTTGTGCCATTCTCCGCGGCACTTCCCTGTAATATATTCTCACCCAGTAGGTAATGCTTATGTCAAACATCACCTCATGATTTAATTGATCGTCTTGAAATAGTTACTCATCTTTCACGTCAGTCAACCTATATCCCTCCCCCACTGCAATCACCATTCTCCATGATCGTCCTGTCTCGTCAGTCCCATGCAATACTATTCTCTCACTATAACCACCTCAAGTTCTATTGGGAACACCTTTTCTTCTGTTTCATCTAAGGGAATCTCTAACCTAAATAAGAGCTTGTTGAATATGCCTAACATCCTACCCTGTTTGTCTGAGAGACACGCTTTCAATACTTCCACTCCGTTTGAAACAGCTCAGGGTCTGCTGGCACCCCCCTCTGTACCGTTTTCTGACAATATGCTTGGATGACCTCCCTCATGTTCAAGGTATACATTCCTGGTGTTGAGCACACTATCCCTTTGTCTGTGAATGAAATGGTCATGTTAAGTCTAATCATCATGTCTCTACCCATTGATATCTGGAATATAAAAGTGGCATGGTCAGGTTGTGTTCTCCTATGGAAAGTGAAAGTTTTTTGTTAAAGTCGCCCCCATATTCACGAGAAAGGGAAAAGTCTTGTCACCTATTGTGTGACAGATAGGATTGAACACATCAGGTCTGTCTGTGGTCTGTCCTATTGTGGGTATAATGACATTTCCATCCATGTGAATGGATTGCCCCCTACAAAATTCGCTCCCCCTAGATTTCGCATGGAAGTCTGCATCGTGGTGTCTGCATGTGTCGTGGTTATGACATTTTGATGTGCTGGTGCCTGTTGTGCTGGTTGTGATGGCTGCATATGTCCCTGTATCTGCGATGCATGTGTCATGGGCTGATTTGGTTGCATATTCATGTCCTGTGTGTGTGTCTGTTGCAGAGCGTATGTCTGTGCTTGCAAATGATCCTGGGCATAATAGTCAGCCTGCTCTGTATGATATGGGGGTTGATGCTGTACTCCCCCATTCTTGAGCATCCCATCACTGTTTCTACACACTCGAGATATGTGGCCCATTTGTCCAGACACTCAACATTATATGCAACCGCCGTTGGTCTTTGCTATCCCCCATGAAACCCCTCTGTCCCCTGTTGCATTTGATGCCCAAACCCTCTCCCCTTAGTGCACTATGGTTAGCTACATTTCTGACCACAGCTTAGCCTCCACCCCCACTAGTTTGCGTAACCTACTTTTGCACCTGTTTGGGCACCCTCTGACATAATATGTGGTAAAATAAACTGACTGTTTTGTCCCATAGCTCTACCAGCTCGAGACACCATTGCTCTTGAATTTGTTTAATATTTTTAGGTGGGTCTTCCTCCTCACACATTTTGTGTAACATAATTGCACTTATATCCAATGTGTCTGGCTATTGCACCCTTAGAGCTTGCCATAAAACCACTAATCAGTTATTAAACAGCACGCCATTGATACCCTGTCCTTTTCCATACATTGGCCCTCATTAGGACCCAGGCGGTAAGTTACCGCCTGGGTCGTACCCTTACCACCATGGCGTAAACTACGTTTACGCCATGGTGGTTGGCGGATTTACCACCCCATTCCAAGGTGAGTGGGGCGGTAAATCCCCATTTCCCATTTTACCCTTCCCCATTCCCATTTTCGCACCATAGGGCATAATGGGAATGGGGAAAGGCGATAATTACGGCACCGTAAATTACGGTGCCGTAATTATCGCCAAGGTCCCTTTGTGGCATGGATTTTAACGGCTGCAAAAAAGCAGCCGTTAAAAGCCATCCCGCAAAGGGAACCTTGTAATCAGGCGTTAAGGGTCGGCGCCGTTTACGGCGCCGTAAACCCCTTAACGCCTGAGTCAGAATGAGGGCCATTGTCTGCTACCTCCCCAAAAATCGCTGAAAGTAAACTTGTCATGTCACCCACTGCTAATGTCTTCTCGGCTGTCAGTCTTTTGAGCTCATCAGTCAACGATGGTAGCTTGCATCTTAAATTGTCCTTGTCCATTTGCTGCCACAGAATAAACTGAGGTCGCCCACCACCATTCTCCAATAACGGGAACTGTGTGAGTATCATCCCTCTGCCTGGTCTCCCAATGTCTTTAGTGGTGGTGAACACCCATGCCATCTCTGTCCATTTCTGTCCTGGCAGGGCCATGAACCTCTGTGCATCCAGAGTGATATTGTGTATGCTGCATGATCTGCCCTCAAGACGCGGTAGTCGCCCTTTGATGTCCTCCTCTCCTTTTCCCATGTCTTCCTCACCTCCCCATACTGTGTCTATAGCAGGTCTTGCTTCCCTCTTCATTGTCCTCACTCCCCTTTGATTCCTCATCAGACCCCACGGTCCCGATACTACTGTCACTATCCCCTTCTCCCTCATCCACAAAGCTAAGTCTCCTTAACATTGATGGCTTCATTACGACTAGTGTGGAATGGGTTTAACGGCGCTGGTAATGGTGCAGGCGCCATTAAACCCAATCTGCACTATTACGAGGTCCCCTCGCGGGACCCGCTGTGGATGTCTGGTTTTTCCGGACGTCCATAGCGGGTCCAGCAGGGGGGACCATGTAGCTAACAATGGGCCCGTAATTGACAGGCCCATTGTTATCTCCCTCCCCATTCCAATGGGAATGAGGAAGGACCGGGCCCGGGTTCCCTGAAGGAGGAAATACCGGGCCTTCCAAAGTCGGAATGGCCCGGTAATTCCTCATTCAGGGAACCCGGACACGATTTTGGAGGCAGCCATGGTGCTAATGGCACCATGGCTACGTCCAAAGTCGTAATGAGGCTCTGAGTCTTCCTGCTGCTTACCCTTTGCTCGATCTGTTACCCCACATTCCCCTCTTACTGGTGTCAAGGGTTTTGACCCATGTTGAATCAATAGACTGGGTAGATGTGGGGATGAGCTGTCGCCGCCCATTATTCTATCCCAGAACAAACTAAATCAATAGACTGGGTGGATGTGGGGATGAGCTATCACCGCCCACATTCAAGCCAGAATCCAGGAGAACTGCGCAGTTGGCACAAGACCACTCCAAAGATACAACCTTCTTGTGGGGGGTTCCACATCACCACTCTACTGTAAGGATGCCATCAAAACAATGTTAAGCAAGGGTCCTATACTATCAAGCAAAAGACCACTCTATTGAAATGCAGTAATTCAAGACAACTCAAAAATGGATGCAGTAACGACTAAACTCTGACAGGGAAACTGTATTTAGGAGTTGCAAGAGGGTCAGGGACTTCAAAGCTTGTTGGTTAATTGAAAATCTAGCCACCTGCTGTTCCCAGAGGCAAAGAGGCTGGGAAACCTTAACACCTCAGAGATTCCACACCAGGAGGCAGGATATCACATGACCCTGTTGATTGATTGAGGAGAGACTTCCAGGCAGCCTGCTGGAGCCCACACAAAAGGCTCTTTCTGTTGAATGGGGTATGTTAATTTTGAGTGTTTCCTGTCAACAGCCCTCTGCCAGCAAGGAGAGACATGTGATCACTGACCCAACCAGACTCCTGGAAGCGGACCCAAACACTTTGGGGAGTTGAATTGCAACAAATATATATTTTATAGAAACAGTGATAATTTATTGTAACCAAATGACAGGAATGTACAACTTTGAGAGTCTTAGTTTGAAAAATGCCCTCACAATTTGAGTCCAAACTCCAATTTGTACCATGTTCTGGGGCCAAACCCCGCTAATTATGAATATTGTAGACAATGTGTTTAAGCTAGAGACATGGAAAGTTACTGGGATATATGTGGTAGGGAAATGTACCTTTGTATAATTTTTGATGAAAAACCAATGTTGCAAAACCCACTAAAATCGAAAATAAGTTGCCATTTTTGAATGCAAGCTCCTAGAAACGCCAGAGTCGGGACAGGGACTATCTTTAGTAATATATGATTTGTGTGTGTGATGTCAAACAACTGTGTACCTGGGAAATATGTATTTGGATCAGGAATAGATTTGTGTGCACATTGACCAGGGGAGTGTCATTTCTGCAGGTCATAAAAATGACATCACTCTGACACACTATCCCTTCCCAAATCAGGGACCAAAGAATCTATTGACCTATCAAATCAAGAGAGGGGCAGGCTTAGGGATGCTAGCCTCTCCACCCACTTTTTAAAACACATAAAAAGAGACTGCTGGGACAGGTAGAGAGGTCAATTCCATTTTCTGCGGGACGCTCTGCCGGGAGACTCCAGACTTCACATCCATCAATCTCCAAAGACGAGAACTTTACTTCAGAACTTAAAGCAAGGGCCTAAACCCACAAACTGAGAACTCTTCTCAGCAGGCCTCAGTATCCTTAAAGTCATTTGCAAACTATTCCACAGCCGAGCGAGCTGTCTGAATTATTTTGCCAAGAACAATTGCCAGAGACCAGACCAGAGATCCAGAGAACCACAGGCCGCTGTATCCAGAGAGCTGACACAGATCGCTGTGAAGTGCCGAGACCAGAACCGGAGTCCAGTCCAAAACCTGACCAGATCCGTGGCGAGGCCCATTCCTGCCCAAAATATATTGTGAGTACCGCCAGAACTGTGCAGAACCCAATCTCTTAGTTAAAATAATCTAATCCAAACTATTTTAACCTAAGTAGAACTGCCTCCTAGAAATCATGTCATCTGTCATTTTTAAAGCTGCACAACTGTCACCTGTCAATTCTGCAGCTGCAAGCTGTCACCTGTCATTTTGAGTTTTACTTTAAATCCGAAAATCTACCTTTATTAAATCATCCGTATCTCTGGAACCATTTGTGCTAGGAACGAGATTTAACTTTCATCTGAAAGCTGAGAATCTAGAACCGACTTCCTACTCCCTATACTTTTTCCGTAATCGCGAGACACGCACTCGCGAAATTTACCGCGATTTGCGATTTGGCCCGATTTCTTCATCTGTAGAAATCAGCAGCTTTTTGCTTCTCTTTGCTAAAATTTGTTTGCAGTCTGCTAATCATTCATAGAGTATTGTTAAAGTGAGCCTGAACTAATATAAAGTAGCCATCACCTACCCTGAACCTCTAGAGGGAATTAAAAGCAATTTTAGCACCTTTTCACTTCCTTGCAAACCACATTAAAGTAATTTGCCTGTGTTTAAAACTCATCTCTGTTTTCTCTAAGCTTGCTGGGGGAACTGGAACTGTGTATTGCATTATAAAGTGTGATTTGTTGGGATTCTTGAAGACTGTGTGCTCTCCTTCCATTTCTTGTATTGCATAGGGGGGGAGTGAATTGTCAAAAGAAAAAGTGATCATATTACCTTTTGCTAAAATCATAACAAGTTATTTCTGTACTGCATTTTTTTCCACCTTGCGTTTCCTTGAACCATATAAAGCATTCTTTCCCACCTTATTCTTCTGTTCCTATTCATAAGTTACCTCTTGCTGACTACTGCTCATATTCACAAGTGTAATATCCATTATCAAATTATTTTTAGAAGTGTGATATATATATATATTGTTTACATTTTCAAATAAACCTTTTAATTTGCAAAACAAACCTACTTCTTGGCTCAGTGGGGTCAGGGGGATTCTAAGAGGGGGGTCTTATACAAGGGTTGACATCCAGAGTACTGAACTGGATATAAAAATACATCAATAAGGGTTTTCCTCAGCATCCCAGACTAGGCATTGACTTAGCTGTAGTGTTGATTGAATATCGCTTACAGGGCCCAGCAGCACTCCTACATGCCTGTAGGGCAGCCATGATGTTTCTCCTACTCCTATAGAGCTCCCATATCCTTTTTCAGATCCCTTCCCCATCCTCATCATCTAAATGTGGCAAGTCTGTCTTGATCTCCACTGCCTTCAAAGAGTGCCTCTCTCTGCTCTCGTCTCTAGCCCGCTCGCATCTCCACTCCTCTTTGTCTCCATGTTGGTGTTCTTTAATGAGCCACTTGACTTCTAACCTCCTTTTCTCTTTCCTTATCTGCAATTGCATTTCCTGTTCTTCTTCTGCTTTCCTCCTTGCTACATCCTCTAGTTCTATCTGTTTTCTTTTTTCCTTTTCATCACATTCTCGTGCTTCTGCTCGCTCCCTTACTTTTCTCAAACTATCACTTTCCTCCTTCTCTCCCTTTCCCTTCTATGTACTTCCTCCATTATCTCAGCCCATTCTTTAACTTCCTCCTCTGCGTATTTACTGCTTGGTAGTTCTTTCCCCATGTGCCCTGTCTCACTTGCTGCTTTCCCATCCAGTTTGAACAATATCTGTTTACCTACCCATTCATTCGGGACTATCAATTCTTGGCCCTCACTAAACGCTGTCTTGCCCAAGTCATTCTCCTGTAGCTTCGATTGCAGCTCTCTGCGCTCCTTACATTTACTGATGACATCTCGCGTTACTTTACTTGCTTGCTTTGTGCTAGCAAGTGCATTTTAGGCACTATATGCTGAGGGTCCGAAAATGCAATTTGTATTTCCTGCTGCTGCTTTTAACTTCTTTACAGGGTAAAATCCCTTACTTCTGTTGCTGCATCTACATTTGCTGTTTGAGGAGGGGAGAGCCGAGGGCCGTTTGTCTTCCACATCCCGTTGACTTAGCATCCAATGCCTCAGGGTCAAGTCCCCTTCCTCATCCTGAAACATCTTCCATAATTCTAAATAGGCCAGTTGCTTCCTTAATTTGTTCTCTTTATAGGCTGCATGTAAATAAGTGGTCAATTGTTGCAACACACATATGGAAAAGCTCCCATCTTTGAGTCCATTCCGAACTATACTTGCATATTTTGTCTTGATACCGCATGAGGGAATTGCATACGTGTTGAAGAGGTGTATCCCTCATTTCGTCACCTTATGTAACACTTGCCAATACTTACTTGACCTGAAATTGGGATTTCGACACATCCACTTTTACCCTGAAATTTTGCAATTTCCAATCTCAATACTGTCTCTCAAATACCATGGGCCTCATTATAATTTTGCTGGTTCGGGAATTATGGTACCCGTAAGCTTGCTGGTACTGTAGTTCCTGGACCGGCAAACTATGAGTTGTGCTCGCGGGTGCCTTTATGCCCACCAGGTCAAACCCTACACATTGGGAAAGAGTGGTGCTGTCCGAATATGGCAGAGCATATATCCGCATTTAGGAAAAACTGTGTAACCTGTGAGACATTCACAGTGGGGAATACTTTACGTGTAGTGAGAGTAGCCATACCCTGCCCAATCAGGCCCTTCCAACACCTCCACATAGACTATGTGGACATGATCCAGGTGTGCCAGGGCTAGCACTACATGATAGTGGTTCTGTGCCCATTTTCCCAATGGATTGAAGCCAGTCCCTGCTCACACCTTGGCGCTCTCAGAGCCACAAAGTTGCTTGTTAGAGAGGTATTCCCACAATGGGGGGTATGTGAGGTCCTGCGGTCTGACAATGGACCACATTTCATAAATGAGAGTTTTGAGCACATCACAACTCTATCGGAGAAACAGAACAAATTCTCCTGTGCCTATCAACTGTAAGTGAACAGAGTATGTAAGCATCTCAATGGCCTGCTCAAAGAAAAGATTGTCAAAATAAAAGCCACCTTAAAAAAGGGATGTCTCCATTGTTTGCCACTAGCATTGTTCGCACTGCGAAATCAGCATGGATCCAACCACCACTTTACTGCCCATGAGGTGGTAACTGGGTGGTGCATGCGACTCCCCCTAACTCCTCCCACTCTTTCCCAACTGCAAGTAAGGTGGGAGAGGTTGAAGAACTCAGAGGAAGACAACATCCCAGAAACGAATGAAGGACTCCTAAAGCTGCCATTTCTTTATCTTTGAGACACTGCTCTGCTGATAAACTTAATAAGGCCCTCGTATAAACCCAGATTTCAAAGTCTGTATATTGTAGAGAAAGCCACAGATTGTGCATACAACTGTGCGGTAAGAAGGTTTGGAACTACATTGGCAACATTACGCCCTGCCGAGGTGAGACCTCCTCCTGCCCTAAAGAAGACGATTAGATGCAAACCATGGCTAACCCAGTTCAGAACCACAGAGTTAGGGAAAGACAATACGCACACCAAGATTTGGCACATTATATTTTCCTTATAATAGGAATTCATTGATAAAGTACAGACTGTCTGAGATATATGGTCCCCAAAAGAAGTGTGTCCTTTCAAGAGCACTTCATCAGATTCGTAATACAGTAAAAAACAGGATGGATGATTCCTTCACAATTGTTTTTCCATGCTTTTCTGATTTACATAGCTCAGACATACCCAAAGTTGACGTACGGGAACCCATCCATCATTGATTTACTCTGTGATTCGAGAATCTGTATAGTGCAGGAGTGATTGTTCTATGCAGCACTTACCCAATACTATAGACGTAGAGCTTAACTTTATACAATAACATCATAAATACTCATTTTTAGAGGCTTTTCAGATAAGTTTTACAGACACTTGGAACAATGCAAGAAAACACTCAGTCATAATAAAATGGGAAATATCATTTGAAATTCTTTGATAATGTTTTGTGCCTTCTGCTGTCTCTAAATTTTTACCCTCCTTGTTCTACGAAGACTGTTATTTTCACATGCACAACCTTTAACCCATACAAACTTAACCCCTATTCATGCTATCACGGAAGCCATATCTGGGCAGGCAATAATCACTGCTAAGAAAGTAAAGAGACATAGGCATAGTGCAGACATAGACTTCAGCCAGGTAAATTCCTATCTAACTGATTCGGCCCGTATTTCAAACAATATATGGTATAATCACATGGCCAAGGTTGGGAAACAAACCACTGGAGAGAGCTGTTATGTCTGTTCTCTCATCCCCTATGCCATGAGTGCATCCAGGACATTATTTGCAACTGAAATTCCAAAGGCCAGAGCATAATGCTTCATGCACGTATCACTCTGGACCACAAGAGGATGATTCCAAGGGAGACGAATCCAAAAAGACCTTTCCATATGAAGTTGATTACATCAAGACTTAAGAAATAATGAAAGATTACTGGAGTACAGGCAAGACAATAGAATATGTCATGGACGTTTTGCAAAAGGGAGAAACAAGGGTAGTTAGGCAAACAGAGTTACAGTGCCCCAAGATAGGACCAAGGGAGATAGGAGGAATGCCAAGATGCAGGGAATGACCGCAGATGCTAGTGTATGGACAAGGTTGCACAGCAGGTGGGTGGAAGGAAGGAATGGTTGAGATCAATTAACATGTGCTCCTAACAGTTCCAGTGGAAGTAGAGCAAAGGGAAAATGACAATTGCCTCAAGAAATGGGAAGCACGTGCGAAACTGCTGACATGGGTGGAAAACAAAGCAAGGCCCATGCCCATCATAGCACTTGAAGGTGCTTCTTTATGTTTCCAGAAAGATGGTCCTGTGAAGGTTGGAGAGAATAAGAGGTGTAAGCAGATATAAGAATTACCAGGCATGAAGGTCAGAAAGGCAGTGCTCATCGACCACTACTGTGCCTGTGGGGCAAATGCATACCTTCAAATGCCACTCAACTGGAGAGGAATATGTTCACTCGTACAGTTGAACACCCCAGTATTGATAGTGCCCCGGAAGGACATACAAGCAGAAAGATTTCCCAAAATGGATACTTGGCAAAGAAAGAACAGATATGTAAGGGCTGACCTGAGTGAAAAGAGGGAACAATGCATCATGAAAAATGGAAGAGGCAATGGATGCAATACCACCAGAGCACAGGCTGTTCGGCAGAACAGAAACACTCTTTGCATCTATCAATCCAGCAGTTCAGACTAGCACAAACACCAAATGGCTCCAAATAACGCGCTCGTAGCTGATGCAGAAGATAAATTCAACCTTCAAAGGTTTCAACTCTATCAAAGAAGAGCTGCGAGCAGTAAGGTTAATGGCTCTCAAGAACAGATATGTTCTAGACCATCTCACGGCCATAGAAAGAGGCGTTTTTTGCGCCAAGATCAGGTCCTCTCACTGTACATTCATTCCTGCCCATGATGAAGACAATAGGACCCCGACAGAGTACATTGCCTGTTTATCAGAGCTGCATGCTAAAATGGAGGTAGAAGAGAATGCTGTAGGAAAGGATGAAGGCTGGTTGTCATATATATTTTCATGGATACCAACATGGCCAATAGACTGAATGTACTGGTGGCAGCCCTGATACTAGTGTTGTTCACCTTTTGTGTCATCAGAATAGCGATCACTCCATAATAAAAGACAACTGAAAAGCTATAGGGTTGTAAGTATTGTAAGATGAAGAGACAAAGACACGGACGCACTGAACTCACAATGGATGCAGTTCCCCCTGTTCCCAGTAGGAACGGGGTTCGAGTACCCATTCAACACCCGTGACTATTGGGTGAAATGTGTTTTGTGCAACCCAGATGGTGACTGCAGTTATCTGCAATGGAGTTTGGACAACCATGCAAAGCACCATGGACACCTCAAAGTGATCACAAAGATTTGGCTCCCGAAACTACACGTGAACAGAGAGAGTCATGTAGGTAATGTGGTCAACTCATTTACCAGAGTGGGGGGTTGAAGACAGAGGTGGTAGCATGGCCCTTGTGATCCTCACACAACTCCCAGCTCAAAGACTGAGACACGAGAGAAGTACCTCACTCTTAGGCCCTAACCGCCATTGTCGACATATCGCAGGTGTGAGAAACGTTACTCTCTCAGACAGCCATTCAGGCCATACCCAGTCGATGATCTGGAGGAGATGGAGGTCTCAACAATCGAACAAGCCGACTGAATGCAAATCTAGAAATGGTTGACATCCTCACTGACATCACGATGTAGCCACACTTAGGCATGAAGTACATAGCCATCCATTCACAAAGTAAGACAAACATGCACTAGTTTATTGCATATAGACACAAAACACATGCTTATGACTCATGCATGTAGACGACAGACACACATACATATATCTATACATACTTACATTCTTTGCCAAAGCTGAATCGCAAGACGCCAAAGTATACACGTACCAAGCTTGAATATGCTTTAGTGCCATGAACATGGAAAAGACATAGGGTTGAATATATGGAAGCCACAGGCCCACTGAAATGAATATGGAAGGGCTTACAGGATTACTGCAGCCAGGAGAAAGCAGAAACAATGCACCCAGCCAAGGATGAGTGGTGACGGAAAGTTGCTGGTTATAAAGACGATAAGCCATCTGCGAGAAATTCAGATTAAAATCCTCATAATTAAATGCAAGAGAGGTCAACTTCCGTGGTCTCAACACACATGACCCAGCAGAGCAAGACCATGCCCATGCAATCAAGGAGGATGGAGAGAAGCTGTTCCCACCAAATAAGAGGTGGAAGGATACACGTGTTGCTCACAAACAGCCAACTGAATGCACTCTCCCAGGCTTAGGTGATCAGGGATGGCCACCTTTGGGAACACACAGCCTCTCCATATTCATTCTCATTGCCTTGAGAAGGTACACTCAGCTGGGTAGCTGTTCACGGTACCATAGCTGGAAGGACACATTAATCCCAATCTAGAGTCACATTTCGCTTGGAGATATAATATGTTGCACGAGCCACTGTACTCTGTGTGACCGTGCAACATTGTAGATTGAAACATGTAGCGGTAGTGCCAGGAGCAGCCACCATATATGGCTACCCAGTAGGACAACTAACCCATATAGAAAGTATATATATTTTGCCTAAGCTGACCAAGCTGATGGGGGTGTAGCTTAGTTTTGTGACATCACACCTGGATAAAACAGGGTGAAACACACTCAAGAGACGAGAACCCGGGAGAATTTCTGTTTTTCTAATGTGATCCCGGTCTTGTGTTGCATAATAAAGACAGTAAACGTTGCCCCATTGCTGAGTCTTCCGTTCTTGTGGTGGGAAGTTTTTGATGTGCCCAAGTGTCTCTCTGCTGGTTATTGGAGTGACTGCTATAGAGCCCCTCTCCCTCCCCAACAGTACTTCACACTTCTTGGAGCAGAGGTGAGTTGCTGTAGTAATTCACTGGAATAGCGTCTCCCACGTTCCTTATCATCACTGACTCTCTGTATCCAAGCAAAGGCAGTGTCTTGCTTACATGCCTGCTTTTGGTGGTACTGAGTGAACCCTGCAGTGAAATGAGATATACAACTCAAGTGTAAGATTCCATGCAGAAGAGAAGTCCATCCAGTGAGCACAAATATTGTAAATCGTCAGATGAAGGAGCAAGGAGGAAGCATGACCTCTGAATCATATTGAGGCTTCAACTCATAAAAATAATAAAATACTTTGCTCTGTGCAAGGACTGTTTGGAGCTGACTTTGGTGTTTTCTTTACACAGCGGCTTTGAATTTTGCCTTCACTTGCTGCGGGTGACGCGGCAAAGCCTGCTGGGTGACTTTTCAGCTTTGTATTATCTCACCTGCAGCTGCTTCACCGATTCTGCACTGCCTCCACCTGCACATAATTAGCAATGTTATACGTGCAGCGCATGCGTGGGCAAGTGCGGGGCTAAGTGCAGCCGGCACTTGGAGGCGAACTCGTTCTGTGGAAGGACTGTTTGGAGCTAACTTTAGTGCTTTCTTTACACGCCTCTTTGAATTTTGCCTTCGCTTGCTGCGGGTGACCCAGAGCAACATGTTGGGTGACTTTTCAGCTTTCTTTTATTGCACCTGCAGCCTGCCGCACCGAATCTGCACTGCCCCCACCTGTGCACAATTAGCCATCTCATGCGCGGAGAGCGTGCGCCAGCAATTGTGGGGATAAGTGCAGTCAGCTGGCTGCTGCTCTGTTGTGGCCACACAGATAGAAGTAAGTCCTGTGAACATATTTAATTTCGTATTTAATATAGACTGCCAATTGTTTATGTACTTGGACTTACCCATGACGCGTGCCACAACAATGCTTAGTACGGCCTCATGTAGGAAACACAAGGATATCCCTTTTCAGGCAGGAGCTGTGGGCAATGGAATAATATCATAACAAAGGGTGTCCTACCCTGGGGTTTTCCGCATGCATCAGTATTGCATGGTTATGAGTCTAGTCTTTATGGGGTATATAAATTCCATATTCCTTCCTACAACGACTCCTAGTCTTTTCTCATGTAAACAAGTACAAAACAATTTGTAATCCCTCTTTTTGGCTTTTTATAATTGGCCTTATTTTTTTTTTCCCAATAGATCTGTTAAGCATCTTTATATAGGATGCTCAAAACGTTTTCTGATTCATAGTACAGTTGATAAATCAATCTTTGCACATCAACTTATTGTAACAAGGCATTGGACAAAACATGTGTGCAAAATATATCAAAATTAAATCCTAGTTCCATAGCAAATATTAATATAATTAATTATTGTTTATCTTGTCAAGGGTATTTCCTGACCAATCCTTGAGCACAGACCAGTAATGACACAAGGGGAAGGTCATATTCAGCAACACATTGTGATTCCGGCAAAATGGCACTGCACCGTACTTCCTGGCTCAAGGAGCAGAAAACGGCACTAGGGAGTGCTGTTGAACCAGCAGTGACTGCCAGAACAGTGGGAAAGATTGCCTCTTTTTTTGGTGACTGGCATCGAGGAGCCCATCCCATGGTTCATGTTGTCTCTTTAAATGGTTCATCTACTCACATTAGAGAGACTATAGCTCAACCTCAAAGTTTACAGAACTTTGAGAACAATAGCATTGATTTACTCATTTGAAGAACAACAACTATTTGCTGCATTGTTATAGCCTTCAGAAATAGAGAAGTTGGGGGCTGCCTACTTGTCTACTTTGTCTACTTTGCCCTGTAAACGAATTTCACAGTCAGGGGATCGGCACCTGGTAGTCTCCCGATGACATTAGACTCAACAATGTGCTCGGATTTGGTGACCAGATCGTTTCAAGAGACCAATGATTCCTTGGCAGCGTTATATTCTCTTGATCAAATTTTGATGGTGCTATGCATGGATATTTTGAAGGAACAGAAAAACTGTCAATCCATATTGGCATGGATTGAAATTGCTGCAGCCTTACCAACCACACATGTGATGGCCTTCCATCGGAGTCCAGCCCGATCAGTGAGAAGTCTTCCACCATTTGCGAAGGAGAGACAAATGAAAGGAATCAGCTATTGGAGGCCAATTTGACTTCCCCTCCAATGAGGCGTCTGTGAGCTCTGCTATGATCGAGCCTTGTAGTGACTACTTATTCATCCTCTCAAAAAGGGAAACATGCCCAAAATAGGATCAGGGAAAAAGGACATTGCAAATCCCATCTAATGATAAAACTGCCTCTATTGCTGCCCCAGCTTCAGTGATGTTGAGACCTGCAACTTTGCCCAATGCAGTGTCTGACGTCACCATTCCCCTCAGGTGGGGCTAAAGAAGGCGCCCAAGCAAGGGTTGTAACAAGTGAATGCACCGGACAGGCTAGCACACAAATTGTTTTACAAACTGATGAAAGAGGATCCAAAAGCTTTGGGGAACTAACAAAGGGGGCCTTGACACTTGGTTGGAGAAGGCCGGCTACACAAGAGCTGACTCTGATGATATACAACGCACATCTGTAAGTTTTTCAGACTGTACTAGTCAGTCAATGGATGCCTCTGTTAAGCTAATAGAAACTGATTGCTCGTCTATTGCTGAGCAAGGTGCTAGAGCCATTAATGAGCAACCGCTCAACTGCAACCATCCGTGTCATGGAGGTCACCAAGAATTAGATAACAACCAATCTGAGGAGTTGATAATTGTCATCACAGAGTTACATCCATCTGTTACAAGTTTGTTTTTGAATTGCTCTGTTTTCTGAAGCTTTTCCACAAAATCCTTCCTTTGAGAATACTGCTGATAACGAACATAATTAGAATTGCCCTGCCTGAATCGACAAGGATTAGAACTGGTCTCGCTTACATTTTGGTTATCCTCAAATTATGGGTATGATTATGTCACATGCTCCTCAGTTGTTGAGACTAGGATTCTCTGGTGAAAAAGGTAGACCTCTGGTGGAGTACAGGACCATGACTTAGGGCTTTGCGAGGGTTGAACAGAAGGGGACAACGACAAACGGCACAGGGCTATTACAAAAGGAGATAAAGGTGACAATCTTGTCACCTGATGTGTTTACAGGATGTCTTTGGGCTTGGATTCTGCATGCCCCTGGGCCTGCTAACCAATGAGAGCCCACTTTATCACAAACACCATTTACTTTGCTTTGTTGGAACACTTGTGGATTCAGGCACCTAATGCAGGATGGGGTGGGGAGAGATTATCTGAAGTCTGCCGACATGTTTGTGTTACAGGTTTTGTATTGATGGTTATAAGATATTTTCAACAGTGGTGGGCAGGGGCCCCAAGGGACGCCCTTATGGGTGCCTCGTAATTGGGGAAAAATGTGACATGACCATGAAAGGTTTCCAATGTGGAATGTGGGGCCAAAGATCCTAATGTATTTTGTGCCCATCTTAATCGGATGACTTCTGATGTTATAGATGTGTTAATCATTAACATTTATGACCCACCTGAAGGGAGCATGTCCAGTAGGATTCTGGATTACGTCTCCGACGTCATCATGGAATGGGATATCCGGTACCCCGAGGGCGGGTTTTTTTTTTATATTGACGGGAGACATGAATGGTAATTGTGCTAGGGCTAAGGATTGTTTGGACTGGACATCGGCAAAGGCCTGTTCACAAATAATCACACTGTATAGCAAAGTATATGTTGGCCCGCTACTCTGCAGGCATTAGGTCTTGATTTCCTTGCTGTAACTTTGAGCACTGACCCAAACACCTGGACTAATGGGCAGGCTAGCAGTAGGATTGATTATATTTACATCCGCAACCAGGGAGGATGGGAAATGGTGGCTTTGGAAATGATTTTTGTTAAGAGCAGTGACCACACGATCCTCACTGTGCGCTTACCCACGTGGAACATCCAGCTTCCAAAAGCATTATGCAGCTTTTATGTTCCATCAATATGGGGGAATAGAATTTGCTGGCCAGTGCATCAGATCCGCATTTTAAACACGTATGTCCGCTCTGATGCAGCTTTCTTTGTAGCCTTGCGAGGTGGGGATGCAGAGGCACTGATTGATGTGGTCACCTTGGGTGCTCATGAGATAAGTCTGAAGAAAAAGGAGGGACCCCTAACTGTCTGTCTAAGCAAGAATCTTTACTATGACCCCCTTATAGCAGGGAGAAAGAAAACATCTTTATATATGAAATACTTAGGTATGGTTCTGTACTGAGCTGTTGCAATTCATCAGTGTTAGGTTGCCGCCTGCTGTCCAAATGGCAAAGACCACCTCTGTGTGCCCTTCCACTTCAACAACAGAAACAATTTTAACAAACAGAATGAGCACTGTTCTACGCGGTCACCTTCACCTTCCAATATTGCATACATTGGGAATCATTTCAAGTTAGTGCTTTCCAACCGCACCTCTCTTCACACAAGGCACAGTGGTTCAAGTGTCAATGAACAGTTAATTAATGGCTGAACGTTGCAGTCTCTAAAGAGCAAAATGCTGTAGGACGAATGCCTCCTCATGAGCTAAAACTGAAAGTAGTTTCTGTAATTATGCTACTACACAATCTCCTGCCACCACAGGGACACTGCAATGGAACACGGTTGACGATTGCATGTCTACAAAGATAATCATTGATGCCTTTGAAATCAATGGAACTTAGATGCAGTTCTTATACGGTGCATAATCCATCTGATGCAAATATGCCTCTCAAATTCAAAAGACATTAACCTTTATGTTTAGCCTTTTCAATTACCATTAATAAGTCACAGGGACCTAGGGCCCCTTGCAGGAAGCCATCAGTGGTAATTCCGATATTTAAGAAGGGGGACAAACGTGACCCTATGAATAAGGCCAAGCCACTTCCATCACTGCCATCCACCGTCTCAGTCATCCAACCCATGAAGCGCGTGTCAGCTGAGGCTTTTGATGCCACCTTCTCTCCCCCTCCTCCCCCTTTGGCTGACTTTTATCCTGACACAGCCCTCTCCACGCTCCACTCTGCTATATATAATACTCTTGATATCCTTTCCCCTTTCATGAGAATCCACCTGAAGCCCAAAGCCAAGTGCAACTCCTGGTACCACTCCGACCTCGTCAGCCTAAAACGCAAGTGTAGGGTGGCTGAGAGGAAATGGCGTGCTTCATGTACATCCTCTGACAAACTGGCCTGCCACCTGCTGCAAAGGCAATATCAGCTCTGTCCTAACCAAGAAGAGAGCGCATATCCAAGCCTGTGTCTCTGTGGCATCTAACAACTCAGCCGAACTCTTTAAAATCTGCAAGGAACTGGCCAATCCTGCTGTAGTCTCTACCTCTCCCGTCCCCTCCCAGACCCTCTGTACGGCACTGGCTTTTCACTGCATCTCTAAAACTCAGGACATCATGTCCTCTCTCTCCTCCTTCCCCCCCCCCCACTCCCTGCTCTTCCTGAGGCCTCTCTGCAGCCCCCTTTCCTCCCTCCTTCTCTGCCTTTCCCCTGTTCTCCACAGACGAGGTTGCTAGACAAGTCCGATCTATGAAAGTCTTGTCAAAACAGGTTCATCCCTGTTCCTCCAAAACTATCAAAGACCACATCGACTCCCTGGCTCCTGCCCTGGCTGATTTCTGCAATCACTCCTTCGCCACTGGAGTGTTCACAGCCCCCCTGAAGCACTCCCCTGTGCACCCCCTTCTTAAGAAACCCACTGTTGACCCCTCCTGCAAGGCAAATTATTGCCCTATCTCATTCACTCCTTTCCTGGGCAAGCTCCTGGAGAAACTGGCCATCTCCCAGTTTAATCTCCACACTGATACTGTCTTCATGACCATCAGTCTGGCTTCAGAGCTGCCAGAAGCACAGAAACTGCTCTCCTGAACATCCGTGAAGACCTGCTCTCCAACCTTGACTCTCACACCCCTTGCATCCTCATCCTGCTTGATCTTCTGCCTTTGACACTGTCAGCCATGCCATCCTGCTCATTCATCTCCGTGATAACCTGGGTATCACTGGTCCGGCTCTGGCATGGCTGACCTCTTTCCTCTCCGACCAACTCTCCCAGGTCGAACTTGGGTCCTTCCTCTCCGCTATCTTTTTCTCTACCTGTGGTGTCCCCCAGGGGTGTAACCTCTCTCCCTGGCTGTTCAACCAATACCTGGCACTCCTGGCCCACCGCATCGCCGCTCTTCTGCCCCAACTTTCAGTCCTATGCGGATGACACCTCGCTCATCTTCAGGCTACCCTCGGCCTCCTCCTCTACTTCCCTCATCTCTGACTGTCTGTCTGCTATCCAGGAGTGGTGTGCCGCCAATGACCTATGCCTTAATGCCAGTAAGACCGAGATTCTCCTCATCGGCACAGCTGCTCCCTCCTTTCCTATAGCTCTTTGGCCAGCCTCCATTGACCCTTCCTGTTCCCACCTGCCAAGCTAAACCCTCTGGGTCATCTTCGACTCTACACTCTCCTTCTCTCCTCACATCTCTGATGTCTCTAAGAAGTCACACTATCAGCTGCACCTCCTCAGAGGTATTCTTCCTTCCCTCTCCTTCCCCCAGAAGCTCATGGTCTCCTGAGCTCTGAGTCTCCCTAGGCTGGACTATTGCAACAGCCTCTTTCTAAATCTGCCGGCTTCTAGTCTCCACCCTCTGCAACTTATCCAGAACAGGACCGGAAGACTTGCCCTTGGCCTCAAGCCCAGGGATCGTATCACTCCAGGACTGAACTCTCTGCACTGGCTCCCAGTGGCTGCGAGGATTACGTTCAAAACCCTCTGCATCGTCCACAAGGCCTTCTGGGGCCTGGGGCCTCATTACCTTCAACTCTCCCTAAATACCTTCCTTCTCGAGCTCTTTGCTCATCTACCTCAAACTCCCTCAGGGTCAGTCGCTTCTCCAAGCAACAAGCTGGTGGTAGATCTCTTTCTTCGGCTGGGGTCTCCCTCTGGAACAGCCTCCTTGCCTCCCTGAAACTTGGGGAGAATCATCTTCGGTACTGGAAGCACCTCAAAACCTTTCTCTTTGCTTCTGCTTTTTCTCGTCCTCTCACTTGCTCACTTCCTGGCTGACACTGAATTTGCACTGGTTACCTGATCACCCTCTGATCTCGGGCAGAGATCCCCTCTCCCGCCAGTCACACTGAAGCACTGCCTTCATGGCAACCCCCTGCACTTGGGGACTCCTTCTGTATCCATACAGTCCCACTACCAGCACTTGACACCTGATGTATGCACTTATGCTTGCACTTGCTACCTGCTGGCCGTACTTTTTCATACTGTTTATTTTTTATTCTATCTTATCCCATGTACTGCACTGTCCTCTCCCCCTTCTCACCCCCACACTTATCCCCCCACACTTCTCCTCCTTCCCTTTCCCATGCACTTGCACAATCTGAATGACACCTGGCCTAGTAGAATCGTTGTCTGTCCCTCTGTTTCCCCCTTGCTTGCCTCGTCGCACCTTGAAACACTTGTGTATATGCACTTTATAAATGCCATATCATATCTTTTTTTAAAATTTATTTTTTATTTATTGTGATATTAGTCAACATTTTTGACTTTTTACACACATAAAAGAAGAAAGATACATTAACAATAAAACATAAGAAAAAAGAAAAGAAAAAAAGAAAAACATCATCACAAGATTACAAAAGCCGACCAATATTCATAACAACTTAAAAACAAAAAAACTAAAGAAAAGAAAAACCAAAAAAACGAAATTTCGGTTTTGCAGAATAATAAAAAAATTAGAAACATGTCTAAAACGTCCTCAACCTTATAAACGCTGTGCAGTTTAATTTACTAACAAATTCATGTCAACCAAGAATTGTGTTACTTCATAAGTAAGAAATATGTCATGACCTTGTGACAGTCTTTCCCAGAAAAGAGTAGAGTGCAAGGTTTCCTGGTTATGCACAAATCTTTTGAATCTTTTCTGTCTCATGGGCCACATACCCTTAAATCAGATAACAGATGGGGAGTGGTTTGTTTCACTCCTCCTTCACATTTATCACAGATGTTACAGGGGTAAGTTGTTGGGTCTCGAATGTGCTGTAATTCCAAAGTCAGTACCAAATTTAGCCTAAATCTTAAGAAATTAGTTCTTATTTGTTTGCTAGACTCTCTCTTTAGATATGCTGCAAGGAAACCAAGTGATCTATCAGCTTTTGTCCACGAGGCCGAGAGTTTGGCCTCTCTCATTTTGGAGATAGTTCTGATCCAGTCATTTCTCCTTAGATATTTCTTTACCATGAGAGGTTTCTGGATCAGAATATCCACTTTGGAGTCCACCGCTGTTAAAATAACTGTACAGAAAGCAGTCAATTTCTTTAGGAAGCTGTTATCATCACTTTTCATTTGATCCGCTACTGCCTCATACAGAGAAACTTTCTGGGGACATAAAATTAGTCTATATAGACTCATCCATTTCCATTCCATTTGGAATAGCAAAGAGCCAAGGCCCGACTCATATCGTAGACTTGCAATTGGAATACAGTTTGGTAGAGATAAAACCTTTTTCCATAGCTGACTCTCAATTTTATCCCGATTTACATCAAAATATTTTGGATAGCATTCTATCCCGTAGCTGATAGATGGAAGTACCTTTGCCCCATAGAATTTTAGCAGAGGTATAAGGGAGAATTTGCAGTACTTGTAATACACCCTTTTCATTTGCGCTCCCAATTTTCTTTGTTTGGGTTCCATTATTGACAACAGATACGACATAGAGGGGTAAGATGGTATTTGACACCCCAAGTAAGTAACCTCTTTATCTATCGGTACTCTGATAATATTCAGATGCCATGGATATGATTTGATATTTTTATTAGGATGTTTAAAAATCACAATCTTAGACTTTCCTGGATTTATAATCAAATAATTTGGGCTGCGTAGTCAGTTAAGGCTATCGGGGCTCAAGGGGAATAGGGATGTACTGGGTCTGAGTCCCGCAAATGGGAATTACCAGGCCTGCAAAGGTTGGAAAGGCTCAGTAATTCCCATTTTGCGTGACCCAGACCCAGACCCCAGTTTGGGGGTAGCCATGCAGCTAAAAACGGCATGGCTATCTCCAAACTTTTAATGAGGCCAAATGTTGCATAGACCAATCTGTTACTATTTTGCCCGCTACAATCTGTATTGTATGTATTTAGAGGTAGTTTGAGGAGTGCCTTACAGATAAGAGGCAGCCAATGAAGTACTAACCCATATGGAGACCATAGGTGTATATGCTCTCATAACCAATCCCTCCCCTCAATAGGTTTTACAGTTTGCCACATAAGATAATGTCAACCAGTGTAGGGGCTGTTAAAGATGAAATGCGCGGTCTGAGAGCAGGCTACAAAGAATTACTCACATTAAAAAAAGGGAGTTTCTTTATGAAAAATGGTCAGCCATATATAATGCTCTATGCCCCTCCCTCGTAATTCCTATTTTGCGCACTTTACAACCTAAATGTATTAGGCCTAGAAAGTCTGTCTGCCTGGTCCTCCCTCTGTCTCCACTCCCTAGCTTCTCCCCTCACGCTTCTGTCATGCATTTTACTAGCCGATATGCCTCCGGCCTAGTAAGCTGGTTATTGTTGTTTGATCATTCGGAATGTTAAAGGCCTAAGAATGACAACTGTATTCCCTTGTTCCATTCCCGCCTTGAAGCACTTTGAAGCACTTCACTTGTGTATAAGCACTTTACAAATAAACAATGACAATTACAATTACAATATTACCCCTTTTTGGAGGATGGTGGCAGGTAAGGAGATGAATGGAGCCCAGGCACTGCATTGTTGCATTTTGGCTTATGAATGAGAGTCTCATTTTTCTTATCTTTACATGTCCCATCCAGGAGATGGACTGCTCCCTCGAAGCTAATTTCAATTATATCCTAACTGTACAAATCAGGTAACAGTTTTATTCAGTGTAGGGGTCGAGGGTGTGCAAAAGCATTTAACGCTTCACTCAGGAGCTCCAGAGTATGCTGGAGTGATGCTACCTCCACCTCGAATCCCTTAGTGTGTGGAGTCCCTCGGGGAGCATGCATTTTCACCTTACATTTCAATCTCTATATAAGATCACTGTGAGACCTACTGGACAACCTCAAGGTGTTTTTTACCAAATACGCTGATGACACACACTTGGACTTGGACTTTTTTATGGTGGTAAAGTGGTAATTTGTTATGATGGTAATGCCCTATATGGTGTGACACAACTTTCCTATATTGCCTGTATTCTATTTAGGGTCAACTTTAAATACAGATGATCAGGCTTTGTACACCTGAAATCTTGACAGGGGTACCTGTCACCCCAACAACTTATCTACGAGACTGGGCTACTGCTTTGCTAGCAGATCCTTTCAGCTGTCAACATGCACAGCTGAAATATTGCACATTCACACACTCTGTCTAAATACTGCCCACAAAGCATCACTTTCATGAGAGCCTTTCCCGTCTGGCCGTTATCAGCAGATTAAACACAGTGCCTCAAATTTCACAAAAAGGTTTCAGACACAAAATGTTTTTTTAAAGTGTGTTTATCTTGGTGGATAATTTACCACTGGTATGCAGCAATCATTACATAACAATATTCGGTAGTGCGAATGAGAAAGAGCAGTTACAAAAAAAAACAGTTTCAGAAATAAACACCATTGAATGATAATGAACTCTAACCAGTTTCCCCCACCTTGGACCATGGGACCTGGGATAAGCCAAACTAATAACAAACTCTTGCGCCTTTTACAAATATATTGCATGTAACGTTAAGCAAATATACATTGAAACTTCTTGCTGACTAAGGAAAAATACATTCTTTCATCCATGCCCTCAGGTTTCTACTGGCATGCTCACCTCATACACAGAGGATTCTCCCTCTGTGTCAGCTTGGCAGCAAATACAGTCAACCTCTAGCCCCCAGGAAGGATGCAAACTCTATGCCAGAATAACTGCTCCCCCGTCTATCGCCTGCCTTCGGCTCAACTGTTGTTCATCTGCCTGGAAACCCCTGTCAGTCTGCTGCATGGAAACAACCTTTGCCCTTCTCCACTGCTCGTCTGCCTGGATGTCTGCCGTTCTTCTCTGAACACCATCTGCCTCCACCCTTTCCCTCAGCCACATTTAAAGTTTCTTGCTGTCATTCAAACAGAAACCTTCCCCTTTCTAAATCATACCACTAAATCCCACGTGGTATTACTGTTGGATACTTTTCCCTTTCTTTTGGCCCTGGCTTAACAATACTGCCTCTCAGCAAAGCACATTCATTTTTCATATTCTGTACCATGCTGCAAGAAATTGCACAGCCAGAGAATACTTGCATGTTTTAAACTGCAGAAACAGCACTTAAATTCTGACCTGTCAACTGTGCCTGCTTTACACTGCTTTGTTACAGACATGTTATGAATTATAGGGTGAGGGTATTAATGGATTAGTTTAGATTAGTATGTATGCAGTGCAACCCGGACAGATGACCTGTCCTGAACTCTTGATATTTCAAACATGTGCTTACTGCAGAGGGCTTTTTCCACTTGCAATGTTCACTAACCACTTGATGTCTGTATTCTCCATATGACTCCCCTTGTCATCATTTACTGCTCACGTACTGCCTCCATATACAGTACCCCTACATATCCCTCCTTTTCTACTGCTGGGATCTCCTGGTATATCACTGCAGGAGAAGCAAAAACAAACTTTCAAAAATAAAAATAATGTGTGTACTCCCATTTGGAGTGTCCATATTCGACGTACACCATACACATTCAACCCCAGGCATCATTAATTATGTACCTACTCCAACTTCATGCAACAACAACATATCCATCATATACAGTAATGTTGTTTCAACACATCAATAGATATATTTTTCAGGAGCTATTTTTTTTAAATCAGATCTCCTCATCTTTTATAAGTGGTCTGATCTCCATTTTTTTAAAATGATATATCTCTTTTAAGAACACTTTTTTATTTTTTTATTTTTTTTCTTTCTTTTTTTAGAGATCTTTATTTTTTTATCTGATCACCATCATATATATGTGGTATTTTTTTTATTGGTGATATTCTTATTTTAGAGAACTTTATCTTTTTTTAAAAAAAATTCACATACACAATTAACATCTACAGCCAATATACAGTTAAATGCACAACAATAAAAAAAAATAAAGATCATCATTCTAGTTCAAGGAACCCAGAATATACTGGGCCACCCCTCCAGAACGTCCTGTCCATCAACCATTGCACTACAAATGCACATAGCGTTGTCATCAGTAGAACACCTCTGGTCCGGCAATCGAAGAGATCTCCTCCAATGGTCTCATCTTTATGGCATCTCGGGCTCCTTATATTTATCCCCTTGTTTCGGTCCGGGGGCTTTCCCGGGGCCTCCGATCCCGTGGCATCCTCCAGGGGTCCAAAGCTCCAATGATCTGATGCTGACGGCGCAAGGAATTATTTTTCTAAAGTAAAAGAAAAAAAAACAAATTAAGTAGCAAGCACAAGACAATTTTCATCCCCCTTCTGCTGCAATATCTGAAAATAAAATTGGTTTGTCATTATTATTATGGTGGCTCCATGGATACTGGTCTGCCACACTGGAACACCTGTAAATACGTTTATCATTATACAAACCAAAAACATGGATATAATATCATGCAACCAAAATAATTTCAAAAATACACACCTTCCCACATTATATTTCTTCATGCTAGCACACCTTAGCATTTCCCATTTATTTAACTGAAATTCAAGGTGGGTTTACCTCGATTCTCCTGTTTGCTCATTTTTTTCTCTGCACTCAATATTTCAATTCAACTAGCCTGAACTTGCTCAAGCCTTCTCACCTCATGTTTCGGGTGGAAAGGCTTGATTTGATTTATATGGACAAACTGTTCCACTGCCATCTAACCCTCCTTCTTAACTATACTCTACACTACAGGGGAGACCTTGTCTATTATTCTAAAGGGTCATTGCCATGCTGCACGAAACTTACTGTTCTTATGTTTACTCTTCCCGAAGTTACATTTGTACACTTGATTTCCCAACTTGTATTCCCTTACAGATGTCTTCTTATCATAATATGTTTTTGCACTATCAGCCGCCTTCTACAGATTCCACTGCACAAATGCAAATGCATGTTGTAAGTGCTTCCTCAACACTTCCATATATCCGTGAATTGTGGAGGCATTTACAATTGTTTGCTCATGGGTCCTGTACAATACGTGCTGTGACAACACCATCTTGCTCCCTGTCAGTATTTCATGTGGACTGAGATTTGAAGACTTAGCAGGAGTCAATCTGATGGCCATCAATACTAAAGGCAACCGAAGGTCCCAACTAGAACCTACATCAGCCACAAATGTCTTCAATATGTCAACAATAGAAATATTGTTTCTTTCCACCCTACCAGAAGAAGAAGGCCGATTTGAGATGTGTAGTTTACTTTTCACTCCCAACATTTGCCAAACTTTGGTCATTAATGCACTAGTGAAATGACTTCCCCGGTCTGACTCTATCCTTTGGGGTAACCCACATCTTGAAAATATATGACATACCGGTAGCATGGCCACTGTTTGTGCACTGCAATCCAGTGGGGGAATGCATTCCACCCTCTTGGACATTGGACAAACCACTGTTAATAAATATGTATTTCCTCTGGCTGATCTTTTCACAGGCCTGACATATTCGATTTGCAAATCAGACCATGGAAAGGTCAAACCTCTTTTCATTAATGGGGCTCTATGAGCAGGTGAAGGAGGTTGAAATGGTGCACATACTAGACACCCTCTGTCTAGTATGTCTACTAGACACTAGTTCAACATCTTGGGACATATGTGGCCAATAGGCGTAATCTTTTAAAATTTCCAGCGTTTTTTGTGAACCTCTCTGACCTGCTGTTATTGCATCATGTGCATGATGTAACATTAGTCCCCAAAATGACAAAGGTACCATCTACTGGATTTGACCTGTTACATATTCTCTAATCATTAATTCATCTTGTAACCTAATTCTCTTTTTGTTCTTCAGCAATCCTCTCAATTCTTCTTTTCCTTTACAATCACGTTCAGTTATAGGATTTTGTTCTGCATCTACCAAGTGATCATAAAATATGCCTAAAAGGGGGTCTTTTTTTTGCGCTTTGATCAGGTCCTGATCTGGGCTATCGGAACTCCATTGCACTACAGTCTGTTCAACTTCTTTTGGCGATTTGGAGAGTGTTATCACATCTAACTGTACTTCAGAATGTGCAAGTGCAATAAGGAACAGGGCAGAGGGGGTACATTCCGGGGAGTTTGAGCTCAAGGGTGAGCCAGAGATGAAGTGCTTGGTTGATTAGTGATGCACAGCCTGGAGCCACGTTAGGTGTAAGTTTGAACCTCTAGGGCACGGAAATGCCAAGACAAGTGGCAGGTGATGGGCCAACTGGGTGTGGGAGGTAGGGGCCCGTGGATGCATAAGGGCCCCCGACACCAATCACAGCAAATGTGGGGTTAGAAGAGGAGATAAGCAGGGAAGGAGGAGCTAAAGAGGTAAATCTTGAGGAACCTCCGGAATTTAAGATTCTTTCTGAAGGCGCAGAGGCAGAGAGAGGCTAATCCATAGGAGGGAGCCAGCTGAGGAAAGCGATCAACCACCTATCCTCTGTTTAGCAAAATTATTTACACACAAGAGTTGGTGCCAGAGGAAAGTAGTGGTCTAGAAGGAGAGTATTTAGTGAGATAAAGTTGAAGATAGTGTGGTCCCTAGGCCCAGGCATCCTTGTGGATGATGCAGAGGGATTTGAATTTCATCTGTGTAGCAACCAGGAGCCAGTGAAGACTTATTAGATCAGGGGAGATGTGGTCCCTGGGATTGAGGCCAAGGATAAGTCTTGCTGCCTGATTCTGGATTAGCTGGAAGGGTCGCAGAGTGGAAGAAGGTAGATTGAGGAGGAGGCTATTGCAATACTGAAACCTAGAGAGAACCAGGGCTCAGGTAATATTGAGCCACTGGGGGAAAGTGAGAAAAGGGAGAATTCCTTTGAGAAAGAAGAGCTCAATGTCAGACTTCTTTGCAATGCCCTAAGTGTGAGGGAGGAAGACGAGAGAGCAGTAGAAGATAACTGCAATATTTCTGGATTCAGAAGAAGGATCAGGGAGAGAGCCCAAGGAGGAAGGCCAGAGTGAAGGGAAGAAGGAGGTAGCAGGGGACCCGATGGGAAGGATCTCAGTGTTACAGGTGTTGCGGCAGAGATTGTTGGAGGTGCACAAGGACTGGATGGCAGAAATGCAGTCAGGGATGATGGATGGTGCAAGAGGGTCAGCAGGAAGTTTGAAAAAGAGCTGTGTGTCGAAGGTGGAGAAGTGGCATGCAAGCTGAGCAATCTGGATGTTAAAGAGCCAAGGGTAGAGAATAGAACCCTGGGGGACACCAGAGATGGAGAAGGAAGTAGGAGAGGAGAAGGTGGCCAGGATATCTTGGGAAGAGCAGTCAATTAGGAAGGGTGTAAGCCAGTCCACTGCCCGTTCCGAGATACTGACAATATCGTGTAACCTTTATACGAGGATGGAATGGTTGACTGTGTCAAAGTCAGAGGTGAGATTGAGAAGGATGAGGACAGCTGGGGAGGTGGAGTACAGGGATGCCAGCAGTTCCTCACCGGTGTTCAGGAGAGCAGTTTCCATGCCTCTGGATGCTAGGAATCCAGATTGATGGTCGCAGAGACCACCAATAAGTTTGGTGTGTGAGTTGAGTTGGGACAATGCCAGCTTCTCCAGCAGCTTCGACTGGAAGGGGGTGATAGAGACAGGGTGGTAGTTGGCAGGGGAGGTTGGGTCTTCCAAAGATTTTTCAGGAGTAGGCGCACAAGGGAGTGCTTAAGGGGTGAAGGGGAAAGATCCTGTGACAAAAGAGTGATTGCAATAATAAGCGAGTGTGGATGCAAGCGAGCCAATGTTATCATTTATGGTCCAGGATGAGCAAGGGAAAACCTGTTAAGAAGAGACCTTAATGAAGCTGACAACTCCCGTAACTTCTTCAGGTGGGACAGGGGAGGAATAGGATGAAGGAGTAGGGTGAGCGGCCAAGAGAGTTAAGAGGGTGTGGGATGGATTGGGAGGGTGGGTAGCCAGAGTGTACAGGATGTCCTGAGTTTTGGTGTTAAACAAGGGAGTTGCAGAGGGCCTGGGAAAGAGACAGGGAGGAGGAGACTGCAGAAGGGTTGGCTAGTTCCCTGCAGATCTTGAAACGTTTAGCCATGTAGTTCGATGCACCGGAAACCTGTACCTGTATATGAGCATGAGGTTTGCCACTATCCATTCTGCCACCCTGTACTTTCGTTTCAGGGCTGCAAGTTCAGAGTCGTACCAGGTGTTACGCTTCGAGGAAGATTTAAGGCGGATCCTCAGGACTGGCGCAAGAATGTGAAGACTATTGGTGATGGACAGGTGGAGGCTGCTGAGAGCAGAGTAGGAGGTAGAATCTGAGGTAGGGGGATGAGGGAAATGAATGTGGAAGTGAAGGCATCAGCTGGTCAGGGTGGGGATGGGAGAGATGGGAGAGATGATCAACTTGCAAACCAGGCTTTCAAAGGATGAGTAGAGCTCGGTGGGTAAGATGGAAGCAGGAACCCACTTGGGGAAGATTAAGGCAACCCCCCACCAGTGTGGTGACGTTGAGGCTTGTAGATGACCTTGAAGCTGTCAGGAAGGAGGGAGTCAATAGCAATGATTGAGCTGGCATTGAACCATGTCTCGATAAGAGCGAGAATGTTGAGGTCAATGTCTTCAAGAAAAGGCAGATTTCAGCAGAGTGTTTGTTGTGCTGTGCAGAATGGTTCCAATCTCAGAGAAAAAAAAATGTGCTAAATAAAAATGTTACTGCACATTATATTTGACCTGGCCCATTAGCAGTAATTATTTTAGAATGGCAGACTGTGTCACTCATAAAATAGGTACTCATTCATAGGCATGTATAAATGGCACTAAGGAATGAACTAAGCAGAGTACTGAGCAAATCTATTATCGAGTGGCAGATGTCCAATACTGTATGAGTGCATGCTATAGACCAATCTCGGTTCTGGCTGATAGTGCTTATTTGTTCCTCAAAGAAAGGTAAATAGCTTGTGCTGTTGATGATTCCATCATTATGAAGATGTTTTGAAAAAAACAAATGTAGGTCTTATCTTCCCAAACGCGTCTTATTTTAAGAATAACAGATAATCAATATTTATTTTCTAAATTAGATATGTTTTAGCTCTGAGCAGGACACTTAATTATCTCCCTCAACGTGGAGACAAAATAGCAGAAACAAGCACATTAAAGGAGGATTCTGACCTAAAAATCTCAGATATTACAGATATGGATATAGATGTGTAAAAAGGGGATCCCCAAGTGATACCTGGCTGTTCTGCAAAGTTGGAAGTTTGACTATTTATTAGTACCCTGTGTGGGCGGGGCTTTGTCCTCCAAGCCAATGTGGATGCTCGCAGCAGGGGCATTACCATACAGTAATCTCAAAGTTCTTAGCCTCCTTGGCGCTGGAGGTCACCATCTCCCCCACCAGGGAACAAGGTAATGCAGCCCCGCCTAATCCCCCCTCTTCTTCCCCCTCCTGCCCCACTTACCTTCTCCTTTCTGGTCCTGATTGGAAGTAGACGCACCAGAAACACTACTGTTCCTGGCACATCGGCTCCCGATCTGCAACATGCCACCATCAAAAGGGAGAAGGGACAATTCTTGGACCAGACTACTAATAGAATCTTTCCTGGAGTAGCGAAATGCTGTTGTCATTCCATGGTGGCTATCTTTGTTTTTTTCAGGTGGTTTTCGGATGTGAAATGCTGACAGCATTTCACTACTCTGGGAAAGATTCTATTAGTCCCCGGGCCACAGGACCGGGGTACAAATAGCAAGAAGCCCCTCAGCCGTGGTTTTGGGGGGGGGGCATTATAATTTCCGGTAATGTGCTTGGGCCTGTTACTGGGGCATTATTGAACACAGCAATTACCCCCTCGCTCCCCCACCCCTGGCTCGGTGCTTATCGCTAAAGTGATAGCTTAAGGGTACGGATATTGGCAGAAGTTGGTCCTTTGAAAGCACTGTGATTTAAAATATTATTGAGCTTGCTCAAGGTGAAGATCTTCAGTGATGTCCATAATGACAAGCATGGCGGATGCCGTGACGGAATTCCTTTTGATGGATTGCACTAGGTTCTTGGTGCAGGAAATCTGGTACCCATCTGTGAAAATAAACCAATTATGTTAGGCACCTGTACAGTGCCATGTAAAGTCTGTGCAGGAACTACAATGTGGGATTCCCATGCTGGCTTTTTTTGACACAGCGGGTGGAAACGTACAGATGTGGGGAAAGAGCATGGCGCGATTATGTCCATGATATTTCCCGGCATTTGAAAATCTCTGATAGGTTCTATGTAAGTGTTACTATTTTATAATAGCAACATGGTAAGAAACTGGTTTCTCTGTCAATGATTAATGAATGGCTATGGTCCAATGTGCTTCATAAACCCATTTCGAATAATGGGCCTGTTTTTATTTTCCTTATTATCCAAGTGATGAGATGTATGCCATACCAGATATGCCCTATCTGCAATTGGCATTTGAATGTGTGCAACATGGATGCACCCATTCAAACACCCTCTTTTCCTCTTATACACATGGGCACATATAAGGGTGTGTTTCTGCAAATTGTAAAACACATCATGTATCACTTTATAAATTATTTAAAATGTACTGAAACCAAAGAAATTGCCCTGCGCATAATTTGAACCTCTGCTGTCCCATTTTAATTTCTCTTCAAATATGGAAATACATGTATGTTGTGCTATCGGCCCATGAAAGGCTCTCCCATCATCCATGTAGCTCCAGACACAAATAAATGCAAGTGGTCTGATTGAATGGATATGATTAAATATGTCATGTGTGATTGTAAAGGTACACATAGATGGATGAGTGTTGTTGTGTGATAGATGCATGTGTTTGAATTTGTCGTTGATATGTGATTGATGCTGATTCGTAGAGGAGTAAATAGGTGTAAGAGGGATTAAAATCTGGAATACAAAGCCTCCTATATCCATGTGCATTTGCAATCATGTCTATGTGTTGCTCACTGGACCTTCTGTAAGTGTAGTCCTTGAATGATTACATTTTAGACTACGAGCAGATGTTGACCTTTAGTGCCCTACTGACTCCGGAACCAGCTACATAAGCAGGGTCTGCCATTGGATGTCGGTTCTGCTTCCTGGTCGGGACAGCTCATGCTATGTCCACACGCTGGTCTTTCTCCTCAGCGGGCCTCTCAGCAAAGCGTTTTTGCATGATGTATTGTGGAGCCAAGAAGAGAAAGGGGTCGTGTGAACATAATGAATTCCAAAGGGTAAACTTAAAAATGCCAAAAAGTGCACAAACACGGCACGGATGTAGTTTCCTCATGCACAATCAGAAAATGCAGCCACCATGCACTACAGAAGGGAGGCATGCACACTGAAAAAGAGAGACACAATCCAATCTTGACCAGCCCCTACTCTTCACTAGTACACTAGTGTCAACTTGATGGCCAGAACCGCCACCTTCCAATCTGTGTGCCACAACCGATGTGTATGTAGCCTTCTGGCTATAAATGACTACATAACCTTGGTTCAAAACTAATTTTCTTCAGATAAACTACTCTGACAATCACTGAGTGTCCAGTTTGCCAATGGGAATAAAAGGACAAAAGGGCATTTGCAACTCATCTTAAACACAAATAGAATGACAACTGGAGTATCGATCTGGTTTAATATTTCTCTCAATTGCTTCCAGTTCTGAATTCTGATCCAATCTCCAGAGTAAACCTTGCGCTTTCAATTCACTGGTCTCACAAAAAGAAAAATGGTATTTTCAATATGCCTTCGGGGGTTGTTCTCTAAAGATATGCCCCAATTCCAGTGGAAGTTTAGAGACGTCACATAAAGGTACTTTCTTGCGGTCACAAACACTACCTGTGCAATCGTTTTCAGAAACGTGTACATAAAGGTCTTTGCAGCAAAAAAACACTGAAGCTGAAGTCAGATGTGCATGTTTTACTGGAATCTGCACAACGCTCACTGATAAAGGGAGCCACAGATAAGCGGGGGGAGGGGAAGGCTGCCTTATATAGCCCGTGGACAGATTTAAATGTGAGCAGACCTATCAACAGCCCATACCTAGGTGAATGGTACATGTATGGGCTGGAGCTGAAACTACTCCTGCATATACTTGCAGGGATGTGGCTGTTGATCCTGCAACAGTGATCTAGATCTCCCTACAACAAGTTTATCCCTGCCACTCGTTCACATCCTCTGGCATCTCTCAAGCTGCTGTGGGCCAGGTCATCCCAGGAGGCATACTCCACCATTACTGCTTCCTCTCACGCCATACAGCAGAGTCACACCAAAGGACATGTATGGACATCTCTCCACAAAGTAAACTATCTGACTGGTGCTCGCCAAAATGGCCGCCTATTTAACAGAGCATTCAGCAAAATTCACTGGTGGAGCACAGGAGAAGCTGCCTACTGACATCCGTGCCCCTCTCTTGTATGCATCTTATTTAGCTCAGCCATACCTAAGAATGAAGTAAAGAGATCAAGGAAGCAATTAATTAACTTTGTTAAACTGCTCCAAGGAGACCAATCCAAATGGTATTGATTTTAATGAACTGACTGATGGCTATAAAAGTGCACCAACGGTACCCAATGGTACCCGACATGTTACTTGATGGGGCCAAAAAGAAAGACAGCAGATTTGAACATAGAAAAAAAAACTGAAATAAAGTGAGATTATGAGTGAAGCAGTTTGTTAACTAGAAAATAAAGAATTCAGAGGGAGGTATTGTGAGAACAAAAGTCACAGACGAAACTCACAAAAAGTACAGCAGAGAAATAGCAGATAGCTGTTTGGTGAAGATGCCAGGAGAGGCTGTAACATGAGGAAATATAAATAGTATGCAAATCACATTATGCTTAAGTGTGGCACACAGCCAGTTACTGATTGGTAGTAGCCACCATTGCTGATGGGCAGTGCATACACAGCAGGCTCAGGCTGGAAATGCATAGCGAAATGTCCCAAGTAAATCTTCCAGCATCACCCCATCTGCAATGATCGGGTGGCTTCTAGGCACTGATGAAGGGCCATAGAGATCCTCTGCATGTGTAATGCTCTGCATGGCCCTCTCACCCTAATTTCCGCACCTCTGCCTAGTGTTCCGTTCCAGTGCTCCAGTGAAGAACCATTTAAAAATGATATCATGAAGCAAAGCTAGTTGCGACTCTGCTACACTCCCCCACCAATGTATAACCGGGTGGGACCATTGTTAGCCCAGCTGATAATGTATGTTGTCCTTCATTAGAAATGGTAAGACTAATGAGGTACTTCATATGGCAGATTGAACTTGGGAGCAAGACGAATAGTTTATTATCATTAACATGGACACAAACATGTTCACAACACTTTAGCAGTAAATGTATCGTCTTCATTAGGAGTGACTTATATAAAAGCCTGGCATATCAGATACATCAGCAAAAGTGGTATAGCTGGTCATGAAGAAAAGAAAACAGAAATAAAAGTTAACACGGATCAGGACACACACACAACGTACCCACGTTCTACTGTCAAAAACCTTTCATGTCACAGCTTGGAAGACCTATGGGATACTCATAATTAGCACAGGTTGCACATTTGGTTTCACTTTGCACTGTATTTATTTTATTTTCAACTCACAAACAGTATGGACAGAAACAGACACGCTCAGACTGTGACAGTCACACTTTGTGTCTATGCTTTGGTATGTCTACTGTACCTTGCTCAATATGGCTGCTGATTTTGGTTTTGGGTTGCTGTGGGGTCAGGGCTCCTAACAGGTGTGGAGATGTTAGCTTACTGTAGAGTTCACAGTACTGCCTTTGGTCTACTGCAAGGACTTTGCCCCCTATCACATGGGTGATATTTGTCTAGCATAAAAAGCATCAATGGACCCTTATTAAGGTGTCACAACGTGTTAGTTGTACTAAAGAAGGTAGTAAATGCAACAATGAAACTGCAGACATTTGTGCACCTTGTGTCCCCTTCCTCCTGCCATTCCAAACCCTATAAAGGACCTTGTTCTGAAGATGACCCTAGAGTTATTCTGTCAATCACGACACTTTATTTTGGTTAATATTAGTTACACTGAAAGAAGAAACGATATCACAACAATAGATAAAGCAAATACAATGTATTTAATCCTAATAATACATGAAACATGCATCCCCATAAATTATATGAACCTTAGACTGGGAAATTCATTTAAATCTTAATGTCAATAAATATTTCAATCCCATTATTAACAAAGCAGAGTATACATCATATTACTATAAACAGTTAAAATGTATAACATTGATCACATCTGCTAATTCCTTACTTGTCTTAGTTTCCGAGCCAATTTAGTAAAGTGCCCAAGACTGGCAGGGTGATGTGGCCCACAAAAACAACAATGCCAGAAAACATGATCTAAATGTTAATTTGCGAAGTAGAGGTCTCACATTTCTTCTCCTCAATCATGTATATATCGGGCAAAATAAAGAAATGCAAATCTATTAACATCTTCACCTCCTTCAGACAAAAAGAGCCAGAGCCCATTGGTCAATTGAATATTCCACCATCTAGGTCTGACTGTATTTAAAGGAATGCATTGTAAATGTAATTTTGTAATTAAAATGCAATGTTGAATGCATGGTAAGCAGGTAAGACAAGGATAACTGTCCTCGACAAAGGTAATACTTTCATAATTTCTATTAGTTTGCTTGTTCATTTCAAAATACAATCACTTTCAGATAGGTTAAACACATGATATCTATTAATTGTGATGATGGCCTGCTTATCTAGGCTTGTAAATATTCACACTAATTAGAAGACTTATGATTATTACCAATATGGTGCAGAGCTTTGTAACACACATGATATGCTCTTTCACTATTCCATGTATCAACTACAATCTTCAATGTCAGCCTAGCATGTCATCATATTTAAAAGATAAATCAATTGAAGCTAAACGAAATCAATCTTCCAAATATTCCAAGTGCAGAACCACATGGCACACGTAGTTAGGGGCAGACTGTGGAAGCCCCAGAAGTCGTTTACAAAACCCGCTATCTATGGATTGCCAAGACTTCCATTTTTTAAATCCCCAAATTCCTGCACCATAAGGAGACACAGAGCACAGAGCTGGAGGATATATGCCATAAAATGGACCTGGAAATGATTAGCAAACTTAAACACAACGTATTTCATTCTACTGTCATTTCTGAAGTATTGCTGAGTGCAGACAGTGGTCGCCATATGCTCACACCTAAATAGACATAAGGGCCAACATGAAAACTTGTTGATCTCCGTGATTAAAGGGAATAGAGTTTGTTACCTCGAAATAAATATTATATTTGAGAACAGCAGAATGATTCTCAAACAGAGAAACACAGAAATCAAAATTCACAGAAAACACTGGCCATACATCATCTCCAACAGGTTAGCTCTGTTCACTAAATCAAGACACTTCCAGGTCCAGATAGGCCACATGCCATGGTGATCATATTGCAGTAAATTACCCTCCAAAGGGTCACATCGTGAGAAAGAGAAGAGAGAGAGAGAGATAGAGAGAGAGAGTGAGAGAATGGCTGAGAGACATGTGGAGTAACTTAATGTAATATAACATGCCATAGTGAACACTGTTATACTGTACTATGTGCAATGCCTCCAAGCTGAATGGTGTTCTCATGGCCATACTGAAGGTGGGAGATGGGTGACTCTTGGGTGGGCTACTGTTGAGAGTAATTATGTTATACTATAGAATATTATCACATCCAACCACTGCAGAACATATTGAAGTAAGTTACAAAAGAAAGGGAGAGAACAAGACAGGGTGGGAGAGTGACATATATGTGTCTAGTATAAATCCAAGTAGCGTATTGTAACATACTGAACAAAGATGTACTGTACCATGTTTAAAGCCTCTGAGATCGATGGTGGGATCATTGTCATCCTTCTACAGAGGCACAATGGGGGACTCTTTTTGTGCTACTTTTAAGAACAAATATATGATAGTAGATTAGCATATCACTGCAAAGCATCCCACATTGCTTTAAATTGGGGGGAAAGGCAGAGAAAGAGAAAATGAGAGAGAGATAGAGCGAGGGAAAAAGAGAGAGACGTGTACGAGAGAGAGTGAGCAACAAAGAGAGAGAGATGTGTGGTCTAAATCCCAGTAACATACTGTAACGTAACATAACATAATGAATGGAGGGTGTACTCGACCATATGCATTGCCTTCTAGCTGGATAGTGTTCGCAAAGGCCTCGTTCTCCAGCTGAGTAATGTGAGACACTTGGGTATTTTCTGTTGGGAAGAATAACATTATATTATTGTATATAAGCACATCACCCCTTAGCAGAAACTGCTGCAGTAATTTAGTGAACAAAGGGTGAGAGAGAGAGAGAGAGAGAGAGAGAGAGAGAGAGAGAGAGAGAGAGAGAGAGAGAGAGAGAGATAGAGATGGGAGGCAGAATTATGCTAAATCCAGTAACATACTGTAACATAACATAATTCATTCACGAATTTGGCACAACACATTGGAGTAAGTTAAAGAAAAAAGAGAGCCAATTTAGAGGCTAGAAAGTGGTCACCAAATGTAATGGTGATCAGCTTGTTCTTTTGTATAAACTTTGTGTTGTTAACTTGGTGAGTGGCTTTTATAGTGTGCCTTGGCAATAGGTCTTAGTTCCGCTTTGGAGTTCGGGGTTGGCCATCCTTGCTCTGGGAGATCAAACCTCAATTTCTTTTGCAGGAACCAGATATTGTTCATTGTTTTGTATGGCCAGCGAATACGCCAATACGGAGAGCAAGAGCGGTATAGTAGAATATTGGCTGGGATTTTAAGGGACTCATGATCTTGTCCTGGTTTCAGACAAATGAGTATGCTCTTTGCAGAGTTTCCTGACAGTTCACAGCTGGGCAATGTCAAAGCACGATGTGAACAGTGTGTAGGGACGACTCAACTAATTCCTGTGTCCTGAATTTACTCTACTGGACACCTATATTTTCTTTCGATTGGGGTTGCAAATTCGCATACTGCCCAGCAACAGACAGTGGTTGTCTGTTATCCATTATATGGAGGGAGGTCAGGCATATCACCGTTGCATTCCCACTCACTGAGGGACATGTTTACTGAATCTTTGATGATAGGACTGGCAAAGAAGGGAATCTGCCACATTACGTTTAGCAATGTTTATTATATATAAAGTCCATACAGTATGTGCAAATATAATAATAATATTATTTAACAATTCAGGCCACGCTGCATTTCACTTGTAGAAATCAAGGGTAATCACTGCTATTGGTGTCCTCTGTTCGCAGTTCACTGTTGCCCGCCCATGGGTAGCTCACAGTACATTGCTGTACCGTTGCAATGTTTAGATTAGATGTTTGTGAGATAGGATGTGCTGTATGGACCTTTCCCATGATCAGTGCAGAAATGCTGTACAAACAAAATAGTTTTTGCAGGTGTCATCTGAGGAATGGGAAAATCTAAAATGTATGCCGTGGGGCTTAGAACAGGAATCAAAGTCCTGCGCCTTATTACAGTACTGTACTTTAAGCACACCAAAGTCTTTATTTATTTTTTTATATTTTTATTTTACTAATTCTTTATTGGAATTTATAATACAATAATAATGTAGTTGTCAGAAACAATGCATTAATCCATTAAGCATGCATAAAAAGAGAAAACTAATGAAGAAAGAGCAAAAGATGATCTAGAAGCTATTCTACAAAGGAAGTAAATGAACAATAAGCAATTTAGTTAAATTTGAAAAATATGGAACCAAATGCTGTTGGAAACATTGCAATGAAGGATCCTGCGAGGCAGGTAAGTAAGTAGGGTGAAGACAAACATAGTACTAACATGACACAAAAGGGGAATAAAGGGAGGCATAGGGAAGTGAGTGAAGACGATATGGCACATCAGAGTTTCATTAACATATTTCATAGGCATCAGACATAGTTTCTAAGTAAATATATCCAAAGAACATCATAGGAATTTGAAATACATGTAGAGGTTCACATTCCATGCATGGTTACATTAAAACAATCCATGTAGCGAATGAAAAAGGACCATTTAGCATTGTACTTGGGAATATAATTTAGGTTGTTAGCCATGCATACTTCCATTCTTTGTGTGTGACAGATATTATTCCATCAAGCTCTGATAGATAAGGAACAAAAGTCTTTCCAGTTGGCGGTTATACTTTTGAATGCCAAAATGATGAGTAGATCGTAGAGTTTGGCAGCTTTGGGTGGCAAGTGGGTGATGAAAGCAAGGCTTCCCATGACAATGTGTAGAAAAGATAATGGGACATCAAGAGAAAAAATAAGTTTAAGGTATTTCCATACATCTAGCTAGAACCTGAAAGTGAAGGAGCAGTTAAAAAACATATGTTCGTATGAGGCGGGAGCGAAGCCACATGTCCAGCACTTATCGTTGTTGTCTATCTTAGATTTTGATAATTTGGCAGGTATAATGAATGCTCTGTGTATAAAGAAGAAAACGTGTTGCGTAATATTAGCCGATACAGAGATTTATCTGATTCTAGAGAAAAGGAGGGATCATGTATGGCCATCAAAAGCAAGCTAAGTCATTTTCCCATTTTGAGCACACAGAACACATCTAAAAGGATGAGGTAAGAATACTGTAAAATTTGGAAGCCTTGATATCAGAGAGCATTGTTAGCTGCAGTAGTCTGAAGGTGTCGGGTGTGAGAATTACATTGGAAAAATTAGTGCGTTGAAACAGGAGTTAACTAATTTGTTATAGAAAATTAAGTCGGTATTAGAAATGGAAAAATGGTATTTGAATTGTTGGAAAGAAAGAATAGAAGGGCCGTCTATGATTTGTTGTATAAATCAAATGTCCTTTTTCAACCAGGATTTTCGGGTCAAAGATCTGGTATTGATCAAGGTGTTTTTGTTATGCCATAATAAAGGGGTGAGGCATTTTTAGGGGATTTTGTATATGGAAATATAATTAATTGTAAGGCAGAGATGGAGTTTGTAATGGGGTCAGAGATAGTCAATGGGGAGTGATTACATATGTAGATAAGGTCAGCGATATCAAGTGGATGAACCAGATGTTTCGCCACGGTACACCATGTAGGATATCTGTTATTTTGGGGAATGCAAATCAATATCAAGATTGTTTCAGGAGAAAAGCAGAGTGATATAATTTAAAATCTAGGAACTTAACACCACCCTTCTCCTAGGGCGCTTTAAATTTGACCAAGGCATTCCTTTTACTTTTACCCTCACCCCAAAGGAAATTCAGTAGGATAGAGTAAATGGATTAAAAAAAGAGGGAGGTATAGGAACTCAGAGGAGTTGAAAATAATATAGAACAATAGGTGACAGCATCAGTTTAATTGTGCCGAGCTGTCCCCACCATGAGAGATAAAGGGGGGACCATCTAGATATCAAATCTTTAAGTTTATCTAGGAAAGATTGGTTATTTAATTTAATGGTATCATGGATTGTGGGGGCAAAACGCATCCCTAAATACTTGATAGAATACTTGATAGAGGTACTCCATCATTTAAAACCAAAGGGGTCAATGTCATGTTTGAGACAATAGGGATTCAAAGGCATGATTTCAGATTTGTCTTTGTTACATTGAGTAGGTAAGGGAGGTGTAGTTTAGGATTCTTAATGAGAATAAGGATGTCACCGGCATACGCTGCAATTTTAATGATAGATGTCCCTCTTGAAATGCCCGGAATATTTTTATTAGATCTGATGTGTTCTAGTAACGGTTCCAAAGAGAGGATGTATAACATAGTTGAGAGGGACAGCCCTGTCGGGTACCTCTGAGGAGAGGAAATAAAGGGAAAGATAAACCATTGATACATATTGAGGATTTAGGGGAAGAGCATAGCAATTTATCGAGGGAGAGCCATTTATCACCACAACCATGCCAATGTAAAGACTGAAACATAAAATCCCAATTGATACAGTCAAAAAAAATGTTCTGCATTTAATGCGATGGCGGTGAAACCCTGCCTATCCTTTTTATCCTTGGACGGTATATGAATGGTGTTTAAAAGTAGCCTAGCATTGGAAGAAATGTTACGTCCTTTTACATAACCTACTTGGTCAGGTTTTATTAGAACAGGAGGAGTGGATTTGATTCAGTTGGCGAGAATTTTGGCAAAGATTTTGGCCTCTACATTGATAAGGGAAATTGGCTGGTAATTGCCTGGGATGAAGGATCTTAATTGGGTTTAGGGAAAAGTACAAGCAGGGCTTCAGAAAAAGAAACAGAGGCGGATTTTTGAGAGATAAAATAAGAAAATAGATTTTTAAGCTTGGGGGTGAGGGATTGAGATAGACTTTCAAATAATTCAGTGGAGAGGCCATCTGGACCTGGGGCCTTGCCTCTGCCATCTGGACCTGGGGCCTTGCCTCTGCACAAGCCTTTAATGGCTCTGGAGATCTATGTAAGGGTGATATCATTATTTAAGTGGGAGAAATCTAACTGTGGGTATGAGGATCTATCAATATATATCTATCAATATTATCAAAAAAAGAGGCAAGTATACCATTGGGATGATGATGTGAAACACAGGATCCATCTTTGATATGAGAAAGAAGACATGTTTCTTTTTTTTGTTTTCAAGTAAGAGGCAAGTGCTTTACTAGCTTAATTGGATGTTTGGTAGATTTTTGTTTTATATTTAAGAATGGTCTCTGCAGCCAAATCAGTTCTCTCTTTATTGATTTGGAAGCATAGGGCAATGATTATTTTGGTTAAAATTGCTATAATAATAATGTGGTTCAGCTGAAGTAAGCTGAGAGTAAAGGTCATAAAGATGTCTCCTCCATAGAGCCTTCTTTTTCCCTGAGAAAGCCATGAAGTGACCTCTTAGGGCCGCCTTGAACGCATCCCAGTTGTTCACAAATGATGTATCACAGTCAAGATTATCAGCATAGAACTATTGAGCAAAAGATTTAACTGATAGAATGAATTGGGGATCTTGTAATAGAAATGTATACAGTTTCCAACAAGATGATGGTTTGTGGACATCTGAAAGACTGAAGGAGGTACATATGGGGGCATGGTCTGATATTCAATTTTAGAAACAACAATAGATCCGGTAAGGGTTTTGGTAGAAAAAATATAGTCAAGGTGTGAGAGAGTGTTATGCGGAGATGAGTGGAAAGTATAGTCAAGCTGGGTAGGGTGGGATAGTCTCCATGCATCTATAAGACCGGTTTCAGATATACATCCCAAAAAGGATTTGTGGGACTTGGAAGTCTTGAACAAGCAACTGGATTTCCTATCAAGAAAAGGATCAAGGACCTGACTTTTATCTCCATGCATGATTAAATCAGAGAAGTTATTTTGAAGTATCATATGTTTAATGGAGACCCAAAAATTGGGGTCAGGCAAGTTAGAACCATAGATGTTTAGAATGGTAACATGTGTAGATTTTACCCATACCCATCTCCCATTAATATCAGCTCCTTGATCCAGAATCTTGAAAGGTAGTTTCTTACTAATTAATATAGCTACTAATATAGCTACTCCATTTTTCTTAGCAACAGTTGGACTAGAAATTATTTCTTTGACCCAAAGGGATTTAAGTTCAATGCTTTTTTGTTGGATGAATGTGTTTCTTGTATGCAAGCTATGGAAGAATTGAATTTATTAAGATGAGAGATGACCTTACACCTTTTAATAGGGTTATTGCAACCTTTGATGTTCGACGTGACACACTTAAAGATCATTTTGACATCTCACAAAAAAATTGTATCATAGCTGAAAACCATTGTAAATACGAATATTTGGTGTCAATGAAATATATCTTAAATCACAGATATTCGGGGAAAGACACATAAAGAGAGCACATCAGGAATGGGGGAAAGGGAGTTGGGAATCTGATCAGAGTCATGCTGAGAAGTCAAAAGGAAAAAAGAGCAACTCAGGGAAGAAGGACGCTGCAATGAGACCCGTCCCACCAGGTTATAGTAAATGAGTATAAAGTAATAAAGGCATTGAGTAGAGGACAGCAAAGCATGCGAACGCTGCAATGAACGCGAAAAGTAGAAAATAATACAGACGCCCGGAATGAGAGACGCATGTACGTGAGGGAATCGAACCACTAGATGAACCTTACACACAGTGTGGAAAGAAGGAAAGCCGTGGACTTAGAAGTCATTCCTCCCGGCCAATCAATCGTTCAAAAACGAACAAACATCACAATCAGAGGACAATTCTCCTTAAGACTGCAATTGAGACGCTCTGAAAGCCAATATCACATTCTGCCCCTCCTGATTCTACTGGATAGGAGATGCTGAGGCTCATGCCAATAGATGTGTTTGAAAAATGGGATGTTCTGTCCCGAAGAAGGTTGCCGTACAGAGAGAGCACTAATGGGGATGCTCGCAGAGAGCAACTGAAACACTTGTCGACGTGAATCTTTGGGAACAAGAGAACACAGATCTTTGTTATACCCCAAGAGTGTGGGGAGTTTTTTCCTAATGAACTGTAATGAGATGGAGATATAACAGATGTTGAACTGTTGTTTTTTATATGTAGACCATTTTTCAAAAAAATGAATTGCTGAATAAGAGATTGATGAGATGAGTATGTATGTGAATGAATGAAAAGTGAATGGGTCACAACGTCATAGGAACTGTTTAATTTTACTTTTAGATTGTGCACAAATAAACTAATAAAGACTTGGAAATTGAAACCAAGTTAAATATATAAAAATTATCTAGGCAGTCCGTCATCCTGATTTGTCCACTAGTCCAACTTATGCAAACTGCCACACCCCTGTTTAAAGGAGACCAAATGCAAATGGCAGAGGATAAGAAGGAGTAAACTAAGGGGTTGAGATTTAAGGCATTGTGTGTGGCATTTTACCAGTAATTGTCAGAGCCTACGCACTTAGATAACTAAATTGGAGTCAGCGTAGGTATATCTTGACCACAGCGAGGGAGCATATAAAAATAATCCAGGTATATTCAATAATGCTTGCCACATATGTTCATATATGTTTGGAAGACTTCAAAAGAGAGTAGGAGAAAAAAGCTGTAAATTTGCATGTATGAAATGCCACTATACAACTGACAGCAGAGTTACAATGCTGAGGTACAGGTTGCCGCAGTAGAAACAAAATCCTTAATAGGCTGTGAGGAAGTGCATATATAGAAAGAAGTAAATAACTTCGATATATGATATGAGGAGTTGAAGTGCTGTAGGCAATTCAATACATCTGCCTGAGGTGCCGTAATGAAAGATGGCACATTGAAGATATTACGTAACAACGAGGAGCCGTGTATCACAAGATACTCTCACTTGTGTTGCTGCTAATTCAGTATGCACTTGGCACCAGAGGCAGCGATACTGCAGAGGAGGGGCCACCAGGCCGCGACCAGCGCGTCACAGTGGCTGTGACACTGGATGTCTCAACACACAGATCGGATCTCTGAGGAGGTTGTAGTCGGAGTTGAAGCACAGGAACGAGAACGGGCACGGAAACAAGGCAAAGTGGCGCCAGAGCTAAGGCAAGAGCAAATGAACTTAAAAAAGCTTGAGAAATGGTAAATAATACCTCATTTCATATCAGATGGGACGGAACGTCGGAGCTAAGCGGCCATCTTCGTAGACGTCAAGCCACGCCTCCCGAGCACACCAAAGTATTAAGAGCATTGGGTCTGCAACCTGCAACTCTCCTGATGTTTTACACGAGAGCTCCCAGGAACATTTGCCATTGGCAATGCTTGCTAGGGACAATGGTAGTTGTAGTCCAAAACTCCTAGAGAGTCAGAGGTTGCAGATCACTCTGTGTAATAGTGTGTGTTCTGCTGGGACACATTAAAAGGGATGAAAAAGACTGTGGTGGGTAGGCAACGGTTTTGAGGTTCCCATGTATTATAAGCGGTCTGTGAATGCTGCAGCTTGTTTGCCAGTGGGAGTGAACATGCACATATTGTATTTAAATTCAACAGTCTGTTTGTCCAGAGCAAAGCTGCATTTATAATCGACTTGGTGCTTATCAATGTTTAATGATGTATAGTAAGTAAATGGGAATACAGTATCATAGGTGCAGCCATTCAGAAATAATGCTGCATTGTGGTCTACAATTTTTCAATGTTTAATGTTGCATTGTGCATAAATAAACACATGTACTGTGGGTGCACCTGTCTAAAGAATATTGTGATCTTGACCGCTTCCTTGCCCAACTGTAGCCCCACATCATCCATGACCCAGGCAACTTTTGGCCTGGGGGGCAAGTACGATTTTCCAGCCCAGGTGCAGTGGCATAAGCGGATAATGCAGCAGCCCCAACTTCCAGAATATCTACACTTAATACAAACCTTTCCCCCACCGTCACATTCTCAAGTACTCACAGTAGATATTATCGGCATTAACTTTACTTTCATGCAACATATCTTTCAGTTACGTGTGTGGTTTCTTAGAGGCCCAGACCCCAGGGAGCCATCCCCCACAGGTCAATCATAGTAATATTGTTGGGGGGACTCCCAGGTATGCCAGAGGGATACTGGAAGTTTGCGGACTTGGAGGACCCAAAACCCTCCTCCAGGAAGCAGAGAGGAGTCTGTTAACTGCAAGTTCAAACTGTGGTTTATTACAGACAAAACCAACAGGGATCAGCACAGGAACAGAGAATTATTCATGCACATCTCGCTGTTCCTCGGCTCACAGGCCAGTTTTATGCTCAAATGGAGTCAGCACTTCATCACAACCTGGGCCCTTCTCCAGAAAACCTACTGGGCCAGGTGATTGGGTATTGAGTATTCTATAACCTATACAGGACACTATACATGTTATTCTACAGGCCCTCGCATGTCAGGTGTCTGGCCTGTTCCATCCCCAAAGTTGAACTTACATTGTTGCAGAGTGTTGGGCCTACAATTTGTTCTTGCCCATTGATATCCACCACCAAGGGTAATAGACTGTTATTGGCAGAGCTGACGTCCCCAGGCCTGAGACCTGAAATGGTTCTCAGCTCACTGTGTAGCTTTTCAAGCTCATGAGAATTATTATGTGTCTGTATTGTAACTTGTGTGCAACACCTTTGCCTTATGAGAATATTCTCCTGTCTGGCGATATACTTGTTGCATACTTGTTTCCGTTCCTATCTGTATGCCTGAGACTGGCTCTCCTTTCCCACCGCCGATCACGGTCCATTGTCTGCTTCGCTGCATCACATGTTTAGAGATCACGAATTTGAGCTCTGCAGCTCTGAATTATGAGGATGTATTCGTATTTTTCTGCAGCTGGTCCCTTTGTCGTCTGGGGATTGGAATGCCATCCATATCTCTTCACCTTGGCTGCGGGTAATGTCTCACATGCCTAGCTCTCTGTCCAGCCTGAATCAGCTCAGTTTGTCTCTTGCTCAGAGGCCTGCTGTAATTTTCCTCACCATTATAATGCAGTTTGTAAATTGCCCATGCTACAGTACATTTTCCATCGGTTAGTCACACTTGGCTCTAGTGGGTCCCATAGGTGGTCCTGCAGTTCCATAGGGTTATTAGAGTACAGCACCTGCAAGCTTTGCTCGGGATCTCTTGTGCCTTGCAAGTTCTGCGTTGCTGCACTTCGCTAATGACAGTATTTATATGTATCTGCCCTCTAACTAAAGACTGCACACTTGTGTTTTTCTTGTATTCAAGTGTGTGTTTATGTCCCGAAGTGCAGATGCCACGTGTGCTTCATGTCTAAAGCTGCTATGTCATGGTGTCTCTATCGGCAACAGCAACATGGCTTCTTGGTGCTCTAGTGCATGTTGTCCACATAGGTGTCTCTGAAAATGGCCGGTGGTTCTTCAGCCACACACGGATAGATTCGTACCACACCTGGTCTGTATGGCTGGCTGAGGGGATACCTCTCAACATTTTTGTCAATCATTGGTCCGTTATAAATACATCCGAAATAGAAGTGATGATTGCAGTGTTTCCTGGCTTTTCGTCTTGTCATGAATTTAGTGGGAGGGGAGGAAGGTGGCAGGATCCGGACTCCCTCTTCAAAATTATTTTACCAAGATAATAAAATTTGGGGAACTGGGAAAGCTGGGTTTTAAGCCCAGGTGTCACAGTGTCCCACTTTGTAACTTCAGAGAAGGCTACATATCCTTCCATCACATTCCGCCCCATCCCATCTTTAGTTTTAGACCAATGTAAAGAGGTGGAAAAGCTAGAGAATTCATTGGTAGAGAATCAAAATCCGACCTTCCCTCACAAAATAAGAGGGAAAAAACTCTTTGCAATAGCATGACATGACATTTGGAAATTGACAAATAATTAATGTGTGGTTAAAGCTTTGAGACAAATATGATTTCTCATGAAAACGGGAATGCATAAACACTAGCAATCACAAGGCAAGGGATCAACAAGAGGCATACAATTCAAAAACAAGTGGAAAGTTAAAACATGCTGCAGCTGAATTCACACGTTGGAAAGTTCAATTTTCTCAATTCCCGTTTAAATTGACATAAACAAATTTTTATGAAAAACAGATGAAAAAGCTGGATTTTCAATGCATTCTTTGGACTGGGGAATAGATATATATCACAGGGGCAATATAGAGGTCTCCAGCTGGTGAATTGAGAGAGATTTGGAAGGTAGAGGGAGGTTTGACTTTAGGAAAATAGAGCAGTGAAAAAGAGAAAATCAGTTTTAAAATGAAAGGTACATTTTACTTAAACTAGATTTAATGGCTAAGAAAAGAGGAATGCCACCCGTGAATATAAAAGTTATGCTACAGTTGTCACCCTTCATGCAGTGTACCCCTTTTTCTTTATAGAAAATGTGTTTATTTAATCAAAATATCCCTATTGACTTATGATCTATGCCAGACAGAAATGAAAAGAAAAGTGGCGCTAATGCTTGGAGATCAAGGACAAGATGCACAGAGAATTCTGACCGTTGGACAAGTTATCAGGATATGGATAGGGTTGCTTCGAGAGGGGGAAAAAAGCCAAAAATCAAGATGGGCAGACTATGTGTTTCTCTAGGATGGGAAAATACTCACAGTCCACGCTTGAGTTTTGGGATTTTGGAACGGTCAGTGTTCTGGTCACAAAAGATTCTGGTCACCGGATATCGGACTCTCCTGTCAAAAGACAGCTGGACAAAGGTCTGGTCACCGGATGGTGACATCATAGAATTATGTGGAAGGGCAGGCTTAGCTAAGCATGCCTCTAAACCACGGGATTGGTCAGGAGTAATGGTTGATGCCTTGCTTTCAGCTGGTTGGGTTTCAAGGGCTTGATGTCAGATTTATGATGTGAGATTTACAATGTTCAAAATCTCCCAAAGTTAATTTTGCCACAACTCAGTTTTTCCATAAATAGCCCAATTGTACAGTAGTAGCATTTTAACAAATTACATGAGCAGATTACATATTTTGTGCAGTTCATGATAGTCCAACTCTACAGTTTTTGAGATTCTGTTTCGTCCGTTTAACAGTTTTTGCTGTTTTTAGTGAGAAATCTTCGGCCTAATATTTCATAAATTTATACATGGGTGTGGATTATCATTAAGCATGTAAGTATAAAAATGTGCAATGGCATCATGTATACTTTCCTTATAATACCCAATTCTCTGCCATTTCTATTCCCCATGTGGCAGTGAAGTCTATGACGTCTTAAATTAAAGCCCATAAAATCACATTTAAATGGTTAACTTTTCAAATTTTTACAAAGTCCAGTTGCAAAGATAAACGTCTGAAAAGTTTCTTAATAAAATAGCTGTTTAAACCAAATGGTCAGCATTGTTCTCCAAATATGGTCATGCCTTTCCAGGCCATCCCCCTAAGTCCAGGGTTTGTCATGGAGTTTTTCTTTGAAGCTTCTTGTAGAAGTCCCATGGAGGTGTTATTTTCTTTTTCACATCCTCATGTCCCAGAATTTCTATTGTAAGGGGCCCCTGCCCAGACCAAAGTCTGATGAGTATGTGAACTTTCTTTGTCTTGGTCAGTTAAATTTTTTCTACCTAGTAATTATCACTTTCATGTCCTTGAAGTTTGTGGTGGTTCCTTTTGGGGGAAGCTTTAGCTTAGCCAGCAGTGAAAAACCTATTCTGGAGCTTGCAAAATCCAGCCAATGCAGTTTAATTCCTTTTATTTTATTTTCTTTTGTCCTGGATCAAAACAAACCTGTTGGATAAAATATCCCTATATGTTTTCCACCAACTAAGCCCTTTACATTGCTAGGCACAGACAAGTTTTTGTTCATCATGGTACTTTTAAAACAGGCATTTTTTTCAGTTTTGCAAAAGCCCATTTTTCCATTGTCTAAATCCAGCTGGCATTTCCCTTGCAAATTTGGGTTGTCTCTTCCATCTGCACTTCCACATTGTTTTGTAGCCATCGTTAGCTTCTTGTACACAACAGTCTGTGCAAGACAAAGGTCTCCTAATATTGACATGCACACGGAAAGCTGGAATTTCTTTTTGACATTTTGTAACAAAAGTTTAAGTGTTTTTCCGTGCAGCTGAAGTAAAGCTTTTGTTGATTTTCTCGGATTTGGCTGGCACAGCCTACCATTCAGGAATAAGGCTCTTTTCTGATCGAGCACAATGTGAATTTGGCTGGGAATGACAGGGTCTTTTTGATTAAGGTAGCGTGATGAAGAACAGGGAAAAATAGCATGTTAGCGGCATCATTTTAAAGGTGAAATATTCCCTTTTTCAATAGGAACTTTGGGTTTACAGCAAAGCAGTGCTGCTTTTTCACTCCATTTCTTTAAGACAAACATGAACACACCCTAGTAGCCTTTCTCGGGGTGCTTCCTGTTCCATCTTTCCCAATGGCGCTTGGCTAAACAATGCAGCCCTCCGTTTGTCACTGCAAAATGCAGTTTGGATGCTATGGTACTCACTGAAGCCAGCCCAGACATTCTGCTGGTTCTGCTGAAGTGCAGAATGTGGGGAAGTATTCTGTTGAGTGGGTCAATGTAGCCCACACAAGAAACCAACAGCTTTCAGATGCATACCGATTACCACATCTCGATGTATTATAGTTTACAAGTATTTACTCTCTCTTTTACCAATTTGCACAACTTCTTGATCTTGGCAAAACGGTAGAAAAAAAGCTGTGCTATCCCCAAACCCCAAACCTTCACCAATCATCCTTCCTCATCCTGCCGACATGCTCCCTTCATTCAAAACAAACTAATTAACACCCTTTATATCATTTTAGGGCACTTTTCAATTTCGAATCAGAACTTGAGTCTTGAATCCCGGAATGGCCGCCTTTCAGATCTGAAAAAGCTTGGCAACAGAAATGCATCATGGGAGATGTAACTTACGTTTTGGAACTAGACAGATTAACGCCAAAACAAGAAAGGATTTCCTTCCTGCGCTTCGTGTCCAATTAGTTTCTTATGTTGTGAAAATCGCAACCAAGTTTTGGGTTGTTTGCAAAAGCACAAATTTGCCATTTTGCCTGGAAAATGAATGGAAAAGAAAAAACACACCCTTTTTTGACCCTTTATATCTTTTGTACTGTTAAACCGATTTGCACAAAACTTTCCAGTCCTGGGGGGCCCGGAACCTAATATAGGAATGTCAAACACTGTGCTGATCCTCCTGTGGCTCAAAAGTTATTAATCATAGAATCTTCGCTTTTCCTGTGGATAAGTTTAACCTTAACCAATTTTCCTAGTGTCACTGCTCCAAAAGGCTATTGGACAAATGAAGGGCTATACGAGACTTTAAGCCAAGGAGCTGAGTTGAAACCTGAGGATAACATGGAAGAGTTGCAGGACATTGCTTAACATATCTGTTTGCTAGATAATTTGATATAGTTTGGTTTCCAAATAATATTGTAGTACTGAGGATTAACAAGCCAAAACGGGAACATTACGCAGTTCAATTTCCGGATTCAAACCCTGAATTTAAGCACAGTTTCCCTACATCACACTGGGACCTTGTCAAAAGAGTGTGCACATTTGTAACAATTCATATAATTTCACTGCACCAACAACTGCTGACTTTAAGAGTGTTACATGGAATTGAAAGGGTTTAATAATGGTTTCTATATGTTTATTGGTGCTTGGAAGGACAGCTTGTAAAAGATAGCATCTCTGAATGCAAATTTCCGATTATGCATTCTCAATGTGTGTTTTACAGAAAATTCTCAGTCAAAAGACTGGGACTGTTGTTAAGGGTGCCGGTGCATTAGTGATTACTCTGCTGGTAAGGGCCTGAACTGCCTGCAGGTCAGGCCTGCCGGTAGTCCACTACCCCACCAGCAGTCTCAGAGTGAGACGGTCAGGAAATAATGCTGAAGCCGGTAGTACCAGCATTTTTACCAGCATTATTTCCAGGCGGCTCACTCCTAACAAGGCCCAAATTGTCTTCCTCACTGTGCACATTGACTTGTGCAGCTGTTCCTCTGCATGCTCTGAAATCAAAGACAAGAACTCCCAGTGTTGCGTTCTGCAGGAGGCACACAGGAAGAACAGGTAATGTCTTGTAGGTGCAACGGCTGAGCAGCCCTGGTGCTTCTAGAATCTTCTCACTCAAACTTCCAATCGCTATTTTGTGTTTAAATGAGCTGGAGATGAGGAAAGGTGAGTCTGTACTCGATGTAGCTTGTAGATGTGAGAATCAGGAAGCGATTTCCAAGAGCCTTTAAATATGTAGACCAACTTATAAAAGATGTGCTTGGTTGTTTTTGAATTTAGTTCGCTATGGAAAATTGCAGCATTTACACTTTCAGTTGCTTTCCACTTCTGCAGTGGAAGATGATGTGAACCAGGATTACCCCAGCAGCAATCATGTAAAACAAAGGTGAAATGTCAGTACCCATTCTTGACAGAAAGTTGAGGATTCCTGTTCAAGTTTTAAAGTTAGAGTGTGTGACCTAAAGTGTGCCTCTTTCTAGAACATGAGTGACTCTAGAAAAGGTAGTGTTTTTTCTGGATGGTGCTCATGAGTTCCATTCAGGACAGATTTGGTAGGGTACCTTTTTTGCCAGCATTTTCTTGAAATGTCTCAGTTGTACTGTTAATCTTCGAGTTCTTGAAGTGTGCCACCTCAGTGACAATAGTGGACACTAAAGATGCCTGGGCTTGGCTCTAGGTCCTTATAGATGTACTGCCTCAGAATGTTATGGTGGTTGGAGAATGATTCCACAGCAAATTACTACAGGAGTACTGGTGATGATACTGGCAATTTCCACAGGCACACCACATCACATTGCATAGACCAGGACGATGTAGGAACCACTGTGTAGCAAGTAAGATGTTCTCATACATTTCTCAACACGTACTACACTCATGATGCAGACTATAGAAAGTGATGACAGTTCACAGAACTTTGTTCTTGTTTTTTTACACTTTATAGTTTTAAAAATACGAGCATACATATCAAGAATACAGCAATGAACATACATACACAAACAAATGTTAAAATGATAATAATAAATTGTGATAAATCAAACAAAAGTAGAAAAATGTTCAAACCATCCCCAGCCCCTCACACCCTCTCATCCTCAGACATCAAACTGCCTCATGGAACTAGTACATATCTAAAATTTTCCCCCAAATTCTATCATAAATCTTCTGTTTCCCCTGTCTCTTGTAAATTGTATTTTCCATGTCGGCCAGTTTATACATTTCCTCAAACCACTCTACCATTGATCCCCTAAGGAGCCATTTTTTCTGAGATATAGCCAAAACATCCAACATTTCATCACATCCAAGTATCATTGTCTTGAAATCAAGGTCAATATGTTCTCCAAGTACTCTCAAACCAACATTGCATACTTCAGACCAGAAGTTACGCACATGTGCACAGTTCCAAACCATGTGTTCCAGTGTTCCGAGCTCACCTGAACAACCCCAACATTCACTCAAATATGACATGCCTCTTTTCTCCAATCGTTCCGGGCTCCTGTAGACCTAATTAAGTATTTTGATTTGCTTGGATCTCTCACAAAGGTTTAATGAACACATATTCACACTTGCAAAAATATTCTGCCATACCTTTTGAGATAACAATGCCCAATCTTTTACTCTATTCTTCTTGTAAGATGCCAGTTTTGTTGTATTTCACTACAATTTGTTTATATACTCGACTAGCAATGGACCCTTCACTGGACTCTCCCTTGGTAGTAAAGATATCTAGATTCACAGCATCACACCCCTCAACTTTTCCAAAGTTTTTTTGAACCTTCTGTAACCTGCATCAGAAAAATTCATAATGTTCCATCTCGTATTCAAGTCTGACCCAGCAATCCAACCTACATCTTTCCAAATATCTTCAATCCAATTCACCCCACTTATAAACCATTCTGACCAAAAACAACAATTTCCCCTTTTTCTTGATTTTGGGATCAAACCAAATAGAAGCATTAGGGGATTTAAGCGTGTCAGCACCCAACTTAACAAATAAATTCTGCCATGTATCTCACAAGGAATCTGTCAAAGGAACTTTCTTTCCACTTGAATGCTTCCCTGTCAAGACCGCCCTTGGAGTGAGTGGGCCAGTAAAAGTTGCTTCTGCCATTGTACAGTCATCCTGCAAATCTTTCAGGAAAGGCACAATAAACTGACTAGAGAACGCTAAGTGGTATGCATGAACATTAGGGATGCCTAGTCCCACTCTGTCAGTGGAAGTTGGAGTTTCCATAATGTAAGCCTTGGTGGTTTCTGATCCCAAAAAAATGATTGAGTCAATCCGTCTCATTATTTCCAGAAATGAGGGCTAATCTTTAAAGGAAGCATGCTGAGAATATAGTTCATTTTCGGGGCCGATGTCATCTTTAATGCATTCACTTTTCCCCAGAGAGACAAATTCAATCAAGACCATATTTCCAAAGTAATCTTGAAATCTTTGCATGTATCAGTCATATTCTCATCCACCATGTCACTGACCAGTGGTGTCAGGCAGATACCCAGGTACCGTAATCTTTCTGCACACCATTTGAAGCCCCATGCTGTGATAGTAGCCTTATTACTTGTGTAATTTAAAGGCATTACCTCTGACTTGGAACAATTAAGTTTTTATCCAGCAACCTCATAAGAATTCCCCAAGATATATATCAATACAGGTAGTGAACCTTCAAGATCTTGTAAAACCAACAAGAGATTGTCTGCATAAAACCACATTTTCTGTTCAACACCTTGATTGCCAGCCCCTTTCAATCCCAGATCTGATCTAAGTGCAATCGCCAAAGGCTCAATTGCTAACACAAATAGCGAAGAAAGAGGGCAACCCTGCCTGGTACCTCTCTATAACTTAAAGGGATCAGACCTTAATCCATTTGTTCTAACATCTGCCGTTGAAAGGGCATATGAAAGTGCTATCCACTAGATGTAGCCTTCTCCAAGATTCATTTTGCTCAAGACTGAAAAACAATATGTCCAGTTTACACTATCCAAAGCCTTCTCTGCGTCTAGAAAGAAGACCACCATACCTTCCATAGACTCTTGAGCTTGCAGCATTGTTAGAATCAATTTGCTTATATTACTTGAAGTCCTTTGATTTTTAACAAAACCAGATTGATTTTCATGAATCAGAAATGGCATCAGATGTTCAGTTCTTATAGCCATTGCTTTTGCCAACATTTTGTTTTCCGTAATTATGAGACTTATAGGACGGTAACTAGAGGGAAAATTCTGGTTTCAGGAACACAGAAATTGTAGCGTGATTAGTAGTAAATGGGAGAATTCCTTCCCTTTTTGGCACAATGAACATGTCCTTCATCAATTCCAAAGCAGGCTCTGGAACTATTCTCTAGAATTCTACAGGTAAGCCATCCGGCCCCAGTGATTTTCCTGTGTTCTATTTGTTAACTACACATCTAAGTTCTTCTATTGAAATATCTCTCTCAAGGGAAATTTTAGGAATTATGAGGTCATTCATAAAGGAAGCAGTAGATCCTGTTATGCCCGGTTTATTTCTATACAATTCAGTTTAATAATTTTTGAAGACATCATTAATTTCTCTCGGGTTGAAAGTGACTATATCATTAGAGCCATTGATAGACGTGATTGCACTGTCTGAGTACTGCTGACGAAGCCTATATGCAAGCCACAATCAGATTTCTCGCCCGCTCAAAATATGAACACTTTGCTGTATACAGTTTTTTCTCTGCCCGCTCTGTGATTATTTCATTCAGCTCTTTTTTTCATTTACGTAACTCTCTCTTCTTATCTATACTGCCTTGGTCATTCATCAGCTGACATGAAATGCCTTTAATTCCTCTTTCTAAGTCAAGCGGCATTCTTTCCAATTTCTTTCTCTTCCCACTGGATAAACCAAAAAATATGCCTCTCATTGTGCACTTAAACGCTTCCCAGATGGTTTTGGTGCTCAGCGCATCAGTGCGATTTTCTATTACAAAGTGATTTGCCTCCAAAATAATCTTTTCAAGTATTTCTTCATCATTCAGGATAGAAGTGTTCATTCTCCAAGTAAAAGATTTGCAAAGCTCAAAGTGCAATTTCAAATTCATTGACACTGGTGCAGGATCTGTTACCATAATATTTCTGATTTCACCAGATCTGTAATTTTCCATCATCCTCCCACCAGTGAGCAGCATATCTATGCGAGAATAAGTGGTGATGGGTGAATTGGTACTCAACTTGATGTGTGCCAATTTAGGGCCTGATTCATGAAATGTTTTCCTATGAGATTGTGCCATTATAAAACACTTCCATGAATTGTCTTTAAGGGCACATTGGCTAAGGATTCAATCCTCTTGCTCCACACAGACATTTGTAAAGAGAACTTCATAGAAGTTCTTTATCTGGTGTCACTCTACTTTATGTATGGTACCCCAGGATTGTAGTGCTTGGCAACATGGAATAGGTTTTGTAGGTACTGGAAAATTGAAGACCTTGTCGATTGCCCAAGATGTCATATCTGTAGAGAAGGCTGATGGTGCAAAAAAGGTTTTCTCACTTCACTCAACAATTTGCATGTAGTGTTTGATAGGTCCTGCCATCTTGCTTGTGTAGACAACATATTCTCCTCTATTTGAATGGGAAAGATCAGTGAGTTCCAATCTTGAGAACCTCATGAAAGCATATAGGAAGGCAGTCACTTTTAAAAGATTTGCAGTGACCTATTGCACATTTCGTATTATGTTTAGATCATGGTTGATAGTACCAGTCATACCCACTATTAGGCAGTTGATGCCTTGTTGTAGAACTTTCAATTTGTCATCTTGAGCATAGAAACATCTATGTTACATGACCTTTGCTTCTGCTGAATCACATTGTCTAGGTAACTGTGCACGCATGGCTATCTATATTGTTATATATGTATGTACTACGGATATATGACGCTGTATATATGTATGGTTGTATAAGTGTATATATTGATATTCATGTCAGTGTTTCCTTGACTCACCAAGGTTATGCTATGTATTGTATGCTTTTATGCTCCCACTGCACTTACTTGTGCTACGTATTGTAACTAAGCAATACGATTTCTTGTGTTCTGTTGCGCCCGGCTACCTAAGGGTTTGGTGCGCATTACCAAATAAATAAACAAACAAACAAACAAACAAAAATCTCTCTATGGTATGACCTTCCAGATGCTATAAAGCTGATACAGCAGCTTCCCATGATTGAAGTGGACAAATGCCTTGTGTCAAGACCATGTATGGCAGAGCTCAATGTTACATGCTTAACAATTGACTGACATAGCTTCCCAATACAGAGTGCAGACATTTTCTGAGGTTCTTTCTCAAAGCCCATTCTGTGAAAAGAACTACACTGGATTCAAAGCACCTTATTTTGAACTCATTCAATTGCATATATCATGATGCTAACATACATAAAGCATATTTGATGTGCCTTCTACCTCTAAACATGGCCTTTTTTTACTTTATTTTAATCTCAGAGCTTTACTTCTTTGGCTGTCTAATCTGGCTAAAGGATAGGTTGTTTTTGCTAGAGGTTGTCTGAAAATTAGTATAAGGTAAAAAGCAATACACAAGATGAGGGGATGTAAAAATAGATCTAAAGCGTAATTTCATTGAATTTGCCAAGAACTGTGTGCCCCATGTTGTGTTCGAAGGGACTGATTCTGATTGTTGCCAGATATCTTCTGTCAGCATAAAACATTTTTTAATACTAAAATGTTTTAGGCAAACATATCACATGTTCACTGAAAGTGATTGTGGAGTGTGTTGACCTAGAAGAACTCTGTACATTCAAAATACTTATTTATGTGAACAGCTCAGACACTGAATAACTTCTAAAGGGTTCATTCTTATCTTGTATTGTTAAAGTTTTGTCAAACTATTGTTTTATGCTTTGCCAAAATTAGTGTGCATAGTTTATTATGTGTTATTGCTCTTGCTTTATTGCCAAAGCACAGCAGAACAAATGCAAAGATTCAAAAACACAGCAAAGCTATTTGTTAAACAAATGTTATTAGGCAAAGATTAATAACTGAAATGTTAAAGAAATGTATTTACATTCCCACCGATGGCACAGCTTTGTAAATTAAAAATAGCAATTTTAAGTAAATCTCAATTTAACAGATTTATATTACAGAAAATCTGAGAAATCCTCCATATTGATATGTGGCAAATTGCAAAAGTAACATGCTCGCTCATGCGCTTTCAGTCATAAGAATCAGATGCCTTTACGTTGCAACTATAATGAAGGGTTGCATACATCCTAATTTCAAGTTGATTATGTAACAATTTGGTGGAATACGTGGTAGTCAATGAGAAAAGGAACCATGCTGTGTGGAAGGTTTTTGAGTACACTGATTGCATCCAGGAATTGGTCTTGGGAGACGTGTGTAAGTCATAAGAGAAACATGTCCAGTTTTCAGGTTCATGTGTCAGAATAAATGTGTGCAGCTAACAAAGTCAAATTGCCTCCAATTCAAGCGGAAACTTACAGGAATGCCAGTAAAATTGATTAAATGAATGACACCCATTTGTTGGGATTTGCTAAAAGGGGAACAGGGCAGGTTTAAGTCTTTCGAATCCAGATCTATGAGATAACAGGATCAGATGTCACAGAAACAGCCCAAGCCCACAGCGTTCCAGGAGCAAGATGGGGAAGAGTTTGCAACTTCCATCCAATTTCACAGGACCTAACTGCCTGGGTAAGATTGAATGAGCTGCTAATTTAAAGGCAAAGCCATTACACTATTTCTTGTTTATGGGCCTAGAATTGGTACTTTGCAAGTAATTCCAACTTTGATTTTGAATGCTTCAATAAACTGGATGAAAGCTAAATTAAAGAGCTGAACTACTTTGGTAAAAAGAAGCAGACATCTTTCATTCTAAAATGCTTATGTGGCTAAAACATGGCAAATTATTTGGAGGAAGAAATATGCCTTTTTAATAATTTTTTCAAAGGTATGTTTTTGTTAGGTAGGTTTTTCAACTTCCCCTGTGCTGGTGACACACTAAGTTTATCAAGGTATGCGTTTTTGCACCACGCATAAAGATAGCTCTTGCTGCAGCTCATGCTTCAATGGCTAAGGTAAGTGGGTCCATCAAATCACAGAGGAAGAAGAGAAGAATTCTTGTTGGGATATTGAAAATTCTTTACTTCAGGACATTAATTGGGCCGGGCTAGCTGGGATGGGGCCTCGGCAGTCTCCAAACATTCACCTTAAGCTAAGGTGCTATCATGGCTCCCTCAGTTCCCCATGAGTAGCACCCAGCCCATCTTTACCCTGTGAATGCAGTAGGGACACCATGGGGGTCATTAAGACCCAGGCATTAAGGAGTTAACGGCACCATAAAAGGTTGTGGCACCGTTAACCCCTTAAAGCCTTACTATGGTGGGGACCCGCAAAGGGACCTTGAAGGTAAATACGGTACCGCAATTTGCGGTACCGTAATTACCACCTTCCCCTTTCCCATTGAGCCCTATGGTAAAAAATGGGAATGGGGAAGGGCCAATGGTAAATGGGGAATTACCACCCTGCCAACCTTGGAATGGGGTGGTAATTCCCCATTTCATCATTGCAGAATCGTTAAGTTACCGGCGTTAACCATGGTGCTAATAGCGCCATTGGTTAACGCCGGAGTTGTAATGAGGGCCCATGTGTGTGTGTGGTAGGCACACTGTGAAAAAAATACATGCAGCGTAGTTGTCTGATTGCTAAAGCAGCACAGCTGGTACCTGGCTCCCAAACGCTTATACATGACTTTTAGTTCACCATCTTCTTACTGGTGGGATGTTATCATAAATGGAATATGTGAAAAGGACAGGGTACATTATGTGCATAGAAGGCTTGCAGGCTTGAATCATTGTCACAGATATGCCATATACAAAACGATGTATTGTATTGATTTTTAACAACTGATCTATACGAAATGAGAAAGAAAACGTGTTTTATGATTATGTATTTTAGATATGATATAAATTTGTCTATATTGGAATGTGCTTTTTATACTGTTTTATGTTGTTGATGATGATGTGATGAAATATATGTAAAGCCAATGTGGTTAACTGCATATAAATAAATAAATAAATAAATAAAACTATGCATTGTTCTTATGTTCCCAGCATGTTTTTGATTTCAAACAAAGCACCTATTGGTTTAGATTGTTTATATTTGTTCTCCTCCCCTTTAACATGTATGCTCTCCCGGGTGATTTCTGTCCCAGCTGAAGGTGTCAGAAATAAGTTAATGCAAAAACAAGGGGGGTGCTGGGAGTTTCTCTACTACTGGCCAATATCCGGGTTAGAGTCTCAAACAGAGTCTTTAGCTTACCATCCTTTTACAGAAGAGAAATGTCCACTGCATATCAGCCTTTTTCCTGCCCAAAGGCAGTCCAGCACCGAAATGCCTGGCAATTCTCTTCTGAACAAGAGTACCAACAGTAGCCCCAGACACATGTACTGGACATTTCTCTTCTGTGAAAGGATGGTGAGCTAAAGACTCTGGTTGAGACTCTAACCTGTGATATAGGGCGGAAGTAGATAAACAGCCAGATTCCCCTTGTTTTTGCAGGGATAAGTTAATACCTTAGGGTCTGTCTTTGAGCAGCACAAGCTAATTTAAGGTGACACAGACTTAGATGACTGGGGCCTCCTTTGGGAATCCATGCATGCTATGAGTCCTTTATTGCAGGTGATTAATAGCCACAGATTATTACTAAAGAGGCAGACAGCAGAGCAGCCACAACTCTAAATGAGAATTTAAGAGCTGATAACTACACTCAGCCAGGGAATACAATAACAGAATGAAGGTGATGTACTTGCTAATTGAATTGCTTATATCCTTAGACAGAAAGGGATGTATTTATAGGCAGCAGTTTAATTGGAAACTGAACCAGAGTAACATTTATTTACAGTATGCAGACTGGATGCAATAAGACCACCTGAGAGCATTCTAGGTGGGACAAATTATCTTTTTGCAGGGCCTCATGATGTATTGCTTGTTAATGGGCATGTGACCCTTGCATAAGTCACCTGCTCCTTCATTAGGGCAGGGCCGGTACAATTTAGCCATCTCCTCTTCTCAGGAACCACCCCACCATATCATATCCTACGAATAGCATTGCTATACATGCAATCTGTATCTATGACTGTAAATTGCTTTTAGATAGTTTTTAGTTAACTGCACCTATAAGCCAACGGCATTTGACAGTTTGATAACCATTTCCATATAATAGGTTATTTAGTGGTTGATCTGTTTAGCCTTTCCTGTCCCTGGCTAACAAATCCTGACAGCACCATGATCATGGAAAATGATGGAGTAGATGATAGAGTGGACGGAAGTGGATGGAACGGATGATGGAGTGGATAGAACAGACGAGGGAGTGGATATAGTAGATGGAATGGATTAAGTCAATGAAACGGACGAAGTGGATGGAATGGATGAAGTGGTTGAAATGGATGACCGGAATGAATTGGATACAAGGGATGAAGTGGATGAAGTGGATGTAAGTGTACGGAACAGATCAAGCGGATAGAACCGATGAAGCGGATAGAACGGATGAAGCAAATAGAATGGATGAAGCGGATGGAACGACTGCTATGTACCTGTATCCCCATGTTACCCTATCCATCCTGTCGCTTTATATTTGTATCCCGCTATGTATGCCCCCTGTCCTGCTCTCGTGCCTGACCTCAAGCGTTTCACTGATAAACCACAATATCACACTACTACGCTTACTCTCTCCTATACATCATCACTCAACTAGAACACAGCTATGCTATGACACATTCGACCTAGCTGTACTCATACTAACATGACCCCACAAACACCTCATCATCCTAATAAAACACAGCTAGCTGAGCACATTCCGGCTAGCTTAGGTGTCTCCTTAAGCCCACGCAGCCAGAACTCAGTCTGAGTGTCCACCCTCCAGACTGAACACATCCAACTGATTTCCGCTGCACCACACCTACCGCTATGAAGCAGCTATCATGCAACAACCACACCAGCTGCACACATATCCGGTGTGCCCACGCACCATACCACATTCTCTCTCTCTACTGACTTGAACTGCGGTTCCTGAGGGCGTTCAACCTATCAGCGCTTTGAGGTCATACCAATGATACATAAGGTGCTATATAAATGCCAAGCAACTTAACACAACACAACATAACATAACATCAATATCATTTGAAGGTTCATTGTGGCACAGTGGCTATAACACACACACACACACAGACACACACACACACACACACATAGGAACACACACAGTGCCAGCACATCTTGTTTTAATGATAAAAATGCTCAGTTTAGATATTGATAATATCTGTTTATCATGTGCACAAGGCAAGTAAGCATTGGTTCATGGATACTCTAGAGCTAGACCCACAAAGAAATTCCTGTCCAATAGTACTCATGTCATGTGCTCAGAGGCAGTGTTTTTTATTGCACTAAGTGCAGAGATTTAGCTCGCCAGAGTCCTTCACAGGGTGCACCACCACTCTCTGCTACAAACCCTGCCACAGCCCAGGTGGGTATTTAGGCGAACCCTGAAGGTTGAAATTAGGGTCTGACAAGCAAGGTAGGATGAAAATCATGACGTCACCCAACATTAGTGTAAATATGCACATTTTACACTAATAAGCTAATGTTCTTTTGGGTGGCAACAAACACGTTGCTAATTTGAACAATGGAAGCTAATAAAATATTGATTGTACACATAGTTTGAGGTAGCGTCTGGAATCATATTTCAATTATCTCAGATTTGTGAAAGGAAGTTTTTTTCTTGTTTACATTATTTCCTTCTTCAGACTTTGATTACACTAAAGAAGGCTTTCTTTGATTACACTAAACATATATTGATCGAAGAAGCCTGTTTTGATACATTTCAATTTCAGTGGAAATGTGTTGAGGGATCATAATTTCAATATTACATTGTTTTTATTATTCTTATTATTAATCTTATTATTAATATTTATTTGCATTTAGTTCAAAGAACTTTAACAAAATATTTACATTAAAACACAACACTCATTCAACTTTCGTGTCATACGGTCTCTTGTGTTCCATACCCGATTCCACGTAAGTAGATAAATACTGTTCTAAAATTACATTATACCAATTCCCCAGTAAGTTATTTTAATTTGATTTTACCCAGGAGATAGTTAAAATCCTTTAAGAGTACTTACATCCTAAGGCTTTAAAATACCTTTATGTACATATTTCAAAGACACTATTACATTTGAAATTTGATGAGATCCCAGCATATAATTCGAAAATTCATATTATTTAGCATGGGATTCAACCGGTTAACAGTAATGAGTAATACTGGCATAGAATTGAGTTGTTAAAAATAAAATTCAATACAGAAAAGTCATCTTGTTCCCCACTAACCATGAATATTGTTTTTACAACAACGCTCACAAATTGGTATAGCACAATTTGCACTCTTTCAAATTCGGTATTAATAAAGTAATTCCCAAAATCCACCTCTCATATTGCATTGATATGTTTTGTATGTTGTGTTGAAGAATCATGTATTAAATGTGTCGAAAGAAAAACATGCATCATGCAACAGCTGTCAATGATGATATACGTATTACTTCATTTGAATCATTTAGATCTACAATGATCATAAAATGCAAATGATATGTACTAAAAGACCACTAATGAAGGCATTTTTCATGGAAATTTATTACATTTGTTGTGTTAAATAAAGTGCATTTCATGCAGGGAAAATCATCCCAAGCATTGTTGTGCATGCCATATTCCACTCTTTGTTGAGGTTGTTTTTTAGAAGTGTAGTAGAAATATCCAAAGAATGAAATCATAATAATTGCCATGAAGAGACTTGAAATGTGCATATGGCATTAGATACTTTAGAATGGATCACATATGTGTTATTTATGGCATATCAGTTAATTGCTAAATGTTGATATATGGATGCGTATATGCATTTTTTAAATGGTATACAAATATCTATGTTCTTTGATCCACTCTAATGAAAAGATTGAATGCACGTTTAACATTTTTCTTGTTTGTTGCATACAAGAAAGTTAACTGTAAATACTGATCATAAAGGGTTTAATCTTCTGGTCTGTATGCTAGTTGAGCCATATAATCCATTTATCATGGTTCAATGGGACAATTCAATTTCGAACACTGGTAAATTGCCAAGATTAAAGATCAATTTAATAAAAAAATACAAAATCCATTAGCAAATAGAATAGTCAGGAAAACAGAGAGTGTGGTTTATGAAACCATAATCCAAAACAATCCAAGGCAGAGGGTATATACAAATGTTTAACTAACACAAATGAAACAAGACAACTATCAAAACCTGGTTGCATGTTTCATTCAATCTGTCGATACATCAAGATACAAACAGCTAAAATACTCTCAGTCTTTAATTCCATTTCTGATTCATATACATTGGTAAGATTTTGGATGTTCTCAAAAATTAAAGACAACAACCTGTAGTGTCATATGGCCTTATGTCAGGAAAAGGTTTGTTCACTAGAATTTGGGAGCCAGTCCATTGGATTCTCTGGTGGGTCTATGTAGTTCAATAAAATGTATTAAAATCATTCCTTTCAGGTGCTTGTATTGACTGATACCCAACTCAGCAACAAATCAGAAGACTTCCGTTCTGTCACAAGGCATATGAACGGTATAAAAGTATCATTGCAGAACTAATATTGGTTGCAACTCTCCTCACTCAAGCTTACTACTTCTTTTCTGCATGCCATTGCTTTTCTTGTTATTTGCCCCTTGTGTGTCTGTTCTCTAGAGGCTGCCAGATTGTTTTACTGTCGCAAGATCATTTATCTGAGAAAGTTGATTTACCGCTGGCCAAATACACACACCTCTGGGTTCTACACAGAAACAGCATATTAATATTAGGGTGAGGTATCAATATCTCATATCTAGAAGGGCTATAGGACAACCAGAGCTGGCTTACCAATTTTCAAAATGGTTCAATCCTACACACTTATTTAAAAGGAAACTTAAATTGGTAACTGACACTATACTATGAATTGATTAAGGGCACAATACAAGCATGACCACTAATCCCAATCATATTCTTGCTTGACTTGCAACCACTCCTCAGGCCATTTAAATAAGTGGCCTCCAAAACGTGCCTTCGGAGGTACTGGTAGTTAGTTTACTGGCTATAGTTTAGTAGCTTTTAAGTCAACGTAAGCAGTTCCACCCTTCAAACAGTGCCTGATCAAGTAAAAAAAAAGTAAATGTGAAAAAACGACAAAGGCACAGAATTTAGGCACTAGCTCTAGATTGAGTGTTCCTACTCTATGTTCACATTGCAGTGACTCAGCTAAAGAAGCAAAGGAAGTGCAAAGGAAAGAAAGAGCAGGGAAGACGCAAAGGGGAAACATTCAATGTTGGGAACAAAGTGGGAGGCTATGTGGCAAGGCACAAGGAGCACGTTCATAAATACACATACCAGCTAAGGTGTGGCAAGCAAGCAGCAGTGGTGCACAGGCTATGTAAACCCTGGTTTAGGTACATGCAGATGGCACAACGTATCAACTTTGAGATCGCTGAGAGAAGTTGTTACAAAGCTTTAAAAACCTAAACTTGAGTACACAACTGCTAAATAAAAGCAATGGTTTTTATTATAAAACCTTTATTTTTTACTCACGTCCATTGAGAGAATTTTCCTATGATCAGAGACCATTTTGAAAGAAATGAGTTTAATATTAATCATAGTATCACTTACTTGTTTTGTTTTTACTGTTCTAATATTCCTCAAAAAATGTGCAGCATTTCGTTTATTTTGTCAGTTAGTCTTGGTAAAATCCATATAGTGTTACGTTTCCATGTTAACCTGTAATTATGCAAGAAAAGGAGTACCTTCCTTCATTCATAATTGACTCAAATAACTATCTCTCTGCAAACATAGAAATGACTGAGTTTCTTGGATATAACAGAGGAGTTGTGCAAGGAGATAATTAAATAATCCATTCACCAAGATCAATGGGTAACTTGTTTTAAGAGTTGATATCATTGTCATTGATCACAATTAGCTGCAACTGCAGGAATCGTTAGAGATCTCTGCTTTAGATTATCCTCAAATTTTACTTGTAAATCTATTAACAGTGTCACATATCGGTCTCTGTAACCAAACAAATAATACATTTGGCAATTGCTTAATATTAACTCTGAATCCTGTTTATGATCAAGCATTCACATTTCAACATGGATACAAACAACACCAAAGTAAATCATAGATCTTCCCCCACATATGCCTTGTTTCTAGGGAAATGTGTCGAGATTCAGATCTGGTCTGAAAGGAAAATTATGTCAAATATCTTGATGTCATGTTCCTGTCCAGCGCTCTGAAATCTAGTCATGAATGTAGAGATCAGCACAGATCATGGTAAAACACAATCTGGTGGGGTGGGGTTGGAGGAATAGAGATAATAAAAATGATTACCTTGAACACTATGTTACATTATCCATTAAGCTTGCTATTGCAAGTTCTAGATTCTCTCTTTATGGCACTTCACTATATATTGAAGAAATTGATATAGAGTTTCAGATTTGACATTTAAGAATTAAATGAAACTAGCAAAAAAGGTGGTGTAAACATTACAGATTTTAATCCATCAAATAGATTGTTGATTACTTTAGTTTGCACTTTGCTGACTGCTCAAGTACTACCGAATACAAATATTTTGATGCCAGAGCCATGCTTTCTTCCCATGGTATTGGTTGATTCATTTCTATTAATATACAGCACATTATATCTTTGTGTTTAGGTGAAGTAGCACTTAATGGTTCGAAATTAGAGACCATACAACATGGGGAATATTGAGCTCTCCATGTTTCTCTGTGGACCCTATCAGGAGAAACAGTGATTGTCAGATGTATAATTGAGATGTGAATATTTATTTTTCTGATTCGCTTCACATGAACAACCATTGAACCCAATAGCTGTAACTTGCAAACTGGTACATGTGTGTCTTTATTATAAAAAAATAAACATCTAGTTTAACTGACTAATGTTGGAAGGAATGTTTTCTGCTGCTTCTGATTGAGAATTTCTTTTGATTAAAATATCATTAGATTTTTTTGTCTAATACTATGAAACCATAAAATAGATAAATCCTTCTGGAACAGGCGATACAAGACAAAAGGTCTCATTTTGTCAACATAAGAATATTGAAAGTTTGACCCGGGGGAATGTTAACCCTGGAACATGCACACTTACCCAATGAGACATCTTGGTTGTTTTGAAATTATTGCCTACAGGGCATGCAATTATCTTTTACAGGCATATTACCTACTGAGCAATTTTACTCAGATTGGAAATTGCAGAGATCTCTGAGGCAGGGGTAGTAACCCCATGTCACGTGGTAGATGGGTACACAGATTCTGACACTGGAATATCATCAAAGGGCTTTATTAGGCAACAGTAAAATATTAAACTATTGCATGGAAATTGGGTCAGGGTGGCAGTAACATAAAGGGTATTGGGAAACATAGTCCTTGAATTTAAGATTATATACAAAGGACAGTAAACATAGAGTTATTTAGAAAGTTCCAGACAGCAACGTCTCTTTCTTAGTTCTTCCGAGCGGTCAGTCCTCATGGCTGCATCTGGTGACCAAAAGGCGATCGCCCTATCTTTGGATCTTTCTTCTTGTCCAGTCACTGGAAGACACCACTCTGCTGGGATCATGGAGCCAACCCCCTCGTCTCATGAACGCCCCTCTTCTTTTACGGTTCTTTGGCTCACCTCTTCTCCACTGGAACAAACCCCTCTTCTGGGCTCCCCTTCTCTGGTGCTTTTCGACTTCCCCATAAAACTCCGGTTCTCAGCACCCAGCCCAGTGGCAATGTCTGTGGCTCTTAGCCTCAGCTTGAAAGCCCCATCATCCTCCCATTGGCTGAGTCAAACTTTCAAATTGATTGGAGAATGGCATTCCTGTTCCAGGCCAAGAAAGGAAGTCTTTGAAAGTCTTGCCAACCTGTTTTATTTCTTCCACATTGTTTTCAGTGCAGGAGCAGGTGAAGGTCTGCACCTCTGCTCCTCCCTTGCCTCCTGGCTATTTCCATGCCAGAAAAACTATTTGAGGGTTTCAGGTGTTTGAAATAGCAAAACCTCTAGTAATGTTCCCACCTGGGAAACATTGTTTTCTCTTTGGAAAAGTAGAAGGAAATATTGTTCTCCTTTATTGTGGCAGCTATGGGAGTAAGGCTTTCTTCTTTTTAGCACTGTTGCTGGAGGGTTTGAATGATTTAGGCTTTTTCCTTCAAGGATACGCAACTGTTGTCTAAGGTGTCTCTCTTAATATGCTACTGTTTAGCCATAGCATATCTTCCGCTGAATCCCTGGTAGACATTCCGGAATCCACTCCACATTTTAGAGCTGTAGACATAATGCATCCTGGGAAGTGCAGTCCTGAATATCCCTGGGACCTTGGATTTGGTTATTACTAAATGGTTGCTTTCTCAGGGGGTTTAACAATAGGTCATTCATGGTCTGCCTGACACTGAGGATCTGAATTAGGGAGACTCTCTGAGAAGAATCCTGTTGGATCAATCTGTAATTATCTCGACACTACTATGCAATAGTTCCTCTCCTTCCATTTGATAACACTTAGGCCCTCATCACGACCCAGGCGTAAGTTACCGCCTGGGTCGTACCCTTACCACCATGGTGTAAACTAAGTTTACACCGTGGTGGATGGCGGATTTACCGCCCCATTCCAAGGTGAGTGGGGCGGTAAATCCCCATTTCCCATTTACCCTTCCCCATTCCCATTTTTGCCCCATAGGGCATAATGGGAGTGGGGAAGGTGCTAATTACGCCACCGTAAATTACGGTGGCGTAATTAGCACCATGGTCCCTTAGCGCCATGGATTTTAACGCCTGCAAAAAGCAGGCGTTAAACTCACCATGGCGCAAAGGGACCTCGGAATCAGGCGTTAAGGGTCGGCGCCGTTCACGGCGCCGTTAACCCCTTAACGCCTGACTCGTAATGAGGCCCTTAGGCTGTTTAACTGGTCGGGTTGGGGTGCATGTCAGGGGAATGTCAGTCTTTCTCTCCAGCAGACTCTGGCCAGGATAGGGGCATGTTACAACCCCTTAATTATATTAGTTTGAATGGGAACTGGTGGGTTGGAACATGTAACCTGCAGATTGCTTATACATCTCTTCAGCAAGTATATTAGACCCTGGAGAAAGTACCATAATTGTGGTGTGATGTGTTAATTTATTGCTGAATTGAAAATACATGCTAGAACTTATCTTTATACATATCAAATATTGAGAGCTCAGCCTGCCCATCCACCAGATGAAAGGCCTATTCTGTGTCACACGTGCAAGGTCACATATTCTGCTCAGCCAGCTTTAATGTTAATGTTAAAGGTTTTATACCGCACACCAATGCCACTTTTGCGGTCTCCATGCACTCAGGCAGATCTGTGATGCAAGGAGGGAGGTTGGATGGTTAGTAGAGTTGAGCAGGAAAAGAGCAAGAGAGCTTTGATATGCTGTTGGCAGCCTCAATTCAGAAACACTCTTCACTAAGCATAACTGTGATTTTCAGAGGTTGGCCAGCATGTGCTGCTGTGCGAGATTGTGTGGTTTGTTTTGTTGTTGTGGTGTTGTGAAGTACATGTGGTGTGTGGTGCTGTAGAGGTTTGGTTATATGAAGTACAGTGTTTGCGAGGTATATGCAGAGGAGTGTGTTTATTAGTACAGAATGGTTGGTGAAAGTCCTGGAAGTCAATTGCTCCACACCACCCACCCCTGAAATCCACCTAAGTGTACCACATCCCCACCCCAGGAATTAATCCAAGTGTGTCACTCCTCCCCACCCTGAAAATCCATCCAAGTACATCACATCTCCCAAACCCATAATTCATCCAACTGCGCCACAAATTGGAAAGCTGAAATCCATCTAGTGCTTCACACCTCCCACCCCAGGAATCAATCCGAGTGCATCACATTTCCTACCCCTGAATTCCACCTAAGTGCATCAGATTCCCAAACCCTGACATCTATCCAAGTGCATCCCATCTGCCACCCCCAAAATTTATCCAACTGTGCCACAACTCCCACCCCTGAAATCCATCCAGGTGCTTCACACCTCCCACCCCAGGAATCAATCCGAGTGCATCACATGTCCTACCCCTGAATTCCACCTAAGTGCATCAGATTCACAAACCCTGACATTGATCCAAGTGCATCATAATTCACACCCATGAAATTCAATTACAATTAATCTAACTCTGTCACCTGTGGCAGTCGTGATCTTTGTCTCTCCCCTAGTTGCCCTTTCTGGGTTTTACCTTAATATTCACCTCCGCGGTCATGATTTCTAAGCTTCTCTGGAGTTCGTTAAGCTGTCTGATTTTTTAGTTTAAGCCCTATTTCTAGCTAGGTGATGTGTTTGGGTAAAGTATGGGGTGTTGAGAGTGAATGAGTTGAATTGGTGGTTGACGGTGGTCTCACGCTGTGTACGGCCTTGATATGTTGGTTCAGATTTTTTTGTGTGGAGGGATGCTAGATGATGGGGAGGACTTGGTAGGGTTCCTAGTTTCTCCCCTTGTAATAGTAGTTTTACCAACTAGTCTGATTCAGTGTTCTGTCTTACTTGTGGTTGTTGAGGTTCCTGGCAGGATTGCCTACCTTTCTATATTTTCTGAACATTTGCTTCCTGCCTTTCGTCTGGTTATGAATTATGGCTAACTAATGCAGTTGTACTAAATTCAAGTAGGGCTAAAACACAATTCACCTAAGTGTGAGATATCGCTAACTCACACAATCCGCTCAAGTGTTAGATATGGCTAATTGAAACAATTTGCCCACATGTGAGATATGGCTGACTAACACAGTTATTCTATGTTAAAATAGGGCTGGAGCCCAATTCGCCCAAGTGTGAGATAAGGCTAGCTAACAGAGTTTGTCTAAAATGAAATAGGGTTAGAACACAATTTGCTTAAGTGTGAAATATGGCTAATTAGCACAATTCGCCTAAATGTAGTAACACCTAGATTTGGGATACCTGGCGAGAGGGAGAATGGTCTAAAATGGGGGTTTGACAGTAAATGTGCAATAGTAGGTGTTGTCACACCTCGATTTGGCACACATGGACAGAGGGAAAAAGCCTAAAATTGGGGCACAACATTAAATGCAATAGCACTTAAAATGTATGGTTTACAAAACAATCAGTCTAAATGTGAGATATGGCTAACTAGAAACAATCAGGCTGAGTGCAAGGTATGGCTAGCTAAACAGTCACGCTAAATGTGGGATATGACTAACTAGGCAAAATCAGTCTAAATGCGAGAAATGGCTAACCAGACACCATCAGGCTAAATGCAGGGATATGGCTAAAAACACAATAAGGCTAAGTGCGAGATGTGGCTAACTAGACACATTCAGTCTAAATGTGAGATATGGCTAACTAGACACAATCAGGTGGAATGAAAGATATGGCTAACTAGACACAATCAGGCTACATGTGAGATATGGTTAGCTAGTAACTAGACACAATCAGTCTAAATGCAAGATATGGCTAACTAGACATATTCAGGTTAAATGCAGGATATGGCTAACTAGACAATCAGGCTAAATTTGAGATATGGCTAACTAAGCGCAATAAGGCTAAGTGCGATATATGGCTAACTAAACAGCATCAGGCTAAATGCGAGATATGACTAACTAAACACAATCAGACTAAATGGAGATATGACTAATTAGACACAATCAGTCTTAATGGGAGACATGGCTAACTAGACACAATCAGGCTAAGTGCAAGGTATGGCTAGCTAAACAGAGTCAGGCTAAGTGTGGGATATGGCTAACTAGGCAAAATAAGTCTAAATGTGGAATATGGCTAACCAGACACAGGAAAGTCACAAGGTGTGGTGAGGCCTGGGGCAAAAAAATTTTTGTGGCCCCCTTATGATTATTTGCACTGGGCCAGCGGTGCCACCGCCGCAAACAAGAGACACGAGAAATATTCCCTTGAGTTTTTGTGTGGAGGAACCAAAATATGGTGTGTTCCTACAACTGCAAATCAACTACAGCAAAGTTAGGTTTCTCTACTGAAGAAAGGTTTATGTCAGACTAACCTTTGTATCATATGCATAAATATGAATAGGATGGCATGCCGACGTGTGGTGCAAGGCGCCAGCATTAAGGACGGTCCAGCCCCTGTATGCGCATTACAACACACATCATACAAAGTGACATGTACAGTGGAGACTGGTGAGGGAGCCCAAACCAAACAAGGGGTGCTTGAGAGGGGTTTTCATTCCTGAGAAAATATTAGAGACATTGGGGGTCATTACGACCCAGGCGGTAAGTACGCCAACTTTACCACCATGGTGTAAACTTTGTTTACACCATGGTGGATGGTGGATTTACCGCCCCATTCCAAGGTGAGTGGGGCGGTAAATCCCAATTTCCCATTTTACCCTTCCCCATTCCCATTTTTGCCCCATAGGGCATAATGGGAGTGGGGAAGGCGCTAATTACGCCACCGTAAATTACGGTGGCGTAATTAGCACCAAGGAGGTTTAGCGCCATGGATTTTAACGGCTGCTAAAAGCAGCCGTTAAAATTGGAATCAGGCGTTAAGGGTTAACAACGGCGTTAACCCTTAACGCCTGAGTTGTAATGAGGCCCATTGGGTTAAAATGGTGCATTTTACATCACTTTCTTTAAAAAATTGGCTAGGAAGCCATGCAGTTCCAATTGGTTTTGTATGGAAGCACATGGAAAAGCCAATAGTTGCAAGTTACCAACCATGCATAGGAACATTTTCAATTGCATTTCATGCCGCCTTTGCCCAAAACATATGCCAGTATACAAATAGGTTAATGCTTGAGGTTCCCATGCATGTCCATGCAGGCTGCACCAATATATGCCAGTATTACCCTATAAGGACTGCCACATTGTATATCCAGGCTGGCTGCACACCATCAGTGTTATTACTGGCTAGACTGGCCTCCATTCAATGTGGTCCAGATTAGCCATGTAGTGACATTTAAATTTGCTCTACCCTTGATGCATGGTCCTGTGCATCAGGGGTAAAGCAAAACAAGCATTTGCAATTGCAACAGTTTGGGCTTTCGTGTAGGTATGGGAAAGTTACTGCTGTATTGGAATTAATTGACCGTCGATGGGAGCAGGTGCAAAATGGTTCGAGAACCTTCCCATCTAATAGCAGTGCCTGGAAAATACCTAATACTTATGCACACGCCAAAACTGTTGGCTTGGCCAATGCTTGTTTTTAACAGGACTTTAGTAAAGGACAGGCATGGCACTTTTAAATAAAGTGGCTGAAGCTAGACGTGGTCCATACATTTTTATTACACCAGTGGGTGTTTACAGTGCCCAGTAAGTGATTCACTCTAAGAAGAGGCTTTTGTGAACACACTGGCAGGCACTTCCGAGTGTAAAGTTTGACAGTAATGCTTGATTAAAGCTAGCTCAAAGTGTTGCCATGAAGAGGTGTTTTGGGTGGGGGGGTCAGGGACTGAATGGAAATAGCCGTAGGTATTAGCATGGTCATAGGCAGTCGATAAGGGGTAGAGGGAGGTTTCCAGACAACAACTACAAGCTTTGTGCCATTTCCCCCTGTCTGTACTCTAATGCAGTAGTTTTGACTTATAGGTGGCACACCTAATAGCTAAAACGGATGTCATAGTCTATCACTTGGATGAGTAATATTGAGGATGTATATGTCTACATTGTTGAGAGCTGCCTGCCTTAGGTTAAAAAAAGCTGTGTATAAAAAAAGCACTTCCCTATAAGAAAAAAAACAGTGTCTTGGCCTTAAAGTCAAAAGCACTTTGCAGTCTGAACTTTAATTTGTACTGTTCATGTGAGTATTTGGTGGGTATTTTAAGTCAAAAGTTTAAGTTAGACGTTAGCTAAAAAGTATAGCTATGTGGAAATGTCACACATGAGCATAGGCTGATGCGACAGGACATGTTCAAGGCGGGCTTAATTACTGGCGCTATGGTGCCTTTGCAGTGTATTCATTTCGTCAAAACAAAACGTGCTGCATTTTTGTCAGAATAAACACAATCGAACTGGTCGGGCGGAAGGAGGATTTATGGTCAACAGTCACTGTTCCCAAACTTCCCAGCTGGAAATGCTGCGAATACGAGAACCTCACGCAACAACCTGATGAAGCTGAGGATGTTTCTGTGCTTCTGGCAGACGCGAGGCCCCGCCTAGGCACGAGGCCCGGGGCAGTTTGCCCCTCCTGTACCCCCCTCGTGACAGCCCTGACCTGACAAAATTAGGCAAAATGCGAGATCTGGCTAACCAGGCACAATCAGGCTAAATGTGCGATATGGCAAACTAGACACAATCAGGCTAAATGTGATATATAGCTAATTAGACACAATTAAGCTAAATGCGAGATATGGGTAACTAGACACATTGGGCCTCATTACGAGCATGGCGGCAGCCTGCTTGTATGGCAGGCACAGCTACCGCCATGCTTGCTACCGCCACTGCCTGCCGCGACTGGGCAATAACCGGCCCATTACGAGATGAGTGGGCCGGTAATTGCCCATTCACGGGTGGCACTAATGCCGGGCTCCCGATCCCCATTCTGCCCCATAGGGCAGAATGGGGGTGGGGAGCATGGTTGCACTAGCACCATTGATAACAGTGCCGGTGCAATCACGAGTTCTGCTCGCGGGTGCCGCACAGCCCACCAGGTAAGACCTGGTGGGCTGTCAGGAACCAGCGAGCAGAACCCGTAATGCAGCAGCCCGGTATGAACGGTGTCGGTGCCATGCCAGCATGGTTCATACCATGGCCGCCACTCTTGTAATGAGGCCCAATCAGTCTAAATGGGAGATATGGCTAGCTAGACACAATCGGGTGGAATGCAAGATATGGCTAAATAGACACAATAAGGCTAAATGCGAGATATGGTTAACTAGTGACTAGGCACAGTCTAAATGTGAGATATGGCCAACTAGACATATTCAGGTTAAATGCAGGATTTTGCTAACTAGAGAATCAGGCTAAATGCGAGATATGGCCAACTAAGCACAATAAGGCTAAGTGTGAGATATGGCTAACTAGACACAATAAGGCTAACTGCATGATATGGCTAACTAGACACGATCAGGTCAGATGCGAGATATGGCTAACTAGAAACTATCAGGCTAAATGTGAGATATGGCTAAATAAACACAATCAGTCTAAATGTGAGCTATGGCTAGGTAGACATAATCAGGTTAAATGCCGGATATGGCTAACTAGACAATCAGGCTACATGTAAGACATGGCTAACCAAGCACAATCAGGCTAAGTGCGAGATATGGCTAACTAGACACAATTAGGTTAAATGCGGAATATGGCTAACTAAACACAATCAGGCTAAATGGGAGATATGACTAACTAGACACAGTAAGTCTAAATGCAAGACATAGCTAACTAGACACAATCAGGTTAAATGTGAGATATGGCTAACAAGACACAATAAAGCTAAATGCCCGGTATGGATATGACTAACTAGACACTCAGGATAAATGTGAGATATTGCTAACTAAGGACAATCAGGCTAATTGCGAGATATGGCTAACTAGACACAGTGGCCCTCACTACGATACCGGCGCTAAACCATGGCGCTATTAGCACCATGGTTGGTGCCGGTATCGTAACGTGTCCGCCATGGTGAAATGGGGAAATACCGCCCCATTCCAAGGTTGGCGGGGCGGTATTTCCCCATTTCCCCATGGCCCTTCCCCATTCCCATTTTTGCTCCATAGGGCATAATGGGAATGGCGAAGGGGCTAAGTATGGTACTGCAAGTTGCGGTACCATACTTACCGTGAAGGTCCCTTTGCGGGTCCCTAAATTTAACGGCTGGTCTAGACCAGCCATTAAGGTTGGGTCCCGCAAAGGGACCTCGTAATTAGGCGCTAATAGGTTAACGGCGCTGCAGCCTTTTACGGCGCCGTTAACCCATTAGCACCAGGGTCGTAATGAGGCCCAATATGTTTAAATGCGAGATATGGCTAACTGGACATAATCAGGTTAAATGCAGGATATGCCTATCTAGACAGTCAGGCTTAATGTGAGATATGGCTAACTAAGCACAATCATGTTAAGTGTGAGATATGGCCTACTAGACACAATCAGGCTAAATGCACGATATATCTAACTAATCAGGCTAAATGTGGGATTTCTAACTAGACACGATCGGGTTAAATGCCGGATATGGCTAACTAGACAATCAGGCTACATGTAAGATATGGCTAACCAAGCACAATCAGGCTAATTGCGAGATATGGCTAACAAGACACAATCAGGTTAAATGCGAGATCTGGCTAACTAGACCCAATCAGGTTAAATGTGAGAGACCTAACAGCAGACCTTTGTTTATTGATCACTTTAACAACAATCTGACAATTGTATGTCTTAATGTTTCCATGAAGACAGTCAAAGCAAATTTAATATCTTTTGAAGGGTATACCACACAGCTTTGTGTGGTAAAATAAGGAACTATTGGACTGAAGACAAATGCCTGTCTTTCAGCTGGAATTCTGCAGAATACTTACTAGAAGCCAAATTTCAGTGCACCCCTACTTATGATTCCTGCCATTTCCTGGCTCAGAAACTGCATATAAGATGTATAGAAACAACTGTCAGTGGCCAATCTGGATTAACACTAACATTTTCAATTTGGGCATATGGGACTCCAAATGTTGCTGAAACTCAGAGAATGACCAGAGCATTTTTGGTCTGCCAAAAATGTATTTTTTTTAATTTACTTCAACTCACATTTAGTACTGAATAGTTGCTTTGACATTGCAGAACAACATCCACGCCATCCCCCTAATAACTTAGACAACTACATCAAACCAAATATGGAATTTTTAGCACAAATAAAGTTAAATAAACCTATATAATCACAGAAAGAATAATATGGTCTTTTGTTCTGTGTACGAAGTAAGTCAACGTGCAGCAATAATGTTGCCTAAATGCTCACTCCTACACAGAACATTTGTCAAATGGCAAACATACAAGTCTTTACATCATTTTCTTTCCAAAAGAGTTCTAGACAACCAGTTCCTATGTATGACCTGCATATGATTCCATTAGGACATGTTTTCTTTTCTAAATGTTGTATCCCCCATAGAGAAGGGGTCTGCAACATTGGGTTGTCTAGCTATTTTGGACTACAACTCCCATCAGACTTTGCCAGCAAAGTTAATGGTGAGGTGTATCATGGAGGTTGTAAACCAAAACACTTGAATAGATGAGTCTGCCAGTCCGGAATTAAGGGTGCCGATAGCAATGAACTGGCACACATTCCTGACTCGCAGATTACAACTGGGCCTGCGTGCACCTCTGCCCCCGGCAGGTCTGAACTGCTGCACGCAGCGGCGTTGGTAGGCACAGTTGTCATGAAAGAACCAGCACCGTTAGCAACGGTGCTAGTGCTTCTGAGTCCCCATTCCTTGTATTGCACTCCACAGGAATGGGGACTAACATTTTCCACCGCCTGACTTCCCGGGCCGCAGGGAATTGTAGTGTACCGGTGGCACCGGTAAGTCAGGTGGCAGAAACAGTGTTACGCGGTTGGTAGCAACCCGCCAGTGGTACCGGCGGGTTACCTCCGAACTCGTAATGAATCTTACAGGTTGCCTGCCCTACTGTGACACCATAACAAGAATTATGGAGTCATCTGCTATGACATCAAAAGAACAGATATGACATTTTCTCTGCTGGGCCTTTTTCCTTGGTTGCCTTGCTGTAGGTAGAGGGATCCTAGTATTTTGTAAGTTTTACCTAGTGACCTTATGCTTTACCTCTTCTCCCTTTGCAATTTTGTTCACAAGGATAGCAAAATGTTTGGAAAAGGGATATAGAGCAGGTCATACAAAAAACAAAATTAAGATGAGTTGATTTTAACCGCGGAGTGCATTCCTCCTCGGAGTTCCAAATGGCATCAAAGAAAACCAAACCTTGCTCTCGTCTGTCAAATGTCTCTTGGAAACCCTTGGTAGAATATGTGCCAGTAAGTAATAATTATCCATCTTTCATTCTATATATTGAGAATAGATGCAGCTTTAGATTCCAAAAGAGTGCAGGAGCAATGTCATCAATGGTGGGTGTAGCTTGATTTGGAATTGGTTACATGTTTGATATTGATAACTTTCTGCAATAGTGAAAAGAGAATGAAGGCTTTAAGATTAAGAGAATCTAGGTAGAACGCCTTCCAAGCCTAATCTTCCAAATTATTTTACCTATAAGTATTCTGTTTTGACAGAGCTAATTATGAAATTGTCAATTGATACAAAGAAAGGGTCAGACAACCCAAAGAGCAGACCCACACAGAACTAGCTAGACATTAAATTCAAATCTGAGCAAATATTACCCAGTACAATAAATCAACCAAACCTACGTCTCATACTTAATATACCCACAGAATACCATATAACATACACAATAAAGCTGGACCTTTTCTGTACTGTGGGAAACCACACTTTTTTCTTGCGTCCTACATCAAACTCTGAGCCTTTTCACTTTGTGTGTGGAAAGAAATAAACTGTAAGCTTATAGAGGCACACCATAGTCAATAAACACACCAAACACCAAACAAGTCCTATTTATTATCACTATCTACATTTTATATTAGTTTTATCCAATACCAGAGTCAGTATATGGTTTAATCCATGTTATTTTACGTGTTTAACACAACAATGACTGCATTAGCATTCCGTGACATCTCAGTTGTGTTAACAACACATTTTTTTTAAATCATTCAATGTGTTTTGATACAATTGCCATGTATTTTCTTTTTCATATTTTCCAAAAAAGATATTGAACTCGAAAAGTAACTATTGTCCCACGTGCCCGACCTCTGCTTTCTGATTACTCAAGTCTTAATTGACAGATCTGGAATATTAATTAGTCCTGTTCTTATCTTCAGTTACCTCCCCAGCTTTCACAATATCCTTTATATTATACAGGCCTTCTTTTCTAAATGTTAATATGCAATTACTCTAAAAGTTTATATTGTGTAATTCACATATTCTGCAACGGATTGTGTCTTCTAATTGGATAGTGTAAACCAGGCCTTGACAAGGTGGCAGATCATGGATGGAGTCAAATCAGGATATTATCCTCTCAATTTGCGCCAATGGTCAGGACTTGGCTTGTTAGACCCTTACATTTATTCACAACCTGTTGAATAAATCCTGATTGCCTGGGCACGCCCTATAACTGATCCTCCTTCTTTGAATGGGGCAAATGTGGGACATTGGGCCAAAAATAGCTGCTCAATAGCAAAGGTGTAACTGTGTGTGTGTGTAAACGATATGAAATTCACAAAATAATGTACTAACAGCTGTGCATTGATGCAAGGTCCTAATTTGCACGTTTATAGCAAATATGGGGTAAAGTGTCTTAATTACCTGAACCTGTTTTTATCATACTCTCGCTTTCCCTCAGGCACAAGAACACATGCATACTCTCACTACACTCTCCTTCTCGCTCTGTCCCGCTGTCTCACTTTATATCTCTGTCTATATCTGGCTGAGTATCACCTTTGTGGCGTTAACATTCGGCCCACCGGAGAGGATGTTAAGGCCATTAGAACCCCGGGTTACGAAAGCGGCAACCCGTGGATGCTAAGAAAAAAGGATTTTACTTCCTACAACCGGATGCCCGTGGTGTCCAATTGTACGAAGGAAAATCCTTTACCAACATGGCCGCCATGGAAAGGCAAGGCGGGGCTCCGTACCGAGCCCCTCTTCTCCTTCCATGGCAGCAGTTCTGCACACAGATTAAGGTGCAGCTGCGGCAGAGAGTGCCACCGCAGCCTCAAAAGGGTAGATTGGTGCAGGGGGATTAAAAACAAAAAAAGGAGTTGGGGTGTGGGGAAAATGGCAGCTTGGGGAGCGAGCCATCTGGTGGCATGGAACTAGCCACCTGATTGGCTTGCTACCCCTGCCAGGGTGTTAATGGTAGATGGACGTTTTCTAGAACAATGCCAGCCATTGTTGGCAGCAGTCCAAGTAGACTAAATACAAGTTACAGCTTGTGGTGTGGGGAAGGAGGTGGAGGTCGTTTGTTTCCAGAAGCAGCTATTTAAAAAAAAAAGTATTTATTTAATTGTACTAACATTGTAAACTGCCCCTTTGTAAAATTGCCCAATGTTCATTTCTGATTATCACTTCCAGTATAATGTTAGTCACAATAAAAGCATTACACTCGTCTTACTGAGCAAATCAGTTTATCAAAAACCTAGAAAACATATACGTTAGAAGGTTATCTTTCCAAGATGGTCAGCCAATTTCACTCCCATTGAACTATTTCCAAATACCCCTGTGAGAAAGGGTAAGGAGCAAATGGCATCCACAAGGGTTCTGGTCAGCTCTGCATCAAATCAAAGAGCATTTTGGAAATATAAGAATGACCACAGATATTTATTTTTTAATCACTAAGGACATAATGCATGCTAGGTTTGGTGCTTATTTCCTTTTGTATCTTTTCCCCCTAACATCAAACATGTTGTACATGTTGTACATTGAGACATACATACTGCTTTGGAGAGCCTCAAGATTTGTATGTGAACACTCAAAAAAGTGGTAGCAATGGAATTACTGTCACTTTTTTCAATGCACCGCCAAATTATAATTTTTGGCAGAATTACCAGCAGTGAAATTATTGAGTTTCACACCGGAGGCAAATCCTACACTTTTCCTCAACAAATCAGTGGAATTACCACCTGGTAATTCCGCCAGGGGCAATGCTGCCAAAAATCGCCAATGGAGTCCAAATGGGGACTAACACTGCCCTATAATCCTCTCTGAAACCCACAGAATCAAGTGACAGTTACGATGATTGATTTTGGTGGTATGTCAGAGGATTTATCACTAAAATACCACTCGGAATGAAACCCAGAATGTATGCAACATCAGTGACTCCATCAGGGTACAAAGGCTAAAGTGGCTTAATATGTGGTTTCCCTGCAAAGATTTTAGGCCAAAGTCCAAATGCACAGAAATCCTAAAGGAGTTATTTAAATATAATAATTACAGAACAGACATTGCTCACAAAAGTGCAGAGAGAGGTGTTCCAATATGTTGCCCTGCCTTGATTCTTGACAACGGTCCAATTTTACACCAGTGCCCCCGATGTATTTGAAGCAGATCATCGGGTAGCCAACACTGGTGTAGAAAAAAAGAGTGGACTACCACAATGTACCTCCAATCACAGCACCGTAACTGCCGTCTGCTGATTCAGAACCTGTTGGAGCGAAGGATGTGCAGAACAATGAAGAAATGCCCGGATAAGGGGAATAATGGGAAGTTGGCTAGGGCTGCGCTTATGTATCCACTTATGTATCGACTCTGAACGATGCACTCTTTGGACGACGGAGTCTTCCATGGTTCGGGGTAACTCCTGGGTCCAATGGCCCTGTGCTTTTGTCTAGACATCTAAGTGTTACAGAGTAAAACACGGGAGCCTAGGTTGTATCCATGGTGTCATTTACCCTTACCTTTTTTAACACCTCACTTCACTTGGATACACAATTTGAGTGTGAACTCCCATTAGAGCTACCCACGCTAGAGTTGTAAAGCATCGCACATACTCATGTTGAGCCTGGAATGCTTCCTTATGTCCTGCATTAAGAGTATTGCAATCGGCTGTACATTTAATCGTGTGTAGGCTTGAATGTTTTATAACAACTTCTTGTGCCTCTCGGTCAACCGAAAATTGACGGCAACTTGTCAATTCTTTCAAAACTTTCATGTGTGCCTGATGGAAAAATTTCAGCTAAACGCCATTAACACTCCATTTTCGACATAGCAATAGCAGCGACACCTCCCATGACTGACAGCGCAGTGCATAGCAGTGGCAGAGCTCTGCAAAGACCCTTCAACATATCAACAGCAAGTTATCTTCCATCACAGAATAGTAATTACTGTGCACAACATGTGCATCGGCACTGCAACAGCGACCTGTCACCATGGTCAAACTACTGCTCCCAAGACATTAGCAATACATCTGTTGCCTGCCACGAGATCGCGGATACAGCGCTTAAGGCGTCACCAGAATTCACGCTTTCCATGAAACAATATAATGCTTGCCCTTGACGGAAACACATTTTCTTTGTATTTCTCCAGGCCTTCAGACAGATGCGCGAACCTGTGTCATATGACACATCATTACAGAGCCGTGTTCAAAGTAATACCACTTCAAACCATATATCTTGAGTAGCGACAGTCAGCAAGGCGTAGGGTAGTCATAACTCGGACATTCACAGGCCTTCTGAAACAAAACAATGAAGCATGCGTATACCTTATTATATAAACAAGGCTTCTCCAAAATAGGGCCACACCCCCACTTCCTTCATAACAGGGCAATATTTTGGGTCTTATCACAAAATGGTTGCTGAGCTAATGCCTCTTTATAAATTGGGCGGTGCAGTTAAAATGCAGTAGTAATACCGTCACCACAGCATTACCGCACCGCCCAACTACGAGTTTGGTGAAGAGGCGGATAATTAACCTCCAGCTAAGAGCTGGAGGTAAAAATGCCATATTTCCACCACAATACGGCAAGCTTGGCAGTGTTACCACTGGCAGAATTACCGCTAATGGTAATTCCACTTGTAATCCACCGTTAATAATGCCGGACCAAGTGGCAGTATGATATGATATTTTATTTATATCGCGCTCATACACAAGTGTTTCAGTAACAGTAAATCTGCTTTGTGGTATCTCTGAGGATTTGCCACCGAGATACTACTAAACTTGTGATGAGGCCCAAAGTTTTCCAAATATACCAATATCACTTTTTTAGGTCTGGTTTGATGGAGTCTGCTTTCTCGGCAGATCTAATGCATGCACTGCTGATATTACTTCTAAGGACTGCTAGTTATTAGCCTGACAAATCATAGCATGATCCTGTTTGGTACTTTGCTTCCCTGCAGTTCTTCCTGATTCGATTCTGCATGTTGCACAGTATCATTACATATTTGCAATAATGCATGCCTCACAGGGTATTTTGTTAAGATCAATAAGTTAATATGGCAAACTAATATGGGGGCTGTTTCATATATTAAAGGGACTCGTTAATAGTGAAATGGTGCCTAGCTGCTTTATGGTGGCTAGGCAGCCAACATCAAGGCAACGAGTCATTGTCAGAGGTTCTATACAAATGCCAGTATGGCAGCATCTTGAAGATGGGTAGTGGGAGGGGACCCATGTTGGCTCTGTTTCACGCCATAGCCCAGTGCAACGACAAACTATCTGAGGTGCGAGGAACTCAGACTCGGGCCCAATTCTCAACTGGTGTTAAGTACCGAAAAGTTTGTTAAAAGCGTTAACAACCTTTTCGGTACTTAAGACCTATTCTGGAGGTGGCGCATTCTTCTGAAGTCGGTAGGAATGAGCCACTTTCAGAATACATGTGGCAGTTGCTAGGATGGGTTGGAAAGGAACCTAGCAACCGCAGCATTTGTTACCTGCCTCTTTAGACTGGTATTCTTGTGGCACTCCTCCAGTTTTATATGTGCGCTAAAGTGGCACATATATGGTACCATGTTGGTGCTGTTATTCTGGAGTAGTGCCACAGGAAGCCTTGTTAAAGTGCAGGGTGTATATGAACATTTTCATATACACCAAAGTAAGCAGCTTTAACGTTGCAGGATAAAACGTTGAAGCTGCTTACTTTGGTGTATATGAAAGTGTTCATATTCACCACACAGGTGTATATGAACACTTTCATATACACCAAAGGAAGCAGCTTCAACGTTGTAACCTGCAACATTGAAGCTGCTTACTTTAGTGTATATGAAAGTGTTCATATACACCCGTGTTCTCGGCAGCAGTTTTGTAAAATAATGAATAGGTTGTTATTTTATATAAATGTTGCTGAGATTTCAGTATTGCGCCCGTTAAGCCAAAAACGTGGACAATGCTGAAGGTGCACTATCGTGCACTACGAGGACGTTCAGGCCCACTTGAGAATAGTGGTGGAGCCTGGGCGTCCTGATTTTGTGCACTGAATAGTGCTCTTTAGCACGTTCACTGTGCCAAGTTTAGAATCGGGCCCGAGCAGACAGTGTTAAGCTGCATGTCCAGAAATGGTCAGACTTCTCTCTCCTTTCATGTGTTGCTTACAACTAGGGAGAGCATTTGCCTTCATTGCTTCTGTTTAAAAACATATGGAATTGTGGCAGAAGGGTTTACTTGCCACTTTGGTCAATTTATAAAACACAGCTGTCACCCTAGCCACCTAACCCATATTTGTAACTTCCAATAGTTTGTTTGTTGTTTATACAGCGCACCACACCCTGAGGTAACTGGGCGCTTTTACAAGACAGCTTGGTATACATACATAAATGCGCTTTTCAAGACAGATTATTAGACTTACATACATAAAAGTGGCCATTAATATAGATTAGATTACCATGTAGAAAACTAACACTAGGGGGGCGCTGTTGAGCAGCCTGCAAGATGGCTGCTTAGCTTTCCTGCTCCGTGCCCGGCTGCTCTTCATCCGTCTATATCAGCGGATCTATACTCCATCTGAGGTTCAGAGTGCGAAAATCAAGCTGCCGATGTAGTGGGCGACACTACGATATCCTTTTAGGGCGGATTGGAGCGCGGGCTGCGCTGGTGCCGGGGCGCTCTTCGGGCGGCTGAGGCCTCGCTGCCGCTTGATCGGGCTGCGACCCCGGCCGCTGAGGATCTCCGGAGCTGGGTCTCCTGCCCGCCTCCTGCCTGCGGGTCCTGGAGCTTGAGCGGTGCCCCGAGGACGCTTCCGGCCGCCCGGCTTTGTGAGCGGGCCCCGCGCGCCGCTGGGCTTCCTCTTTCCGCCCCCGTTCTCCCTGCTGCCCACCACTTGGGGCCGATTCCTCTTCCCGGCCTGCCTCCCGAGTGGGACGGGGCGGGCAGGCCGGCCGAAACTTACCTGCGGGAGCCGCCGGAGCGTCTTCCCCCACTTGACCGCTGACTTCGCGCGGGCTCGGCGCCCCGCTCTCCCTTCTGCTGCCGGATCACTGGGCCCCCTCTGGCCTCCTCGAGTGGATCCTCCGCTGGCGGCCCTTACAACCCGTGGTCCCCGGAGACGCCTGGACATCGAGGGCTTCCCGGCTACTTCGCCTGTGCTCTGATCCATTTGGGAGCTGGGGCCTTCATTCCTCGACCGGCTCTCCCTGCCTCCGGGCACCTGCGTGGCATCCCGCCTCCTGCTGCTCCTCTGGCCGCGGCCCCCCCCCGCTGGGGTGGACCCCTGTGACTCCCCGCCGGGCACCCCGGCCCCGTGGGGCAGCCCTGGCCACCGGCGGCGGCTGGCCCCCTCTGGGCTGCCCACGGATCCTGGTGTAGCCGTGCTGGACTTGGCCCGCTGCCGACACCATATCCATCGGGCTGCTGATTGCCGGTGAGGTGTAGGGGGTCCTTCACAACAGTTTACCGCCCTCTCTAACTTACCAATCCTGGGGTGCTGCCCCTGCGGAGCACTATCGCCCCCCACACTTGCCTGATTGCTGTGTATAGCCCTGAAGCCTTGCTGCGCCTGCACTATGGATGACCTGTGGGGAATCGCTCTGGTCCTGCTATCCCCATTGCCACCCTCTCACTCCGCCACCTGGGCACCCTGCCTACTGTCCCGTTACAACGCTCTCCTCCCGGCGCCCGTCGCCCGCCTGGCATCCTGGGCCTGGGTTGCGCTGCGTGGCGAGCGCTCTCTGATAGCTACTCGACCTGATCCTTGTTGTGCCTGCCTCGGCAGTCTCCACGCTATATTCCCCTATCACTCCTGCCAGCCGGACCTACTGCCTCCTCTTACAGGGATACCCGCACCCCGCAACGCACCTGCCTACTGCGCACCTCGCTCTCATCCCTATACAGTGATTAGCCCTGCGTGGGCTGTGTGGCCTGCCCCCCCGAAAGTCCCCGCTATCGCCTGCCCTGTGGCCTGGTACGTGCATTCTGATTAACTGCCCTCTGGATCTTGGTGTGTCGCCAAAATGTCTGGCAAGTCACGTGGGGCCAACAAAACTGGGGCAATGGACAAATATGCCAAAAACCTCTCTAGACAAGAGCAGGGAGGAACAACCCTGCCTCAGGATAACTCTGATGCTCCCTCGCCTTCCCCTCAGCCAGACCTTACAACATTGATGGAATCTATGGCCAAAAACGTTGCGTCGTTTCACGATAAATTAGATGACATCAACGCCAGTGTCGCCTCACTACGCACCAAATTGGACCAGCATGGTACTAGGCTGGTTGAGGCCGAGACCAGGATCGGGGCCAATGAGGATGTGGTGCACACGCTCCAGAGCATGGAGTCTGACCTGGTGCGCGATATGAAGCAGGTCAAGGCGAAGTGCGATGACTTAGAGTCCAGATCCTGCAGGAACAATATCCGCATCATGGGGGTCCCGGAGGCGGCCCTCAAGGGCAAAATGGAACATGCTGTTGAAAATCTCCTGAAAGACCTCCTGGGCAATCCTCAACTCTCCCCGTTTTTCACTGTTGAGCGTGCTCATCGTGCACTGGCCCCACACCCCAAGCCTGGCGATTTCCCCAGACCAATCATCACCAAGGTTCTCAGCTTCAGGGATAGGGATCACATTCTACGTCTGGCTCGAGAAAAAGGTGAACTGAAATTTGAGTCCCAGACAATCCGTATTTTTCCCAACTTCTCTGTCAATGTCCAAATGGAGCGCAGACAATTCAATGGTGTGAAAAAACTGCTCAGGGAGAGGAGGGTGGAATACGCCATGTTGTTCCCCGCAAGGCTGAAGCTTACCCACCACAATAAGTTGTACTTTTTCACGGTCCCAGAGGAGGCGGTAAAATTTATTGAGTCCCATATTCCTCTCCCTGCCCCTGTCAACGAACCATCGGAGGAGGGTTAAGCTGGTTGGCCTCGCCCCGAGGCTTGAATCCTTTACTGTACTAATGGCCTCCTCGCCATCTGCATTTGCCTCGCAATCTCATGAACCCTTGTCTTGCATATCCTTTGTTTGTTGTAACTTGTTGTAACGTCTCCTGAAATCTAATATGTGACACCGGAGCATGAACTACGGTATATTTCACCGACCATTGGGGACTTCTAGTTCTATACCCTCTGTCTGCCCTACTCTGTTGTGGTGTCTCTTGGAAAATCAACATGTTTTCTGCTGTACGCTATACGGTGTATACCACCGATCAGTCATCTTAGTCAGGCTCACGGCAGCAGCGATCCCCGCTGCAGCTGCAACGCCCAGTTTGGCTTGTTTTGATCCCTGGTTGCGCCCCTGTTGGGCGCGCGAGTGTGTGGTGCCCTGTTGGGGTTTGCACGCTCGCTTTGGTTTTCTGGGTGGGTACACGGGCACTGCTGTGTTGGGGGTGGCAGTGAGGGAGGGGGGGGTTCAGTCGTGGGATGTTATGGTAAAAATGGCGAGATAGCAGTGGCTCATGGCCCGATGCAGCGTGTTACTGTTGGGGTGACCAATACTTATTTAACTGACTATGTCATGCGTTACTGGAATCCCCCTTAAAAACACTACTGAATGGCGGTTAGGTTAATGTCATGGAATATCAGAGGGCTCAGCAACTTCACGAAGGCGCACAGGATTACTGCATATGTCCAGCGACACGGGGTCAAAATACTTCTCTTGCAAGAAACCCACGCCCTCGCTCACCTCTCGGCTTCTCTCGCTCCGGCATGGGACCCCAACAAATATTACACGGTGTACTCCTCACAGTCCAGGGGGGGTCCTTACCTTGATTCACAAATCCTTGGAATTCTCCCTGCACTCCAGCCACATAGATACTGAGGGCAGGTACGTGATCCTCCACTGCTTCCTCGCTAATACTGAATGCCTGCTCGTTAATACATATGCCCCGAGTATCGATACACCTGATTTCTTTGATCGCATTAATGACATCCTCCTAAGATATGTCGGGGTTCCAATTATTTGGGGGGGACATGAATCTCATCCTGGACTCCGAGTTGGACAGATCCGGAGCCGCACCCAGGGTGGTGTCCAGGGCTGCTCGCCGCCTCCATGCACACATGGTAACTGCTGGGCTGGTCGATGCCTGGAGAGCATTCTACCCATTGTCTAAAGAGTTTACATTTAACTCCTTTGCCCATGACAGTCACTCCAGAATCGATCTCTTCCTTCTCTCTGCCGGGCTCATGGCCAAAACACTTACCACACAGATCCTGCCACGCACGCTGTCCGACCACTCCCCGATCACATTGGACATAGCCCTGCGCCCGGCCCTCCCCCATCACTCTAACTGGCGCTTTAAGTCAGAGGCGCTTCAGGATATTGTCTTCAGGGCAGATATCCTCGCCGATATCACCTTGTTTTTTGACACTAACAAACGACATGACACAACGGATGGGGTGAGATGGGAGGCATTCAAGGCCTTCATCAGAGGCATGTGTATCTCCAGGGAGGCGGGGGTCCTGAAAGATATTAGAAACTCTTTACGCCGCTCTGAGTCCAGACTTAGGGGGCTGGAGCGTGAGTACGCTGCCTCCCCTTCCCCACCGAAGCTGGCAGAGATACGTTCTGAACTGGATAGATTTGAATCCCTTGCCCTCAGCGAGATAAGATACCTTGCCCGACCAGTTGCGGCCCGGAGGTATGGGGAAGGTGAGAGGCCGGGTCGCACCCTTGCCCGTCTTGTCCGGTCCAAGCGAGGCAGAGCCCGGATTGACAATGTCATCGACAATAACGGAGTGCGACACTGGTCCGATCGGACCATTCTTGAGACCTTCGCAGATTTTTACGCTACCCTCTATGCCCGACAGCGGGAGCACAGCCCGCAGGACTTGGATGCTCTCCTCGACCGCATCCCAATGTCCCTCATATATTTAGCTACTAAAGAACAATTAGATGCACCCTTCACCCTCGACGAGATCGCCTCGGTCATCTCCGCCCTCCCTAAGGGGAAAGCTCCTGGCCCAGATGGCCTAACTGCCGAATTCTATCAAGAGCACGTTGCCCTTCTTGCCCCGCGACTTCATGAGGTCTGGGTCGAGTCCCTGCACCTGGCCACCCTTCCCCAGACCCTGCGTGAGGCTGTCATCACTGTGCTCCCTAAGCCGGGTATGCCGCTTGATGAATGCGGCTCCTACAGACCCCTGTCCCTCATCAATACTGACACAAAAATTTTCGCCAAGGTCATAGCTAACAGGTTCCTCCCCATCATGAAATACCTGATCCACCCCGATCAAAGTGGTTTTGTCCCTGCCCGCTCCACTGCATTAAACATCCGGCGGTTATTCAACGTTATCTCTAGGATAGACCCCAAAGCCAACGCGGTTGCCGTGACGCTAGACGCCCAAAAGGCGTTCGACATGGTCTCATGGCAATACCTGTTGGCGGTGCTGGTGAAGATGGGGATCGGCCCATACATGTAGGCCTGCATTACACTGCTATATACTAACCCTGTCGCCAGAGTCCTGGTTAACTCTCACCTTTCAGCTCCCTTCACCCTCCATAGAGGGACCCGTCAGGGCTGCCCATTTTCTCCCCTCCTTTTTGCGATGGCTATCGAGCCCATGGCGGATAGTGTCAGAGACAACCACACCCGTAAAGGTATATGGCTACGGGACACCGCTGAGATCATATCACTTTATGCGGAAGACGTGCTCTTGTACATTAGAGACCCATCGGTCCAGCTTGACCCGATCATTCGTGAAATAATCAAAATTGGCACCTTCTCGGGCTTCAGTATAAATTACACCAAATCAGAAATCCTCCCCGTCACACCCGCAACTCCCCAACCTGCATGCAAATTCCCACTCAAGTAGGCCCCCGAGGGCATCAAATACCTGGGGGTCCAGGTGTCCCTCTCGAAATCCTCTCTATTGGCTGACAACTATGGGGCGGCCACGCAATACACTGAGACTAGGATGAAAAGATGGTGTCACCTTCCACTCTCACTATCAGGGAGGCTGTCCCTAATCAAGATGATCATAGTCCCAAAGCTCCTATATATATTTGCTAATGTCCCACTCTGGTCCGGAAAACAATACTTTGCTGACCTGCACGCGGGTTGCGCTCGCTTCCTGTGGCATTCCGGTGCCGTGCGTAGGAAGTGGAAATTTATGACTCTGCCCTACGAGAAAGGGGGCTTCAATGCGCCCGATCTTACTCAGTACTGGATAGCCGCACAAGCTCAGCACGCCACTTACTGGTACCACCACCAGGACCTTCCTCCCCATGTTAAGACCAGGACCTTCCTCCCCATGTTAAGCTTGAGAGACTTGCGACTGCGGAAGTAAATGTCATGTCCCTTATCCTTTTCCACTCGTATCACTCGGATGCCCTCGCTGACCCGGTGGCCTCCACTATCAGAGCGTGGCGACAGGCTCTGATGCCCCACTCCGACTCCCCCCCCTGCACTATAAATGGCTTCCCTTATGGTCGTTCCCTGGCCTCACCCCCACACAAGATAAGCTGCTGATGCGTCACTGGTTGGACCTGGGATACAGATCATTCTCCGACCTGTTCCCCGATGGGAAATGTATCACCCCTCACACTTGGAGGCCAGGGCACTCCAAGTCCTTTCTGGAACTGCTGCAATACGTTCGACTCAGAGCGGCTGTCCAGGACATGTGGCCCTCGTATCCTGATGAACCCCCCCTGGGGGCAGGGGCATAGTGTCCGCCCTGTATAAAAAGTTGATGGCGAGAGCCGCCGAACCCTCCCATGCTGTCCGGGATGCTTGGAGTCGCGATCTGGGGTTAGACATCACAGATGGTATGTGTTCCTTTCTGGAACTGCTGCAATACTTTCGACTCAGAGCGGCTGTCCAGGACATGTGCCCCTCGTATCCTGATGAACCCCCTGAGTCCCCAGAGATTTGCTATATTGCGAATTCCGCTGGGGGCAGGGGCATAGTGTCCGCCATGTATAAAATGTTGATGGCGAGAGCCGCCGAACCCTCCCATGCTGTCCGGGATGCTTGGAGTCGCGATCTGGGGTTAGACATCACAGATGGTATGTGGACCAAAATGTGCATGCATACACGCAAGGTTTCTCTTAACTCCAGGGTCAGATGCATTCAATACAAGTTGCTCAATCGCCTATATTACACCCCTCACGCGGTTGGGAGATTTGCACGGGACCACTCCCACTCCTGTCAGAGATGTAGATCCAGCAATGCGGACCACGCACACATGTTCTGGTCGTGTGGGGCACTGGCTCCGTTCTGGGAGGCGGTGCGCTTGGGGCTCTCCTTTTTTTTTTTTTAAATATGTTTTATTAATTTTTACATGAAGTAGCAATCAGAACATAATGAACACCATCTCCCCCCAAGCCCCCCTTCCGGGATAACTCCGTCCATGCAAAGTTCTCGCTGAATTGTGAATCGTCTTCACGAGAATAGATCCAGTATCCTTATTGTGTGCGGACACCATTGTTCCTTGTAGTCCGAATGGAGGCATTCTATCGCATGTCCCCAATCCTTTCTAAACCTCCCATGTTCTCCTTGGATGTTATATGTTAACCGTTCCATAGCCAGATGCGTCCACACCCTACGCGTCCAGTCTACTGCTGCCGGCGGATTTTTATTTTTCCAGTTAAGTGCCAACTCCAGCCATGCCCCTATCAACAGACCCATAAAGTTCCTCTTCTGCAAGGTGTTGAGAGTTTTGTCCTTGGGGTCCCATAGGCCCCCCAGCCATACCTCGACCCCCAGGAGGTCTGTCCCCAGGAACATTTTATGCATTTGGGCCTTGATTTCCCCCCAATAGGTGCTCAATTTAGGGCAATCCCACCAGATGTGTCGCCAATCCCCTTGTCCCCCACATTCCCTCCAGCACCTGTTCTGGGAGTTGGCAAACATCGTGTGTAGTCTCTCTGGGGTGTAGTGCCATTGAAGCATTATTTTCACCCACATTTCTCTATTTTGGATGGCTCTCGTCAATTTTGGAATCTGACGCCAGATGTACTCCCATCTGTCCCTGGAGAGGGTATAGCCCAGGGTTTTCTCCCACCTTTTCATATATTGCCATGTGGTTGGTTCCGGTTGTGCATTAATGTATTTGTATGTATTTGAGACAAATTTGCGTGTGCCTGTTTGCGTCATAATGTACTTTTCAAAAGGGGTCAGGTCTCTAAGCATTGCTTCTTTTATTCGTGGGGTACGTAACCAGTGGCAGAGCTGTTCATATTTAAATCGATCCTTTGGTGTTAGATTCAAAAGCGTTGTGCAGTCTGCAAATGACCTTATCTGTTGGTTTTCTTGCATGTCCCCCACCATTTTGCACCCGGCCTCTTCCCATTTACTGTAGGCGCCTATTTCCATTCCCGGTGGGAACTCTGGGTTTCTAAACATTGGCATAAAAGGAGCGGGATCTTTAGTCAGGGTTTCTTTTTGGGTAGCTGCAACCCACACTCCCAGCGTAGTCTTCAGTATCTCACTGACTTGCGTATTGTCGTGTCGAAATCGATTGTTAATCCATAGCATATGCCTGGTGGGTGTCCTTGCCACCGCTCTATCCTGCCTCTCCCAAATTTTTTCCCCTCGCTCTGGGATCCATTCCCTTAATACCCACAGTTGGGCTGCTTCATAGTAGTTCTTAAAATGTGGCATTGCGCACCCACCTTCCCCTCTATTCGCAGTCAGATTCGCATTTGAGATTCGAGGGGTTTTGTTTTGCCAAACATATTTGGACACCTCCTTCCTAAGAGCTCTAAAGAACTCCCTGGGGGGTCTTATCGGGAGGGCCTGAAAAAGGTACAGTAGTTTAGGGAGTATGGTCATCTTGACCGCCGTGATTCTACCCCACCAGGAAATCGCCAATGGCTTCAATTTTAATAGATCTTTTTTAATATTTTCCAAGATTAAGGGGTAATTATGAGCATAAAGTTCATCAATTTTCCCGGTGAGAGTGATACCCAAATATTTGATACCCGCGGTCGCTACCTTCAATTGGCAATCTGTCGCACTTGCGCGGATTTCTTCTTTGTTGCCTGCCAGGATCAGTATCTCTGATTTTTGCCTGTTTATTTTTAATCCCGAGATCTCCCCGAATTTGTCTATGACTTCCATTAGATGCGTTAAGGACCGCCCCGGGTCTCCTGTAGCCACTAGCATGTCATCTGCATATGCCACAGCTTTGTGCTCCTGTCCCGCCATTTCTATGCCCTTTACCTCCGGTAAATCCCTGATTTTCGCCAGTAAGGGTTCCAGATAGATAGCATATAAAAGGGGGGAAAGTGGGCACCCTTGTTTCGTCCCTATCTCTAGGTATACTTTATTCGACAATCCGCCATTCACAGCTATTCTTATGGACGGGGAGTTGTAGTTGGCCCGGATCATGTCGATGTATCCTTCACCCATTCCCATTTTTTTTAGGACCAGGAATAGAAATGCCCACTCCACCCGGTCAAACGCTTTCTCCGCGTCCAGGGCTACCAGTGCCGCTGGGGTCTGTTTAATGCCTATTTTTTCGACCAAATGGAGGACCCTACGAAGGTTGTCATGTGTCTGCCGATTAGGGACGAATCCTGATTGATCCTGGTTTATCAGTGTAGGGAGGAGTGGTGCCAGTCTAGCAGCTAATATTTTAGTATACAGTTTTGCATCTATATTTATTAGGGCAATGGGGCGGTAGGCGGTGGGGCATTGTTCTTCCTGCCCCTTTTTATGGAACACCAGTACTTTTGCCTCATTCATGGTTTGGGTCACTGATCCCTTCCCCCCAAAAGTATTATATAGGGACGTGAGTACAGGAGCGAGGATGTCTTTGTATGTTTTATAAAAGAGGGCGGTATATCCATCCGGGCCCGGTGCTTTGTTCATGGGGAGGGACTGTATTGCTGCATAGACCTCTTCTATTGTAATTTCTTTTTCTAAGTTTAGCCTCTCTTCCTCCCCCAGTACGGGGAGTTGAATCCCGGCGAGAAAGTCTTCTTGGTGATCTCTGTTAGGGAGATCCGTAGTGTACAGTTTTTGATAGAACCTTTCAAGTACCTGCCCTATCTCAGAGGTTTGGGTCCTCAGTTGGCCTGACTCATCTTTTAAAGCTTTTATTGTTCGCGTCTGCTGCGTGCTTTTTAATTGTTTTGCTAGGAGTTTATCGGCTTTATTCGCCCATACATAGTACCAGTGTTTTGTGTATAGAAGTGCCTTTTCCGCTTTTTTCGTACGTAGGGCTTCTAGCTGCCCCTGCACGTGTCTTAGTGTACGCATGATTTTCCTAGTTGGAGTCTGGATCAGTTCTGCCTGGATCGCCCCTATTTGTGCTTCTAGTTCCTTTTCCCTTTGGTGGTTTATTTTTTTTTTTCTCTGTGCTTTGAGTGCTATTAGATGTCCCCTTGTTACCGCCTTTAGAGCGTCCCATACTGTGTCTTTGTTTGTGTCTGGGAGGTCATTTTCTGCCAAGAAATCTGTGATATGTTCCCTGAGTTTCTGCGCCGTCACTGGGTCCCTTGTTATATTCTCCGGGAGGCGCCAACTCCAAAGCCTGGGATAATGTGTGGGCCAGATGACGGTCATCCACAAAGGGGCATGGTCCGAGAGCGCGATAGGTTCAATCTCTATCTGTTTTATCTTACCTAGGAGGTTCAGTGAAACCCAGAGGTAATCTATCATCGAGGCCGTATTATGTACGTGCGAGTAACATGTATAACTTTTTTGTTCTAGGTTGGCATTGCGCCAAGCATCGGCAAGCCCAAGGTGCGTGATTTTTTGCTTTAGGTTTTTCGATGGGGCATCTTGACTATGTTTCCTGGGCCGGGATCTGTGTAGGGATGGGTCCCACGCCGTGTTGAAGTCCCCCCCCAGTATTACCTCTCCAGCGGCTTGTTGATCTATTTTGTCTAGGACCTCTCTTATGAAGCCATCCTGGCCTGTGTTGGGGGCGTATACCGTTGCCAATGTCAGGGGTCGGCCATCTATCGTTATAATTACTATTAGGCTTCTCCCCTGTTTATCTCCCCATGAGAACTTGACTTGTGCGTGCAGGGAGTCTCTGACCGCTATGAGGACCCCAGCCCTTTTCTCTGGCGCGTTTGCCTGAAAGATTTGGTTGAACCCCCTAAGGTGGAATTTATGCTTGTCTTGGGCCCTTATATGTGTCTCCTGGAGCATTACGATGTCAAAAGCCCCCTGCTTAATGGAGTGTGCTACTTTTTTACGCTTGACTGGATAGTTTAGGCCCCTTACATTCTGTGTCAGGATTTTTATCCCCATGTGCCTTCCCGTATTAGGTAGTGTGCCACAGATCCTCTCGTCTCTTTTGCAATTCCAGAGTTATCCCCAGGTTTCCCCTGTCCCCAACTCCCCCTACCGCCCCCCGTTGTGTCACGCAATCCCCAACTGCTGTGTTTCCCTCCCCCCCTGCCCCCCTACCCCAACTGCCCTGAGGATGGCATGATTTACTACTAGCACCTCGGCATGTTGCCTCGTGCCTCACGCCCTCTACCGTACTCAGGGATAACTTTGAAGGGGATCCTAAACCCTTTGTCATGACTTCAGTGGCCTCCGTTTCTCCCCCCCCCCCCTCCCGGCACCTGTGTGTTGGTCTCTCGGATTCTTACTGTCTCTGTCCTGTCCCCGATGGCTGCTGTGTCCTGCTTCTGCTCTGACATTCTAGACGTTCCCCTGTGCGTTACTTCCTCCTGCTTGGTCGTCTCTCTCTCCTGTTCATCGTTTTCCATCCCGAGTGTGTCGTCTTAACGGGGGTACCAGAGCTGTTTGCCTGCAGGGGGTCTTCGTCTTGGTCCTGCAGGTTCATAAGTCTTTGCCCTTCTTCCCGTGAAGTTATCCTTTTTTGTGTGCCCTCCCACGTAAACAGCAGGCCAAATGGAAATGTCCACTTGTATCTAATTTGGCGGGCTGTCAGCTCCTTCGTTATCTGGGACATTTCTCTTCTCTTCTGGAGCGGTGTCAATGCCAGATCCTGATACAGCTGTATTTCCTCCCCGTTCATTCGAATGAAGTCCATTGTTCTGGCCTTTCTTAACACTCGCTCTTTTTGTGTGTATCTGGTGAGGGCCACCAAAACGTCTCTCGGGCGATCGTTTTGGGGAGTCGATCTTTTTGGTCCCACCCTGTGTATTCGATCTATCAGGACTTCTTCTCCCTCGTCCTGGTCTAGGATGTCTGAAAAAACTTGTAGGACCTCTGACTTAAGATCTTTATCTTCCACCATCTCTGGTACGTTCTTTATCCTAATGTTCGATCTTCGTGACCTGTTTTCCAAGTCTTCACATTGGATTTCCAAGTTGTGCGTTAGGCGGGCTAAGTGTTCCTGTGTTTCTGCAACTTGTTGTGTCTCTTCCTCCATGTTCTGCACGATCTTCTCCAAGGTGTCTGTTCTTTCTCCCAGGCCTGATACTTCCGTTTTTAATTCCTGCATAGCCGATTTGAAATCGGACTTCATAGCATCCCGATGCGCATTCATTGAGTCCATGAGTTGTGTTTGGAGTTCCCCGAACCACATCTTCAGATCCTCTTTTGTGGCCATGTCTTCGTGGGGGGGTTCCGTTCCCAGGTCGTTATTTGATCGTTTGGGCGTTTTCGCCTTGTCCGTGGTTCCTTTGCCCCCCCCAAAATAGGGCCAAGTTGTGGTCTTGCTTCGGTGGTTGGTTTGAGGGGTTGGTTGATCCGTGCTTCCCTCTGGATTTTGACTTTATGCCTCCACGTGGAAGCTTCTCGATGGGGACCGGCCCTGTCAGCGTGTTTCTCGGTCTGCGGCCTCTGCTGATCTTCCGTAGTCGTCTGTCCCCGATCCGTATGGTTCTCAGACAGGGGTCGCCTGTTATTACCCCTAAGAGCGGGGGGAGTCACGGCAGTATGTGTCCACTCCCCACCTGAGGCTGGTCCCTGTGGAGGTGGGGAGCTTCCCCAATTTACGAGTGTATCTTGCCGCTTTGGAGGATCCGTTTTCTCCTCTCCGTACGTTGCCTGTGGCCTGTGACCACCAACGGGCCGTGCCCTTGCCAATGTGTGAGGGGGCTCTCGGAGCGGGGGAGATTACGGTTAGTGTGCCCGGCTTCGGAGGTCCATGACCCTTGTTGTGAGCCTTTTGCTCTCTCCCCTCGATCAGTTCGATCACGTACCTTAGGAGAGTCCCCGGCTTCGGGCTGCGTTCTTCCCAATATGTGTGGGGCCCGGAGAGCGGGGGAGATCGAGGCTAGTGTGGCGGCTCCAGGCGCCGTGCCTTTTGTTGTTCGTGCTGAGGCCTCGCTCCCTTCCCTCGATCTGCTTGTGCGTGTGTCTGATTATTTTTGTCCGCCGGCTAGTGTAGTTTCCCCGCATCCGACTCTGGGGCTGCTTCTTCCTCTCGCCCTTCCAAGCGGAGCCGTGCTGGTGTCGTCTCCGTGCCCGGTCTCGGGTATTTCTCATGTCCGAGGCCCACCGGGGGGGTCTCCTCCTCCGCGATTCCCCGGCCGATTCAATCCGTGGGCGCGGGGGGCAAGTCTCGTGTTCTGCGTCACAGGTGGGCGGCCTCGATGTCGGGTCCCGGTCCGCATTCCGCTGCTCCCGGAGTGTGGGTCGATAGGGAACCGCGGGTCCGCCAATGTATTCCGTCCGCGTTGGGGTTCACCGCCGTTGTGTATGGCACCGGTGGGCCCTCATATATGGGGGGCTTCGTCTGCGGGTTTCCGGGGACCGTTTCCTCCGACTACCTCATCGAGAGATCCGCTAGTGGGCTGGCTGCTGTATAGGCCCGGGAGGGGAGAGCCGGAGCGCGCTCAGGCATGTCCCTCTCCACGGCGGCCATCTTGAAGTCAGCTTGGGGCTCTCTCTGAGATGGTGGGATTCCGCGTTGACCCTGACCCCCTGTCTCTACTATTCGGGCTCTGGGAGGGGACTGATGCGAAGCGGGCTGCTAGATTCCTGAATGTGGCTGCGATTGTGGCCAAGAAGTGCATTCTGCGGTGTTGGAAACAGCGATCCCCCCCTTCACTACAGATGTGGTTGAAAGCCCTCACTTGGACACAAATATGTGAGGAGGTCTACATCAACATGTTGCCTGGGAATGCTAGACCTAAAAATGTTTGGACCGAGTTCTGTAGCTACCTGAACAGAAGGGTTGACTTGGAGCTTCTGTCTTCTCCCCCATCTCCGGAGCAGGGGATGGACCATGTTGTAAGATGAATGGCCTGCTGTAATTTACCTGCTGATATGTGCTTGAGTGTTTTCTTTGCTGCGCCTTTGCATCGACACCTACGCTTTTGACATGAACTCTATGTTGTTACTGTAACATGTACCGTGCCAACTACTGCTTCTTGCCAATAAAGAAAAGTAAAAAAAAAAAAAAAGAAAACTAACACTAACAAATGGTATCAGACAGTAGGTGCAGTGTCCTTGGTGAAGAACCATTTTTTAGTATCAGTCCTGAAGCTAAAGAGGCTCTGGTCAGCACATAGGTTCAAAGGGAGGGCATTCCAAGCCAAGGCTGCTTTTACCGGGAAGTCTGTGTATGTTTGCCAATTTTACCCCCCAAAAAATTGGATATGCATATACATTAAGCCACTTTGTTCCCTGTGACCATGTGAAGCCCTATTTTCTCAGAATAATCTAAAGCATGACGTTTTCTTTAGCCACCATCCTTCTCTCTGCCTGCATGTCTACTGTGTGTAATGCTACAGGCCAGGTGTTGCAAACTCAATTGGTCAGTGGGCCAGTTAGAAATAATGTGTAGCTCTCATGAGGTGCAGCACAGTTGTGCCTATTGAAATAAAATGCAACACAATTCTCACTTGTGTCTGCTGGATTTTGAAAGTAAAAGTGTGTAAATGTTTTCCCAAAATAAGTATGACTTAACTTGAATTTACAAGTGGCATTTACAACGTGAATTTCAGGAGAAATTGGACTGAAAACGAATAATGGCTGGCTCACTAACTGCACCAAAAACTAGAGTATGTTACAGCATTTGACTTTTTGACTAATTATGGTGTAATTTACATAAACAAAGAGAATTCATTAAGCCAAGTACTTAAATCAGGCACAAAATCATATAAAAGTCAATAACTGATTCTCCTCTGAATTGGTATTCTATTCTATTCTTTTCCAATCTATATATTTTATGTATAGCACCACCCCTCAGACCCCTAGGCCTCAGGGCGTTGACAAGATTGAACAACAAGAAACATATAAAGAGGAACTAAGGAACAGTCATGCAAGTTAATCTCTGCCTTTATCAAAGAGAAAAGTCTTCAATGATTTTTTTAACTTGGCCAACGGGATTCACCTAAGTGGAGGGGAGAGGCTGTTCCAAATCAAAGGAGTCCAGGCATCAAAGTCGATGCCTCCAAATGTCTTCAAAGAGAAGCGAGAATGGTTCAAGAGAGAGTCTTTGTTAGATCGCAGAGTGCAGCCAAGATGTGCCTTCTTAATGCATGAGCAAAGGTATGCAGGGGTGTTCCTAGCCAGGCATTTGTACTCCAAAGTGGTGGCCTTATGTTGCAGTCTGTTTCCCCGGGAGTCAATGCAGCTCCCGGAGGCCTCAGACGCGTGAGCCCGCCGCCCAAGCTCACAGACCGCACAGGCTGCTCCATTCTGGATAACTTGTAGTTTTCCTGAAGTTGGCCTGAGATGTTCCCAACCAGAAGGCTATTGTAGTAGTCCAGTCTAGTGTTTATTGAAGTGGAGGCAATCAGAACCCTATTCGTTTCTGTTAGTTACTGGTGAATTTGCCACAAGAGACAAATCATGTAAGAGCATGAGGAGTTTAGGTGTCATACATGTCTGTGAAAAGTCAGTTGTGAGTCTAAATGGACTCCCAGTGTCTTCGTATGTTGATTGCAATGGATTGTTTAACCATTGTTATAAACATAGCTTAAAAGTATTGGAATACATGGAAAAGGGAGGGGTAGACTGTATCATTTTACTTTTTTGAGTCTATTATAGCATGTTGAAGGACAGGAATAACGTTGCCACCAATCACAAAATTACTATATTGGGGTCCATTTCCCAAAGCCTAATGATTGTTTCAAAGATTAGAAGCTCTGTCTTCCATTGTTCAAGGCAAGAGCGTTTGATGACATCCATGACTGAACTGCCACAAACACCTCATTGATCTTTTCAACATCCTTGGAGTATGTCCCTGTTAACTCAAGGAGTATATGGGTGTCATCCGTATAGTTAACAAGCTGGATACCCAGACTGTCCCAGAGATCACATAAGGACCTAGTATGAACATTAAATGGTTCTAGGTTAAAGGTTCGAAAACAAAAGGCTTGAATGCCTTTTTCCCGACAGTAAAAGGACCGAAAAAAAGGATCGATTTTTTTTTTTTTTTTTTATGGGGGGTTCCCCCAACCCCCGTTTTCTTTTTATAAAAAAGATTTTATACATGTTAAACTAAAGAAAATTAAAAAAATGTGATCCTTTTTTTCGGTCCTTTTGTTTTCGATCAAAAGGTCCTTTTGATTCGAACATTTGACCGGACACCACATTAAACAGTAGGGGCAAAAAATATGAGCCCTGCGGGATGCCACCAATAATAGAAATAGACAGAGAATAAGCATCATCTTTGACAACTCTGGCTTGTCTTAGCCCCAAGAAGGAGGTAAACCAATGGACAGCACTTGCTGAACATTTTCCTATCTTGATCAACCTGTCTGCAAGAAGAGCATGGTCAACCAAATCAAATGTAGAAGAGAAGTCAATCAATAGGAGCAATGCTGTATGGCCCTTATCAATAATTTGTACAATGTTTGACTTTAGATCCAGTAGTGCAGTGTCTGTACTGTGCCCCAAAGGAAATCCTGATTGCCCTGAGGTAAGAATGTTGTGTTGTTCAATTAGGTCTTGGTGTTGGTGACAGCGCACTTTTATCAACAAGAAAGGCACATTAGTTATAGGCCTATAGTTACCATGGTCAGTGGGGTCCAAGTTCTCCTTTTTCAATAGAGGAGTTATCCAGGCCTCTTTCAGACATTCCGAACCTTGGGCCTTGCTAAAAGACATATTTATAAATCCTGTGACTCACAGAACTAGCGGGACCAGGAAATCTTTAAAGAGGGAGGGTGGGAAAACATCAGGATTGATAATCTCAACCTGGTCACCCAATCAAGTAAAATTACTCCCATTTTCAGTGACCCCTCATACGTTGCTGTAATGCGCTCATGGGGATACTTAAAAACTTAAGGACCCATTCACTGTTGTGTTTTACATTTCGAAGAGTCGCTGTCAGAGAGGCATAAGACAGGTACAACCATTCGGATGCCCCAAGACCCTAATTGAACATAGATATATCCTAGTTACATTGTGCATGCCATCTTGAAACTGGTTGGTTCCACTGGCCTGCACAAATGTTTATATCTATATACCGCTATGCGATTGCTGCACCCAGCTATTCTATTGCACATTCCTGTCCCAGTAGGGGTCCAATCCTAGACCAAACTGGTTTTACCCCTTTCTTTTGACAACCCCAACCAATGTAGAGCCACATGGCCACAACCATTTATCCCACATCACAACCAGTATAATTAGATCACTACCAGCTGGATATTCACAGTCCTGAGCTGTCCATCAAGGTTCATTATTTCCAAATAATAGATCACATTCCCCTCATGCCAGTTGAATGCATAACAAGCCATACATATTCTTCGATAGAAGTTCAACCTGAAATACTTGTGTATGGGCGCGTTATAAATGCCATATCATATCATATCATAACCTAGCCTCTCTGGGGTAGCCTGCTCCCAAATGTTGTGGCACAGAGCCAACTCACAGGAAAATCCTGCTTACAATCTAACCAACATTTTAGATAAAGCATGTCAAGTCACACTCACAGTACATCCCTCTTGGTGTTAGACAATCTAAATGGTCAATCCACTTAGCCTTTTCTGCATATGTTTTCTTTGTATATCCCCCCTCCTCGGTATGCCTTTCGTACAGGAAATATTTTGTCACAGGAGATGCCTTCCTAGTCATCATACCTATGTAAAGAAGCCTGTAGGGACATTTTAGTGCATAAACGACATTCACAGATTTGCATGTGCATGAATGTTTTAACTTGATTTTCTTCCCTGCCTGTGGGTAAGTTATTTCATCGCCTTTAATAATGCTTCCACAGTGTTGGCAGTTATAACAGGGTTATGTACCAGGAAATTGTCTATTGGATGTTTTTGGAGGCATTAGTTCTGCTCTTACACAGCTGTACTTCAAGGCCTGGCTGTTTCTATATGCAAATATAAGCAACTCAGGGAATAGTCTCCCCAATATAGGGAACATCTGCATCATGGGGCAATGTTTTTTAATAGCCTTTTCATCCTAGTGCTTTGAGTGGAGTAAGTTGACATGTATACTAATGATGGACTGGCTCTCAATGGTTTGGGTGTGAGCAATCCCTCTTGTGATGTGTGCTCTACTTTTTCCACTATTCCCTTGATCAAATGTTCATCATACCGTCTTTCACAGAATTTCTCTTGCAACACTAGTCACTGTCCCTGATATTCCTCAGGGTTTGAGACCTGTATCATACTAATTGACTCCATGGGACACTATTAATTGTGCGCTTAGGATGGAAACTCGTGGCCAAAAGTAGATTGATGTGGTCTCTGGGCTTAGTAAATATTCTAGTGTTCAGCATGTTATTATCTTGGTAAATCTCTGCATCCAAGAAATTGATCTTGGTTTGACTGTGCACTGTAGTCAACTGTATACAGGGGTGCATGTGATTCACCATTTCAAAGAAATTCTGAAGTTCATTAATTGGGCCTGCCCATTTCCAAACACATCATCGACAAGGCCAGATGTTTCATCCATCGCTCTGAATTCAAGACATGTTCAGACTCCAGCCAGAAACAGCATGAAAGTGTTGGCATAACTGGGAGCCATAAATGGCCCCCGGCTAGTACTTGAGACTTTAAATAGTCCTTCTTGTCAAATCAGAAAAAGGTTATTCACTAGGACTAGCTTCAAGATTTGTGAGCAAAAAGTGTCTATCTGCTATGCATGATTCATGTGTCAGTAGGAGCCATTGCATGGCCTCTAGCCCCACATTGTGTGTAATTTTCGTGTACAGTAATGTTACGTCCATTGTAAATAAGACATCACATTCAGCTACAAATTCCATGGCATTCAGTTCATTCAAAAAAAGAGTCGTGTCTTTGATATAAGTGGTGCCTCCATGTATTGAAGGATGTATCACCTTGTTCAAGTACTGAGCCAGAGGTTCCAGTAGGCTTCCCATTGCAGCAATAATTGGATGTCCAGGAGGCTTTACAAGACCCACCAGCAAGTCCAGACATGATATTTCCAAGTGGGATGGCAGTGCAATGCCCTGAGTGATGTGCACAGCCATGTCAGTGACAAAGAATATCTTCAGAAACATGTGCTCTACCACTGTCTTGACAACTGTTAGGTGCCTTTCATGACACTTTAATGCCAATTCCAGCACCAAATTGAAGTAATTTAAAAACGCCTTCAGCCTCTTCAATATCACTGTGCCCCGTGTTCCCAATACTATTGCTGTGAATGTGATACATGTGCCAGTCGTGGTGTGCAGAAGCAGATCGGTGTGTGCACAACAGCCTGGACAGATTTCTCAGGAACAGTCATAGGACATTTCTTGTGATGTTCCCTCTGAGTTGAATCTATAGAACATTGTATTGCAGGTTGCCTCATAAATCACCAGTAAAATTACAAAAGTAATAAAAAAAGGAGTGTACATCAGGCAAGAAGTAACGCAATTTATTCTGGGCCTAGGCACAGCTGGGAAAGCACAATTCACACAGACGGCGGAACAGTGCTGCATGAAAGACGCTGTCAAAATGCGCCCCTATGACAAACGTTTATATAACGATAAAAACTATTTAGCATCAAAGCGCATTGCAACTTTGAGATAGTCCTAGTCCTCCATGTGGAGCTGATTGGTAGAGCTACATCGTTCCCTTATGGAAAGGCATACATTACCCCACCGTGGTTGGGTCCTTCAAACCTCAACACACCACCCATAACCTCCTCTGTGATGTCACAGTCCAATTTACAATTCCCAAATCAATAGTGGCAAAACATTGAGACATTTGAGATGATCTGCTGCCAATCATCTCCATCCATTTGTCATGAGAATATAGTCGATCATGACACAGGAGCCTTGAACCACTGACAAATCAACATTTTGATGTTGCATCTTAAGAACTCTTCAAACCTTTTCTCAGGTTCACATGTACCAAGGATCAATTTGAAACCACTATGTGACACTTCGAAAGCACCAGTAAACCGGTTTCATAAATTAATTTGCTGAATTATAAAATAATTGTGTGTCCAATAACTTTCTTCGGCACCAATGAGCTTACCTCTCTGACCTCGAGAGTATCAAGAGCTATTCAATTCTTACTGTATGATTCTTGGAACATGTAATTTGCAATGTGATGCAAGCCTCTGCTGCTCCTAAGCACGTGAGTAAAACGTGAATGTTTTTCTAATGAAAAGCATGCTCTGAGGGCAGTTTACAAGGATGTAGGTGATTTGACCAAATCCATGTTTTTGAAAGAGTGCCCATATTTTTTTGCATTATTGTGCGGGAGACCCCCTGCAGCCTCCACCTCCTTCCCCTACCTTTATTAATATCCCTTACCCCACCCCCCATATATTTTATTAAAAAATATTTTTTTCAGTAAAAAAATGTAAAGTATCTGGTCATTTCTTCCTCAAAAAACATTGGATTCAGTCACTTCTACGGTATTGTGTTTACAGTGCGTCGGGCTAATGTTAAGCCATGGATACTTACCTGCAGCCTATTTGTATTGCCAATATGTTACTTGCCTTGAAACACAATAATCTCATGCATAAAATACAAGTGAGTGGCTAACAATGATGCCCCCTCCAATATGAGCAGGCTCCTACCGCAGCTGGTAGGTTTGTGCCTTTTTACTACTCTGAACTTGCATTTTTACCATCATGAACGGGCCATAGCCATCCTGTGCACAAATATTCTGACTCAGTGGCTGTGACTATAGCATGCATAATCTGAATCATGACACGAAAATAGTGTGCAACATTTGACACTATCATGTCTTATGTGCGTGACTTTGAGTTAGTCATGTTTGTACAGGTGTGGTTCTGTGACACATACGTCTATGCATTTTGGTGTAAACTAATTCTTGGTCCTTGAAAGCTTCATTGTGGTTGTCATTTTGGTTTGACTGTCAGCACTAGCACAACAACCATCTATTTATTGCGTTTGTCAGCATTTGTGGATTAGTCACTATTAACATTTACGGCAGTGCGCTAACATGATGAACAGGAAAGTCGATGGTTCTGAAACGATGTGGCCCTGTGTACACCATGATCTGTGGTACGGTGCTATGTGCAAAGACTACACCTCAGCTAATAGTGTTTTTTATTGTCTTTAGGTGGTGCCATGTTTCACCAGGGGAATGTAGACATCATGATGGGCTACATGATATTAATATGTTCTGACAATGGGTGCATTTGTTAACGGTGCCTTTTGCTGCATGTTCCAGTTCTGGTCAGACCATGGTCTATGCTTTGTTTGAGCCTAGACACTTACATAACCATATGGATGCAGGAGCTGCCCTACAGCCATAGTCCATATATGCAGTCCTAGCTACTGCCATATCAGTTCCTGTTGCAGATGGTGCACACGCACTTAATTCTGGCCTAGCCAACAGGTCCTCCTCTCTGGCACTAGTTGTATCATACACCTACTTGCAGCTGCTGGAAAGAGAAGGCAGTGATTCATTGTTGCCGGTGTCGCATTTGCACAATCCTGTATGGCAAAGGCATTGTCTGAACACAGCCTGTTGACACAAAATGCTGAAAGTGCATGGATACTCCTTAGTGATCCTACATTTTCAGGGCCTGTCATGTTTTATACAGGAGGGGTGCTGCACGGGTTGCCAGATCCATGCATCTAACCTGTTTCCTGTACATAAACCTGTGTTGGGCCATGGAGAACAATCGTGCTCACGTGCCACCAACCACCCTGCCCAGGTGGACAGGGAGACCATCAACATCATCAGTTATGTAGGTTGAAACAGTGTATATGCTATCAGGAAGATAGGACAGGCAACTGTTGTTCATTAGAGAGATAGGGGTAGAATGGATAAAATGGCCTTTGAATCCCAGGCAACAGATGGTAGGGGTGTTTGGCAACTTGGGAGGAATGATGAGAGATACGTGGGTGAAGCAGCACAAGATGTGCAAATGGCATGTGTACTCTCTGTATATTCAAGCCACTTGGGGCACACCAGCCTCAGCAGTGTCGGGCTCCACACCTTCCTGCAAAGATGGACTCTGCACATTTACAGTAAAAAGCCCACAACAATGTGGAATGGCGCTCTGTGTTGCATCATGTTGCAACTCTTTTTAATAATACATCTTGTCTTTCCCTGTCCAGTGGGGGGGGGGGGCGTGTGTGTGTCTGTGCGTGTGTGTGTGTGTGTGTGTGTGTGTGAGAGCTTCAGGTTTCAGGTTTGAATCCTGGCAAGGCCAACTCAGTCTGAGGTTGATAAATGAGTACCAATGCAGGCTGGATGATATTGTATGTATATCTGTTCTATATAAAGCGCTTAAACTCAAGTGCTATATAACAACGCATCATTATCATTTGGCCTTGGTTGTCTGCTTGAATTCACAGTAATTTGGTAATATGGGCCTATACACACTGATATTATTGATACATATGGTGGTCCATTCTTGTATGAAATGTATATCACATTAGTGAAATTGTAACCATATTTTTCGTCGTGTACTTAGGAACAATGCGATATGATGCCACTTCCTGTTTTGTTAAGGGGTAAAAGGTTGTGTTTCATTGCTTCCGTGATGTCACTGTGGGGTGGGGTTGAATGACACTTCCTGTGATGTCATTAGAGGTCAAGGTTGGGTGATTTCACTTCCACTACCCCAAGCATTTTGGTGAAATGACATCCCTGGACTGCATGGTATTTATTGTATTCATAATAGAATAATTAGGCATTAACTGCCATTGTTAGATATTCAAGGCTCATCTTGTCATATAATGGCAGAACCTGCATATGCAGGCCTGTGTCTTACATGTGGTGACTAAATCTGGCATATGAGCTTTAAAATGATAGTCAATGGCTTAACTGGGGTATTTGAGGCTGCACTTGGCGCATGATGAAAGCACCTTATTGCATAATCTACCATTGTATGGCATTACTGAGCCATTTGAAGGTGAATATTTTCTTGTTAAGGAAATTACTGTACTGTGAGCTTCAGCTGTCAGCAGATGGCATTTCTGAAACACGTGATCCTGTACTTGGCAAATGCTATATTATATCATATTATGTAAAAAAAAAAGCATATGATAGCAGCACCTGCATATGTGGGTCTGTAATTTTAACGACAACCATACCAGTAATTTGAGACATTAACTGGCATTAGATGACACTTAGAGGCATTGGAGGCTGCACTCGACACATGATGGTTGCATCTTGATATGACAGGCTATAAGTGCCACGAATATGTAACATACATGTGATAGACGTATTTCTGGGTAGGAGTCTAGTCTTGGCATATTATGGAAGACATTGGGAATGGGAGCTGGGTTATATTCAGCAAATATTGACTACTCCTCTCACGTAAGGATCGAACTTCCATAAGTTGCCTTTTGCCATATGTGGTCGTACTGTCATATTCCGGCACTTTTTGCCATATGTGGTAGTACTGTCATATTCCGGCACTGCAACTGGCTGATGTCTTTTTAGGGTGTATATCTGTCATATCATATGAACCCGTCCATGGTATCTCAGGACATCAACACAGTTACAGTGTGGGCAATAATTAGAATCGTCTTTTAATGGTTTAATATCTATTTGTTATTTCTTTATGTTAACTAACCCTATGAATTATAGTTGAACATTGAGATACGCACTCTTTCCTTAATGACTTTTTCATCATCCTCTCTCCTCTCCAGTCCTGCCGAAAATGCTCTCCAAGTATAGGAAATGAACATACATGAATGTTATGATCCATAATGCATCTGTCATAAAATAAACATAAAAGTTCCTTATAAAACTCTTCACCATAAATACAGAACCTTTAAAAAAAGGCACACAATTACATATCAGTTGCTCCTTTTATACAACAACTTACATCATACGATAAACAGAATACTGGAATAAAATATGTCATTAAGCATAAAAACAGTTTTAACACCACCATAATCAGAAATTACAAAGTAAGCATGCATTTAAGAGATATATATTTACTATGGACTACATTTTTATATTTAACATATTTTACAAACTAGCTCATGATTCCTCAAACCACCCTTTCACAAAACTGCACCATAGCTCAAAGATGCACTGTATTTAAAGTTAAGCCTGGACCAACTTCATTAAGTGTAGCCTGTCGAACCTCAGATACTTTTTGGCATGTTCCAACGAGTATCGTTTGTGATGTCATCTTTGATGTCCTGGTTGTTAGTCCTAGCAGTGCACAGTGGTTGCGTGAGTTATGGTTGCTTAGCTTACCATAACTGGTGAAATTTCTGGGGGTTTTCGGTTTTGATTGCAACTATAATGTCCCTTTAACAAAGTTATTTCAATGAATTTCATAGGTTTTTAGTAGCACAACCTAACCATAACGTTCCTGTAACAACGTTTTTTCACTGAAAATAGGTATAGATAATGTTCATTTTACAAATGTTTACTAGAATGCCCTAGGTTTTTTCGAATTTACTTGCAACCATAACTTCCCTTTAACAAAGCTTTTCACTGAATTTCATAGGTTTTTACCAGTACACCCTAATTTTCCACAAGTTCCTAATATCCTACTCACCCCCAATGTAGCCGCTCTAGAGTCTGTCGACAGTATAAAATTCAGCAGAAGCAAGTCGCATCAACATAGCCCAGAAGCACAAGGGACACAATTGTGTGGAATGTACCAAAAACAAAGCATAACTGTACACCTCATGTTATCACTTTAGTACAAATCTTCATGCACACTAACAAACACCAGTAACACATTGGACAATACCCCTTACCAAACAGTAAGTACACATTATTTATGTTTCTAGTATTACCATTCAGTATATTAATATTTCTCATAAGCAAATATTACCATTTGTTTTTTTGACAGAAATGGCAAACACACTTGAGTGGCTAGAAGATTTCCCCAAAGAAGAATTGAGTGATGATGGCATTTTTAATGTTATATAAATCTTTGAATGAAAGCAAATAATATAACTCACACAGAGCTTATTGAAATAAAATATTTTATTTTGTATAGTACAAACCACACCACACAGCAATTATACACAACTTGAAGAAACAGAAACACAATTCCAATCCCCAACTCTTAAGAATGAAATGAGGAACTTGTGTATAAAAATACATGAACTCAGTAGTAACTATAAAGAACTTGTAATTTATGTGAAAAATCATATCATTAGAAATGTTGATTATCCCTGTCTTCCTTGTTCCTGCCCACCATGCCCCCTGCAATCACTCCCAATCAAATCCAGCAAACATAAATCCCAGAGGATTTCATGAAATTACTCTCTTTGCCTCACCTGATGATGACTTAATTGAAACTCCAAAGTCTCCCTTTTATGTTTCCTGTTCTGTAACCCCATCTCTTTCAGACATGTTATTGTTTATGCTAGAAATATATTTGATGTAGTTATATCAATAACATGTTTTTAAAAAAAAATCCAATTGATAGTCCGTGGACTATATGAATGTTTTTGGACTACTCATGATAATGCACTTACAATATTCTAATTACTTAATTTCCAAAATAAGATATTTCTATCTACTTTATCAAAGTCATTCGAAAAAATCAATGCTGATCATTGTCTGGCCATTTTTCCCCATAGATTGTGCTTTAATATTGTAAGCCATTGGAATTGTTAGTGCAAAGCATTGTTTTAGGGTATACAAATAGGTATAGGACATTTTATTTTGTTTTTATTACATTTTATAAGGAGGTTTAAAAGGGAAAATCAGATGAGTAAAAGGCAACATTTTATTATATGGGAAAATAACTCAAAATACTGAACAAGCGGTAAAACAGAGGCACAAACAATGGCTTAAGAAATACACTTAACAGCAGACAGGCAGGCCAAGGCCAATAGCAAACCGATAGTACTCACCCAAACTTCACAGAACACTGCTCCAAATCTCTACAATCCCATCAAACACAATCAAAGTGAACAGCTTCCCCTCATAGCCAATAACTATCCACACAGGAACAGTAAGTGAGCTTGACATTATATATAAGGATTAACTTTCTTTAGGTGACTATGGGATCCTTGACAAATCCCTGAGAGGACCCTGAATTACAAGCCAACCCAACGAATGAAGCTGTTAATTGCTCAGAGATCCGCAAGTCCTGATTGGACAATCATTTATTACTCAATGCCCCAAAGCCCACGGGAATTTGACTGGGATTCACTGGCAACAAAAAAAAATACCTCTTTTCACGCTAATGACTTTTAAGAAATTCATCCACTGCTGTGGGTCAATATTTGAGTAGTTTGACCATGTCTACTAGCCACACAACTACATTCTCTAGAGAAAGCCTCAAGCCACCTGGTCATGTTGCCTGTGCCCCTGCTCCCTTGAACCTATCCCTGGAACCCACAGACACAAATACGTTATCTCAAATTATTCTCCGACTTCTGTGAGGGGTTCAACACCATCATTCTGTTTCGAGGACTCTCTAACAGCAGGGAAGCATTTGTACTTATTCTAATGGCATTTTGCGTATCCTGGTATCATGTTAAATCCAAGAAAAAAATACCTACTCATCCTCCCCAATACCATTTGGTAGGAGAAACAGGTTGTCATGGTGAAATGTCTGACACTTCCCAACTGGCAAGTAGTTCAGGTTAGCTGAGGAGGATTGTGATGGGTGACAGATATCTCACTCTGTTGCTAAGACACCTTTAGTATCCTTGAACTAATCAGGTCACACCAAAAAAGATCAAGGTAGAAAAGATTGGGCATCACAAATTCAGTCTTTTGTGATTCAATTTGACTGCATATATATGTGAGGGGTAAAGTTAATAAAACATGTAGAGGGGTAAGCGATGTTCTGCTGGGGGTCTCCCCCCTCATATATGTAGGTGATCAAAGGGGGGGAGAAAATAAATGTGGTCTTTTGGGATTTGTTTTTTTTTCTCAGTCATATAGGGTAAATCAACTAATCATAGGACCATCACGATGATGCAAAAGGGTTGGCCACCTTGTTTTACTCCTTCAGTTTCTGGGGTTATCCCTTGGCCTGACCGGTACACCTATTAGGCTGTTTGTGGCCCCACTTCATGGTCCTCCACTACACTATTAGGCTACTTCAACATCCTTTTCAATCTCCATCAACACGCCCTCTCATTAGTGTATCTTCCTCCAACCCCAGAAAACTGAGCCTCAACATGATCGCACCTCCAGCCCCATCATCATCAAAACCACCATGTTCATCACCAACATCCACAGAAGCTCTGTTTTAGTAATGGGCAGATTGTCTGGGTGTCTTATTTTATTGAACAGAAATTATAATTGTAACTCCACATCATATTATTTAAGGTAGGACAACAATTCCACATCAACGTTTTACCTAGCAAGAAATGATGAGCAAAATTTCTTCTTAAATTCTCAAGTTCATCCCAAAAAAGTGCATGGATTTGCCCATCCATACCGTTGCACAGCCAAACGAAACCAACAAAGAAAACATACACCTGCTGCATTCCCCATATGGCAATGGCTGAACTCATTTTCCGCCTTTGAAATTTACAAGAACTTACACGATTTAATGAATTCCATGCAAGTTTCATCATCTCGGCCACATTTTCTTGCAAATGCTGAAACCATGTGCAGACATGCCGATCTCGTCCAAATTTACTTACAAAGTTCAACCTTAAGAATTCAATTGTGGGAACACTCAAATGTACCTCAATCAACTAGCCCATGGGGATTGCCAGAGGATTTGCCCATTTGGCATGAGGCCATGAACATTTCCAGATGTATTTTGTTGAGATAATACTATTCTTTTCTCGTGAATACATTTTGTTGTGCGTTTTGGCTAAAAATATCAGTTTAACAATTATTTTCCATCTCACTAATGTATCTAACAAATATATGTGGTTTGATTTTTAGAAAATAATTTATACAGGAATGTGCATCATGCTTTTAGAACTATGCACACTCGTTTCTATTTAAAAACAAGTAATTGTGCCATTTGTGCAAATACTAGCAAAGCTCATCATTCTAAGACAAGGCCATTGTGAGGAGATCATCGTTTTAATAGCCAAAACAATGGCTGACAGTCACAGAGTTTATTGACAGAGAATACAATGGGAATTTCAATTAATCAATTTATCAAGTGCTTCTGGAAAGATGATTGACCTACTGGTTAATCACTTCAACAAAAGGCTCAAACGAAATTTTCAAATGTATAAATCAATTAAGGAAACAGACAAGACGTGTTATGTTAATGCTGAAAGATGCATCTACAAATAACGAATTGTGTCATAGATGGATTGATATTTCACATCTTACAAGAAAATAATAAGTGATTGTCAGTTATTATGTTCACTCTTGAGAAAAAAAGTAATAATAATATTCTCACTGCTGACACACTCTAGAATGATGGACCTTTGTTTCAATACATTTTACAACAGAAACACTAATTAAAAAATGATTAATCAAGTAATCAATCAGAAAGATGAAGATATGGAACAAACGAAAGTTAAGAAACATATTTTGAATCAGCAGTGTGACTATGTCCATTACACATCTCATCAGTCATTTTCCAAGTACATATTTCTCAGTGGATTATTACACTGCGAGATTTAGAAATAGTTCAGCTTGGAAAATGTGCACTATTTGAACGTAATTACATTTGAGGTACTGTACTTTATAAGGATATCTCAAGATACCACACACAAAGTTTTGTGACTAAATAGAGGAAAAAGGGAGAAGACTGAGTTCCTTGACAATGTCACAGAATTCCAAGGTGACTTGCAATATCCTTGTTAAGTACAGCAGAGGGTACTATATTGCTTATAGTACATAGAAGCATTGTCATCCTTTGTATTACTTGGTTGCTTTCTTATTCTAATGTGGCGCATCTTACAGACATAAAAGCAATCTACAATCGATTCAGAGAAAACAAAAGAAATACACTAATATGCAACTTGCAAGGTGTTGCAAAACATATTTAAAGCAGTTTAATGCAATTCATTTGAAAACCTATTTGTGGTTTAAAATAAAGACTTGCCTGCAGACTCGTGCTCCCCTGTGTTAAACACCGGCATTGCACACAAAAAATACCACCACACACAGTTCAGTTACTGTAAAGTGTTATAGAAAAATCTTTTAGAAGAAAAGCAATCTGAAAGGCTAATCACGGCTTTAATTAAATGCTCCCAAGGCATTTGTAATTCTGTTCTGTACTGTATCATTCATCAGACATTGCGGCGTCGCAAATCAATAGTAATGCATTATTTCATTCATTGTAGTGATTTAATTTACCTATCACCAGTAAGATGTCATGCCACTACTACCCTCTAATAAGGGCATTATTTACCGACATTTATATGGGTATTGCAGAATGACATGTTGTACTGCTAACGTTGGACTCTAAATTTTGTGCATGCCAGTAAATATTGTATGTAACACCAAATACTGAACATGTGTACCCTTTTATGATAACATTACGTTTTTGATGATTTGCAAAAAGTACTTTTTGACATTTTCTTGTGAGTCATTTCTGACAATACTCCCATTTAGGGGCAAGCCTAACCCTATCTGACCCATTTCACATAATATCATATCCCCAAACTTTACTGCTTACCTTTCCATCCCTTTCTGACCTTTCCGTTTCCTTTTTCTGCAAGATCTACTTTCTGCTAACCAAACTAGAAAAGTGCTCATAGAAACTGTTGGGAAGGGGGCAGCTTCGCCCCCCACCACTTCTAGGAGCTTTAAAGTGAAGCGAGATGCATTTGAGGCACTGTGATGAGCCGGGGGGCAGTGAGGGGGACGCCTTCCCGTCCAGCAAGACCCCATGTTAACATAACTAACGACTTAAATATAACCAATTACAGTTTAACTGCATGGTCTGGCCCAAGGCATGGACATATTTCTATTTTGCGTAGATATTAATAATCATAGGAAGAAGAGGATGCATGTGCGGTAAATGGAGCATTGCATGCACTAGGTTCAAATTCACGAGCACAAAGAAATCTGCAGTCATGCCCGAGCGCCCATGGAAACAATTTGCACCCCCGCCCGCAACACTGTTTGTTCATTGTTCATGAAAGTGTTGCAAAGATGTGTCTTTCACCCAAGATTAATGTGCCCTACAAGGCCACAATCAGAGGCCGGAACCTGATGTCCATGTTATCTCACTGTGGCCAAAGTATGACCTGGCTCATTCCTAAGTGACCATGAGTTATAGCCCATAAAACTGACTAAACCCTAAGATCTCCAAATTCATGACACCAGGTGCCCTTTGACCACCAACCGCAAAGTAGCAAGTCCTGAAATGTTCAAAGAGGATGGACTGGGTGTATTATTGAAGCGATAATCATGTGATTTGTATTGCAAGGTGCTGGAAGGTATAAAACGAGGGTGGAGACCTTGGGGCCAGCTGGCACGGAGGGAGTGAGTGACCTTTGCAGTGAGAAGAAGATGAGCCCTGCAGAACCCACGTGATGGAAGACAGATGGACAGGGCTTGGACCAATAAACTGCCCTCCCACATGGATAAAGGCAGCACCCCTATAGGATCCATCCAATCAGCTGTGCAGATTTTTAATGTTTGTATTGCATCACTTATGACAATGTTTTGCTTTATACGATTCTGCTTGTTCTACTTTTCGGCAGAACGTTCTTAGCAGCAGAGTTCTTTGCTGTTGCTCTCTTCTGTGTGTGAGATTAAACTTGTTATCCTTACAAGATTGCCTTGGGCCTTTCTTCCCTAGCGGGCTGTATTCTCTCTGGCGTGAGCGTGCAGGGGCGTGCCTTCAAAACACATTATCGATTTTTTGTTAGCAACTTGTCATAGATGTTTCAGTTATACACCCTAATTAATATAAAATAATTGCATCCCCTAAAAGAGGCATCAAAAACTACAAAATATGGGATTATTAATTGTACCAATTTGCATAAAATGTATTTCACTGATAAAGGGCCTCATTCCAGGTTTGGCTGCTATGCGACAGTACATTTGCTGAATTACCATCACAATCGGTTACTGTTGCTGAAACATGGTCCCATGGGTTTACCACAGAATGATAAGCAGTGGTATTGCAGTACAAGTCCCCATTTCTGGAGTACATAAGACTCCATGGGGATTTTTGGTGGATCTACCTCTGACGGAATTAGCGCATAGTAAATATGTTGATTTTTGGAGATAAAGTAGAGGATTTACCTCCAGCCACACGCTGTGGGTGAATCTGACACGTTTCCTCTAGAAAATCAGAGGATTTACTGCGCTGTAATTAGGGAAACCAAATCATCTACAGAAGGAGGTGTTTGATACCATCACATATTTGAATCATTAATGGCTGGTGATGGCATTTGATGACAGTAACTGCAAGTGAGACTGCATGTTGAGATTGCATGTTACTTATTGTGGCCAGACCATAGAAATGAGGCATTAACTGCCACTGTTACATATTCAAGTCTGCTTTCTTCATATGATGGCAGAAGATGCATATGTAGGGATGTGCCTTACATGTGATGAATCTATCTGGCATATGAAGTACAAATTGATAGTCAGTGGCTTTAGTGGAGTATTTGAGGCTGGATTTGACATATGATGAAACACGTGAACCTGTACTTGGCATATGCTATGCTATCTTCTATTATGTTACAAAGCATATGAATGCAGCACCTGCATGTGTGACGCTCTAAATGACATGACAACTATACCAGTAATGCAAGACATGAATTGCCATTAGATTACACTTCTGAGGCATTGAAGAGTGCACTGGACACATGATGGTAGCATCTTGATATGAGCATCTATAGCTGACATGTATCTGTAACATACATGTGATTGAAGTATTTCAGAGTAGGAGGCTAGACTTGGCATATTATGGAAGGCCCTGGGATTTTCAGATTATATTTAGCAAATATTGAGTACTCTTCTAATGTAAGGATACAACTTCCATAAATTGCCACTTGCAGGCCATATGTGGCTGTACTTTCATATTTAGGCACTGTAACTGCCCAATGAATTTTTTTAGGGTGTACAACTTTCATATCATATGAACCTATATATGGACAAGGCATCAACAGAATGAAAGTGTGGCCACTATCTAGAATAATGGTCTTTTATTTGGCATTGCTTCATGTTAATTAACATACATTGGAGATGAACATTGAAATATGCACTTTTTCCTTAATGACTTTTTCATCATCCTCTCCCCTCTCCAGTAATACTGACATGCTCTTAAAGTATTGGAAGTTGGCATCAAATAATTCCACCATGAACCATGTTTCTTGTACCAGAAAGTAAACGGTTCTTTATATAATTATTCACCATAAATTCAGAACCTTTACAAAAGACAAAAAACACATATTACTGGCCTCTCCTCTACGCAACAGCTTCCATAACTTGCTCCGTTTATAAAACAACTTATTGCACACGATAAACAAAATCCTGGTAGTAAAATGCATCATTCGGCTTAAAAACTGTTAAAATCTGTTTAAAACCACCATAATCAGAAGAACATCGCCTTGCTAGTATGAGTCTTTTAGCAATGAGGACAACATACCCAAAGTAAGCACGCATTTGAAAGGTTTGTATTTCCTCTGCACTATATATATATAATTTTACAAAAACTACACTATAGTTCAAACATGCACTGCATTTAATTAAGCATGGACCAACTTCTGTAAGTGTGGCCTGTGGACCCTCGAATATTTTGGGCATGATCCAGAAAGGAAGTGTATGATGGAATGTTCGCGTGGTTGAATTCCCTGTCGAACGCTCGCTGGGTTTAGCTTCAACAGGGAGCCTTGGTTTCTCAGTCAAATGTCGGATTCATTGGTCAGCTTCATTCAGGCAATCAAACAACCCTCAAGCTGATTCATTGTTCCCGCAAATGAATTTAGCTTGTTTAGCCAACCAGAGCCCTCAAAAATCCTAAAGGAAAAGTAAGACTCTGTAAAAGGTGAATCTTAATTCCAGCACTTTTGTGCGGTTTGCTAGCCTGTGAGGGAAAGTGTTACACAGGGAAGGCTTACACATGAAGGCTATTTGGTGCATTTTGTGAGTTGTGAGAGAGTGCTCAGCAGCTGCAGGAGCACTTTTAGTAATCAGGTTTTTGTTTTTGCACAGTTTATTCTCCTTAGTTGTGTTTTTGCTTACCACGTTTGTGCCCCTTTGTTGCTTAGCACTCTCTCTCTCACATAGGTACATTGTATCCAATGCATAACAAAACAAGCATCTGCGGGTTAGTAGATGAGGGAAAGGGAGAAGGGAGCTGGAAACTCCACTTGTTACCACAAGCTACATGCTGAGGGTTATGGGAGGCAAGAAACTTTTCTTCAGAAAAACAAAAGAGAAAGCTGATTGGAATGTGCACCCATTTAAACTTTCTTAGTATGTTGCTTGGCAGGCTGAGGTAAACCTCAAACCTAACTCTAATCTATTTATGAGCTGTACTCAGTGGCCTGCTGGGTCTTTTGCCCATAGAGGGCAGTGCAAGGCATTTGTCTGGCATTCGTCAGGCAGTCCGTTGGTTAGTTTAGACCAGGACAGGGTAAAGACCAGACACCCTGCTCCTTTCTCCCAGAGGACCTGCTGCCTCCCTCAAGCCCCAAACTCTTCTCACACATTCCAAAATGAAACGCACCCACGCAGTCAATGGCTGCAACTCACTAGGTTTTAAGGCAGGACCAGGATGTTGGTATCAGAGTGACACTGCAACTGAGAAGGGGGTTCTTCACAATGAAACAAGGAGTAGAAAAGATAGAAGATGGACTATAGATTGCTCCAGGTGCACCACCTATGCCTAAAAAAGGGGTTAATCAGCATCAGGATATTGAAGAGGAGTATGCTGGCAGAGACAGAAAGGGGCTTTGGGTGTGTGGCAGAGAATAGACGTTCCAATAACACTGCAATTTCAAATTTGTAGTCTCTCTTACCCCCTACTAGGTTAGGGACTATGGCCAAAGGTAGGAGGTAAAGAGTTGGAGGTGAAGCTTTATTTCTCCTCACAGGAGAAGGAAGATTCACTTGTGATTGATTGGGGGGACCTTGTTATCTCTGTTGTTGCTTGTTAACAGTCATAGGCCAGCCATCAGATTCAGTGAGGGAATATTACCATTGGGGATGGCCCCAGGAGGAAATGTGGAAGAGGAGGCAGGGCCAAAGGTAGGGGGCCTCTGAGCACAGAAGAAAGGGAGGCAGAGCCTCATGTGCAGCCTCCTATTAGGCTAGGCATCTGTTGGAGGCCTTTGTGGATGCAAGCCTGTAGTTTAGCTGGAGGGAATACAGATGGAGCAGGAGGACATAAGAATGTTCTTCATATTGGAAGAGGGGTGATGCAGGAGGGAATGGGTATGTTCTTCTTGTGGGAGGAGGGCACATATTTTGCAAGCACCAGAGGATAATACCGTACAATGGTTCCTGCCACGATGGGGGCCATTTCAAGGGAAAGGTGGTCTCCACCCTGCAGGGCAAAAATGTTGAGGAGAAGGAGGTGCGTCAGGAGGAGGTTCATGTTGCATAGCTTCAGGAGGGGAACAAGCCTGTGGTGTTACTGCAGCAGACAGTGGACCTACCTCAGGTTGAGCCGGAGGAGGCAGTTAGGGAGTTGGTGGAGGAGGAGCATTTACCTTCACCTGCCATTGCAGAGGGTGCAAGACAGGTGCAGCAGCAACACTCCTAGGGAGCAAAGACTCACACCACTCAGCTCCCATAGTATTGGGGCTGGCATTATTTTGACTTGCATCTTGAAGGGTGAATAGGTTGAGGTGCTCCACTGTAGAGGTCTGTTTGAAGAAAGTGAAGTAGGGAAGAGAGGCATGCCCTGAGTATAACAGCCATGTGCACCCACATATGCAGGTGTCATGAATGCATTTACTAGATTAAAAAGACTACCACCTCCACTGAGCCTTCTAGTGACCTGGCTTCCACCAACCCCCACTATGCCGCTGGGGAGGAGTTGGGTGCTAGCACCACCCTGGGCCAGGTTATAGCAAAACATTGTTGGTTACTGTAAGAGGCCTGTGTAGAACAGTCTACATTTAGTGAAATCAGATGTGCACACCTAGGTTATGTCATGCCAACTAGAATACATCCCTGGCACCTGAAAAGCCTGCTCAATTGGTGCATGTGGCACTAGTGACTATGGCCACTGGCATGCCCCTTTCAAAAGAGGCATGCCAACATTAGTAACATCTGGAACCACGGTGTAGCAAAAATTCATTAGTTATACTATGGCAAGTGGTATGAGGTCCTGGCACCTGAAAAGCTTGCTCAATCGGCGCTAGTGACACCAGTGACTGTGGCCACTGGCAGGCCCCTTTAGCATGTGTGAGGTTGGAGTGCAGCACACCGCTGCCAGTGCTCGCATTTGGGCAGAATCCATGGGACTCGGTGAGAAGACACATAGGCACCAATTGCCTGCATTGCTGCTGCCTCTGAGCTGGGGGACCTAGTCTCAATAGTACTTGTGGCCAAGAACTCCAAGTGGTGGCAGTGCTGTGCGGGAGAGCCTCGGAAATTTAAGGGATGGCTACCATCTGAGGAAGGACTCAGGAACTTTAAGGGGAGGTTATAGTCTGTGGATGAACCTGAGAACTTTAAGTTGTAACTGCACTCTGTAGAAGAGCCCAAGACTGTACTCTGTTCGAGAGCCTGTGAAATGTAAGGGTGAGATCAAGTGGTGCTTGTGACAGTTACAATAAAAGGACTTACACATAGTACTGGCACAAAAGGCAATAGCATGTACAAGTCAGAAACTGGTCAGGTTGCTTCAATCACTTCTACAGCTGTTAGTTTCCCAAGCACATGCACAACAAAAGAACCTTTATCCACTTTTCAGTGACTGATATGTCCCAAGAAACACAACATTGATATCATACGAGATGGTGCGTTGGCTGTGGGTAAATGTAATCAAAGAGTCCATTGCAACAAAGTGACTGTACATTTTTATAAATGAGAATTTTCCAATTTACAGCTCTGAGAGCCTTTATCTGAAGTCCAAGACAACAGCCCTGCATGCACAAAAACCTTTTTTGGAAAACGTCCAGGGGTGGGGGAACTTCGTTAGAAGGTCCCATAGGAAGGAAGGGATACGTTTCCAAGTTTGTGCGAGCTACTTTTGAGTTGTGAAAGAATGCCCAGCCTTAATACAAGTTAACTTGGTTAGCAACAACTTGGTAGTAATAGAAGTAGTTTTTTAAGAGAAAAGGTGTGTAATACAGCTTACACAGAATGAGGGATCCAGTTAGACAGGATTAACAATGTTTGCATCTCCCATTCTGGGTCAGAGCTTTTGCTTGCTCTCTCTAATGTTCTTCTCCATTCTAATCCCCTTCCTCTATTCTCACAACTTCTCCTTTTCTTAATTGTCCTCCACAGACCATGGTCTGGTGTACTCTGGGTAAGGGAAAAATAAGCATCTATACAGTCAGGTGCAGCACTGCCTTTACCACTACGGTAGTGATTGGAACAGTTAACATGCCATTATTACCATAACATAACATATCATAGCAAAACATAACATGTAGTCAAACTCTGACTGGTGCAAATGTGCAATGTGAAGTGCCAAAGCATTAACTTCAACATACAATTAAGGTTGTAAAAAACATGGCAGCCGGTAACTTCCCAGCAGTGATTGGCTTTTTTGATATGCCAACAGAATCCAGTGTTTTCCACAGAAGAGTAGGGCAAGAGGTATACTGACAATAATAAATCCAGACACTCTCGGTCATGTGACTTGTGATAATTGTGTCCATGCTGAAATGCTTCTGCAACACTGGCTTGACGCTTGCGTACAGAGGGTCAGGCTCAGTGTTCCAGGCAATGACATAGGTGCAGTATTTGTGGGGGAAATTATGTAGATTGGTGGTGGTACACTGTTTTTCTGATGGTCTGGGGAGCTATTCACGCCAGTTCCTTTGACTTGTTCCCTTGTTTGCGTATTGTGCCCAAGTACATGTAGAACCCAAGCGTATCCTTGCCTTCCCTGGTAGAGAGAATAGCAGTGGTCAGATTCAGTGTATGTGTATCCTGTTTAAAGGGCTGCTACTCTTTTGACTTTCACTGTGGGCTAACAATGCACACTCTTGGCTCATCCGAGTGTGAGGGTGCTGGCAATGGTTGTGTCCTTTATACCACATAAAGGTGTAATATATTGCCTGATTTGTGAGTGGAAGTCTGTTTCTCAAAGAGCCTGTTCACAGGAGGGAAGGATCATCCTATTGCAACTACAGCCTATGTATATGTGGCATCATTGTTCTCATCGCCTCATCACTACTGTTAACAGCAATCAATTTTTCATCCTGGACTCTGATAGATCATAATCTTTGTTTTTGTCATTATCCATGTTGTTATCCATCATCGTTATTATTGCCTGAGGTATCAGTGGATGGCAGAGGTGGAGATAGAGACCTGGAATTTTAAATTTCCTCCTGTTGTACAACTGGACCATGTTGTTCTTCCCTGATCTTTAGTATATAACATCTGCATTGTCTCTTATTTCACCCTTAAAATCCAACCTCACCCCTCAAATTCACCAGATGGGCATCACAGTTGCGGGGTACCGATGCATGTACTTGTATTGGTGCATGATCTCCAGAGGTAATGGTGATCGGTTGTGTAACAAAAGTTAGATGATAGCTTCAATTGTACTGTGGCACTGAAAATCCGCAGGCATTGTGATGCCATGTGGGAATAAAAATGCCAGTAACATGTTTGAAATGAGCTCCCTGTAGGACACATTAATGTCTTATGTGGTGCTGGTTGTCACAAAAGATGTGTTTACACAGAGAAACATATCGTTTTGATAAAGAGTGGTGGGTCTGGTGGATGAGTTGAGGGTGATCCTTTCGGATAAGTAGGGCGGGGCATCAGCGGTGAGGCATCTATGTGTGATGGCCATGGTTTTGAAAAGGATGCATACTTCTACTGGTAGCCAATGTGCCTCTTTCCTGGCCTGAGATATGTGTTCCCTTTTGGGAATACTTGGTGCTTCTCTATGTCATTGTTCTGTGTGATCTGCATTTTGTTTAGATTTTTGCGGAGCAGCCCAGGTAAAGGGCATTGCAGTAGTCCAGTTTGGTGCCTACTGTGGCTCTAGCTATAGATAGGCAGTTTTTAGTAGAGAGGAAAGGTTTAACCGCATTGATTACCTTAGTGGTGAGCGCGGCGGAGGAGGCTATTGCATTGACTAGACGTGACATTGACAGAGTTGAGTCAAGGTATACTCTTAGGGTTTCTTCTGCTCAGGAGACGCAGGTAGATGCGGGTAGAAATTAAGCATGGCCTTGAAGGAAGGGAAATTCATCCTGTAAGAAAACTGAATAAATCACTTCTAATTTCCAAAAAGGGCAACTAATCCTGGAATAGGCGTTGGCAACAATTTGTAAGAGCTCCTATCAAAAACCACACAAAGAGGGTCGTTTTTCAAATGAAGTGGAGTGTAAAAGAAACACGTTAAATCACTTTATGCTTTTCTTTTACTCTCATCTTCATGTTACAGCCTTCCTGAAGCACAGGAGGGCAACAAAGCAGAGAGAGTATGTGTGTTGTGCTTTCCTCCTCTCTCTCAGAAGAGCACTTCGTTTTATACCTACATGAAATGTTCATGAAGGTGTAAAACAAATTGAATCTTACGGAATATGCCTCACATTAGCACCTGCTAAAGAGCTGTCAGTGGATCAAGAGACACAATGCTTCGTGTTTGGGATATTGGAATTCATCATGAAATGCTGTGTAAAAAGCATATTTGTCAGCTGTGCTTTATTTCTCTCAATGATGGAGAGGAAAAGTAAAGAGTAAAGGCAAAATTGCTGTGTCGGACTGTTTAATTTTACACTTTGGGGGTATTGAAATGTAATGCAGGGAACTGGTAACAAGTGTATGCATTGGTGGTCTCCTACATGCAATTATCAATTGTTTACTAAATGGCCTGCAGATACTTTTTGGAGACGTATAGCTCAAGGTCAAGGCCATCATAAATCAGATTTAGAAGCTAACACTTCAGAAAATAATAGGATAAACACATTAATTCAAATGTTTAATGGACCACCTCTAGAACTTTAGGAATCATATAACGGACCCGCAAGTATCAGAGATGAATGCCGAAAACTAAATGCTTTTCACTGTTTTCCATTCAGTACGACTATGGATCATGCAACACACTTTTTACTTCACATCAAACCAGGGAGGCTATTAACCAACTATCTGGAGGCAATGCACCAAGGCGAAAATGATTTGAGCAATTGTTTTTCCGAATGTCAGACACTTGTGGGCCCAGATATTGAAGGCCATTTATCCTTTCTTTGTGTCAAGTGGTGGCCGCCCAGACTTTTGATTAAATTCTATTAGCACCCTGCAAGGAGGCAGCTGCTAATCAGGAGGCTCAGAAGGAGGGATGCACTGTATGGTACAAGCCTGTGTTCTGAGCTGCCTCTGAAGCTGGTGCACCCTCATCTTCCCTACGCCTCCTCCCACTTCATCTCTTAGCACCCAGGTAGTTTCATATGTGGATGCTAAGAGTTTTTTTTCTTCTTATTTTAAATAAAAAAGAAAACTTACCTTAGAAGGCAGCCTGACGCTGTGCAGTCCTGTTTGACAGGAATCCCATTTTCAATGTCGATGATGTACAACATCATCAACATAGAAAACGGACTTCCTGTCAAACATGACTGTGCAGCGTCGGGCCGTACATCTAATGTAAGTTCTTTTTTTATTTTACATATACAGCTTTAGCACTGGTGTAGACAACTACACGTGTGCTAATGGCGATATGCCCCTCAGTGGAGAGCCCACCCTGTAGGGAATTTCCGCCACCCTCATTAAGGGACCCTCGCTGTGCTCCGGCCCTTAACCTGGGTGGTGGGCCGTTACCTATAATGTGGACCCTCCACTGAGGGATGATATTGCCTCATTATTGTACCTCTGTATAAAAAGAGCCAAAGTGATATAAATACCTCCTACAGGCTGATCAGTCTAATAGACATAGATTGTAAGATTGCCAGCTATATTATTCTTGCAAAACTAAATGATTGGATTAGCACAAAAACAATCATGAATGTGGCCTAGGTGTTTCAGACCAGTACTGCGTACTATGGGCTGAACTTGAACTTGATTTGTGATGCATCTGCCCCACAAGTCTGTGTTTGCAAATAATATATGCCTCTATATACTGCCTTCCTAGATTTCTCGTCTGTCCATGACCTTGTGGGCAGAGAGAGGTTGGGGCCAAACTAGTGAAATTTGATATTGACTGGAGCCTGTTAAACATCATTATGGCTTTGTGCTCTACGATACCACACAGGCTCAGTTTAGTTTGGCTGTGGCGGGAAATTAACCAGGAAGATGGCAGCAATAAGCAGTGTAAAACAAGTCTGTTTATTAGCCCCCAATCTTTTCCAGCTGGCAAACCTATGTCTATGTTCCTGTATGTAGATGATTCTGTTCTACGTGCCTATATCCTAAAAGCCCAATTAAAGTCTGTAACACATGACTGCAAATCGAACCATCTGGTATTAAACCAGGCCATGGTCAAACACAGCAAATTCTAAAATCATGGTTCTGTATACATATTCATCTAAGAAGGGCAAATATAAAGATACGCTGTATGGATAATCAATGAAGCAGATAGAATCGTTTCCATAGTTGAAAATCGCTTTGTCAGCTCATTTTTCATGGAAACCAAGAGCCATTATGAAACTTGTTAGGAATCACTGCAAGGAAGGACTGACATAGAAACAGTCGTCTGGGTAAAGTATGGTAGCTCAGTGACCTCTGGAGCAGAAATATGGGGTTGGACTGACAAAGCACCAAGAAGGTTTTGGAAGCAGCTCCTATACCTGCCAGAAGGCTTCCCGACACAGAAGATGTTGGCTTCTTTTCACAGAAAAGGAGAGAAGCATACAGTTCTGCAAAGCGTGCTAGCAAGAGATCCATATTGCCAAAAGAAAAGAAAAAGAATCTGGTGGACATGGTGTGAAAATATCATTTTACACAACCATTCATCTGAAATTACAGGAAGCAATTAACAGAAGATTTAAGTTCTCTGGATAAGATGGAATTGTGGAGCCTAATCATCACAATGTATCTGCAAAGATATCCTTACTTTTACAATAGAAGTCAAACAACAAGAGCAAAAGAAGAAGTTGCTCAAATTCAGGTGAAGTTCATGTGGCTGATTTTTCTTCAACAACCGTTTTGAAAACCCTTCAACACCCCATGAGTTAAGCCTTTTTGCTTAGCCAAAGTGTACAAACTGGCATTTAGAAAGAGCAAGACAAGATTCTGCCAAGCAGAGGAGGAGACTGTTATGCATCTTCTTCTAATCTGTCCAGGACACAACTGTCTACGGCCCAAACGATTCATCCCACTATTAAGGAGAAAAGACCTGTTAGATAATGAAAATACAGTAATGATGTTTATCCTGGGGGATTTTTAACAACATATCAAGATGACTGCTGTGTTTCTTGTTGGTCCATGGAGAAAATGAGGAAGACTTGAATTGTGAATGCATGCATACATTCAAATTTTACATTTGACCCAATGAAGGTCCTCCTCCCTGTGATACAGGGCCTGCAGAGGATGATGGTAAATAGATCACCTCTCCCCTGTTTTGAGAGTTTGTGAGGAGTTACTTCTGCACATTGGTTGATGGGAGGGGCAATGTATGTATTTTCACGTTCTTATGTTAAGTATGTTTTAAATTTTGCACAAATGTATGGTTTCATTGTTTTATACTGATAGGCACAAAAGGTTCAAGTAGTGGAAAGTGTTATTAAATTAATCTAAATCTAAATTGTCACACAGCAAGTGATAGTGTAGATAAAAAAGATGATGAGCAACAAGTCTCTCTTGCCTCTGACCTGCTTGGGTGCATGTGGTCCGATGTGTCCTTCACACACTTCCTTCAATGTCAGCTACTGAATGCCACAAAATAAGGGGAGAATGAGTCTCAAACAAGCAGCACTCAGAACTTTTCTGATCCTCCTGCTCCTCCTCTCAATGATCACCCTTTGGTACATGTCTTATTCACTCACTTCAAGAGACGGACACTGACTGTTATCTCCCTCCTACCTTAATTTCTGCTACGTCTTCCCACACAAATAATGCAATGGTGAGTTTCACACAAGCTAACCTCAAAATTTTTCGGCTCTGTGTGCTTCTTTTTTTAACTGTTATTCATTGGCATGAGTCTGGTCCACCCATTTTAAGATCATTTATGTGTCTCATACAAGTTGCACTGAGGGATTCTCTACTCATCCCTCTTCTCCTCCCACACATACCCCATGTCACTTGCATCATTCTCTAATGTCTTGAGGTGGGAACTTCCATATCCCACATCCCTGAGTCTTTGCTACTTCTTCCCACAAAATCATGTAAGCTTGACATTCACACAGATGTCCTAATGGATTTTCTGCTCCTGTTTTTTATCTCACGTGTCATTTATCAAAAATGTCGGCTAGTTTCTCCTTCAAAAACCATATAAGCACAAGTCTCACAAAAGGTACCCTTAGAGATGTTCGGCTTCTTCTGCTTCTCCTCCCAAGTGTCACTTGGTGACAACTTGGTAGCAAATGACTCATCCACTCACTTCAAGAGATGGTCACTGACCATTATCACCTACATCCCTGGATCTCTGATACTTCAAAACTCAATTGAGGTGGAGTCTTGTGCAAGCAGCCAGGGAGCGTCTCTGTTCCTCACAAGTGTGAAGCACAAGCTGGACATTTGTTTTCTTGTGGCACATGTGTTATTGACAGTCACTTTTACATCATATCTGGTATCTCCCATTGCCTCCAACATCCAGAGTTGCTTTCTCCAGGCGGATATTAGTCTCACACAAAATCAAAGGTCATGCACTTGTGTCTCCTCTGGTCGCCAAAGCTGTTAACACTCTCAGGAATTCCCTCTCACAATTCATATAACTCAATGCATAACACAGCACTGCTTAGACACACCCTACCCCAAATATTACTGCCTAACTGAGTCTCCAATCACTCACTACTTGTCCCTTCCACTCTTCCTCTTCAACTACCTTAACTTTACTTCAGTTTATTAACCCCTTCTTACATTTCTTAAGCCTTCCTCCAGCAACACCCCCTAAGTCTCCAATAACTACCTAAGGCTGAAAGTTCCAGATGCTGTTAGACCCACTGCAGGGACACTCGGGCAGGGTGAGTCCTTTCAGGTTCTGCTCTCCCAGCCTACAAAGTTTTGGCACGAAGTGGCATGCCCTGGTTCTCAGCAGGAATCACCTCCAATGTTCTCTGGAAGTGGGTAGGGAGCAGAGCTTGCCACTGCCTCAGAATCCTCCTTTTTCAACTGAATGAGTGAGGGCTTTGGAATGATCAACTCTCCCAAAAGAGGTCCAATGAATTCTTCCTTAAGTCCTGATTGGTCCAAAAGCAAATCAAAGAAGGAGTGGCAGACCCCCTCTTTTATGCGGAAATATCCAATGGTGGTTGGGCAAAAGTAAGCTTGCTTTAACCGATTTAATCCGTTATTTTAACAAGTGGGCTTCACCTGCTTGTAGCATACCAAAAGTGGTTTGTTTTAAAGGAAGTGAAGGAGACAGGAAGGAAGGAGAGGTACAGAGAAAAACAAGATTGAGGAACCCTTACCCACTTGTGCTGAACCCTTTGGCATGCCCGCTGCTCAGACCCATAGCATCAACGGTTCTTTGTTATGCAAAACCCTGATGTAAGGCTAGTCTCCTTGTTTAGAGTGTGCCCTTTGATTCTTGTTTCCCAGGACAGCTCTTGCTAAGGAGCTGTCTTGCTGGAGAAAGGTGTTACCTAATCTCACAAAGGATCAAAAGAAAGCAACCCCACTGGCTCTGGTCCTTCTGGGCACAGCAGAGACAGCCAGTCTGGAGCAAAAATACAGAGCCTGTTCATGGCAGGCCTGGCTCACAGGTTTGACACAAGTATAATACAGATTCAAGTGCGGCTTTAATGATAATATGAAATACTAGTCACCACACCCCAAACCTGTGTATGGCTTATGTTTAAATATCATAACTGCCACCAGGATACTGGTTTCTTATAATTTTGTAGTTTGGGAAAAGAGGTGCATATTCTAAACTCTGCCCCTGTGCTGAAGTGACTTGGCTGTCACTGCAGCTGTCAAGAAGGCGCACGTGACCTCTGTACCTGCTCGGTGACACTGGAGAGTAGGCACTTACAGATCAGGATACTGATGCAGCAGGGCACAGGTGTACAATATGATGTTGGCTTGGCGTTTGCAGAAAGTAGAGTCTGGTTAGTAGGCCGCCCTTCCTGAGATAAAAATACCTATCGTTATTAATAATAAAAAAAGAAAGTCCAGGGCTTCTGCACCCTCGCCAGATTGCAATCCTTCACATCTTCGACACACACACAGACAAACTGAACAAATTCGAAGAACATAATTTGTATCTTTTTTCCTTTAACACGTGCATACAAAGCACTCACAAGCAAACCCCCACTACCATTATAATATGCAACTTCATCAAATCCATCTGAATCTTTTTGTCCACCGACAACCATTATCTCTGAAAATGAAACCAGTAACATTTAATACACAAACTATAAAACAAAGAAAAGCTATCAAAATAGATTGGACAAAGAATGTTACCCTCCAGAACTGAAGAAAATCAATGCTCTCATTGCATTCATCTTATTCTGATACAAAAGCAAGACTGATGAAGCTCCAGTGGATAGCAGCATGTTTATTGGTGGACTCCTGGTTCCACAAGCTAATGTACTTGCACTCAGTAACAGACTTTCATGATGGAGTACACTCCAGAATCTTTGCAAAACGATTTATTTTCTTGGATTCAGATTTTGAATTTGGAAATCTTATCTTACCCTGCCATCCTGCTCTCCTGCCTTCCTGCACCAACCCTCAACCTATCCCTCAGCGGTCAAAGAACACAGTACCAGAGGAATATGGGAGAGAAAGATGGGGTATTCCACAATAAGAACAAGTAGTGAGAGTCATAATAGCTGTTTCACCCTGAAGAAAAGGAGGAGGCTCAGCCTTGAAATGGTCCCGCCGGGCTATTGAAACAGTTGTTGGAGTTTTGAAATGTGGCAATACCACTTAGAGGTGTTGTGAAATGTAAATTTTTATGGTGTTTTGAATATAACATCGTATTTATAAAAGGTGTCCCAAATCACTGTCAAGATGAAGCAATGTAAAGTTAAATGGAAAGTATATAATGTAACCTGTAAAATATGGTCATATTCATTAGTTCTAGGTTTACTGCTAAAGAACATAACATTATTTGAAAGAACATGTGAGGACTTCTTTTGATTACTGTATTTAAGTGTCAACATAGTAACAAAGATATAAGTCTTTCAAATGTTACAGGCAGGCAATTGCCTTTGCATGTGTTGCATGAAGTGGAAGCAAATTTCGCCAAAACTCAGGAAATAATGTTAAGTTAACCATGATTCTCTGTGAAGGTCAAGGCAAAGAACGTGGCGTGCTTTAAGGACTGTGGGGGTCATTACGAGCTGGGCGGTAAGGGGTTAACGGCGCTGGTAATGGTGCCGGCGCCATAAACCCCTTACTGCCCTATTACGAGTCTGTTCGCAGGACCCACAAAGGACGCCTGGTACAACCAGCTGCCCTTAGCGGGTCCCGCTAGCAGACCAGGGAGCTAACAATGGGCACGGTTATTAACGGGCCCGTTGTTAGCTCCCTCCCCATTCCCATTGAGCCCTATGGGTGCTCGAATGGGAAAGGGGATGTACTGGGTCCGGGTTCCTCGAATGAGGAATTACCAGGTCCTTCAACGTTGGAATGGCCCGGTAAATCCTCATTTGAGGAACCCGAACCTGGTACCCGATAAGGAGGTAACCATGCTGCAAATTGCGGCATGGTTACCTCCAAACTCGTAATGACCCCCTATGTCTGTCGTTGGCAATGAAACATGATTTCACAAAGCTAATGTATCTGAACCAACTACCATATTTTATATTCTAGAACATAACAAAGAGGCAAAAATAGAATTGGCCTGAAGAAGTTTCATGTAAAGTTGAGAAGCTGCAAAAGAATGTGTACAAAACGATGCCTGCATTTCTCATTGACAATGGAAGTAACACTGACAATGCTGTCTTCCTCAACAGCATCCATTCACCTCTGTAAGACTAGGAAACATAGCTTAATAAAACATTTACAAACCAACCGTCCTTTTCAGGACTACCCAAATACAAATGTTAAACATGTTTTCTTTTACTCCTTTAATGTCTTTTTTGGAAAATATAACGTTTCAAGTTTTTGGTTAAACTTCTCAAAGTTTATTTAAAATCTTACAACTTTTCTAAAAACATTTTTAAAAATAATGGTTTGAAATGGTCCACTCTACTGAGCACACTTCTGAAACATTGTGGAAAATTCCATACAGTTCACAATCGGTTCTGTAGAAGAGCACATACACAACTCTCACAGATGCCAGGATACCAAGAGTAAATCTGGGATTTTGCCAGAACATGTTCCTGGTATGCACAGAGAATATTCATGTGACCTCTCCCAATTATACATTTCAGCATGTTCCCAATTTTGATTGGGTTGTGGACTAAGAGATCATGAGGCCTAGCGATAAAAAATGCCACCACTGTGTCCTAAACGACTCTTATTAATATATGAAAGCTTTCCCTGCAAAGCATATTTTCACGTTGAAAGAACCCAATATTGTATGCAAACAACACCCTTTAAAACAAAAATATGTGCCAGCATTTCCACTGTAAAAAACATTATTTTTTGTTTGGCTTGGTACCCAAGGTCTGCCCCAATTGCCCCCTCCCATCACACGTTTATTCCACATTACTCTCATTGGTAGGATTGTGCCACTTGTACTTTCTCTGCTTCCATATCTCCCACCCCATTCAAACACAGATGTTCCTGCATGCACACCGACATACACACACTCCAACCCCCACAAACAGGCACTCATGCACTTACACACACACACACTTGTTTTGAGCACCTTTTGCCAGTCCACTGAACTCTGCTCGAGTTTTAGCTTTCCTCATCTTCTTCCACCATCTGCAGAAGCAGAAAGGGAGGCGAGTCCTGCCTCTGCATGACTTATGGGAGAACATCAGAGGGAAGTCAATGGACAACGTTGTGACTTCAGAAGGGCCGGGCTCCGTTGCACCACCTACCGGTGCAGGGACACAACAGGTCACCATGTGGATGCTGTCTCACATGTAGGCATGCACGGCCTCTATCACTGCAGGGATTAGGTGGCTCTGTCATGCACAGCACCCTCTGCCAGTTCTACTGATAGGAATGCTGTGAATAACAGAAAGCAGTGACAGCCATCCCATCATGAGAGGACTGAGCACTGAAACTGAATATTGATGGGCAGTCACTATTAGCACTACAGGTATCACGCTGACAAAATCATTTTCACAGTTAATAGGTTTCACTAGAGCCACTTTCACACCAATTTCCCAGGCCAGCCTTTTACACCTTATTTGTAGGCTGTTTATTGAGCACAGACCTAGCTTCTAGAAGCAACAGAGCCATTTACTTTCATTGGTGGAAGAATATGATGAGGGAAGCACAGAAAAAAAGGAGCAGGGAGCTAACAAGGGAGGGGGATGGTGGACAGTTTGGCTGCACAGGATGCAAGTAATCAAGGGAGGAAACAGTGGGGAGCAGATCACACAGTCTCAGGTAGGGTGGGGAGTGGAAGGGGTGTGGGCCTAGGTATTAGGGAGGAGCCATTCCTTGAAGAGGAGGGTTTCAAGCTCCTTCTGTAACTGTAGAAGGAGGAGGCGAGTCTGATGTTGACAGGGAAAAGGTCCCAGTGTCTTGTGGCATGCACAGAGCACTGGGTCTTCCCTTCTTGCACCAGTAGATTTCAAGTCTGCACATGTCCTTACTTATGGTGGAGAGTAGGCCTCTGGAGATGCTGAGTTGCTCAGTGAGGTAGCTTGGGGACATGTGGCTGACAGCCTTGTAGATGATGCCGCAGGATTTGGAGATGCCTAGTTGAAAGAATGAAAAGTGTCCTGGATGTTAAGGGACAAACGAGACCCTGCTGCCCAAAACCCCATACTAAATCTTAAATCTCAAAAAAGTGTTCTCTCCTCCCAATTTTGAAGTCACGTTCTTTTCTACCCCATCTCCATCAACCCCAGTGACCATCAGAGATTTTAATTTCTCTGTCATTTGCCACATTAATGAGGAGGCTATAGTTATCAAAGCGAGCTGGAAATGTTTTCTCCCATGCTGGCATCAAATGTAGGCATAATCCGTTAAGGTTTCTTTGAAAGCAGTTGTCAGCTGTGTGGATTTGCTTTGTGCTTCCGCTTATCTCTGGCTGCATCAAGAATGTGGAATGTAACATCAAGCGTTTAATTAGCAGGCCATGGTGCTTGACATGAACTCACTCAGCCGAAAAATACAATTTTCCAAAAAGACAAACCCCAACTTGAGAAGCTCGAATAGATGATCTGCTTACCCTACCTGGCTCAGAAGTTGAACTACTTTTTTTCATTAAAATAATTTGCTTTGATGTAGTTGTATTTATATTCTGGTGTTATTTGATACTCCATTCAGATGTCTGTGGTCTTATTGATTTTAAAAATAAAATACATGAAGTCATTCAATCTTTGCCAGAACTATTAAAATCACCACCCGTGTTAGGTTTACAGAGGGTCGACTTAATTCAAGGCCCAACTCTCTCATTACATTTTTTGAATTATGGTTCAAGTTGAACACTATAAGGATAACCGATTCCTAGGGCAGCAGTTTTTTATTTTGCCCCCGCAAGAAGGGAGGTGAATGCTTTGTGAACCCATGAAGAAGAATGTTACAGGTATTACCTTGGAAATGCGGCATAACATATAGCTGCAGTGACAAACCTCTCAGATACATACCTGAGAAATATGACTATTAAATGTCCCGTAGGCTTAGTGTGCTTTATAAATGAATATATAAATGCATAAATAAATAAAAAAATAAAGTAGCTCAGCAATAAGAAAGAGTTCCCCTTGCATTATACTGCCAAAATGGTCTGAGATTCAGTCCGTGGCTTCAAAGGGGATATATGTTTTGGGAGATTCTCTCCCTTCATACGTCAGGGTCCGGCATGTGAATAGATTGATGGGAACGACACTCCACCAAACTGGGTGCCGGGTGCACCTTGTGTTAAAATGTCCCTGCCTGCGCTTCGCTGTCCTCTGCACCTGGATTGTAAAGGGATTGTCCAAGTATCAGACAGTGCTACAGGGAGTGCACCTTCTAAAACACCTCCATGTATGACTAAGGGATGCATCCCACATGCCTCTGCCACTCCCCGACATCACACGCTAGCAGAGGGCACACAAACTGCATGCACAAAGGGATGTGTGAATTGCCTTTTCTTTTTGTGAAAAAGAACACATACAAAACGTGTGCTTTTTTCTCACTTGTCAACTCCCTTGGCACAGGCATCATGTTTCTGTGAATCAAGAGGGCTATGCACCATTAATACCTTGAACCTGTGTTCATTTAATCTCCTTTACTGCTGCCGTCGTTGAGAAGTGTCATTGACAGGTTAAACAAGAAAATTGTAGGTTCAACAATTGGCTTTATTTCGCAGCAGCAAATTTAGCAAACGAATTGTATCAGAAGCTTTACTGGCACCTATTCCGTTCCAGACGTTCAAGCTCCCTACTGTGTCTAATGTTTCCAATCTTCTGCTGATTATTGCTGGTGTTTCAGCCAAATAGGCACTTCAAATTAAAACATTCCATGCAGTTTAAACAGTGGCTGCCATGGTGACTAAAGCGGGATTTTCTTTATATCGTTGGTAATTGCATTAATTAGAAAGTGCATTTCTGTTGGTACAAGCCCACTACTAGGAAACCGTGAGATAGACTTGTGATTTTAAAGCACATCTTTGTATTAGAAGAGGTGCTATAAAAATGTGCTCAGATTTTGTTTCAGTTAGGTAATTAATCGAATTGCACCATGTTCTCTGGCAATCAACATTCCTAACTTAATTTCTTCATGGAGCATTCACTGGTGGTAATTGACTTTCACATAAAGTATATATATATATATATTCAGTAAAAAAACTTTGTTAAAGGGACGTTATGGTTAAGTTGCGCTACTAAAAACCTATGAAATTCAGTAAAAAAAAACTTTGTTAAATGGACGTTATGGTTCCAACTAAAACTGAAAAACCCCTGAAATTTGTAAGTTATGGTAAGCTAAGCAACCATAACTCACACCACCACTGTTCACTGCTAAGACTAACACCCGGGACATCAAAGATGACATCACAAATGTCATTGATGACATCACTGATGACATCACATGTTCATTTACTTTTTATGACAAGTTTGTGCAAGGGATTCTTATTATAATGTTGACAAAAAAGTGTCAAAGTGCATTGGAATAAATATCATGAGCTACTTAGTGCATTAAGCAATGCATTGATATAAATATCATTCTATTATGAAGTTCCATCCAGTATATTAAGCTACCTATGTAGAAATATAGGCATTGTGTGCAGCATACATGATGGAGGTGCAATATTCATAATCTTGCCATGTTAAACAGTGAAATGATAACTCCTTTCTTATTAGAGTTTTGCGTACTGTGAAACATGTAATACGTAGCTAATAAAACCCACTTACTACATAATTGCATTATTACAGACAAAACACACAGAGACAACAACACATACAAATAAGAGTATATACAGGGAAAGTGAAGTACGCAAAAAAGCAGCAGTAGTAGCAGAAAGTGTTCATAAACTAACTGATTATCTTTAAACAGAGAAATGATTGCTCTGTTTCAAAGCTGCTACTTACCCTATGTATATGCATAATATGATGTGACTGGACCCTAACGAAAGTAGTGTGCGTACAATGTATACAAATATGAGCATATACAGGGAAAGTACAGTAATACAAAAACAACAGAACTATCACAAAGTGCTGATAACTCTACTGATTATCTTCATGCACAGAAATGATTGCTGTCTTTCAAGTCTGTGTCTTCCCCTATGAATATGTTTCATATGATCTGACTGGACCCTAGGGGAATTACTGTAAGAACGTATTTGAAGAATAAGTTTTTAGTTCCTGACTGTTACTGAAGAAAAACATGTGGCCTAGATATGTCAGTAAATGAAAAAAGGGTGAGGCAGACATGTGATGTCATCAGTGATGTCATCAATGACATTTGTGATGTCATCTTTGATGTCCTGGGTGTTAGTCTTAGCAGTGCACAGTGGTGGCACGAGTTATGGTTGCTTAGCTTACCATAACTTACGAATTTCAGGGGTTTTTCAGTTTTACTTGGAACCATAACATCCCTTTAACAACGTTTTTTTACTGAATTTCATAGGTTTTTAGTAGCGCAACTTAACCATAACGTCCCTTTAACAAAGTTTTTTTACTGAATTTCATACGTTTTTAGTAGCACAACTTAACCATAATATCCCTGACTGTATATACATGTAACATAGAACATATTGAACCCCAAGCTAGTGTTTCTGATGTTCGCGGACTGTGCGTATGTCCGCGGATGGACGCGGACAACAGCAACACTACCCAAAAACTCAGGGGGTATCTTAAATTGTTATATTGTGCCATATGAACAGTGCACAAGTTCAAAAACCAGCACACAAACACATTATATGTAGTAATAAATAAGAAATGGAACCTATATATCTAACACATCAACGATCCATTTAAATACCATATGTACTAAAATGAACTATACCAAAATAAAAAAAAAGATAGCCTTCCAACATAATTACCTCACAGAAACTGCACAACTAGGAGCAACAGCAGATCTACAGACCAGTAAGAACACAATTTACCAGAAGCTAGTAAGTGTACTTCATTTTTCTTATTTATTTCTAAAATTTCTGTATTACATACAATAAAAGTAAGATATTTTTTTTCACAGAAATGTCCAGTACTTTGGAGTGGCTTGAAGAGAATTTCCCATGTGACGAAAAGTCTGAAGATAGTGATACTAATGGTAGACACTTCTCTATATAACCAAATTAATAAGCATTACTTTATGTACACTTAACATATATATTTATTTTTTTAACAGACCATACAAACATTGAAAATAGTACACCAAAAGATACATTGGATAAGACTCTCCAGTGCATGGAAGAAAAAATGGACATGCTCATGGCAAATTTCAACCATTTGAAGAACTTTGTGGAGGACCACATAAAAGGAAAAATTAAATTCCATTGTCCCACATGTACCTGTCCCCCCTCTCCATATCCCAGTCAGTTATCCCCAAACCCTCTCCACGAAGAAAAACGTTTTGATGAGACTTCCATCTCTTCATCTCCTCCTATCCATCCTCTTGAAACCCCCAATTCCCCTGTGTTTGTGTCAGTTTCTGCTTCCCCTTCTCTTTCATAAATTGTACATCTATATATAATAAAACAAAAATATCATGTGTCTTAATTCAGTTCTTTTTTGCGTTTTTAAAAAAAAAAAGGCAGTTAGGGTGTCCGAGGACAGTGCTAGTGTCTGGAATGTCTGCAATTAACCAAAATGGGGGTGTCCTAAGCACACTATACCTGTCTGTACTGTTCGCAGACAAGTTGAAACTGTTCTAAGAACACACGCCGGTGTCCGGAATGTCCGTAATTAACCAAAATGGGGGTGTCCTAAGCACACTATACCTGTCTGTACTGTTCGCAGGCAAGTTGAAACTGTTCCAAGAACACACTCGGTGTCCGGGATGTCCGTAAAAACCAAAATGGAGGTGTCCTAAGGACACTATACCTGTCCGTACTGTTCTTAAGCAAGTTGAAACTGTTCTAAGAACACACACGGTGTCCGGGGTGTCTGTAATAAATGAAAATGGAGGTGTCCTAAGGACACTCTACCTGTCCGTATTGTTTGTAGGGAAATGGAAACTGTTCAAAGAACACAATCGATGTCCGGGTTGTCCGCATATATGCAAAATGGGGGTGTTCTAAGGACACTATACCTGTCTGTACTGCCTAAAGAACATCTACGCACATGCGCACCACACCCGTAGGTTTTCCTAACATTGCGTATGTCTGACTGTTCGCGTCACTTTTGTCACACTTTTAATTAATTTCAGGACCTGAACACTGTCCGTAGAACACCTGCACACATGCACACAATCGTTCCCATGCATTTGATGTCCTGCAGACACCCATTCCCTCCGTGGACATGTTCGCGATGCCATCATGTGACCGCACCCACGCTGAGCATATGTTCTGAATTGCGGACAATGTCCGGGTCTCCGAACATTTTAAAAGTGTATTTTTAGGCTTTCCACAGTATTTTATAGTAAACATTCACCATAGCACATGTCCCAGACAATCACCCTGACTCTCTACATACTTTTTGGAACTTTTTTAGCCTTTTTGGGATGTTCGATCTGTCCCCGGACAGAGCGGGTGTCTGCGAAGCGCGCACCTGCACCCCTATAAAAGGCCACACCCCAGAGCTCATCCTCATTATGTTTCTGGCTATCTTACAGAACACGGTGTACTTTGGCTGCCAATCTTCCAGAATTTTCTGAAACCTGATGGCATCCATGGTTCCTCAACTGCCACCTGGTGCTACATCTGCCTCAGCACCACCCACACCCTCTACACCACCACCACATCCCCAAGGGCTTGAAGAGAGGAACAGGTGTGAGGATGTAGAGGAGGGTGAAGAGGGTGACGAGGATGAGGTAGTGGAAGTCCCTACTACCAGCACTCGTGTGAGTCTTGGGTGTGGCAGTTATTTACCGTTCATGGTAACGTACCCAAGGCGCGTGCGAACAAAGTCACCTGCAACCAGTGCAAAATGGTGCTAAGTCACGGGAGGCTTGGTTCATACAGCTTTGGTATGACTACTATGAAGCGACACCTAAGGTCGTTCCACGGTGGGGCTGTTCGCAAGGTTGTACCTTGCGAGGAGCATAGTAGGTTGAGTTCCTCTACATTATCCTCTGTTTCCCCTCCTCTCACCACTCGAGACACTCCTGTGGGAGAGCGCATCCCTCCAGCTGCCTCACAAGCCATTCACAATGCTGATGACCCTTACCTTTTGAGGGTCACAGTTTTCTGTATGTATTGTGACGCAGTACTCTGCAAGGGGGAGAGACTTCAAAGTGCTTTTGAGACTGCGGTCTCAGAGAACGAGAAGACCTGCTACCTACCTAAGTAAGGCCCACCCTACATCTTCCTCTTTCCACCTGCCCTTTCTCATCCCCGTGGTTGGTTTCCCCCCTTACCCTCCATTCCCCTCCTCTCCTAGTGTGTCGTGTGTAAAAAAGCAAAAAAAATATAACACAACAAAGAAAAAGGCTCTTTTCAGAGGCACCCTTCACAGTCTAAAAATAGAAATGACTAATAAATGGAGCAGGGCCCTGTCAATTCTTTGAAGTCTGCGGACAGTTTGTGAACATCAAAAATGTTGGGGGGCTGCCCTATCAAAATCATTGCACTTTTCTCTGGGAGGAAGTGGTGGCTCTGAAAAGAGCCTTTTGGTGGTGTATTTTTGTATTTGAAAAACTTAAAATAGTCAACACCTACTGCAAAAAAGATGCTGTAATTCCACAAAAGGATGCAATGCATTTTGTACATTTCTCAGAAAAATCTGATTACCAGCATAAGTAAGATGAACTCCATCTCTACGAAAAATGTATGTGCTACGAAACATAATATTTTCATTGTGAAAGGAGGACATGCCAACATATCTTAGAAAGGCACAAACAGACTTATTGACATTGCGCCCCGCTTTCTCCATTTGTGGACCAAATGAAGAAGAACGCAGCCACATTTTTCTCTGCGCAATACGAGAAAATATTACTTGGGGATTTGGAAACATGTCCATGATCTACCCAAGTCCTTCTTTCATCATAAATTGCAAAGAAATTCCTGACACATGTCCCAAATGGTTCCCTCCACAATGAATTACAATTATGTATGGATGAATCTCTGGCTCCAAACTAGCACAGAGAGGTAGCAAGTCTAGCCACTTCATTCCACACACTCCATGCCAGTGCACTTCCACATGGGGGAATCCAAGATCTGCAGATACTCCACAGTGTTCTGCATGCACCTCCAACCAATGTATCCATGAGTCTCCCAAAATCCACACAATCGGTTTTCTGAAACACACAGCCATAGCTAACTGTTCTTCTCTCAGGAAAAAGACTTTGACAAACACTCTCCTTACACAACACATCCACTAAACTTTACTAACCAATCAATTGCTCTGCTACTTTCATTTACATGCCTCTCCACTCCAAAATCCCTGCATGTAATACGCAATGTCCGCGGACTACTGCCATGTCCGCGGACATATCGTAACTTGAACAGCCCTTCTACCATTTCCACTTCACTCATTGTGCATTCCCTCATTGGAAACAGCTAACCAGTCAAACAACCATCCACCAATCACATCCAAGACCTCTACATCTAACTCCATCATCAGAGTTCAGCACTTCAAATGTACTGTTGATCAATCTGAGAACAAGTCTCATATCATTGAAAAGCACCTACTACAAAAACTGCTCTACAAGTCTCCAAGATGTCTACTTGCAGCTGCATGCATCTCCACATGCATGAATACAAACTACAGGTATGCATATTCTCTGCACAGTACATAAACAACCCTTATAAATGCATTTAAAAAGAGTAACTGCCACTTAAACTGTACAACCTATAAAATGAACTTACTGTCATTTTTCCCATCTGATATAATGAACTGTCACTTCCAAACCAGTCTGCTATCTATTTCTTTTAACACCCACCCCTATCTAAACCATTACAATATTTAAGATGGGAGAAATAACCATATAATTGTGGAAAAACACTTACTAGTGTATTATAAAATTATACACAGCCAGTAAAAGGTCATGCATCTTCATACACTCACACACAGACACTATAATTGAAAAGCTCCCAGCTGCAATAACACCAATACCTGTAAATCACATATTTCTGCTTTATTACCCACACCTTCACAAATGCATGCATTCCATGCTTTTCTATACAGTTTCTGCCATTTACCTTATAAGAATTGCAAAACAAATATATCATTATTTCTTCTTTCTCCTAACATCCTATGACACAGCCTTAAAAACCAAGTGAGTTTCATACAGTTAATATTCTACTCATTTGCAAAGCATGCTCAACTAAAATATTGTAAATAAAATATAAAGGCTGTACATAGTCAAATGAAACTGCATGCATACACTATGTTCAGAAATCAAACAAGAATACTACTACAAACACATAAAAATAAATCTCTCAATTAACATCACTGCTATAAACACACAGAATTACTAACTTCCTTCTTTTACAATTGCAGTGAAGACCACTCTCCTGGAAAACAGCAACATCTGAACTACAAACACCAACTACAAAGAAACCTGCTCATTCCACAAAAAAGAGTAAGTACAATACTACCTAACTTTCTCTGTCTAGCCTTTAAATCTCTACACAATCTTGCTCCCCCTTATTTATCCTCTCTCCTCCCACTCCTTTCACTCTGCTGACCACTTTCTTCTCACTGTTCCTCCTTCCCCTTGTGCCACATCCCATTTCCGCTCTTTTCATCTCCTAGCCCCCCTGCACTGGAACTCCTTACATCCCTCACTCCGCTCTATTTCTACCTTTTCCTCATTCTACACTTTCCTCAAATCTCTCCTTTTCCATTCCCCAACATGAAACCCCTCCCACCTTCTTGCCCTCTCCCCTCTTGCCTTATATCCTTAATCATCTCCCTCCCCTTCCCTATCCCCCATTCTCACCTTTAACCCCAATCCGTTTCCCTCCTCCTCCTCTTCCCCACCCTTCTCTCTCACTTCTACTGCACTACTCACCTTCTTCCCTTCAGTTTAATTGGTCTACTTACTGTTTTCTTGGTCTGATTCTCAATTTTAAATTGCTTCCACTGTTATAATTTTACTTGTTATATTTTTCATCTTGTTATTAAAATATATTACTCAAACACACTGTGCGGGTGATTCATGTGATTTGTGCACCAAAAAAATGAAGATTTGTGTACCCTTCTACTCACAAATCACCATTTATTAAACAGGGATTTGCATGCAGAATGGCACACAAATCCCTGTTTTTCAGAGCACAAATAACAAAGCTCAGCCCCTAGAATATTAGTATTACAAAACAAAGAATAGTTTTAATTTTATACCATTTGATTTACTATTAGTGCTTATCCTCACCACTAGCTCACTTTCTACTGTCATCTGAACCGCAGTATAGTAACACACAACTAGAAGAGAAGCCTTCCCAACTAATTGTAGCTGCCCAATGCACAATCACACACCACCAGATACATCTTTACAATCATACTCAAACACTCATGCATACAGCACACATACATTGCACAACAGTCCAACCCATACCGTCTATTTTCTTGTTTCAAAAGACCCCACAGAATGCCTACCAGAAAGCAAGTACGTAGAAAGCAACGCAGAAATAGAGCAAATGAAAATAAAAATGTCCAAAATAAGCATCAATCTCTAGCAGAGTTTGTACAAGAAGTTCAAACAAAACAGCAAATACAGTCATTTAGCATAACTAAAAAATCTTCCAGTACAACAACTTTGCCTCCTCTATCAAAGTGTAAAATAAAACAGAAAATGATTAACAGAAATGCAGTTACCACTACTGCTAAAACTGCTCCTATAAATCTTGATATAGCAGGAAGTAACCATACCAAAAAAAGTATATTAACAAAAATGTTCCGCCACAGAGTCCTTCAGCATCTCATAAAATCAGGAGACAAATCATGCACAACCCTTAAAAACTATCGTAGAAAATTAATCTTAGAAGCTTTGATAGACAGTGCAAACCTTCTCAAAAGAAAGTTATTTATTTTAGTGTTAAGCAGAATGAAACCACTAACAAAACTAAGTACTAAATTACAAAAAAAGCTTCTCAATAAACGGAATGTCAACAAAAATAAATAAAATAACTTCTTAAATATCTGTGTAGGTGAATGGAGTCACGCCACAAAACAGAACCATATTTCAATGAAGAAGCATAAAGACAAAATCAAACGAACACAACTGCCATCCGTAACAGTGGACGAGGTCATAAAAAACTTAATAATACCATAATGGAACAAGAAATACTGCTTACAAAAATATCCCCAGAGAACTCAAAATCAATTCTCCATTTTACTGAACCAGAACGTCCAGTATTCAAATGGTCATGCACGTCAATGTGTAACATTTCCAAAAAATCTTTCAAATCTTTACGCCAGTTCCTTAATCAATATGTGAAAGGCAAAGACAAAATCAAAATAAAATTGCTGCAAAATATGGATACCTGTCCAGTGCGCAAATACACAGGACTGCAAGGACATTCATTGGCCTGCATTTCAGGACCTATTTGCAAAAGCAGCTTCCATCATATCAAAATGATATAAACACATCATTCAACTATAAGAAATCTAGTCTATAAACTGTACTATGCTAAAAGTCCTGCTTTAGCACTAGCCAATTTAAATAACAATTGTCTACATGGTACAGCCAAAGACCTACTCGAAGTAATCAACTATATCCAGAGTAAATATTTTGGAAGTGAAAACCACTTACAAAATGCAATAGCTTTACCACAGACTAGCAACAATTCTTTACATGGCAACCTTCTACTACACACATACAAAAAAGAAATACTAAAATTCAAAAGTACATCCGCTGAAGTACCAAACCATGTGTATGTGTTGCCGTAGAAATTTTTATAAAAGTAACACAAAAACTATAGACATAACATACAAAAAAGAAGGCAATGAAGATTCCAAATGGTTTGAATTAGCTCTCTACCTTACAACAGAAAACAAATACGAAATAACTGACCCCTTAACACATTGCAATTACTGCACTACAAAACTTGACAACAATCAAACTCCTTCACGTGCTATCACAAATAATTTGGAATTATTCCCTCTACCAAACCCCCTGCAACAACTCAATTTATATGAGAGCATCATAATTCAAACAGTACACCCATTCCAAGCAATAATACGCCTTCAACCAAAAACAGCAAAATTACCTCCCTCTGAATTGGTGAAAGGCATTCACGGCAAAGTAGTATATTTACCATTAGATCTAAAAGAAAATGTGCACACTCTGGGAGTGCAACGTCAAATATAACAATCTTTAATAGTCTTAGTAAATGATGTACCTACAAAAGACAACAAAAACTTGGCAACAACTGGTAGATATACATAAATGTAGCAAGCCTTGCAATATCTAAAAGACAATAATGAATACTACAAAGAAATACATATTGAAGAAAACTTAAGAGAAACAACTGAAATAATACAAGAGTCACCAGAAACTGGTAAATTTGAACTTCTAGATCCTGCTACAGTATCCAATATTTTAGACCATTATACAATTCATCCATTACACTCTAAAGACATCATAGATGATGCACTAGAAACGTACCAAATGCGACAAACAAAAGGATCCCCAATCAGCATATGGGAAAAAAGTAAAGAAGCACGTGCTTTTCCTTTACTCTTTCCTACTGGTAAAGGAGGAAGGTACGATGATAGAGCCACTCAGATAACAGCATCAGAATACCGCTCATTACGAATGTATTCTGAAGATCCCAGATTTAGACAAAATGTGGAATACATATTCCACCTACTCTTTGAAAGTGAACTAGTAACTATGTTACGGAGTTGCACACACATTAAAATCAGGAACCCACTTTCAAAATATGTCAGCTACGCAATTACTACAAAAAGTGCAAGAAAAAGATGAAGTTTTACAATCAAGCATTACAAATCTGTTAACAAATATGCATGGTACGAAAGAGTACTGGTTCTGACATCACGGAGATGTACGTTGCATTATAAGAAACCTTGGCCCACCCACTTGGTTTGTTACATTAAGTTGTGCAGAATATACATGGGAAGATCTACATGATTTCCTATGCATATCAAACAAAAACAAAACAAACATAGATATACTAACACCTGAAGAACTTTGCTCTCTAGATCCTGTTAATGTTTCAAGATATTTCCATCACTGCTTCATTGCTATGCTACACTTTATTTGTAATAAAATTGTTCCTCCCCTCGGAGAAGTGAAACACTTCTTTTGGAGAAAAGAATACCAAACCAGAGGAGCACCACATATCCACATGCTTTTATGGATTAAATAAGCTCCTAAATTTGGTCAAGACAGTGATGCCACTGTGTTACAGTTTATCGAAAAATATGTCACTTGTCTTCATGCACAAATTGTACAATTTTAAAGACACAAATGTGGCAAATATTGTCATTGCAAATACAAAAGCAAAGGGAAATACTACACCAAATTTCGTTTTGGTTTCCCTAGACCAGTTGCAGAAACAGGTGAAGTGAACAACTTCATGTCTTCAGTTAGACATTGGGCCTCATTACGACTCCAGCGCTGGACCATGGTGCTATTAGCACCATGGTCCATGCCGGAGTCCGGCATGGTGGATGGCGGAATTACCGCCCCATTCCAAGGTGAGTGGGGCGGTAATTCCCCATTCACCATTTGCCCTTCCCCATTCCCATTTTTGCCCCGTAGGGCATAATGGGGATGGGGAAGGCGCTAATTACGGCACCGTAAATTACGGTGCCGTAATTAGCACCAAGGTCGCTTAGCGCCTTGGACTTTAACGCCTGCAAAAAGCAGGCGTTAAAGTGTGAATCAGGCGTTAAGGGTTTAACGGCGCCGACGGCGCCGTTAAACCCTTAACGCCTGACTTGTAATGAGGGCCATAGTGTTAAAGGTAAATCACCTAAAAATACATATTACATAAAAAGAACAGAAGAAGCAAAATATATCAATGATTACAATGCAATCATTGCCTTATTGTGGAATGCAAACATTGCAGACAATTCCACTGCAGTTGCACGATATGTTATGCCTACTTAACAAAAGCAGAAAAAACAGAGCTTCAAGACCTCTGGAATGACCTGTCATCAGACAAAACGCTGTCTCAGAAATTGTACAGCTTGGGCATAAAAATGCTCTCCCATAGAGAATGTGGCTGCTATGAAGCTGCAGATCATTTAACCAGTACTGCTTTGTATGGAAAATCTGAAAATATAATATGGCTAAGTCTTGGTCCTGCTAAATCTAGAAAAAGAGTTGTCAAATCATACGACAACATAGAAACAATAGCCAAAATTGAACCAAACAGCCAAGACATTTTGAAAAATGATTTAATAGACACATACTACCCAAACAGAAGTATCACTTTGGAAACCATGTGTCTATACCACATAGCCCAAAACTTCACATACAAAAATAATATAAAACCAGATGAAAAAAAAGGTAGCTGCAGAGTGACAAATTGTGAAGGCAGCTTAGTAAAAATTACCAAACCAAGTTTAATTAATCATATCAAAATGTCATTAAAATGTCCTCAACATAAAGAATTATTTGTCCCTGCTACAACTCTTTAAACCATGGAGAAAAGAAGAAGAAATGCTAGATAACTATGACTCCTATGAAAACGCTTTCAAAGCAAACTTTACACAGTACAAAACAATGTTGCACAATGAACAGCAACACGAAGAAGAACTCCAGGCTCAACTAGATAAGGACACTCCTGACAGTAGTCAACCTTCTGTAACAGGAAGCAAAGAACCACTGGGACCGCCACTAATAGCAAATGAGGCAGAATTAGCTATGACAGAAGTAGAAAACACCATGGCCCTCATTACGACCCTGGCGGAAATCGCGGTGCTAAATGCACCGCGGAGCACGGCGGAAAGCTGCCGATAGCGCCATGGAGGTTGGTGGATTTTCCGCCCCATGCCGACCTTGGCGGGGCGGTAAATCCCCATTCCCCATTTTACCCTTCCCCATTCCCATTTTTGCCCCATAGGGTATAATGGGAGTGGGGAAGGCGTTAATTGCGCCACCGCAAAATACGGTGGCGTAATTAACATCAAGGTCCCGTAGCGCCATGGATTTCTCCGCCCGGAAAAACCAGGCGGAAAACGTTCCATGGCGCTACGGGAACTCGTAGTAGGGCGGACGGGTCCGCCGCGAATAACGCTGGCGTAAACCCACTCCGCCAGGGTCGTAATGAGGGCCCATGTGTCAGTATGAAGATACAGAAGACTTAAGTACACTACAATCAAAACTAAACAATGAACAGTGTAGCATTGTTCAAGTAGTAACAAAAGAAGTTGCACGTGGTGTACAACATGAAAATAAAGAATGTACCTGCCAAAATTAAAAACCTATACTCTTATATGTCAGTGGTGAAGCTGGTTCAGGCAAAACATTCTTAATCAAAATCATCAGCAAGTTCCTTCAACAAATGACAAACAATAAACTGTCAGCTGTTGTAACTGCCCCCACAGGTTGAGCTGCCCACAACATAGGCGGTGTCACTTTACATTGATTATTACTCCTACCAGTAGAACACCAAAACAAATTAGAATATTACAAACTTTCTACAGAAGCTGCAATGGAAATACGCAGAGTGTTAAAACAAATGAAAATGCTATTAATAGATGAAGTGAACATGGTCTCCAACCTAATGTTCGCTTTGACTCACCTCAGACTACAAGAAGTACTTAAAACAAACTATGAAGACCTCTTTGGAGAAAAACACATTATTGTATTCGGAGATCTTCTTCAATTGACACCAGTGAAAGGTGAACCAATTTTTAACACCTTAAGACACAAACTCTGCCGGAAAACTATTGGTAGCATAGGAGATGTCAACCTTTGGCAACATTTCCAATACAGAGAATTCATAGAAAACATGCAACATTCTACAGACCTCACCTACGCCAGCATTTTGAAAAGTATTAGAGTTGGTGTACTATCTCAAGAAGCAGAAGCAATATTAAAAACCTGGCGCATCCATGCACTTTATGGGCATAACTCATGTGCTACTGATGTTATGGAACAATTAGCAGACAATAATATCAATTGTATGGCCTTAATGCCAACTCTTGGAGGCTGTTCCAAATTCAATGAAAGAATGTTGAAAAATTAAATGCAACCAATAATTGAAATTTCCGCAACAGACAAACTGGACGTACATGGTATGACACTACCCATGTGTGAACAAGCCACAACAAGACTAAATACCTTAGAAAATGCTATTTCCAACACAGCTGGTTTGGAAAAAATATAAAATTTATCCTTAAACTGTAGAGTAATGCTTAAACGTAACCTTGACGTGGAGCAATGACTAGTTAATGGAGCACTATGTACAGTTGTTGGCTTTCAAACATACTCACGTGACAATAACATTCAGTTTGTCAATATTCTCTCTGACAAACTTTCAGAAATAAAAAGGATAGGCCACTCAACAGCTCGATTCCTTCTCTTCAAAGACATGTATGTACGCAGAGAACAATTTGCTCTTACTCTAGCATACGCAGTTTCCATTCATAAATCACAAGGTCTTACCCTAGACAAAGCATTGATAGATATTGGTAACAATCTTTAAAGAAGGTATGAACTAAGTAGAACTATCATGCTTACGTACACTTGACGGTCTATTTCTAATCATCTTTGATGCAAATAAGTAAACGCTGATATTCCTTGCATTTTAGAATACAATAGACTGCGTTCTCTATACAGCCCCACCTAAAAACATAACCTGTTCCACAAAAAAGAAAACATTGCAAAAGAAAAATAATTCAAACAGAAATGCAACAGGATCTCACTGCAAATCCTCCAAAGAGAAAAAAAGAAACTAATATTTAATCAATTACCACAACCAAAGAAGAACCTATTACTCAAAGTAACTCAGATACTTCTTCACAGAAAAAACAAACACTCTGAAAAAATGACTTGGCCACAGACCTATCTGGTCCATTCAATTTTCAAACTTAACTGGTGTAAGTTGCTACCCAAATGTAGCAAAGAATATTCTATTTCAATTACCACCTATTGTTGAGAACATTTACTTACACAGTACAGACCAATTGTGTTTGCAAATGTTAGTACTTCATAGAAACGCAACAAACAATCCTGACAACACGTGTAGTGTTCATAGAATAAGACAAGAATTAGACTACTGTGCTGGAATGGTGAAATTCACTATAAAAACTCACAATAAGATCCTCAAGAATTTCGAATGTACTTACTACAAGTACTGGAAAACAAAAACATACCTATAAATGAAATCTTCCAGATTGCATACATGTGGAAACATATATGCACTCTCTGCAACAATGTGACACAGGAACAAATCCCTAATGAGCGCTTTGTGTATGTATCCATACCTAATTGGGAATCTGTTCCATTTCAGCAACTTGTACAAAATGCAAACCATGGTAGATTATGTACTACCTGCAACTCAGATAATCGCTCCACCATACTAATACAAACACATAGTAAATACATAATACTAATGCTTCTACGTTACAATGCAGATGGTACCAAAAACAACTGCAAACTGACTGGATTCACACATGGTCAAGTATCACTTGATAAGAAAACCTTCACAACAATAGGTATAATCTACCACGCAGGAGCCACAACCAATGCAGGTCACTACACTGCATATATTAAAAAGAAATGTGGCTGGTTCGAATGTAATGATAGTAATCTTACAAACGCTTATTTAATATTCTTAAAACCAAAATTGAATAACTAATCTGTACTTAAACATTAACAAAACTTCAATTATATGACTGTAAACTGTTTCAATACGCCAAAAGGTATCTAACTGCCCCAAGATTCTACAACCAAACAGATAAACAAATACCACTAAATTATAACAAGAAATAAACGAGTAAAAAATGCCAACAGGTATCTAACTGCCCCAATATTTTGCAACAACCAAACAATTAAATCAATAGCACAAAATTATAACAAAAAATAGACAGGTAGAATACGCCAACAGGTATCTAACTGCTCCAAAAATGTGCACCAAGCCAACAGATAGAACATTAGTCAAAAACAGCAAGTGAACAGTAAAAACAAACAAATACACTGTAGCATGACACAAAAGGGTTTTTTGTCTACCACACAGGAGGCACAACCGATGCAGGTCACTACACTGCATATATTAAAAAGAAATGTGGATGGTTTGAATGTAATAATAGTACCATTATTCTAAAGCAGAGATTACAAGCAAATCTTGCAAACACTTCTTTAATCTTCTCAAAACCAAAATTTTATAACTAATCTGTACTTAAAAATTAACAAAACTTCAAGTAAAAAACTATAAACTGTTAGAATACACCAACAGGAATCTAACTGCCCCAAGATTCTATAACAACCAAACAGATAAATAAATACCACAAAATTATAACAAGAAACAAACAGTTAGAATAAGCCAACAGTTATCTACCTGCCCCAAGATTTTGCAACAACTAACCATATAAATCAATACCACTGAATTATAACAAAAAATAAACAGTTAGAATACGCCAACAGGTATCTAACTGCTCCAAAAATGTGCACCAAGCCAACAGATAGAACATTAGTCAAAAACAACAAGTGAACAGTAAAAACAAACAAACAAATAGACTGCAGCATAAAAAAAGAGTTTTTTAATCCAACATGGATTTTTTTTTTCCCACAGACCCAATGATTTGAAAAACAATCACAGAAACTGAGAAAATACAAAGTACACTGGTTTGTAATCTACTAAATATGAGGGTCAAAATGAATAAACAATGCTGTTATTCGGTGCTATAAGTCCTTACAAACTACCAATACAAACATGATCTTTTCTTTTATCTCAGAAATTGACAAATAATATATGTACTGCAGTTACCAAACCAAACAGTAAGTATATTACAATAAGTACAACTCATAAATACTGCTCCATAACACAACAACTGAAACAAACAGTGCATATAACTTCAGTCTTGAATGCATGGCCCATGCACCCAAGACTCTAGGACCTGGACACAACCACCACAGCATATCAAACACATGAAAGCTTATAACTTCGGTACTTATAACTTCTTCGGAACTAATAACTTTGGTCTTGAACTTTGATCCAATCGGCAGACACGTCGCATGGCCGCGGACATGACGCACACCGACTAGCCAATCAGGATACTGTCCGCGGACCGAACATAGATATCACTCATTTTTTATGACCTACTTTTTGGCCTTTTTAAAAAAAGAAAACAGGACGGATTTTCACAAAATTTACAAAAGCATGCTTTCGGGACCAAGCTGCTGCTCCTGCCGCAAATTTGGTGAAAATCCGCCCAGCGGTTGGGGCTGTAGGCATGAGCAAAGTTTTTTCCTAGTCTAGACTGAATGGGGGAAAAATAAATTTTGGGACCCCCCCTATAACTTTGCACCCCCCAGACCAATCCTCACCAAACTTTGCAAAAAAATTCAGAGTGGGCCATATACTTTTTTTTGCAAAGTATGGTGAGGATTCGTCCAGGGAGAGCGAAGTTATAAGCCACCCAAACAGTCCTCTTCCTATGGAAACAGCAATTTAACCATAACTACACGGCCACTAGCATGGCCGTGTAATATATATATTTATATGTATATGAAGTAGAACTGCCCTCTAAGACAAAGAGAGTTTCCTGGAGCAAATGGCTTGCCTTTGGGCTAATTTGCATACTCACACTGCCTTGCTGATGTATCTCAGAACTGGAGGTGAACTACTTTTGCATTTCAGGTGAAGGTTTTTTCAAGCCATTTAAAATCCACCATAACTTTATTTGTGTATTATTAACATGCCCCAATCCTCCTATTAAGGGTGAAACTAGTTATCTAGTTGTCTTGACAGCCTTGCAAAATGTCTGTCTTGGGTTGATTGAGCACTGTCCTCAAAGACAATTTCCTGGATAAAAAAGGTTTTCATTCAGGCTAATTTTCATACCCACAATGCCTCTCAGATGTAGCCCAGAACTGGAGGTGAACTTCCAGCAATGCCTGCTAGGTGTTGTGGTGGAATGGGAATGTGTGACTTGGCTCAAATGGACTCTCCTACATAGTTTATAGTGTGGCGGACGCAGCACTATAGTTAAGTTGCATGTTGAGTGCCATAGGAAATCAAACAATTAATTGCTAATAACCTTTGATTCATTTGACAAATCTGGCTCATACCTCCAACCCCCTCCCAAGACTAGACATTTTGGGAAAGATCCATTAAAAAATATAGAAGTTATAAAGAAAACAAAAAAATGCAATTTCAGCCTTGTCCCTATGGGATTTCTCATAGGCAAAAAAAGGACAATTTGTGCTTTGGTGCACAGCGAAAACCGCTGGACGGATTTGGACCAGGTTATGAAACAACTTTGACGATCCTTTGTGGGTCTGGTGTTATTGCATCCAGTACTTTTTAAAATGTGATGAAGAAGGGAGGGCCCCCTTCTCCCAAAATTATAGAGATATCTCCCATTGTGAATTGCAGCACAGAGGCTTTTTTGAAATGAAAAAGCTGACATCGTTTATTTGCGAGAGTAACCACAGGTATACAACCCTCCTTTGATACATATTTTATTTTATTACACTTACAACATGACATGGAGCAATACACTGATACAGAAGTATGATATGATTACATGTGGCACATTCATTTGTAATACTTATCAACTTATACACTTTAGAATAATAATATGCAACTTTATGCACATGCTTTGAATTTCATGTATTAGTAAACAATTACAATACTTATTTGCATGGAAAGTACCTCATTCTGGTAAATCTTTTATATTTCAAACCAAATATAAGTATATGTAGTAGTAAAAAAATAAGAATAGTCAATGTTCACATACAAATTTACAATTCTCCACCATGTAATAACATTACAAGAGCACATACTTTTAAAAAATGACAAGTTTTATAAACAAATAATCACATACAAAAGAAAGTGCTTGCCCGTGTTCATTGAGATAATATATAATCGAAGGATTTTCAGTTTGGTTAATATAAAAAAAACAGTTACTTATGCTATATAATTGTATATTGCACGTCACATTTAAAGAAACAAGTGCAGAATTCACTGTGCTGTGTAAGTATGAAATATGTACAAATATGTTATGTTAACAAATATTCAAAATGAAATTAATGAAACCAGTGATATCAGTGTTGCCATGCATGATGTAATCAGTGACGCCATTATTGATGTCATGTATGATGTAATTAGTGATGTCATCTGTCATCAGCAATGTCATGTGTGATGTCATAGCTGTGGTCATATGCAGTGCAACAGGGGGCATATAGTTAAGATGGACTTTCTCGAAATGCAATTGCTGAATATCAAGGATTTTGTTACATTAAATCTGCTAATCTTAACTCTCTCTTAACCAAGGATTTTTTCATTGATTTGCAAAGGTTTTGTTGCTATGTATTTTTCACATTAAATCTGATCAACTTAACTTTCTCTGAACTAAGGTTTTTCACTAAATTTCAAGGGTTTTGATAAACTATATTTTCTTTGTCACCCAATAGCCATGGCCTTTGGCCATAGCCACTGTGCATGTTGCACCAATAGGTTTCATTGGGTCCCACTAGCCATGGCATTCAGCCGTGGCCAATGAATATGTTGGACCAATAGGTTTCTTTGGGGCCCACTACCCATGGCCTCCGGTCATGGCCAGTGACCTAGACTTTCAGCCACAACCACTGTACATGTTGCACCAATAGGTTTCCTTGGGCCAACTAGCCATGGCCTTCAGCCGTGGCCTCTGTACATGTTGCACCAGTAGGTTTTGTAGAGGAGCATGTGGATGCCTTTCCTCTTGTTTCAGCCCCCTCACCACCGTCCTATTGGAGTAGCACAAAAAGAGCTACAATTGGGAACCCATACATGAGTTTATGTGACATGTCCATACTCCGTCTATTGTACGAGAGACGATATGCACTCAGACTGCCATTCAGAAGATACCCTCATGTTGGGACAGTGGAAGGATGCTATCAGCAAGGGTGCCCACTACCAAGATGTCAGGATGCAATTATGAGTAATACGGATGGACTATAAACAAAGTCTAAAGATGACAGAATGATGTCACAAAGGGGATGTATAAACCTATGCTGAAACAATATGAAAATACTTAAAATGGACACTGTAACTGAAGCACACAAACAAAACATGTATCTAAAGACAAAGTAATCATGAATGTCAGAAGATGAAATAACATGCTGACCAATAACAGTAAATATGCTGTAATGCAGATAGAAAAAGTACATAGAAGCTTGCTAAAAAGAGGTATACATGCAACCTTTAGAACATCCATTGGAAGACAATGGACGACGGCCTGTGTTAAGAATCAACACTGTTAAATCAAAATACAAGCCTAGGATTGCAAATTGAAGAATTGATGAAGAGGCTGTTTTTGCGTGCAGAATAAGGGATTACCTTGGCCAAGGATCAAGAAGGCTATTTTTAGAGATCGGTGCAAGGCACAAAGGGAGTTGAAGGAACGGACCACATGGGTAAGACATATTTCTGCTAAGATTAGGGGAGAAAAGGACATTTGCAAGTTCCAAGTACTGAACAATCACAAGGACAAAAGCTTATGTGTCATGGAGTGAGCAAGTCTCTAAAGGCCTTAGAGGGTAATGGCACCCTATTTAATAAAATCAAATAATCCTAAATAAAAGGCTGAAATTGACAAAATCGTGGTCATCTAACATGTCACTCAGAAGTTGAAAACAAGGGTTATTCATTAAAACCCAGATGGAGACAGTGGTCTGTTTATACCCCCTCAATGTTCCAGAACAGTGACCAGACTACAAGGTTAACTACAAACAGAAGGCCTTGGCTAAGGATCAGGTCGATGACATATGATGGACTCACTGGGAAAACAAGAAATGAATTGACGCATCTCAAGCACCTAGGTTTTGTTTCTACTCATGTGCTGCTAAACAAGCTAAAAGTCCAAGGTTGGATGCGGTTGTCAACCTATCCTAAGGCCTGCCATGCACTTTCACATACAATGTTGCAGTTACCAATCCGCTGCCATATTCTCTGCTATAATCAGTATACTCTGCATGTAGAAGCAGCTGAGGGCGTGTCATAGAGACAAGGGGCAGTCAATGATATATTAACACTTATATGATTCTATAAGTAGACATGTTTCCCTAATCCAATCCCTCCTGTTAATAGGTTTTGTAAAATGCTACGTAGGATGATGTCATAGATGACATATGAAAATTTGACTTTAAATTCTTCTATTGAAAGGATATTGCATCCCATGATTATTTGATCACACATGTAATACCTTTATCAATCCAGGTTTTTTCAGATATTAGGCATATGATCTATAGATATAGTTTTCTTACACCAAATGAAAGCAGAAAAGGCCTTTGCAGGGTTATTGAGTTGTTGCAACAAAAAACGTTTAAGTGCGCATGAGACATATTGTTTTGGAAAACTCTATTTTAGAGGTATTCAAAAGATATACAGCATTTTTGATGTAAAATGGCAATGCTAGAGATTTTTTCAACAACCAACCAAGCAGGAGAATTTAAAATATAAGCAGGGAAAAAAACAGTCTTTGCCATGTTCTAGAAAAAAGGCTTTATGATAGTTCTTAAAGTTGGGCAACCCAACAACACCATACTCATATGGGTAATTAAACTTATTACGGCCAATCCTTTCCTTTTGTATAGTGCCCCAAAGAAAGTTAATGAGTATGTTGTTAATAAACTTTACAAAAAGAGGTTGGTAAAGAAATATATAACATCCATAAAAATTATAGAATCATAGGTGAAAAACATCTTGATAACCTCCAGTCTACCCCGCCATGTTAAATATAAGGGAGCCCATATAGTTACTGATTCATTTAGATTTGATTGCAGATTTTGTAAATTTATCTTGACCATTTTAAGGGGCAATTGAAATACTCAGATATGTAATAGATTTGAGGTTCCACCTAATACCAAGGTGTGCAAAATCATCTTTTATACAGTATACATTAAGCAGGAACATTTTTGGATGCGTCTTTGTTTTACTTGTATCCTGAGAAATGAGACAAGATATCAATGGTATCTAAAAGATGGGCAAGGGTTGTACTTGGGTTTTTAAGGAAGATTAATATGTCATCTGCATAGGCAGCCAGTTTAAATTCGGTACTACCACAGCCAATTCCAACAATATCCTTATTTCTGTGTACACCTTCTATTAGGGGTTCTCAATAGCTAATACAATATTGGAGATGGGACAGCTTTGTCTTGTACCTCTGTGAAGAAAGAAATAAGGGGCAAACTGGCCATTTATAAAGATCTAAGCTTGAGGATCAGAGTATAAAAGTCTAACTAATTGAATATAGTGATCTCTGATACCATGCAATGTTAAGGCCTGGAAAAGAAAGTCCCACTCTACACAGTAAATGCTTTTTAAGCATCAATAGCAACTACCATATAAGCGTTTGCTGAATTACATTTTGTAAATGTATACAATGGATAAGATTCATTAAAAGTCTAGTGTTAGCAAAGATGAATCTATAGGATATTTTGTGTAGATTTGGGGCCTGGCGGTATTTTCTTAAAACCAAAAATAATGGTAATTTGGCAATGACTACTCCTTGCATTTAGATTGGGTTTGGCCTTTTTTCCTTTCAAGGACCATTCCTTATTATAGTACACAGGATCATTTAGTGGTATACATTTTTGTTGGTGGTATTTTGGTGAGCATAATTTTTCTGTTTTATTTATGGCCCCAACATACAAAATCCTTCTTTTTCTTAGGCTGTTTGTGTGCTCTATAGATGCCTCGGACCTACATTCTGAAATACCACAATTTCACATATAGCATTCTCAATAACCTGTGGTACTATCAGAAATTTATATACATTAGTGATCTATGTTCCATAGGCCTCTTTGCTGATTCATTTATGCCCAGCAAAATCAATTGTATTATATTCCACTCAGAAACCACACACACTGAGTGGAAACACGCGCACAGCTATTTTTCATTGCTAGTGATATTATTCCATCTGTATGGGAAACATGCCACATTTATTACCTAAAAATCTTCCCTTTCTCCCAAAATATTATTCTAAATGCATTATTACACTTATATATATTACACTTGTATTATAAACAGTTGCATTTCAACATCTTACCCACTTTTTTTTACAGTCTTCTCTGTAATAAACAGAAGAAAAATACACAGCAACAGAACGAAATTCACTTTGCATCATCTGTAACAAGAAGAAGATAAAAATACAGCAACAGCATGGCATTCACTTTGCAACATTATAACGTGGCAATTAAACACAGGGATTCCCTATTGCTATTCCCCCTGCCTGGTATTTATAGAAGGACATCCATACCACACAACCTCAATTCACTTGGATAATTACCAGCTATCTGTAGCTCTCCCACACGCGACCTCCCCGCACTTGCCTCCTCCGAGGAATGGGCCCAGGGTCGTCCTTGTAATCTTGAAGTTTGAAGCGCACATCGAGAACATGCAGTAATCTGCAGTTCTCAAGCCAGTGCCAAGTGAGACTGGACCAGCCTCACAGCATCTCAGCCAAAGCGATCTGAATTTAGTTCTGTCAGAGCTTGTCCAGCAGAACTCTGTTGCATCCCCCTATGCTTATGTGTAATCCCTGCAGACACTCTGCACCAATCAAATTCAAAAGACCGTATCCTCCCCCCTTCTACAATAGCTCAACTTTTACAGTAAGAAACTGTATCTAAACTCATATCCTGGCGTGCAGATTTTGCTTCCTGCAAACACAGTGAACATAGAGAACAAGAAAAAACTAATCTAAATGCACGTTTAAAATGACTCTCAGAGCATGTCTTTTCTGCCTCTTTTTTCCACATGGAGAGCACATTATAATGTTATGGAGTTAGTACTAGTGTTAGTATTTGTTAATTAAATCAGTCAATTAGACAGCTAATGTAGTCTTCTGTAAATGAGGCATTCAAATAAGAGAAAAAAGAAAGATGTATATATTCTGGTGCTTTTAAATCTGCAGCCTGTCTCCATTTGCATATCTATATGTTACACTAGCGACATATGGCTGGCTATATGTGTACCACAATATTGCTGGCAATAATATTATCAAATGCAGTGGCGCTGTACTCCAAAACACAATTATACTACAAATCTTCCCTTAACAAAGCCTACTTAACCTGATTCAACTAACTTACATATGAAGGATTCTATCCTATTAGCCAACATTTTTGCAAAGAATTTGCAATCTGCATTAATCAGCGAAATTAGTCTATAGTTTTTGGGTAGTTAATTATCTTTATTGTGTTTACGGAAAAGGACTAAGAAATTCGGTAAAGGAACCCGATGATTTACCAACCCTTTTGAAAAGATTATGTAATGGTTCTAGTTTTGGAGAAAGAGTAGGGGAAAATGTGAAAATAAATCCATTGAAAGACTGGCAAGTTCATGAGCTTTACCTTTCTTAATGTTTTTAATAGCCTTGACAATGTAATTAATGTGGATATGTGTATTAAGGATACTTGAATCAATATCTGTTGGGTGATTATTTTTTAAACAGTCAAACAAATCATTGAAGTCAATATTAGAATGTACAAGGCTCTGAGGAGTATGGTTTTTCATAAAATGTCCTAAAAACATTCAAAATGTCTGTATCAGAGGTTACAATTTTGCCTTGTTCATTTCCCATCGCAGAAATTCTAGTTCTTTTCTTTTTTGACTTTGAGATACAAGGCTAAAGCTGTGCCTGCTTTATTAGAAGATTGATTCATTTTGGATTTAAACTTTAGAAATACACTAGAGGCTAGTACTGTTAGGTTTTTGTTAATAGAAAAGCAAAGAGCAAGGATTTGTCAAAAGAGAGTGTCATTAGCTGCAGAGTTATATTTTTTCTCTAAATTCTGCAATTGGCTATGAAGAGCATCTAAATCTTTTTTAGCCTCCTTCTTTCTTTTAGCTACAAAAGAGATTATAAATACACTTAGAGCTGCTTTGCAGGTCTCCCATTTATTAACTAAGGAAGTATCCTCATCTTTACTGATTTGAAAGAACGAATTATGAAAAGCAAAGAAAGATTTTTCAATGTTAGTGTTGTGGAGTAATTAGTTATTGAATCTCCACCTGTTAATAGGGTTTCCAATACATCCCAATTCAATGTTAGCTATGATAGGAGAATGATCTAAGATGGCTGAGCATTCAATTGTAGAATCAATTATTGACGTTACTAATGATTTTGCAACACAAATATAATCAATACGGGAGAATGAGTTGTGCCGGAGGGAATGGAAAGTGAAGTCTATATCTGTGAGGTGTGAGAATCTCTGTGAGCCAATAACATAAGTTTCTGTTAAACAACTTATACATTACATTTGTGATTTATTATTTTTAAATTGACAGGGAGATCTACTATCTAAGAAAGGATCAATTATAATATTTAAGTCAATATCAGATTAGGCAGGTCGGTTTGTAATATCATACATTTCAGATCGTTCTATAATTTGGGATCAGGATTGGTAGGCCCATTTAAATTAAGAATCAAAACAATGTGAGAGCCAATTAATAGTTTAGCTAATACCCATCTGCCTTGCAACTCTATGGAGGATCTGATGATGAGTAGCTTTCTTAATTAAGATTAATACACCATATTGTTTTCCATCTGCTTGACTAGCTAATACCTCACCAACTGAATACTTTTTCAGTTTCATGGACTCTTGTAACGATAAATGGGTCTCCTGTAAGCAGGCTATAGATGACTTGAATCTATTAATGTGAGCTAAAACCATTTGCATCTTAATTGGATTATTCAGACCCTTAACATTCCCAGGCATACACCTTAAGCTCAAACTTTGATAAAAGAGAAAAATAAAAGTTCCATCATTGACTATATACCTAAAATATGTACCAAATCACAAATCTACACAAATAACCAAGAGGTATTGTATAAAAAGGACAGAGTTGGCATAAGTGCTAAAGAAAAAAGCAAAAGCAAATCAGGGGAGGAAGACAAAAAAGAAAAAAGAAATGATAGTACCCACTTTAAAATAATTATTAATCTTGATAGTTACAGAGGGAAAGAATAAGCCAGAAAAGAGAGGGCTGAGGTTCAGGTGTGATCAGTTGTACCAGTATTTAGTGGGTCCATTTTTTGTAGTATTATAAAGTTCTCTAAGTCAGCAGGGTCTTGGCAGGAATATGTTTTACCATTGATGGTGGCTTTAAAGGTACAAGGATGAATCAAGTCATAACTTGCTTTGAATTGCTTGAGTGCAGGGCGATAGGACAGTAATTATTTTCTCCTTTGGGCTGTATTTTTAGATACATCCTGCAAGGTGAAAATCATGTGACCATTCCACACAAAGTAATCCATTCCTTTAGCCTTTTGCATGATAAGCTGAAGTTGGGTAAACTAAAGATGCAGAAAGCTAATTTTTCAAGGTACATTTTTCTTATGTCAATCTGTTTTTCTGGGACCAATTCTGTGTGCTCTTTGTATATGGGGGACAATGGATGGATGTAGATTAAGAATGTTAGGTAAGGTTTTTTTAAGCAAGAGGGCAACATCATCTCCCTCTACTCCTTTCGGAAAGCCAAAGATGCAGAGGTCATTTCTGTGATTTCTATTCTCCAAATCTTCATTTGTTTTGTAACATATGAATTGATTCCTCCATATGGGTGACTCGAGAAGTAATATCATCAGCTTCACTAATTCTTCTTTTGACTTCCTTCGTCCTGTTTTCAAAATTTGCCCAGCGTTCATTCGTTTGTTGAAGCTTACTGTTCATGTTTTCCATCAAGGGCTTGAGTGCTCTTAGTTCCAACAAAATAGTCTACCTATTAGATTCTAATAATGATTGAGCAGGAGGAGGGGGAGTCACTTTTTGGCCTTTTTAAGGTGGCAGCCACTTGTGCTGATGTTTTTTGTTAGTGGAGGCTTTGGCTTGAGCTTTTCATGAGGCCATAATAAAAGGTAAGGCAAATTAGATGGCACATATTTACATTGTACAAACAGCTCCTCACACAACATTTTGCTATTGCTGTAATTGTGTGTTATAAGCGATATGATATTTCACCTATAGTTATTGTGATGAAAGCTTGCAAAATAGATGTATTGTCTTACAGTGAGGCAGACAGCTTTTGGGAGACTAGAGGAATTATAAGAAATTGTTGAAATGAAGATGTATTCCTCACATAAGGTTAACTTATATGACGCCTCATATAAGGTTAACTTATAGGAAGCCGCAGCGAAGTGGGACAAGTGTGGAGTGATCTACCTGCAGCTCGGGTGTGTTTCCTTGTGCTATTCTATCTAGGCCCTCACACCACCTGCGAACCCTCTGCCGGCCCGCCACAAGAAGCAGCTTCTCATTGCCTGGCAACTGCTAACAAAAACAAGGCCACGCCCACCTGCCTCGCTGACATCCCGCTCGCCACGGCTTGAAATACCCGCCTCCAGATGAAGTCACAGGGAAGTGGGACAAGTGCGGAGTGTTTCCAGCTACTCCCTGATTGCCTTTGGCCATTCCATCTAAGCCCTCACACCACCTGCGAACCCTCTGCTGGCCTGCCACTAGGAGCAGCTTCTCATTTCCTGGCTACTGCTGACATAACAAGGGCATGCCCATCTGCCTCGCTGTCATCCCGCTCACCACGGCATGAAAGACCCACCTTCAGGTGAAGCCGTGTCAAAGTGGGACAAGTGTGGAGCGATCTACCTGCAGCTGAGGAGTGTTTCCAGCTACTCCCTGATTGCCTTGGCCCATTCCACCTAGGCTCCCACACCATCTGGGAACCCTCTGCTGGCCTGCCACTAGGAACAGCTTCTCATTGCCTCGCAATTGCTAACAGAACGATGCCACGCCCACCTGCCTGTCTGTCATCCTGCTCGCCGCGGCTCAAAAGACCTGCCTCCAGGCAAAGTGGGGCTAAGTGAGACATAGCTGTCTGCAGCTGTCCGCAGCCAATGCCCCTAAAGCCATGACCATGCTCACCTACTGGCCCCTTCCTGCACCTTCCCGGCTCTCATTATCTGCAGTCTGGACCACCACAAAGTTACTGTTTATCCTTGCAATGACTATCACAATACCTACCATCGCACCACCCGGCCTGCCTTACTCAAACAACTGTCACTCTAACATCACACGTTCAAATCCTAACCTTGTGTACCCACAAATTGTTTACACCTCTACTACGATTAACCTAAGCCTATGGCAGGCTAGATCACTCTGCAATAAGACCACTGTGAGCTGGACCTTTTACTACGCTTACATCGCCACTTCCTATGCATAAATGAAACTGGGCTTCTTCCCCACAACTCTACGGTAACTGCTTTTCTCACTTCTTCCCTTTCAACCCATGCCCATGAACCTCGTCCCAATGGAAGAGGGGACAGCGTTGGAGTTCTACATCGCTCTAACTGTGTGTCTATTCCTCACCTATCCCTGTACCAGAATATTCCTTGTTTGAGTTCCTATATAAGATCTTCTCTGTTCCCCATGTCATATCCTTTCTTACAGTTTACCGCCCACCTGGCACACTTGGTTCATTCTATGAGGACATAAACCACCGTCTTGGTCACACCCTACCTAGTCCTACCCCACTTGTCCTGCTTGGAGACTTTAACCTCCATCTCTCCTCTACTCATTCCACCTCTCCCTTCCCCAGCATACTTGACTCACACCTGCTCTCCCCACGTCCTACTCCTCCCATTCACACTTCTGGTTCCACTCTCGACCTGATTTTTATTTCCTCATTCACGGTTTCCTCTTCCTCTGCTCTACCTGTCCACCTATCCGATCAATCTTTACTCTCTGCATCACTGCTCCCATTCAATTCTCCTAGTATCTCTAGTCCTTCCTCTTCCAACACATTCTTTATGCGGGACCTGCGCACCTTCAATCCCTCCATCTTCCACTATACTTGTATTAACTCCCTTCCTTCACTCGCAAACTTTTCTACTCTCTCTGCTGACAAAACTGCCTCCACCCGCTCTTCATCTCTTGCCTCCGTTCTCGACCAACTCTATCCTCGTTCTGCTTTTCAACCTACTCGTGATCCAGCCCAACCCTGGCTCCCCCCCCCCATCTCTGTGCTATGCGCCGCTTGATTCGTCACCTAGAGAGGCGCTGGGTCAAACTCAATTCTCCCACCAATCATGCTGCTTACTTTTCCTATCATACTCTCTATGTCAACTGTCTCAACTCTTCCAAACGCACTTATTTCTCGGACCTTCTCAATACTCAATCTTCTCACCCTCAACATCTCTTTCAAACGCTAACTCAGCTTCTTTCTCCTCCTTTACCTGTTCCTTCCATTAACTCACCCTTATCAGCATCTAACCTTGCAAACTTCTTTTCGTCTAAAGTTCTCTCGCTATGTGTCACGACCGTGACCCAAAACGCCACTAGCATGGTCACATGCCAGGTAGGGTTAGGACTCAGGGTTCACTTGGGGCCCCAAGGGCCTTGCATTATCATCATGGACTTTGGTGCCAGGCACATGTTCAGGTTGGGACATTGTCTTGAAGGGACTACTTTTTCCTTGGAGGCCTGCAGTCAAATGGAGGCACCCACACAGTCTAGTTCTTAGAACCAGACAGTGCGGTGCAGTTTTTTGGGTGTGGCAGCCCGGACTACTATACCAGGGGAGGCTATATAAACCAAAACCCAAGCTACAGAACGTGCTTCGCGTTATTCTGCAGCCAGCAGAATGATGCTCATCGTGTCCAGAGACCAGCACCCGGTGATGCTTGAACAGCGGACCTGCAGAGGAGACAAAAGAACATCATTAGCAGTCTCTGCTTACCTGCAACTTTCCATCCGTTGAGTATACGTCTTCCTGCTGCTCGCAGGCTTACATCCAGTCGGCAGCATCATCAGGACACCACGCACGCACCGGAACGAAGCACCTGGAGGGAGAGAGAAAGAAGGACAACGTTAAAACAGGTTACTCACGGCATTTACGGCAGTAAACACGAGAACCTCACCTGGCTGGGCATTTCTTGGCCGGTTCCGCTCCGGAAATCTTCACACGCCCAGAAAGACCATCGCGACCTGAAAAGGAATAAAGAATACAGGTTAGAAGAAAAGACATTACCGTTCCGCACTTCGCGCTTAACCTACCATCCATCATATGCTCCTGCGTCCATCATCCTGGCAGGAGCCTGATCCATGCAGCGCAACCACCGAACCCCTGTGCACCTAATGGGGAATAAATAAAGAAAAGACATTAATAGCAAGAAAGGAAAGCAAGGACATTTTAAGACTGCTATAACCAGACTTACCTCCTTAAAGACACTTGAATGGGTTAGCACCAGTGAAGTTAACTCGGACGCTTTAACCTGCAGAATACTACACGCCCATGCACAGAAGGCAGGACGGAGAGCACGCCAGACATCACAACAAGGTGAGGAGTGGGCCATCAGATCGAGTCCAGGGGGCTGGCAGGAGGAAACAAAATCTGTTCCTAAGTCCAGTCCTCCTGTGTTTTCAGGCCCGACCTCCATAGAAGGCACCGTCCGGAATCGGGAAGGGTCCAGGGTAAATGTGAATCTGCCAACCAGGACATAAGGGCGTCCCAGTGGATACCAGGTGAGCGTAACACTATGCAAGGAAATTCTACTGTCACCCTCTTACAACCCCTCTCCTTCACCACCCCCTTCTCCTCACTACACTATCTCTAACTTCACCACTGTCTCTGTTTCCGAGGTGGTTTTCCTCTTAGCCAAAGCTCACCTCACCGCTGCCCCGCTGACCCTATCCCTTCCTTGCTCATTCCTAAAATCTACCCATTGCTGGTACCCTTTCTTACCTCTTTCCTCAATATCTGTCTCTCCACTTCTGCCTTCCCCTCTGCTTACAAACATGCCATCGTCATCCCTATTTTAAAAAAAAACACTGCTTATCCCCTTCTTGTCTCAAACTTTCATCCTATATCTCTCTTACCCTTTCTATCTGAAATCCTTGAGCGTCTTGTTTATTCCCAAATCTCCTCATTCATCTCTGGTCTATCTCTTCTTCCTCCAACACAGTCAGGATTTCCCCCTGTCACTCCATTGAAACAGCCTTGACTTGTGTGATTAACACTTTTCTCACAGCTCGCTACTCTAAGCACTCCTCTGTCCTTATTCTTCTTGACTTATCTGCTGCTTTTGACACCATTGATCACTCTTTGCTTCTGAACTCTCTCTCGACATTAGGCTTTCGTGGCTCTGTTCTATCGTGGTTCTCCTCTTACCTATCAAACCACACTTTCGCTGTGTCGTCTACCCCTCAATCATGGTGTTCCTCAAGGATCAGTACTTAGTCCCTTTCTATTCTTCTAATGTACTTCTTTCCTTGATCCTATAATCTCTTCTTTTGGACTCTCTCACCACTTCTACGCTGATGACACTCAGTTCTTTCTTTCATTCTCCTCTTTCACGCCTGACATTCACTCTACTCACGCAACCTACCAGTCTGCCATCAAATCCTGGATGACCTCCCACTTTCTCACTATGAAATGCCAGTAAAACCAAAGTCTTATTCTTCCTTGCTAACACTCTCCCAGTACAGTCTCTTCCCCCATCCATTTCCTTTCCCCCTTCCAACATAACCATCTCCCCGACAGCGCTTAATCTCGACCTCTACTTTGACTCTGACCTCTCCTTTGCTCACCATATCTCTCTCACCTGTCGATTTCATCTCTACAACATTCACAAAGTCTGCCCATTCCTTACTTTCCACGCCTCAAAACTTCTCATCTTGTTCTTTATCTTCTCTCAACTTTTCTACTGTTCTGTCACCTTCTTTGGTCTTCCTCACTCACGCCTTTCTCCTCTTCAATCTATCTATCACTCTGCCATTCGTTCACTTTGTGACTCAATGGGCCTCATTACGACCCGGGTGGTAAGGGATTATCGGTACCGTTAAGGACACTGGTGCTGGTAATCCCTTACCGCCCTATTCCGAGGTCCCTTTGCGTGTCCTCCCTTAACACCTGGTTTTACCAGGTGTTAAGGACAGGATCCGCAAAGGGACTTTGGAGGTAATAACGGTACCGCAATTTGCGGTACCGTTTTTACTGCCTTCCCCATTCCCATTGAGCCCTATGGGGGCAAAAATGGGAATGGGGAAGGGCCATGGTGAATGGGGAATTACCGCCCCTGCCAACCTTGAAATGGGGCAGTAATTGCTCCATTCACCATGGCGGAATCAGTAAGGTTCCGGTGGCAACCATGGTGCTAATAGCGCCATGGTTACCGCCTGGGTTGTAATGAGGCCCAATCTCTTCTTCTCTTTCCTCACTTGGTTGGTAGTTGTTCCACTCTCAACTTAAATACAACTTTCTTTGCCTAGTGTTCAAATCTCTCAACAGACTTGCCCCTGACTATCTTGCATCTCTCCTTTCATTCTACTCTCCCTCTCGTTCTCTCCGCTCTTCAGATCTATATAGACTTACCGTTCCCTGTCCTCCCTGCGCTCAATCCTGCTTTCGCTCCTTTCAGCTCGTCGCCCTCTTCACTGGAACCTGCTCCCTCTGTTACTTCACTTTAATATTTCTTACTCTCCATTCAGTTTCTCCTTAAAAACTCACCTGCTTCAGTACCCTGATTAATTGTTACCGCCTGTACACTGCTTCAGTACCCTGATTAATTGTTACCGCCTGTACCTGATCCATGTTTTGCTCCACAGTTCTTATGTACTATTGATCTCCTATGTAATCCATGTTATCTGTACCGTATCCATGTTTTGCTCCACTGTTCTTATGTACTGTTGATCTTCTATGTAAAGCGCTTGGATAAAAATACAAAAAATACAAAACTTATGTATAAAAAGGCAGTTCACAGATAAATTCAAATTGGGTATGTTTATATCCTTTCAGGAGATCATGTGCCAGAAAATATATATGACCCCTGAATATATCCTTAAATGTGTAAATAATAACTTAAAAAGTCACAGTTAATGCAGGTATAAGGTTTATCTCCAGCTGCCAGTGTTGTGAAAGAAGTTTGTATCCTGATGAAAGCGGGCTGCACAAACATCTGACGCAACCCAAGGCTGTTGACAGGAAGTGACTCAAGAATGCTGCGCCGAGCCATCTTGTCCATGGAGAGGTTGCGAACCAATGCTTGAGAAACACTGCTATAATCACCCCGACATGAAGAAGTGAGGTAAGAATGATGTATATTGAGGCAGAAAATGCAAAATAAGGGTCCTCTGGAACATTATATTAATTACAGAGTGGGAGCTTCGCTTTATGCTGCCATCTAATATCACAGGTAGCCACGCCCCTTCACATCTTTTTTAAACTGGGTTGGACAAGTTGTGTCCTGAAGGGGCCCATTTTGGATGACCTGCTTTTTATTCTGGCCTTAGAGGTCCCAGTCGGAAGGCTTTTGCAATAGGATTGCTGGGAATTGATCAGAGCCGTACCAACAAGGGCTCCGTTCTCCATAATAAGGTGTAGATTTCTTCTGGGCCCACTACCTATGGCCTTCTGATGTGGCATCAGTAGAGCTGAATATAATTAATAATCGTTTATGTGTGGGTTTATTCAACCTGCAGCTGGCACCCCCAGATTGTTCATCCCCAACAAATATCAGTGTTAGAATCAAAGTGTTTGGTACATTTAGTAATTTGTCAAATGAAAGGGCAGTTCCAGGGACACACAGTTCAAATAAGGCCTGAAGAAACAGATAAAAGCCAATGCAAAGGGAAGAACGGATTAGAATACAACACATGTGCAATCACACTCCACGTGAATATTGAAGGACAAACGTACTGGAATAAGGAATGTTTAAAGGGCCGAATAGTATGGAAAGCAGAGGGACTGGTGGGGTACAAAGAAGGCGTCATAAAGAACATAGAAGGGAAATGCTGAGAAGATTTGGGCACGTATGTGAATAGGTTAGCAAATGTGCAACAGCATGAACAACCCATAGAAGTGCAGATACTCATTCGATCTTCATTCTGTTTCAGAGATAAAGGTGATGTGCCCGTGGGGCACAATAAAAACTGCAACCAGATGGTTCTGATGCCTGTGTTACAAGAAGGACAGCTGCCATAATGAACCTGAACTAGCAATGTGGATTCAATGCCTATTTATATCTACCATCATCCTGGAACAGGGTCCTTGTAAACCTGCACACCACAGTGCTTGTGATCCCTGAGAAACCCATAATGGTCCCCAAGAATAAAACCACAGTTCCCTACTGTACCCCACAATGCTAAAGCATAATGACTCAGAGACTCGCAGAAAACGTTCAAACTACCTAAGCAAAGATGCTGACAAAGCCCTTGAAGAAGTCCCAACCCAACACCCTCTCTTCACCAAGACTGAGCCCTTCTTTGCTTCACTCGTAGCCCCTAAAATCCAAGCAGCCACCATGCAAAATGGCTGCAGCTTACTCGCTGGAAGATGGTCCAGCTGGCCAATCCAACTGAAAGTGCAAATGAGAAAGGAGGGGTTCATTAAACAACAGAGTGACTGATTATCTGATATCTTTGCATGGATGCTGAATTGGTTGACTAATGCATAATGAATAATGTTTCCATTTTGGATCGTCTTAGAATTGATATTGACAGTTATTCACATCACCAGACCCTGTTGTGTGTCCCATAGAAACAACATAACATTATTAGCAGTTAAAGTAGAAGAGGCCTCTTCTTCTTGGAAACATGAGAACACACAAACAAATAAGGTCAAAATCAAGCCCATGCCCAATATGGTGCCCATAGATCACCCCATACGTCCAAACAGAACCCTCTGGTCACCCTCGTACTCCTCCCAGACCGTGAGAATTACCTTGAATGTTATGTAGATCCCACAGGAGATAGGATTGTAGCTTTCTGGGATGTAGCCCCTGGGACTATGCAAAGGGTGTAGGGCATTTGAGAAATGTCAGTAAGACTCGAGTTCCAAAATATGTTTATGATTGGGCACATCAAAAAGAATTAAGAGATGAGGAGATCATGAGGCGACTTGTTGCGGAAGGAATGAAAGGGGGGAATGTTGGGAATGTTGGGATGGACATCCTACATTCCACCCACGAGAGGAAATATAAACTAAGAAAACCCATTAAGCAAGAGTCAAGACACATCAAAAACCAGAGGCACAGGCCACAAGCAGATTACCCTGTCATTCCCACCATGCCCCTTCACTGAGAGATACAATATAAAGCAGTAAACATACATATGCATAGTGGGTAGTGATGGACCAAGCTATGAAAGGTGTCCTAAATCAACAAGTATACACCTAAGGTCAATATGACATGCACATAGAGATAGGTGCAGCATGTAGGCCCAAAAGACAAGCGTGATAGAAGCAAGAACAGCGATTAAATAGACAAGCACACGGAAGTAGATTTAGGCTATGAACACAATATGCTAGGTGCAGGGATAGTTCTCAATGTCACACGAAGTCAATGAACATGTATAGAGGTGAACACACAAATAGACAAAGCATTGCAAGGAATAGGATGACAGAATAACATAGGGACAGACATTAGGGCCTAACCAAAGCACGTATATACATGATTGCAGAGATTATATGAACTAAGCAACATATAACAGCAAGATTAATTAATACAAATATGTCACACACTACATATGCGTGCACTCATCAACACTCTATAGGAGCCCACACTTATCTAGGCCACAAGATTGAAAACAAGGCCTAAGCCATTTGAATAAGCGGCCTAGGAGCATCAGAAATTATTTTTACATGGCAAAGTCAGTCAGTTTGGACAATGTAAAGGAATGCAGTGGCAAGGTCAGCAGGCTTGAGCACTGTGTAAAGTTGTACAGTGATTGGCCAAGAGTATGAGGTGAAGTCATTCCCAGCCAAAAGTACAAAGAAGCATGACCTAATCAAATGTTGCCAAGAGAAGCAGCATATCCAAAACTAAGGCTCAATTCCTTTCTAACAGCCATAAAGATTGCAGGATATGATGCAACAGCATGTGGCAGGAGAGAAGCCCCCCAAGAATGCTTGATTCCACCATAGTCCAGCGAGAAAACAAAGATTCCAGGGAAACCCTCTGGGGGAAAAACCCTGGTGTGCAGGTCCATGAGCTGGGCTTGCACGTTGGTGTGGTTGAGATGCACAGTCACAATGAATCAAGCAGAAGAATTAGTTGCTGCAGTTGCCATGCTATTGGAAGGTAAGAAGGATAGGTAAGAAAGAGTTCTACAGGTGACTGTGGGTTCTTTATAGATTTGCAAAGGGAAAGAAGCAGAAAGTACCGGGAAGAATCTCTGATTGCAAGAAGGCACTGTCTGAAATCGGAACTGTCCAGTAGACCTGGAGTCTGTGTTGTGATACTTGAGGAAAATGTGGGTAGAGTGTGAAGAGATTGTGGTTTGGATGGGTTTTGGAAATGTAGGAATGTGGAAGAAACTACATACCAGGTGAACTGAAGTCTGTCAAAAGGTACGGGATGATTGCGCTGGTGTGAATAGAAAACAGTGTCTTTCAGTTGAGGGAAGCATCTACAATTTGGAGAGTAGCGACACACAGGTTTCCTGTGTGCAGTCGCATATATCCGCTGCTGAAATCCGACGGGGGCAGGAGCAGGAAGGAGACCGGAGAGCTTCCAGACACTAGACTGTCACATGGTACACTCGGCGCTATCTTGGGAAGAATTTGAAGGATCGGGCTGATCCTTCTCTCTGTTCCCAATATACAGTTGGCAGAACCAGGATGTGACAGTATGCCCCCTTCCAAGAGGAGACACATCCGTCTTACCCGGTTGGAGTTTGTGAAAATGTCAGGCCAGGAGGGGGGCACAGATAGAGATCACTGATTGCCAGGTGCGATCTGCAGCACAATACTCCCTCCAGTCCACCAAGTATTGTAGGTGGCCACGGAAGTAACAGGAGTCACAGATTCTTCGAATTCGAGACCAGTCATGGTGGACACCGGAGGGGGATGGAAAACAGAGTCTCTCTTGAACCGGTCTGGGACATAGGCTTTTAATTGTGACATGTGAAAAACAGGGTGAATCCTGGCCTAGAATGTCAGAAATCATAGCTGGAATGCAGCACGCCCTCTTGTCGCTAAAACCTCAAAATGACCTAAATATTTAGGAGTTTCAATGACACCAGATGGCGTGGGAGAAAATGGGAGGCCAACCAGACCTTGTCACCAAGAGAAATGACCGGAGCGGATGAGTGTTGGCGATCCGCAAACTGTTTCACTCAGTCTTGCACCATCTGGAGAGCTGTGCGGGCAATCCGGTGGCCTTGTTGTATGTCTGACATCAAAGCATCAATGTCTGGGAGCCTGGTGGACGAGGGTGATATGGATGAAAAACAAGAATGATGATATGCATATGTACATAGAAAGGGTCTGGATTTTAGAGTAGTATGGGATGCGTTATTATACGTGAATTCCGCCAACGGTAATAGGTCCACCCAATTGTCTTGTGCTGGCAAGGTAAACCATCCCATGAATAGTTCTTGAGGGTCTGGTTTAGCCTCTCTGTCTGCCCATTGGTTTGGGGGTGAAACCCTAAACTTAAGGGCTGCTTGATGTTGAGGATGGAGCAGATCTGGCACCAGTATCGGAATGTGTACTGAGACCCCCTATCAGACAGCATAGTTTTGGGCATCCCAGGTTGAGAATAGATGGTCTTGATGAAAAGTCTGGCCATGCTAACTGCTGATGGGACGGCCAGTAGTGGAAGAAAATTAGCTAGATTTGTAAAAAAGTCAATTGCGACTATCACTACAGTGAATCCCTTGGAGGGGGGATATGTCCTCTATACAAAATCGGTAGAAATCATCTGCCATGGTCTGTCTGGAATAGGCATCTTTACCAATTGTCCCGCGGGAAATCTTCTGGGTACACAGGAGGAGACATAATTGTGCACATCTGCGTCAAAGTAAGTCACCAAAAGTGTCTTTTTATCAGGTCTGTAGTATTGGAAACACCTCAATGTCCTGCAGCCTTCAAATCATCCTTAGGACTTCACAATGTAGGGTGGTTGTAGGCACATATACCCATTGGTCATAGAATAAATAGCTTTGTTCTTCTTGGAGAACATATCAGTCTGTCACTGGTTTGCACAGATCTTTCTGGATCTGAGTTTCCTCTCAAAGGTGTTGCAGAAAGTTTGAAACTACATGGATAAAAATCGCTTTAGGGAACACCCATTCAATTAAAAACAGGGAAATAAGTGGGTGTTCTTCCTGGACAAGGTATCTGCCTTAAGGATGACCCTTCCAGGGATGAAGGTGAAGGTTATGTTATAGGGCGAAAAGAAGTGTGCGCATCTGGCTTGCCGGTTGTTCTGGGTTTCTGCATACTGGAGGCTTTTCAAGTTCTGATGGCCGGTCCAGACTTCTACTGGATATTTTGTGCCCAAGAGTAGGTGTCTCCATTCCTCGAAAGCCCTTTTGATTGCTAACAATTCTTTCTCCAGAATGGAATCATTCTGTTCTGAGGGAAACAGCGTCTTGGACAGATACACAACTGGACATTCTTTGCCGTGGTTAGACAACTGCATATGAACAGGTCCTAATGCATGGTGTGAGGCATCGGATTGGACATTGAAAATTGTTTTCTGATCTGAGATAAGTAAAATAGGAGCAGAGGAAAAAAATTGTTTCAATTTGTCAAAGGCCTATAGAGCTATGTCTATCCACTGAAACCCCCTCCCCCCTTTTTCAACAAAGTGGTTAAGGGAAGAACAATCTGAGGAAAATGAGGGATGAATTTCCGATAAAAATGTGCAAATCCCATACATCTCTGTAACTCCTTAACCGTTGAAGGCGAAGAGCAGTCCATGACTACTGAGCCCTTGGTTGGGTCCACCGAAGTCCCTTAGCCGGACAGAACATATCCGAGGTAGGTGACTTGGTTTTGGTTAAATTCCCACTTTTACAGTTTGCAATAAAGATGAGTATCTCTCAAGCGACTCAGGACGATCTAGAAATGTTGTGAATGCTCAGCCAAAGTACTTGAGTAAACCAGAATATCATCTAGGTAGACAATAACTGTGTGTAATAGTAGGTCAGCGAAGACATGATCCATAAATCGTAGACAGATGTCAGGAGCACTGGACAAACCAAAGGGCATCACCCTTTATTTGTAATGCCTGAATGGAGTACCAAATGCTGTTTTCCACTCATCCCCAGCTTTGACACGGATAAGATGAGGCTCTGCTGGGATCAAGTTTTTTGTAAATGGTAGCACAATTTATCACCTTCCAGGATGTCCGGGATTAGCGGCATTGGGTAATGATCTGGAATGATGATTTTATTTAATCCTCTGAAGTCAACGCAAGGACGGAGCTCCTCTGTGTTTTTCTGAGGGATAAAGAAAACAGAGGTGCCTGCTGGAAAAGTAGATTCTTTAATAAGCCAATTCTGGAGATTGGACTGTAAATATTCCTTCAGTACTTTTTTTTTCCTTTTCAAAGAGAATGTACATTCTTCTGAATGGAATGGGTTAGTCAGGAAGTAAATTTATGACACAATCATCCCAGCAGTGTGCGGGTAAACTAGAATATTGTGGTATGGAAAAGTCCTCTTGGTATTCTAGATTGGAATTTGGGATTCCTTGTATGTAACTGAGTATGGTAGGATTTTGTGGGAGTGTAGACAGTGGGATGGATGTGTGTAGTCCAACAGAACCCTCGGTGAGACAATGTGCCAAACAGTGTTCCGAATCAGGAACAGAGTGCCCGATGTCCAATAAACATAAGGGCTATGTTCGCGTAACCAGGGGAGTCCTAAGATCACTGGGTAATGGGCTGCTTTAATGATATTGAAAGCAATATTTTCTTGATGGGAAGTGACACTGTAAGGAAAAAAGGGGCTGTGCACAGTATAAAGCAGCTCAGGAGAGTTTCCCCATGCAAAGTGGGTAAGAAACTAGATTCCCCATGAGCCTTGTTGTCAGTTGGAGGAGAGCAGGTGTGCTGACTCGTACGCTCCTTAAGCCACTCCCCGGCCTGTGCTGCGTGTTGGTGTTTGTTGGCATGCAGGCACGGGGCGGAAGCCTGAAGTGTTTCTTTTGGTATGCTGGAGACTGGAATGACCCGGGCTAGGCAGTGAGGTTGGAAGGGTCAGCTGTGTTCTGTCTCTCTTAAGGGAGCAGAGCATTACATATGCAGAGGTTCATGCGGACCCAGGCCGGGCGGTGAGGTGATGTTCTCAGCCGGAGCAACACGGCTGGTGTCCGTTCAACGCAGGAGAATGCTGGAGAATGCATTGCCTCAGGAGGTGCCGGATGAAGCCCCCCCCCACCAGGCTTCAGTAAACAAAAACAAAAATGTGATTTCAGGGTGCATATATCATTTTGTGGGTGCGGCTTGCACTGTGTAATAAGTTGGAAACCTTCGTTTTCACTCGCATTCTAACAAGGAGGTGATTACGTGTCGGAGGACAACACAGTTACATTCCACAAGTGAAAGATCACAAACGCATGCTGAGCAAACCGCGACTCGCAGAATTACAGCACTCAGAACAATTGAACGTGCGAAAGAACATTGTTTATTAAGAGCAGAGAAATGCTATGTTATGTATGGCTGCTTGCTTCTTGTTACATTTCATGTCATTCACGAGTCATTTAAGTTCAAGGTATCACTCACCCTTCGCTGGCTGACACAGCAGGAGGGTTTTGAGCCACTCCATGTGAATACCACACAGTGGCAAGGTATATGTTGTTGTTTGTGCTCTTTGTTCCATTATGTGTATGCTGCCGCAGTTATCCATGGACATCAATAACACTCAATGTGCTTAGGTTTGTTGCTGATTAGAGGGTGAATAGGAATATAGGTGTAGGAGGCTATATCCTAATTAAGAAGGGTATTGGCCGGATTGCGACCAGGGGGTGCACGGATGAGCTCTCTCTCTACGTGAGCTCCACACCCCGTGGTACCACAAGTGGACTGAGCACCAACTAGCGGACCCCCTTGCCCAGATATTTATGGAGAATCAGACGTAGCAGGCAACCCCCTCACGGGCGATCTAACGACCGAGCAAACCAGTTTGTGAATCTCAAATAAACACTGAGTGGAAGCAGAACCCCCTGTCTCCGAATCGGCCCGTGGCCACATGCAGGAAATGAAGCTGGGAGCTGCGTGCGGACATCCGGACTACCTGACCCCAATGGCGGACAGACGAGGTGGCACAGCACCCCGATTCAGAGAGGAGCGAATCTGTTGGAGAGGACCCCTTTGCACCAGTGTTGAATCGCTCTCAGGTGCCCCGCATCTAGCCGGAGGAGACAGGGACAAGATGGTCCACAGGCAGATCGTGTTCCCGGCGAACCACCCAGCAGGGCACAAAAGTTGAGCAGCCCGGCTTTCCTATCAGACGCTCCCCTCTGCTACCATCCGCTTGCCCCCCCAAATGCAAACTTTGCTGCTGGGAATTCCGCTGTGCAGCATAGGATGATACAAGGGTTCTGGACCTCGCGCATAACATCAGAGCACCACCGCCGACCCAGCCGAGGCGTAACCAGAGCTTGTCCCTGCTCATACGTGGAAGCATAAAAATATACTGGAACTGGCTGTCCCACCCTAAGCTCTTGACTCTGCTAATGAATCGAGCATAAGATCCACCAGGAATATTCCCCCTGGAAGTACTGCTACACCTGCCACTACAGTGAAAGCTGCATCCTAAAAACGGACTGGACTCCTGGCTTCTCCATCACACACATTGGGACACTGGCACCAGGTGTACCCAATTGAGAGCATCCCGAACTTGATTGCCAGAATCGAATTGGGGATGGGCACGCCCGGATGAGGAGGATATCCACGCACAGCACAGCACACTGCTCCCACCGTACAGTAATGAAACAGGACTTTGATCTGTACCAGTAGGAGGTCCCGAAGAGAAGTGAAACTGCCATGCAGTTGATTAGTGGGCTCATCAAACCACCTACTCCTGGAACCACCATTCTGGATGCATCCTGCTCCATGCCTGAGCATTGACAACATGACATATGACCCTGAAATTACCATATAACTGGAATCGTGTGACCCTTCCTGACAGTGCCTCAATAGCTGATAGTAAGAAGAGATCAAGACAGCCAACTGTCTCACTGAGCGACATACAGGTACTCTTGAGTTACCGTAGACACCTAGTGGTAAACATGGCACAGCTAGAGGTGTAAGAATGCACTTTATCAAATACAGAGAACAACCTAGAGATTACAGTGCCCTCAAGTACTCACCTGTAGACACCCGTTAGAGGTTGTACAGTGCCCACATAGCGCAGGCGCTCTCCCCTTTAACAGTGCAGACTACAAAAGCTTACCTCTCTCTGCTCAGGAGGGCCCTCAGTGACATTATCAGAACATCACGTCTCACTGATAAGTGAAGAGCAACCATTGGGTTCCACCAAGTGCACAGCTAGACCTACGGCTCCCCATATCAGAAATCGTCATTAAGGAGGAAACTGCCCTTCTTTTCTGCCCTTCCACCTCGAACTCAACGGTGAAGGTTGGACCCCTTTTCTTCGGGAGTGTGTGCCCACTTCTCCCTGCACAGAAGTGAGACGTCAAGCTGAATTGTGAGGTGCTCTCGCACACAGATGAACATTAAAGACAAACTCACAACCTACAAGTTTTCCCTACAACACACTCACAGCACCCACTCCCCCCCCCCGACATTGCGATGGCCTCTTCAGGACCTGAGGCAGCTGCAACTAAGGCAGATGTGGCGGACCTGTTATCAGAAATGAAGAGCATGAGAGCCGATATAAGCGGTAAAATAGTCAAAATAACCCATAGGATTGACAAAATGGAGGAGAGGTTGGAAAAAGTGGAGCACAATCAAACCTCCCTATCCACACTAGAATTACAGATGGATGCCAGAATTGCAGATATTAAAACCAGAGAAGAGGAATTTCGTCTGAAGGTTGATGACCTGGAAAATCGAGAGTGACGCAAAAACATACATGTCTTCAGAGTTCCAGAAAAGGATGGGGAAAGAGAGATCGACCTGAAACAAACTTTGCACACACTGATGAAACTCCTGTGAGCTGAAGGCTGACCGCATTCATCATGCTGGTGTTTCCGCAGGGGGCCCGAGGCTGATTTTAGCCCTATGCAGACAAGGCTCAGATTCTTGATAATGCTAGAAGGGATACACAGATTCATCTGGACACAGTGAGTGTATCCATTAACCAAGATCTCTCCTCACTCACCCTGGCTATGAGAAGGAAATATCTCCCACTCACTAAACTCCTAAAAGACAAAGGAATACAATACCGATGGGGTTACCCCTTCTCACTGACATTTGAATGGGAAGGGAGCACAATAAAGCTGAAAATGGAGAAAGATATTGAAAGCTGGGTATCAGACTTGGTTGGAGGTCAAGTGGGCGGTTTGGCTACGGAGGAAGGAAGGAACAGAGACAGAGAGTGGAAGATTAAAGGACCACAGCAAAGAAAGATCCCTGGCTTGAGGATGTTCAGAAGGATGAATGCATCTCCCGACATGGAACATTGTACACTCTGCTGGGAAGTGAAGATGCAGCCAGAATACCGACTCGGGTTGGTGTTTTGCCGACCCCTTTCAGATTCGGTACTCCAGTATCGAAGTTGTACCTGGCCAAGCGGCGATCGATGAAGGCAAGGTCAATAGGAAGTAGGAATTGTATATAATTACTAGAGGTGGGAAATGAAGGGGTGGGGGGAAACACATGGGGCTCATGGTTATTAGAAGTGTTAGGTTAAAGTACCATACAGGTATGGTCTTCACTGGTGGTCCGAGACTACCTGGGTGAGAATAACCCAGATGGATCAGACGCCGTGCAGGGTTGGGGAGAGGGAGGGAGGAGAGAAGGGAATGGAAGTGATTAAAGCAGGTATCTATACTAGTACAAACAGAGTAGTGACACAGTAGTTTAATGAAGGCTGGTCGGGGCCCATAAATGGAGATTTAAATGGTATTGACGTCTATGACGCTTAACAGCTCTACAGGTAGGGCCGGATTTCTTAGGGCTGGCACTCTAAATGTCTTAACTCCCCTACTAAATGATCATTGGTTTCAAAGGAATTCAGAAGGGCCAATCTAGACATACTTTTTCTTCAAGAGATGAGATACATACATGGGGATGAGCGTAGGGACCTCTATGCCAAAATGGGACTTGAATACTGGGGGTCGGGTCCTCTAAGAAAAGCAGGAGTGGGTGTCCTGGTTAGAAAAGGACTCAAATTTGAACCGAAAAAAACCTGGTCAGACATAGGATGGAGAGCCATTGTCTTGGTAGGCACACTGCAGAACACCACTCTTACTTTGGCATCCCTGTACACACCCAACACGGGACAGTCCCGATTTCTTCAACATATGATCCCAAAGATTATGCTTGAGGCCGAGGTAGAGGTCATCCTTGGAGGCGACTTTAATATGTGGGTTGACCCTATACTCGATAGATGGGCTGACAACCCTGAGTCAAATGATCCGCCAGATGGTGGCCGTACTGAGGTGACCAAAATATTTGAGTTATACGGGCTACACGGTATACGGTGCGAGCTTCACCCCCCACCACCCAGGATACACTTTCTATTCGACCCACACTCCACATTCATGAGAATAGATTATGTATACCTCACCGCTGGCCTAAGAGATGCAGCGTCTGCTGCTGAGATTTGCCCGATTTCCTGGTCTGACCATGACACGGTTACCACTACAATTGATCTCTTAACCCTCCCACATAAGAACTCAAGATGGTGGTGCAATGAATCACTGTGGGAGGACCAAGTTTTTTTCGAGAACAATTAGCAAAAGAGATCACAGAGTATTTCGACCACAATGATCCAGGAGAGGTATCCAAGAACACAGTGTGGGAGGCTGGGAAAGCTACTTGGAGGGGCGTACTGATTAGAGAGGGAGCTGATAAGAAAAGGGAAAGGGCCCTACTAGAAAATAGAATAAGGGAAGAGATAACGCAAATAGACCTTCTGACACAATCCAACGTCGAAGGGAGAGGAGACAGAATAGATGAGGCAACCCAGAAGAGGGAGGAACTCCGGCGTTTAGAGGAAGGCCTAGTCATATGCAAGCTTCAATTTCTTAAGCAAAACCATTATGAATAAGGGGGCAAAGCTGATGATCACCTGGCCGCTAGATTAAGAGGACAACGAGCTGAGCAATGGGTTACGGCCATAGAAAACAAACAAAACTCTCTGAATACGGACCCTAAAAAGTATCCATGAGGCCTTTGCAGATTTTAACGAGCACCTCTTCAAGTCAGAAACTATGCAGGGGGAAAAGGACATTAATCATTATATGAACAAGGTTAACATGCCAAAACTCTCCGGGACAAAGATGAATCCCTAGACTCCCCAATCACCCCCAATGAGGTGGAGAGCACCATTAAAAGACTACCCATGGGGAAAGTGCCCGGAAATGTTAGGTAAACCGCATGGTTTTATAAGACCTTCATCAGGCCACTCCTTCCCTTTATGGTTGATTTGTTTAATCACATTTTACAAACAGGGGTGACACCCGAATCCGTCTCACAAGCGTTGATCTCAGTAATTCCTAAGGATGGTAAAGACCCCAAACAATGCGCATCTTATCGCCCCATCTCCCTCCATAATTTGGAAGCAAAAATGTATACACGTGTAATAGCAGCGTGACTGGAAACCCACATGCCATCATTAATACACTCTGACCAGTGCAGATTCATAGTGGGCCGACAGGGTGCTGATACAACCCGCAAAACTTTACACCTCATACACGAGGCACGAAAAATGCCTAATGTCCCCTAGCTCTTGTCCATTGACGCGGAGAAGGCGTTTGACAGAGTCGAATGGGGCTTTCTAGAGGCGCTACTGCGTGAAATAGGCTTGGGCCCGATACTCATGAAAGGGATTAAAGCAGTATAGACATCACCCCCTGCATCAGTAATGGTGAATTCAGAGTACTCTAGGTGGTTCACGTTTGAGAGGGGCACGAGACAGGGCTGTCCCCTCTCGGCAATATTGTTTGCACTCTCTCTACAACCTCTGGTCCGAACGCTCAGGGATGATAGCCGAGTGGAAGGCTTGCAGGTAAATGGTAGGGAATACAAACTGGCCTTTTATGCTGATGACATCCTACTCCACCTACAGAATCCTATGAGCTCAGTACCCCGGGCCATACAGCTAATGGCTTGCTATCTAGTTTTAAAATCAACCGGTCCAAGTCTATTTTTGTTCCCTTTGTGTGAACCCACCCCCGAGTTATCCAGAGAACTTGCTCAATTAGGTATGGTGATGGGAGGCTCAACGTTGTGCTATTTGGGAATGAATCTGACAAGAAATGGCGAAGACATGTATAAGGCCAACTTCCCACAGCTCCTCTCCACATTTCATGCTGATTTAGCAACATGGCGACTTCTTACAATCTCCTGGATGGGATGGTCAAACGCCATCAAAATGGTTTGTCTTCCTAGGTTCTTACATCCTTTTCAGGCCCTCCGGTTGAAGATCCCAGATGGGTTTTTTAAAGAGGTGAAAAGCACCATACTACGTTTCTTGTAGGAGGGGAAAAAACCAAGAATATCATATGATCTCAAACTCCTCAAGGAAAAAGGAGGAGTAGGCCTCCCAGACCTCAAATTGTATTATCAAGCGGTCCAACTACATGTCCCGATCCCCCACCTACAGGAAAGGAAGGACTTAGAATGGGTCCAAATAGCCAACGATAATTTGGCCCCTGCTACAGTCTCGGAATGGTTATGGGTTCCGCGGCCCAAACTCCTCAGAAGACTCCGAGACCACCCCATTCTCGGAACTATATGGGACATATGGAAAGAAGGAGAGGACATGGTGGGTATCACAACATGGCTCTCCCCCTTAAGTCACCTATGTGCACCTGGGATACGTGAAGAGATTCCGGACCACGTGAGATACCAAACTTGGTTTGATGCATGTCTGGAGAGGGTTGGGCAGTTATGGAGAGGAGGGATATTTTTGACAGTTTTGGAACTAGAGGAGGCACTTCAACTAAATCCGATCCCGGCCTTCCTTTACCTGTGGCTTAAGGGTGTACTGTCAAGGGAGCAATGGTGAGTTAAAACTCGAAGGCACCTTACGCCATTTGAGAAACTTCTCAATACGGTTACTGTAACTAAAGGTCTGATTACGCAAATGTATTGGGCATTGTTAGAGCCTGCCTCGGGATCAATCTTGAGGCTCAAACGAAGGTGGGAAATAGATTTGGGTAGAGAATTGGACCAACGCACTTGGGAAAAGATGTGTAAAATACCCTCACATGTATCGATTGCCGCGCAGTATAAATTACATGCCATTAAATTATTACATAGGTGGCAATCCCATATAGACTACCAGAAATGTTTCAAACCACTAGTCCTATGTTTTGGCGGGAATGTGGGCAAAGAGCCAACTATTGGCATATGTGATGGGGATGACCTTGGGTGTAGGTGTACTGGAGTGAAGTCTTAGGCTGGATTAGACACACTGATGGAATTCTTCGGGAAGCAACGCCCTTTCTTGTATTGTTTGGCCTGGAAGAAGACAAAGATGGTGTAATAAAAGTGTGTGGGATTGAGGGCCCCTTGTTACTAGCAGCCCAAGCTTGCCTGGTGATCAAGTGGAAAGCGCAACACCCCCCCCTCTATAAAATAGTGGATTGGTGTAGCCACAAATATATGCACATTGGAGAGAAACACTGATGCCCTGCACGAAAGATGGACCCAACATGAAGTACTATGGAATGATTTTGTAGATATTTACGCTTCCAGCCCTGTAAGGAATCCCACATGATGGTGACAAGGACTGCAGTCACGACCAATATAATCCTCTACTGAAATTGTATCAGGCCAGCCCACTAATCCAAGAAATGCCCTACTAAAGACACTGAGACTCTCAGAACTATCAAAGATGTTTACCATATGCTCATGAAGGCCCCACATGGAATAAATATCCATGCTTGATAATGTGATAAATTATGTGATGATGACCTGTCTTCGGGGGTGGGGGGGAAGGAATGGGAGACCAACAGTTGTTACTTGGCTGGTACAGTATCTTTGGAGAATGTGCAGAATTTAATGTCAGTAAGCGACTGTTACTTGATACTAATGCCAAATGTTTGCAACTTGGTGATTCTATTCGTATACAAAACAAATAAAATAAAATGTGAACAAAAAAAAAAGAAGAAGGGTATTGGACAGGCATTAGGAACTTATTCAAGGTATTACTGGCTGCATAGGTGTATGTGGCATTTGTTATGTTTTCCCCTATGTTCCCCATACCTATCAAAAAACAAGATTCCTAAACCTTTTCCGGTGACCGTAACACCCCCTACCTATCCACAACTTCTCCCTAACACTCTTCCCCACCATTGGCTGCCTTGTGATGCCTGTATATAAAAAAAGCAAAGCCTGTGCAAACCAAGGTGGGAGGGGTCCACTGCATTTGGCTTCCGTGGCTAGAAAGGCGTTGTGTGATACTCCAGGGTTGTGACATAGAAACCAACATCCAAATTGGGATAATTAAGCCAACCAAGCCATATGGAGTCCCCTCCACCCTTAACAGGGGTGCTAAAAGCATCACAGGCTATACAGGCAGAATTGATTCCATCAAGGCAAGAGACTAATACGTTAAAGATGCAGGTTAGTGGTTTAATTGCTCAATGAACACCACTGCAGGGAGAGGCGGCAGCAACATCATCGGCAGGACCTTCTAGTGATAGTACAACAGTATTTAGGTGGTCTGGTGGTAGCCCCCGAGAGATTTGCCGGGGATCCTAGAAAGTTTTCCACCTTTCTGACACAGTGCAAGTTACATTTTATATGTAAGCCTACAGCATTTGAGTCTACCCAGACAAGGACAGCTTTTGTTATTTCGTGTTTGACCGGGAACGGCCCGCCTGGGCAATTCCTCTAGTACAAAAAGATGGGCCTATATTACATGACACGGCTGGGTTTTCGGTAGAATTTGCACAACTGTTTGATTGGCAAAATGTATCCTTGGCCAAGGATAAAGCGTTATTAACACTGAGGCAGGGTATAACGATTTGGTGACTTATGTGATGCAATTTAATTGTTTGGTGGTAGAGAGGGCGTGGCCAGAACCTAAGCAAGCAGTTTTATGTTATCAAGGATTGAACAAAGTGCTCAAGGATGCAATAGCTCATGTGAAACCTCAGCCAGAGGCATGTAGTGCATTAATTCACTTGGCCCTGCAGTTGGACCATCACTTGGGTGAGCGCAGGGGTGAGAAAAGTAGGATGGATGGAGCACCCAATTCAGGGTGATTCTGGGAATGCCCTGGTTAGTGGCACATAATCCACATATAGACTGGCAAGGAATGACATTGACTTTTGGAAATTAGCATTGTGCATCCCATTTGTCTGCCACTGGAGGGCCTACCACCTTTTTGGTAGAGGGAGTTCATCAGCAGGCTCAGATAGGGACAGTGGTTACCACCCTGCCAATAATATATCAGGAATTTGCTGATGTCTTTGACAAAGGGGGCACGTCTCAGTTATCGCCCCATAGGCCATTTGACTATGTGATTGAGGTAGAACCGCAGGCTAGGTTACCTTGCAGTTGGGTGTACGCATTATCTGAAAAGAGACACAACATCTACTGGAATACTTAGATGTGATGTTGGCTTGTGGGTTTATAAGACCTTCTAAATCTCCAGTTTCATCTCCTTTGTTTTTTGTACCTAATAAGGAGGGCATGTTAAGGACTTGCATCGACTACAGAGCACTGAATAGGGTGGCCATCAAGAACTGGTTCCCCTTAGCATTAATTTCTGTATTATTAGACCAGGTCAAGATGGTTAAGATTAATACCAAATTGGATTTAAGTGGAGCATACCATCTCATCAGGGTGAAGGAGGGTGATGAGTGGAAGATGGCTTTCCATACAAAGTTTGGTTTATTTGAATATTTGGGGATGCCTTTTGGTTTATGTAATGTCCAAATCACTTTAACTTATTTGGTGGTGAGCATTGTACTAAAATGTTCCAAATTATACTTTTGAAACCTCATAGTCTTTAAGTGCACACATTAGATCCAGCGATCCTTAAAATGTGTTGCCCATGTGCACCCCTCTCCCCCAGCCTTCAAGGGGCCAAGAAGATTTCAACGAGAAGGAGGATGCACTTTTGGAAGGCAGGGGGAGACTGCTTTTCATATAAAATATAAGCAGTTAAGATTTGGTGGGACTCCACAAACCTTATTTTTACTCAAGGGGAGTACATTAAAATAAAATGTTGCAAACCACTGGTTTAGAGTGACAACAGACAGTAAATACGACCATAGCAGACACACACACACAACAAATACAGTACACATTTTCATCACGCCGTCTCACTTTGTATATTTTTTCATTTCTCTCATAGTCCTCAATATGCATAGATTTTTGGTAGATTACCATTTGCCTTTGTCTACTTGCCTAAGAGCAATAATCGTCAATGAGTGTGTTTGCAGTTTGCATAATACCAAACCTATTACTGTACATAAATATGCACATGGCTCACACTTCAATCAGAACTCAAACAAAGAGCACTTATAGCAATAGCTTCCTTTAAGAGATGGTGTAGTTTTTTAGAAATGGTATTAGCATTATTACATGCAGTATTTTTAAGCTCCATGGTCTATTACAAGTTTACTGCCACAATGGAGGCAAATTGAACCTGTAAAATGGTAATATTAAAGCATCACATGACCTTTTCTAAAATAGAAAAATGTATTTCTGGGTACAATGAAAAAGCATGCAGCACACCAGTTGTCCAGAAGGAAAGAAAATGATAAGAAGAGTGATTAATTTGCACATCTAACTAAATAAGAGTATTTCAAATAAAGTCTGATTTGATTGTTGACAGCAATAGTGAAGCCACAATCTTGCCTTTTTGTGAACTGTCAGTAGGACGAGTGGTTTGTACAAAAGACAATGAGACAATACACACTTCCAAACAAGTGATTTATTGGGGTGTAAAGAATGGTTCAAAGGAAATATTCAAGCATCCAGTAGCCTATTTTTCTCGTAAATTGACAACATGTGAACAAAATTATGCCATTATGGATGAGGAACCTTTGGCAATCAGGGGAGCTTTTCTGGAATGGCGGCTCGACTTCCAATGGTGGTCATCACTGATCACAAGAATTTACAGTATCTTAGGTCTGCTAGAACCCCGAGTTCTCAGCAATTGAGATGGGCCCAATTCTTTGAAGAATTTGATGTTGTGGTCACTTATAGGCCATGTAGGAACAACAGCAAGGCAGACACACTGTCCAGGCAGGACAATCTGGAGGGCAGTGTCAAGTTCCAACCGAATGACCATCTGCCCAAACAAGTACAGGCAACTAAATTAAATACCTTAAACTCTGCTCCTGCCTTTACTTCCACAAAGAATCACTAGAGCCGAAAACACCCCCACAACCACACCCACACCCATACCCAAACCCATTAGCACCCTGACGCTAACTGGTTCTCTCATAAACGCTAGATCAATGGTAGCCTACACCTCTGAAATTGCAGACATTCTAAACAACAACAACTTGGACCTTTTGGCCATAATGGAGACCTGGCTCCATGAAGCTGTAGGACCTACCATTATGATAGCTGTATCCGGCAGCCACCACATACTTAGAGTAGATAGGCCCAATCCCAGAGACGGTGGTCTAGCCATCATCTCCAAAACTACCCTTCCCATTAGATTTGCCACCTCACCTCCTTGCTCATCCTGTGAAATACTCACAGCTAAATTGATGTTATCTAACAACCGCACACTGACTATCCACCTGATATACAGGCCACCGGGACCCCTAGGAACCTTCAAAGATGACTTAACTAGTCTCATAGCTAATAATACTAAAGACAACTCACGAACCCTGCTAATGGGTGACTTTAATATTGGCTTTAATGACATAGGCAACAAACATGCCCAATCAATAGCAGCCCTTCTAAATGATCACGAGTTTACCCAAAAAGTCCTCTCTCCTACCCACATAAAGGGTAGGACCCTTGACTGGGTATCCGAGCTTAACTGTAACTTCGCCATTACCGACACTGTCCCGCAAGTCTGAACGGACCACTACTTAATAACCTTCTCCCCTACACTAGATCTCCTCAGCCCCAAAACCATTAGTATGGCACCTCCCCCCCCCTACTAGAAGCAACAAGGACATCACTGTGCAAAAACTCATCCCCTTCCTCCTTCCTTCTATCAATGGACTGGAAAGCAATGCCAATCCTGACTCCCTAGTAGACACCTTCAACAATGCCATGACCAAAGCACTAGACACTATCGCACCAATTAAACCACGCAAAGGCAAGCAGGAAGCGCATTTGAATGCCTGGTTCACACCCCAACTCAAGGATCTAAGAAAACAAAAAAGAAAGCCTCAATCTATCTGGCGCAGCTCCCCTACTGACTCCAAAAAAGTCAAATCAACTGAACTATCCGAACTCTATAAAAAAGAAATAATCAACACTAAAAAGAATATTTTTAACGACAGAATCTCAAAAGCCAAATCTAACACTAAGGAACTCTTCTCCTTCCTCTGGGAATTGGAATCCCCAATTCAACCGGTAGACAAGGCCCCCAACGACAAGATATGGTGCACTAACATAAAGAACGCTCTATCTAACAAAATTTCCTCTCTCCAACACAAAATTGCTAACAAAAAGGCCACATTGCCCCTCTCTGATCAACAACTACCACAGCTCACTGAGACCAGAACAATTCTGCCATGCAGCTTTAAGACTATCTCTATTATTGACACAGAAAATGTCATACTCTCCCTCAAACTGCAAGGGTGACAGTTGCCCAGCACAAATAATAAACGATGCAGCTAGGGAACTAGCCCCCTTCAACTCGAAGCTTATAAACTCCTCCTTTAAATCAAATACAGTTCCTACCAATCTGAAAGAATCCTGGGACCTCCCCTTACTTAAAAAACAAACCCTTGATCCCTCCATCCCTACCAACTACAGACCTATCACCACTGTGCCCTTACTACTTAAAATTATTAACAGAGTTGCCTATTTACAAATTCAGGAATATCTGGAAGCCAATTACCTATTAGGCTCTCGGCAATCAGGCTTCCGCCCCTCCAAGGCACAGAAACAGCCTTGCTAGACCTTAAGACACAAATTGAGGAGCTAAAGGATAGTGAAAAAACAGCTCTGCTACTTCAACTGGACTTGTCGGCAGCCTTCGACTTGGTGAATCATGCAGTCTTATGCGACCATCTCAGGCTTGCCGCCAACTTCACAGGGGAGGCCATATCCTGGGTCCAATCCTTTCTAACTAACCAGACTATGGGAGTCTTCTCTACCTCAGCCTCTGCTGATCCCATCCAAATAACTTGCGGATACCCTCAGGGGTCCTGTGTCTCCCCCACTATGTATAACATCTTCACCAAACCATTGTTCGACAAGTTGGACAGACTGGGTGTCACCTACACTAACTATACAGCTGACACCCAGATCCTCATACCCCTTTCGGGCAACTTTGAAGAGGCCTTGTCCTTGGTGAACAAGATATACACCCTCATTCAGGCATGTATGGCATCACACAGCCTTTGCCTGAATGACGACAAAACTGAGATACTGATCCTAGGTTCTGACACCATTCTAAAAAAACTAAGCCCAAACTACGCATCCTTCAACAATGACAATAATATCATCAATATGATGCCTGTGGTAAAAACCCTAGGATTCTACCTGGACTCCTCTCTTACCCTCAAGAAGCAAGTCAACTCCCTTGCCTCTACAACAGCCTATACCTGCAAACTTATCCAAGCCTCCAAACCGTTCCTCTCCAGTGGCAGCTGTATTACCCTGGCCAACGCTCTCATAATGTCCAGATTAGATTATTGCAACGCCCTGTACTTAGGAACCAAAAAGTATGTCAAAGAAAAACTTCAAAGACCGCAAAACAATGCCTTGAGAGCAGTGCTGAATATCCCCTACAGAGAGCACATTACCAAATTCAGAAAAGAGACTCACCGGTTAAAAATAAAGGACAGAATCTTCCTCAAAACAGTCTCCCTCACCTCCAAATGTCTGAACAATCTAGCTCCTCCCTACGTAGCGGAAAAAATCACTAGGAGAACAGCCGCCCGACCCACGAGATCTGCCAACACGTCCAAGCTTGAGATTTAAACGGTCCACGGCGGGAGGAACTAGTTTCCCAGTCAAAGCTGCGCAATCATGGAATACGCTCCCACTTGACCTCAGACTACCACAACCCTATGCCGAATTTAGACATATTGTACTGAAATGGCTTTGCATCAACGACTCATAACCGCTCCACTCATCCCTATTGCTACTTGATCCACCAGACATGCCTATCGCAACCACTACACCTGATCACACACCCCCGGCTTGCAGGTATGCCCACAAAGCATATGCTATGATATGTACTGTACTGCATGTATGTATACCTATATATTCCCCGACATGTAATTATATGCACTGCACTGTATTGATTGTATGTATGTACATGCATATATATGCTTTCGACAAGCACTGTAACTAAGCTTTGGGACTTCTTGTACTGCTGCGCCCAGCTACCCAAGGGTTTGGTGCGCATCATCAAATAATAAACAAACAAACAAGTGTAATGTAGTATCATTTCAGTTGAAAGGATTGTGGGGGCAGTGACACAGGTGGTACTTGGGGAGATACATCAGAATTTTCCAAAGGAGGAGTGGACAGAATCGGTGAAGAAGGGGAAGGCGAAAGTCATATGAGAAGGTTTGCGGTATCATGAGCTGAATTTGTTTTTCCCTACTGACGCATTGAGGAAAAAGGTATTGTTTTGGTGTCATAATTCTCCCTTGGCAGGGCACGTGGGTGCCAGTAAAATCAAAGACATGGTGCCATCATATTTTTGGTGGGAGGGGTGGGCCTCGCAGGTATAGGTCTATGTGGCAGGTTGTGAGACATGTGTGCCTCCAAGGCAGATAATTTGGGGAAGGCTCGATTGTTGCAGCCATTGGCTACTCCCATGGATACTTGGGGATGTGTTTCCATGGATTTTGTCACAGAGCTGCCCCGGGATGGAAATTGTGACACAATTTTGGTGGTAGTAGACTATCTGACAAAACAAGCTCATTTTATACCATGTGTCGGAATTCCAAGCACTAGTACACTGGCAGATTTATTCTTGAAGCATATAGTGAAATTTCATAGATTTCATAGGTTACCAAGGACAATATTATCCGACTGGGTGTCACAATTCACCTCTTAGTTTTGGCATGCTTTCTGTAAGTTACTCGGAATCTGCTGCTCTCCTTCTACTAGTTACCATCCTCAGACCAATGGTCAAACTGAACAAGTAAATCAGACCCTGGAGCAATACCCAAGATGCTTTTTGGCTTAAGGCAAATGAGGGTTCACTCTCTTTGGCTGGCAGAGTGTTGTTATAATAACGCCAAGCATGACTCATTGGGAATTTCTCCCCATTTCTGTCTGTGTGGTCAATATTGTCAAATGCTACCAGAAGAGTTTCCAAAATTTGATAAGATTCCACCGTTGACGGGACTCACAAGGCCAAGGTGAATCATAAGAAACAAGCAGATCGAGACGATTCAGTCCTAAGTATGTGCTGGGAGATCAAGTGTGGTTGTCCACTAAGCACATTAAGTTATTTGGGTCTTGAACGTTTCTGACACGCTTCATTGGGCCATATACCATAGTACGTTGTGTATCTGATACGGCAGTGCGATTGCGATTGCCTTCTCATCTGAGGATTCATCCACTAGTTCACGTTTCTCTGGTTGAACCCACAGCTCCTGGTGTGGTGACAAGGAAGGCTCTGTGATGAAGGATGGTCAAGAGGAGTTTGATGTGCAGCACATTTTGGACACCAAGTGGCGTGGTGCAAGATTCTGATACCTCATATCATGGGTGGGGTGCGGTCCTGAGGATGATTTTTGGGAACCTGCATTGACAGTGCATGCTGATCGTCTGGTAAGACTATTCATTGGTCTCATCCGGGCAAGCCGGGTGCTGGGAAGGGCCTTAGAGGAGGGGGTTATGTAAGGAAAAAAGGGGCTGTGCACAGTATAAAGCAGCCCAGGAGAGATTGTCCCCATGCAAAGTGGGTACGAAACTACATTCCCCATAAGCAATGTTGTCAGTTGGAAGAGAGCAGGTATGCTGGCTCATATGCTATTCAAGCCACTCCCGGCTCGTGCTGCCTGTTGGTGATTGATAGCGTGCAGGCATGGGCCTGAGGAGGGAAGTGTTTCTTTTGGTATGCTGGAGACTGGAAGGACCTGGGCCAGGCAGTGAGGTTAGAAGGGTCCGCTGCACTCTGTCCTTCTTAAGGGAGCAGAGCATTACATATGCGGAGGTTCATGCGGACCCGGGCCATGTGCTGAGGTGACGTTCTCTGCCGGAGCAACACGGCTGGTGTTCATTAAACGCGGGAGAACGCATTGCCTGGGGAGGTGCCGACGAGCACCTCCAGGCTTCAGTCAAGTGCTTCCATAAATATAAACATGATTTCAGGGTTCATATATCATTTCGTAGGTGTGGCTTGCACTGTGTACCAAATTGGAAACCTTTGTTTTCACTCGCATTCTAACAAGGGGTTATTATGTGTCGGAGGACAACACGTGTATATTCCACAAGTGAAGGCTCACAAACTCATGCTGGGCACGCTGTGACTCGTGGAATTACAGCACTCAGAACAATTGAATGTGGGAAAGAACATTGTCATGTCAGCCACAAGTCATTTAAGTTCAGGGTATATGTTACCCTTCGCCGGCTGACACGGCAGGAGGGTTTTTAGACACTCCATGAGAATGCCACACAGTGGCAAGATATATATTGTTGTTTGTGCTCTTCGTTCCATCATGTGTATGCTGCTGCAGTTATCCATGGCTATCATGGCCATAATAAAGACAACCACCACACTGACTTTACAAAGTGGTAAGCATGCCTAACTCCAAATGCAGTATTCAATTGCTTATCACTATTCAATACTGAGTTTTCCCATATAAACTTATCTATTCAAAAGCTTTTATTTACTACTTATACCGAACTGCGGCACCATAGCTCTGACCATATCTGAGCTATAGTCACAGCTTCTCTAATTGTAAACATTGTTATACAGGAAAAATGCATACATTTGACCTCAACTATAGCCATTGTGTCCCTCAGGATGTGTTTCTTGCATGACCCTTCCAATGAATGATCTTGTGACAATGTTTAGTTCAACCACTTTGGTGTTCAACCAACCTTTGATCCACAATCTAGCACTGTTACTATCATTGACGCCTCACATCGTTTGCCCATTGTAATTTGGCACATTAGGGAATATTCATATCTAGTCGAACCTCACGGCAGCATATCTTGTAGTATACACCTCACTGTCTATGATTCTCCATTACTCCTTGAATTGTGTACTTAAACTGTAACTATGATGTTATATACATTACAATAGACATATTGTTACATCTTGCTCACTTGTACTTCCTGAAATCCTATTGTATCTATTGCATACTACTTCACTGTAGTATCATATTATCAGACACAGCTTTGTCTTCACTGGCATTAGCCCTCCCTCACGAACAACACCAGTGACATTATACCCTATCACCCACCCATTCATGATTTACTTACCCAGTATACCTATTTTCTTAACCCATCAAGACGCTACAGCAATGCTATACTTCTTTACTTTGCTAAGCTTTCACGGCCACATAGCCTTGTACACCACTGACTATACAATCCTCACACTGTTACACCAGCCAAATAAGACCCCAAATGAAGTTCGTAATATGGCCTACACACTAACCTGTACCAAAGGTTCTTACATCTATCAAGACCCAGGCCTTGCCATATCTGCTGCCCAGGACATCACCCCATTCCCTTCCCTATGCCATTCTTGCCCAAAACAGCAACCCTCCCCCATGGAATAAACATATCCCTTAACACACTCAATAGAACCACCAACACAGCAAAGGTTTCCCGCTTAGACATGCCAGGCACAGCCCCTACCATCCCCATATGCCACCCTATCATCGCAAGAGCCACTGACACACCCACTCACAGCTACCCCACTGCCCCATGCCTAGGACCCATGCGCCCCCTGTGCTTAATAGCAAGATCTCCATTCCATTCTCCACGCAGCACAAGACAAATATTAGGAATAACCAGAAGACTCAGACTCTCCTCGCGCTCCTACCAGCGCTCCACTGTTACTGTGTTTCAGAGTAACCCATCACCTACCTCACCCAAGTCCACTAATAACTACCCACTCATGTCACACACAACCACTACACGAAACACAACCACCTCGACCCCTTCAGGTCAACCCAATCCCCAACTACCTCATCCTAAAATGCAACCAGCCAACAAAGTAATTATAAACTCCCCCTGTCTCTCTGCCGCCACAGTGCTGCCCCTACCCCCCAACTTAAAGGAGGACTATTGAATGTGCGATCTCTATTTGCACATGCCATTGATGTGCATAACCTTTTACTGGAGCACCAATAACAATTCCTGGCATTATCTGAAGCCTGGCTCCATCCAGCCTCAGGTCCTTCTTTGACCCTAGCCATCCCACTGGATTATACCATCCTCAGAACCGACCGCCAAGACAATTCGGGAGGAGGAGTAGCCATTATTACCAAATCCTCACTATAGCTCAGAACTTGTAACATAGACAGTATAGATGGTTACGAGCTACTAGCCCTCAAACTAACCGCTGACCCTAAAACCACCATTACCTTCCTCTTATTTTATTGAGCTCCTAGCCATTCCAATCATCCAGATATAGTTATCCCACTACTCATTACCCACCTACTCAAACCTAAAACTAAATTTGTACTGTTAGGGGACATGAACCTGGGGTTCAATGACACTCAGGATCACAAAGCCGCTGCTTTCTACACCGCATTACAACAAATGCAATTCTCCCAAATTGTCAATGCACCCACCCATTCCAAAGAGAGAATCCTTGATTGGATTCTAACCCTGAACATTGAAGTATCCCTCAAAGATATTATAAAAATCTCTTAATCAGACCACTTCCTAGTGCGCGTCAATGTATCTCTCACAAAACCCCAAGAATCACCCATTTTACCACCCGTACCAATTTTAGTGAGAAGTTCACAGAAGCTTACTCCAGAAAACCTGACACCAATCCTCAACAAATTACTTGAGGCACAGCCTAAAATGTGTCCAAACCCAGATACTGTAACCCAGATCTACCACTCTTGCCTGACAACCGCTATAGATGAAGCCGCCCCACTTAAATCCAAACTACCTAGACGTAAACGCAGTAACTCTTAGTTCAATGACAAACTTATTGAACTCAGAAGAAACAAAAGAGCTCTAGAACACATCACAAGAAAACCCCCCACCAATGAGTCAAAGAGAAGTCCAGGCAATATCCTTGAAATACAAATGTGCAATTATTTCTTATAAAGCTAACATATTAAATTCTTGCATCACCAATGCCGCTTCCAACAACAAAGAATTATTTACAATTCTTAGAGAGCTGGAAACACCCATCCCTCCTCCTAGTCCAGCCATTGTCAGTAAAGCATGGTGCGCCACCACACAAAATGCCTTATCCAACAAAATCATATCCCTACAAGACAAAATTACCACTGAAATAAAATTACTCATCCAGAGTGCTGACACTGCACTGGATGCTTTGACTGAGATCTTAGTCCCAGAAACCCAATTTAACTTCACCTCAGTCACCCAAGACTAAATAATTAAGACTACGGCCTCCCTGAAACCATCATACTGTAAACGAGATAGCTTTCCTGCAAAATTAGTCAAGTCCTGTATGCTAACCTTAGCTCCCATCATTACCTACTTCGTTACCACTTCTTTTAGTAGCAATTCAGTCCCTTTGGATATCAAAGAAGCCTGGGTCTACTAAAAAAAAAACTCCCTTGACCCCACCATACACACTAACTATATGCCCATTACCACAGTACCCTTTCTCCTTAAAATAATCGACAAAATTGCTTACTCTCAAGTACAATTACACCTAGAAAATAACCATTATTAGGCTATCACCCCAAACACAGCACTGAGACAGCATTAATTGATATACAAAATCAGATGGGCGCGGTCAGAGACTATTACTTGACCTCTCCACCGCGTTTGATTTAGTTGATCATGACATGTTATGCCTATCATTATCCAATAACTTTCATTTTTTTCATAATGCAACTTCTTGGATTATGCCTCCAGAGTATACATAGGTGAGGAGGCGGCAGAACCTATACCAGTTCCCATAGGTTTACCACAAGGATCATCTCTCCCCCCTATGCCCTATAATGCATATACAAAACCTCTATTCACAGCTCTAGACGCCATGGGAGTTATCTATACCAGCTTTGTGGATGACACCCAGATACTCATTCCCATTACTGGTAACCTAGAACAAGACACCATCCTCATAAATAAAATCTACTCCCTTATCCAGAACTGGATGTCAACAAACACACTTTGCCTAAACGGTGAAAACAGAGATTCTCATAGAAGGATCCCCAACCCAACTAAAAAAAATGCATCAGGATTATACCACCATTGTCGTAGATGGTGTTCCCATACGCCTCTCTAACCAAGTCAAGACTTTAAGACTATGGGCCTCATTACGACCCTGGCGGAAAGTGACTGACCGGACCGCAACAGCGTAAATAGCGTTTCCGCCATTGCACGAAGGAGCAAAGTGCGGCTAATTACGACCCATCGGGCACGAGCATTACGCCATGGCGGAATCCGAAAGGCTGCGATGGCGGAAATGACCCCAAAACGGCCCTTACCGCCGCCGTACGCTGCACCAGGTGCAATACCGCCACCCATCTTAGCGGTCACCGTAATGAGCGGTCACCGTAATGAGCGGGCACCGCAAATTACGGGCACCGTAAATATACGGAAACGGAAGTAAAAGCATGTGGCCGGAACGGGAAACAGCACGCCGCACAACTATAAAATCCGAATCCCAACACAACCATTAAAAATCCGACCCTGACACACATCCCAACCCGTTAGCAACCCCTGTTAAAAAAATAAATATGGGAAAGGTAGCCAAGAAAGCGTGTGATCGCAAGCGGCAGGTCCACTTCTCCCGAGAGGAACTGACCGTGCTCACCGAGACCCTCCAGGAAAATGCCGCCGTCGTCTTCTCCAGTCAAATGACCAGGACGGCCCTTGCCAACAAGAAGGCCATATGGGCCCTGGTGGCACAGCGCGTAAGTGCGGTGGGGACAACACCCCGCACGCCACAGCAATGTCGCAAGCGGTGGGACGACCTGCGGATCCGCGTACGCAGCATACTTTCTGCGAACAGGAACATCGCCACAGCTACCGGGGGGGATCAGAGTCGCCCATCAAGTTGACCCCCTGGGAGGATATCTGCGCCTCCACCATAGGAATGGAGAGCATAGAGGGAGTCGGAGGGATGGAGAAAGGAGTGCCGACATCCGGAGAATCAGGTAGGTTGGCCAAGAGAAACAATGCGAAATCCACAAAGCACGAACATGTGCAGTACCATGTGACCCCATAGTGCAATACATACTTTGCCCTGACAGCGCCCTCTAAAAGTCAGAATGAATAAACAAATTAATCAAGATGCCATAAACAACTCCTACATGTGCAGCATGCACCCCCTAACTGCAGGCAGCCAAATTAATGCATCCTCAATCCACACGAAAATGAGACCACCTCCAAGGCCCAGTCCCAAATCAGCCTCATGTACCACCCCAATGCATTTGATACGTTGCCATTCCAAATCCCACAGACCCATAACTAACGCTCGCCCCTCTTTACTCCACCACAGGGTCCGATACCAACGACGAGCTGCAGGACACCCCTACCAGCACGCCTGCAAAGAGGGCCAGGACCAACGTCCCAAGAGCCTCCACCTCAGGTGCAAGGATCAAGACACGGCAGCAGCAGGAATCAAGTGGCAGCACACTGGAGGGGACTGCAACAGGCACCCCAGCAGCCAGCAAGTCCACAACCCCAGCACCACAGGTCCCCCCAAAGAACGTATCTGATGGCACTGCCTCTGGTGGTAGCAGCACCATAGGTGACACAGCTGTCATGCCAGCATGCTCCGACACGGAAAACAGTGCTGGCGACGTAGGTACCATCCATGACCTTTCCCAATCCCCCTGCATGTTACATCCCCTACACCATGACGAAACCACGCAGGGGCACCCTGAAGACGACGACTGGCCAACCCCCACAAGTCCTGTGCCAAGGCAACATGTGTTGAGCAGCCCCCCTGTCACACCACCGCAAATGTCCATGGCCCAGCAGAGGCAACAGTCCCTCGACCTGCTGATCGAGCAACAGCAGGAAGTGTCCACGCTACTCAAGGACCATGCAAATGAATGCGGGGGTTCCAGGGCAGCCATGGAAACATCCACCGAGACACTCAGGGCACAAATAGAGAAAAGTAGTGAGAGCCTCAGGGGAGAAATGGAGAGAAGCACCGAGAGCCTGAGAGCACAAATGGAGAAAAGCACCGAGAGCCTGAGAGCACAAATGGAGAAAAGCACCGAGAGCCTGAGGGGGGAACTGCATGCGACGTCCAAAGACGTTTGTGCTGAACTTGCTGCTGTGCGCCGTGTGCTCTCGGAGCTCTCACAAACCCTCAGAGACATGCATGGACGCGAGCAGGCAGAGACATCATCCGTGGCAAGTTCCGTCCAGGGCAGCCCCCAACGCAGATCTGGCAGGAACCTGCGCTCCACGGGCAGGGGTGCCCCTGATACCCGTAGAGGGGGCTTGCAATAGCGTCTACCCACGGACAGCATGCATATTTGGACACTGGTGTTGGGGGGGGAGGTAGTAGGGTGGAGGGGGTGTGTTGGGCTTCACTGGGTGGCGGGTCCATAGGGTGTATAAATCAAATCACATTAACAATACAGCACCTCATTATCATCCAATGACATGTGTGGACATTGATATTTGCGTACGAGGCCTTCATAGGCGTACAGTCCACAATGTGCCTGTACTACACACACACAGTGCCACAGGTCCCCTTTCCGTGTAATAGGCACCATGCGTGGTTGCTAGAAGCATGCATCTATGATGCTCTGTCGGATTGCACGTGCATCCTGTGCCTCATGGACTCCTTGAGGTGCCTCCACATCCCCACCCTCATCATCATCATCTTCAGGTGCATGCAGTACAGCGTCAGGGGGCATGGGCACATTCCTACGTATGCACATGTTGTGCAGCATGACACATGCCATGACCATCTTAGAAACCTTATCATGGCTGTACATGAGTGCCCCGCCAGACCTGCTGAGGCTGCGGAAACGAGCCTTCAGTAGGCCGAATGCCTGTTCAATGACCACAAGGGTACGTGAGTGGGCATGGTTGTAGTCCTCCTCATGCTCGTTCTGTGGGTTCCGGATTGGTGTAAGGAGCCATCTCTTCAGGGGATACCCGGCATCACCTGTATGAGACGAATAAAGGGTGTCAGTGGAATGATAGTGCTAAGTAGCCCCCCCCCCCTCCTGCAAGGTCATTGACGCATCAAATGGGCCACGATGTCATGCATGGAATGAGACTCACCGAGTAGCCAGGATCTGTGCCCTGCGTGTCGCTCCATGTAGCGTGGTATTCTTGTGTTCCTCAGGACCATAGAATCATGGGTAGATCCTGGAAATCTGGCACAACAATGCGTAAAGATCTTGTTGGAGTCACACACCATTTGCACATTGATTGAATGAAATTGTTTCCGGTTGCGGTACTGGACCTCCATGGCATGTGGGACAACCAATTCAACATGGGTGCAGTCGATGGCACCAATGCAACCCGGGATGCCGCCAAGTGCATGGAATCCCACTTTTGCGTTGGTAATCTCCTGGTACGTGCGTGGTAGTGTGATGTGGTCGTCGGCGTGCTTCAGGAGGGCATCGTGCACTTGGAAGAGTGTCCGTGAGAACAGTGGCTGTGAAATGCCATGCAACTGTCCGACTGTGTGCTGGTAGGTGCCTGTGGCCAGGAAGTGGAGTACAGACACCACCTTCAGTAGGGGTGGGATGGCGGTTGGGCTATCTATCATGCTCACGAGGTCAGCATGTGTCATGTCCACAATGGCGATTATGGTGTCCCGGTCCAAACGGTAGAGGGTGTGGATCTGCTCAGCAGTGAGGTTGAACGGATCAGCTCGGAGGCGTGGGATTGCGGGCCGCCTGCGTGGTGGTAGTGGCAGTGCTTGTGGGCCTTGCTGACCCTGCCTTGCCCTCCTCCTCCTCCTTCTCCTCCGTCTCCCCTGTGCGCCCGGTTGTTGTACCTGTTGTTGTTCGTCGTCTTCTTGTAGTTGTAGCACTTGCAGTGCTATCTGGTCCCCCAGGCCCAACATCGCTAGTCCTGCCGGTAGCATTTTGGAGTGGGAGTGGTTGTGGGAGGGGTTTGGGTCTGCTATATATGTGCTGTCGGCCTGTATGGCCTCCACCTGTGCTGATTGAATGAATCTGTGGCAGATGCAATCCCTTCTGGCCGAGCACGTCCCGCACGTAAGGCTGCATTTGGCCGCATGGCATCTTGGAATTTGAATCATGTATCAAATCCCGATGGCAGTGTGATGTACTTTGACTGATTTTCATGCTATGCTCCCATTGTTACACATGCTATAATTGCAGCCGCTTACATACCTGTGAAGAGTCAGTGGTATGTAGGGCTCGATCGATGGCCGACCCTCATGCAGCACAGTAACGTACTTCACCGACGGGCGTGGCGTCCCATTTGTGATTGCAGCCAGTTAGCATTATGACACACAGCCGCACTACATTGATGTAATTGTGAATGCAAGCGTTCACAGAAGCCTTTTCGACGTAATGTTGCAAGTGATGAATTCGAAGGCCAGCATTTTTGGTTTTGAAGTAGCGGCGAGGATACGCCCACAGGTCTGGCTGGAAATGTAACGTTCTATTGTAGAATGTCCTTGGGACATGGCCCATAACGAGCAAGCAATGAATGATATGAATTGAATGGGATGCGCAATAGCGTAGTGGACGATAAGGCAGGACGTTCCCAAATCCATCTTGCTTCACAACACTACAGATCCGGCCAGGAGCACAGTGGTTTTTGCAGACTGCATTACGCACAGACGCGATGGAAGTTTCACATATTATGTGAGTGAATATTCATGCGTTTTCATTGCGGGATGAGGGAATGATGAATGGATGCATGGACAGATGATTCCATTTAGGGTCTGCCATGTACATGGGTTTTTTGAATCACTCCCCTTCCCCTGCGCTATGTGATGCAAGGCTGCCATAGTGGGACTTACGTCTATCTGCCCTTGTCGGATCCTCCCTGTCTCGACGCGCCTTCATACACTTGTGTCTAGGCACGTTACTAATCCCATGTCATGGGTTCTATCTTGACGGACGCATGCACAGTAACCGACGTTGCCAATGGTGTATTTACCTCGATTGATTTCGTTATGAATCGATACTGATTTAGGGGTGTGTATATTCCTTTGGAGTGGGCTAGCATGCATATGGGTGTGGATTTGGTGTGTTGAATGAAGATTGTAATGCATCATGAGTCCCGTAATGCAATCGGTTAATTTGTGTTTCATTTGGGTGACAGGTATCTCCTGCCCTATTGCAGATGCCATCTGTACGCCACTCCTCCAGATGGGTTTTACTCTCGACACCTGCAGCTTCGGGTGAATCAGTGGAGCACCATTACGATCTTATGGGACGATCGCCAATGGGCCACATGCCCTTACGCTGTACTGGTGGCTAGGTGCAACATTTCGGCCTTTCAGCTCGACTAGTGCCTGCCTCATGGGACGGACCTGCGGTTCTTGCCGCTTCCATGTTGCCTTTTGGAACGTTGATGTAGGCCCTGTGTGCCATGATGGTACAGGGCGTCACACAAGTGGAAGCTGGTCAATTATTGCAGATGCAGCCCTCGGTGATGATGGATGTTTTGGTGTTATTTTGCAAATTGCTGTGAGGCCTTTGTCATTTGGATGTGCATTTAAATTGTATTCCGATATTTGGCGTGTTGCGTTATTCTTTGCAGGTGATGTGGCGATTTTCGATTTGTGGCGGTATGTATTGCGAGATGATCTGCATTGTGTTCCGCCTTCTGAGTTGAGTTGTGTGGTACAGTACTGGCCGCGTTTGCCTACGTAGCACAGTATGGTCACGGATAGGGGCTGCCATTGTGACTGTTTACATGATGTGCTGTTCAGGGGCGGGGGATTGGCTTTTGGCCGACTGGTGCCTGTCAGCCAGGTCGATTGGTGGAATGATGGGATGTTCAGAATGTGGCTGGTCACAGGTGCCTGTGTTTGCGTGCGTTTGTTGGAGGGGGACTGGGGTCATGTCCATTGGAATAGCTTCTGTATTCATGCCATCTGTGCCCTGCAGCTCCCATCGGCCCCTCTTGGGATGAGCCTGGCTGCTCAGTCACTCTGCCAACTTGTGTGGTACATGCTTCTGCTGATGGTTGGTTTGTTTACTGGCAAGAGTACAGGGCTGGTGCAATCCCCCTCAGGATGCTGTTTTGGATGTTGCCTTGCGCTGGTGGCAAGCGATGGGGGACTACTGTTGTTTTGTGTCATGTGTTCTTGATTTTCATTTTGATGTATTGTACCTTCACATGCCTGTGCTGCATCAGTACGGCTATGGTGACATGCCGTACATGGATGCCCACTCACGGGGCGCTTTGAGCCCCTGCATGCATTTCTACGTTGGCATGCATGGGTGAATTGTAGATTTCACTGGTTGCATAGTGTGAGTACATTGCGCCTGCCAGGAGTTGTGCAATGTGGCCAGGGAGTGGAGTTCAGGCACTCAGTGGGCCATTTACGGTTGGTTCACGATGCCGTATTTCTCGCCATGGCGGAATGGTACTTTACGACGTGCTTGATGGCGTTCAGTACATGTCCGCTAGGGTCAGAATTCGCGTACCGTTGCGCCATGGCGGTGATTCCGGTTTTGCAAGGCGCGCGTGCGCGTACTTGGTGCAGTTAGCGTTGCCGTTCACTGCGGTGTCGCTAATGGCATCGTACTTTACGGTGACGGGTCATAATCGCAACGAGCGGTGTTCGATGGCGGTATTGCATTTCCGCCATCATTTTTCCATTTCCGCCAGGGTCGTAATGAGGGCCTATATCTAGATTGTAGCCTAACCTTCAGCAAACATATCAACTTGCTTGCCTACTCCACAGATTACACTGCAAAACTAATCTCCCTCAGTCAAAAAATTCTCACTACACAAAACTGTATCAAACTTGCAGGAACGCTCATTATGTCTAAGCAAGACTATAGCAACATACTCTTGTTAGGCACCACCAAAAAAACCTAGCAAAATTACAATTATTGCAAAATAAATCCCTTAGAGCAGCTCTAGGGATCAAAAAAGGGACCACATATCTCACTCTGGGAAAGAGGTACACTGGTTGCCCGTACAAGACAGCATACTGTTCAAAGCTCTTACCACCACACATAAATGCATCACCCAAAATGCTTCCACCTACCTGAATGATTGCCTAAGCCGAAAAACCTCAACCAGACTCATTAGATCAAACTCCAGTTCTCACTTACTTATCCCTGTTTTAAGAATTCTAGAACAGGAGTCTCCAGCTTCCCGATTGCAGCTCCCAGATTATGGAACTCACTCCCCATTAACATAAGTAATGAACCGTCTCACACCCAGTTACAAAAACTCCTGAAAACTTGGTTGTTCAATAAATTCTAAGTCATGCGCTCTAGACATGCCCATCACCATAGGGCCGATGTAACTGTTCCTTGATTGTCAACCTCTCTGTACTTCAATGCAACTGAAAGTCTAATCATGTTAATCTGATGTCTCTGTAACCATAATATCGTTTTATTATGCTCTAAGTATCCTCATGCTTAGTTTGTCACCAGCAACTGTCATATTCCTGTAACCTATGCCGTGGTACCTCTGGGTTTGGGCATATTAACAAATGCAATTAAATAAAAATAAATAAAAATAAATCAATAACGCTCAATGTGCTTATGTTTGTTGCTGATTAGAGGGTGAATAGGAATACAGGTGTAGGAGGCTATATCCTAATTAAGAAGGTTATTGGCCAGGCATTAGGAGGTTTTTCAAGCTATTACTGACTGCATAAGTGTTTGATGTATATGTTATGTTTTCCCCTATGTTCCCCATACCTATCCAAAGACAATATTCCCAAGCCTTTTTCCAGTGACCCTAACACCCCCTACCTATTCCTAGCTTCACCCTAACCCTCTTCCCTCCATTGGCTTCCTTGTGGTGTCTGTATATAATAAAACAAGGAGCCCGGGCCAACCAAGGTGGGAGGGGTCAACTGCATTTGGCTTCCGTGGCTAGGATGGAGTTGTGTGATACTTCAGGGTTGTGACAGACACACATCAGGATTGGAAGTGTTTGTTCTTCGATAGGTCCAGACGTCAAGGGACTACCATCTACATTTTCCACAAGGACACATACACCCTTAGCTGTCCTTGGAATGCCATTGCTATTTGCCCTGTGGTCCTCTATAAAGTTTCCTGCCACACCACAATCCACCAGTGCTGGTACGTTGTGAAGTTCTATATCAGCAAAGACAAAATACACGCTAAGTACCACCATGGGTGCACTTGTGGGATCTGTACTTGAATTAGGGAACCAGACATGTCATCCCAGATCACAGTTCTCCCTACAATCGGGAATCAGCGTTTCACTGTCTCCTAGGATGGGGCACAGGGCTATCATGCACCAAATGTTCTCTGGATCCACAATACATACAGAGACCCATAGTGCATCTGCTATTGCGTTCTTCCTGAGACAAGGGACCACGAGCCACCCCCAGATGCATTGTTCGACAGTTGGTACTCCTGGTCTTATGTTTCTTTTCCTTGAGGTTTCCTGAAAGTCGCCCTCCTTTCTTGAAAAGGGCAAGGGCAATTCATTACTTGTCATCCTTTCTGTTTTTGCTGTCTTTCTCCTCAATTTAAAATGCCACCCCGGAATAGCTGCTTTCTTGTGCATTTGTCCTCGCTCAGAGTGTGCATTTGTGTTCCGTCTTTTATCCTTGTAGGCAAGAGTGATGGAAGTCAGGTGTGTGTAATTAGCAGTAATTGCCTGACTCTGCCTGACCCTGGTTTTGGGACATGTAGGTATATGGCTTTAGTGTTAGTGCCTTGTTGCTCACGATCAACTGCCTGTGAGAGTTTTAGTGTTGCAAAAGGGGGGGTTGAGTTTCTAGATATCCTACCTGGTAGGATGGGGAAAGGGTGTAATATGGAAGGGGATACCACATATCCCCCTTCGGGGTCCCACTTCCACTCACCGAAGACCCCCCAACCAGGTTATCCCCACTCACTGGTCCAACGCCAGGAACTGAATCCAATAGCGAAGGCTGTGTCTGGCTACCTGACTGACAGAGCCCTGAGGACTAGTGGGTGAGACACATTCAGGTTTCTCACATACCCTTCCGCCATGCGATGTAGCCGCATCTGCTTCACAGGGGAACCGAGAAAGGAAATGTACATTCTCTTGGTCTTTACGCTTTCAGTGTTCCACAGTGACGCAGTAGGGCTGCAGGTCTAAGAACCATTGCATGTTGCAGGCTTGGAGTCTTTTCGCTGGCTATTCTAAACCAGTGGAGAATGGTCCGTAATGAGTGTGAACCTTCTTCCTAAAATTTAATATCTAAGGTGAATAATGGCCCACTTGATGGCAAGGGCCTCCAATTCCAGCACAGAGTAATTTTGTTCACGTGGGAATAGTTTGCGACTCGTAAAACAAGATGGGATGTTCTAATCCATCGCAGACTTGTGATACAATTGCTCGTAGCCCTGTAAGGGAGGCGTCTGTATGCAATACAAATTATTTTGAGAAATCTACTACCTTTAGGATTGGGTTCTGGCACAGGGTTTGTTTCAAGTTGTCATAACATATATCATCCTCGTCAGTCCAATTACGTTTTTGGGGTTCAGCGTTCTTCAGTTTATCTGTCAGCCTACCTGTTCTGCCTGAAAAGTTTGGGCTAATTATGCGGTAATACCTAATTAACCCTAGAAGAGCTCTGAGATCTCTTTTCGTTTTAGGTGTAGGGGTATTTAAGATGGCTTTCACTTTCTCATGTTGAGTTTGTACATTACCATTCCCTACAAAGAAGCCAAGGTATTTCACGGCTGACTGGGCCAGTCTGCATTTGGATTGATTGTCAGTTAGATAGGCCTCTCTGAAGACTCTCATAATAGTACAAAGATGGAAAAGATGGTCCTCCCAGGTTTTACTATAATTGACCTTATAGTCAATATTACTCCACAGAAATCGGAGTAGGGCAGTAATATTTTGCTCATGAGGCATTGGAAAGTGGCTGGAGTTCCATGCAGCCCAAAAGGGAGTACTTTGAATTGAAATAGTCATATGGGTGTTGAGAAAGCTGTCTTTTCCTTATCAGGCCCATATACTGGGACCTGCTAGTACCCTTTTGTTAAGTCTATGGTGGATAGAAAAGTGTCATTTCCGAGTGTATCAATTAGGTCATCGATGCGTGGCATGGGATAAGCGTCAAATTCAGAAATAGCATTAACTTGACAGAAATCTATGCCAAACCAAAAGGAATAGTCAGGTTTGGTGACCAGTATGATAGGGGAGTACCATGGGCTCGAAGAGGTACGATAATGTTTGCTTTTAACATCTTATTTACTTCCTCAACCACTATCTGTTTACGGGCTTCTGGGAGTTTATATGGTTTTAGATTAACCACTTTTCCCTTAGGTGTTCCAATATAGTGATAGGTGCCTTTTACTTTTCCTAGTTTTCATGAGACAACATCGGGAAATGATGTACCTACATCTTTTAGATCTTCTTGTTGTTGAATAGATATCTCTGGAGGAATTAAATCAAAGTTGTCTCTTTCTTCTGGAACCAAACAGGATAGTATTGTGGCATTGGTGACTGATGGGTTGTCCTTCCACTCTTTTAAGAGATTTTCCTGATATAGATGGACCTTCTGTTTCCTGTCTGGTTGGGCTACCTTATATGTACAGGTTCCTGTTTGTTCCAATATTTCATATGGCCCGTGCCACTTAGAGACAAGCTTGTTTTCGGAGGTGGGTAAGAAGACTATTACTTTTTGTCCTATGAAAAACGTTAAGCTCACCTTCTTGTCCCAAGCAGATTTTTGTTGGATCTTGGCTTTTTCCATATGTGTACAGACTAGATCTCGAACAAGTCTCACATGCTCTCGCAATCTGGTAGTGGTTTTTGAGAGGTGAATGGGTGCCTCTTATCGTTCTTCCCTTGTCTCTCGGAGCATGTCCAGGACATCTCTATGTTCTCTGCTATACAATAGTTCAAAAGGAGGTAAACGAGCAGAGGCCTGAGGGGTTTTTCTTACTGCAAATAATACCCAGGGAATCAGACGTTCCCAGTCCTACCCGTCTTTAACTACCAACTTCTGTAGGATCAATTGTAGTGTATTATTGAACCTCTCTACCAAACCGTAGGTTTCGGGATGGTACACAGAAGTTTGTAAGATGGTAATATGGAGTAGCTGTTTGACTTCAGCCATGAGCTTGCTCATAAAATTTGAACCTTGATCTGTCAGTATTTCCTTAGGAAAGCCAACCCTGGAAATATATGGTAGGAGGTGTTTGAGAATGTGCTGGGTGTTATCATACCACTTAGGGGATGCCTCTGGGTACATCCTTGCGTGGTCAACAATCACAAGGACATATTTGTTGCCCAGTCTAGATGTTTCTAGATGCCCATTGATGTCGATCCGATTCTTGAAAAAGAGACTTCTATGATTTGTAAAGGATTCAGAGGGGCAGGTAATGGTTGGTGAGTGTTGGTTTTTTGACATATCTCGCACGTCTGGATAAAGGCTTTTATATCTGCGTGGATACCTGGCCAGTAGAATTTCCCACTGATATGTGCCTGGGTTTTGGATTGTCCTAAGTATCCTCCGGTTAGATGGGAATGGACAATTTCTACTACAACCTTTTGGTAGGATTTGGGGATTACTAATTGGGTTTTTTCTAAGCCTTCTGTAGGTGTTTATTTTCTATATAGCAACCCCTACTTTAAGAAGCAGAAAGGGGTTCCCCTTCACCATACCTTCCCCTTCTGGAATAGCTTGTAAAAAAGCTTCAGCGATGGCTGGGTCATTTAGCTGGGAAAAAGGCTAGGTCGGGATAGATGGTGGGCTCTTCTCCTATTCTTTCTTCAATGTTAGAAGGTTTATTAGCTTCCCCAAAGCCTAATGTACCTCTTTCTGTTTAAAATGAAGAAATAGAGCCTTTTCTAGAATTCCTTGAGCAATTTGGTCCCCATGATGTACTTCAAATGGGATTTCACCATGATTTCACCATGATTCTGTAAGAGAACCTTTAAGTCTCCCCACGTCTGCTGGGCTCAGACCCCGCCTTTTTACAATTAGCCCCCTCTGCCTAGGCTCAGACCAATTTCCAGAGGTAGGCGATCGAAGACTTTCGAATGTGCACGGGATTCCAATAAATCTGTTTCAGGATCACTTCCATTCACCTTTTTGTATTCTTTTTACACGCTCCGGGGTCCCAAGACAGATACCTTTGAGTGAGCACCCACGTGGCACCGGACCACCCTGTTTCTGATATGTTCTGAGTTTCTTAAAATTCAATCATACACAAGTTCTTTATTCATACGATATTACTGCTTGCAACTTTGAGCATCACACAGTCTGGCTCACTATCAGCATCTCCTGACTCATCGGCTTTGCTGAGCTCATTGTCGTCTCTTTGTTTTCAGTGTCAAGGATGGTACCACGGGGGCAATATCTTCTCCCAGACTTGACCATCAGTGTGGGATATCCCTGTGTAACTTCGACAAATGCTGCATTGTTCGTCAGTTGATATTCCGGGTCTTATGTTTCTTTTCCTGAAAGTCGCAATCCTTTCTTGAAAAGGGCAAGGGCAATTCCCTCCTTGTTTTCCTTTCTGGTTTTTCCGCCTTTCTCCTCGATTTAAACTGCCATCCCAGAATAGCTGCTTCCTCGTGCATTTGTCCTCGCTCAGAGTGTGCCTTTGTGCTCTGCCTTTTATCCGTGGGAAGTGTGATGGAAGTTAGGTGTGTAATGAGCAGTAATTGCCTGACTCTGCCTGACCCGTGTGTTAGGTATACAGCTCTAGTGTTAGTCCGTTGTTGCTCACGATGAACTGCTTGTGAGAAAGTGTTTGGGTTGCAAAAGGGGGGGGTTGAGTTTCTAGATATCCGACCTGTTAGAATAGGGAAAGCGTGTTATAAGAAAGGGGATACTGTGCCTCACCCTTTAGGTGTCCAATTTTCACTCCCTGAAGACCTCCCATTCAGGTGTTCCTCCCGCTCTGGTTCACCCCCAGGAACTGGATCGAATAGTGATGGCCCTTTTATGGCCAACTGCATGACAGATACCCGGGGACTAGCCGTTGAAACACCTTCAGGTTTCTCACAAAGCCCTCACAGTGAAAATCACCTCGCTCCAGATGAAAATATGTGCCAAGCAACTAGCCATCCTTGCCAAAATACCACCTGCCACACCCGCACTCCTCACCCCCCCTGCCAGCCGACCCATCTCCCAATTTGATTTTTGCCCCTTATTGGAACTCAAATTCACAAATATAATCAAAGGCCTCAAGCCTTTAAGATGCATAGGAGATGCTTGTCCAGCCCCTATCATCAAAGACTGTACTGATATGCTTACACCCATCATCACATCCATTATCAACTCCTCCTTCACAACAATAACTATGCCAACCGCCTTGAATCCTGGATCATCCCGCTTCTTTAAAAAAAAACTCCCTTGACCCCACCATCCCCACTAACTACTGTCCCATCATCACTGTACCCTTAATCCTTAAAATCCTCAACACCACACCTTATATCCAGGTCCAACAATACCTCAAGGCCAACCACATCCTGGGCACACGCATTTCAGGCTTTTGACCAAGGCATGGAACCGAAACCGCCATACTGGACCTAAAAAAACAATTAGACAACATCAACGACTCAGGCAAACTTGCCCTGCTCCTCATACGGAACCTGTCAGCAGCAGTAAACCATCAGTCACTCTGAAATGACCTCACCACAAAAGTAAGCTTCTCCCCAGCAGCAAGAGACTGGATCAGATCCTTTTAAGCAGACCTATCCCCCCCTTGTCTTCATGGATGACCGTTCTGCCCCCTGTCGACACCAGTAATCGCGAAGTCCCACAAGGATCCTGCATCTACCCAACCCTGTATTACATTTACACTAAACCCCTTTTTGCTCATCTGGATGCCCTCAGAATATCCTACACGAATTATGCCAACAACACCCAAATACTCCTCCCTCTCTCTGGCTCCTCCACATTGACGCTACAACCATCAACTCAGTTTATGACATTGTCCAAAACTTGATGGAAACCCACCATGTATGCCTCAACGATGACACATCTGAGATCCTTATTGAAGGCTCTTCTCCACCCTCCGCAGCATAGACCCAGCTTACAAAGCATTTGACATTGACAGCAACCAGATTAAAAATGCTCTGCAGCCAAAACCCTGGGCAGCTACCTAGACACCACCCTTGACCTCTCTCACAGGTCAATGCAATTGCCTGCTCTGTGGTCCACAATAAAACTACTGAACGGCAGCATGCCTTTCCTCACCACTACCAACTGAGTCACCATAGCTAGAGCCATCACAGGAGCCAAAATGGATTACTGTAACACTCTCTTTGCAGGAACCTCTGAATGTAACTTGTGCAAGCTGCAAACCATCCAAAACAATGCCCTCCAGGCAGTCCTAGGTTTGTCCAAGCAGGACCATGTCACAAAAGCCAGGAAAGACGCCCTCTGGCTCCCGATCCGGGAATGGATTAAATGTAAGACCCTCTCCATCGCACTCAAGTGCAGCACGAAAACTGCCTCAACCTACTTCTCACACCAGGTGGGGAAATACACCCGCACCCTCTAAGATCCATGAACAGCCATCTCCTCAGAGTACCCACCTTCTTCAGAAAGACTGCAGCAGGACAAAGCTATGCTGTCATGGTCGCCAAGCTCTGGAACAATCTCCCCATGTCCGTGAGAAAGGAACCCTCTTACTGGACATTCAGAAAGAACTAGCTAACAGACTAAGACAATTGGATACCTGCCCCCCCCCGCTCCTCTAACCAAGACTCTAAGACACCATGACACCCCTCCTACCCCGTTGTGGTTTGCATTTGTTTTCTGTATTCTATTTATTCTGTTTTATTTTTGTATTTTTCTCTATCCATTCTGTATTGTTTTGTATTTATATGTCTCACAATGTAACTAGCACCTAGATACCTGAAGTGTCCGAAGGTGGGTAAATAAGGGAACACAAAGAGGAGAAATTATAATGGCTTTAATTACTTTACTATGAATTGAAAAGTACGAATCTATACAAAGAGGAGGGAGGGGACGTATGTCCGTAGCTGTGGCTGTTGGCACTCCGCTGTTGACTCTTAAGCAGCCTCTAACATTCCGTCACGTCACCTCTCGCCTGCATCTCTCTGAAGCACGCTCTCGGCTGGCTGCCGCATTCTAAAGAATGTTTCCTCCTTCAGGCAGCGCGGATGCTACACATCTCCCTTCCTTTATATGCTAGCAAAAACTCAACTAAAAACAGAAATTAACGTCTATGTACACAACACACAAAGTCTTCCATCTTTTTTGGCTTGCGATGAACTCTCCCGGATCTAGAACATCAAGGCATCTCGCTGATGTGACTTGGCAAGGAAATCACTTCCGATTTGTCAGACCTTGCATCCCGCACATCTTTCATTCTACATACAACCCTCTGATCTTTCCAACTACTTACATCACCTTGCCCTTTCTTTTGCTCATTCTCATGTCTCACCATCCCTCTAATACTGTTGTCAGCAGAGTTTTTTCTATCACCACATAACCATATTCTTTCAACATTCCAGATCCTACCATCTTCCGTTCTAACCGAATGTTTAAAGGCCTCCAGTACTCTGATGGGTTTGGACCACTTGCAGGGGCCTTCTCTGAGAACAGGAGGTAGATTAACTCTTACCATCTTCCCCACTACAGTTTCTTTATCGAATCTGCCTATGGGTCTCTTCTCATCATATACAGATTTGTTTTTTAACTGCATGCTCCTGATATTGTCACATACTACCCCGAAGTCCTTGTTGACTCCACTGTTCTTCTTGTCTAACCACATTGGCGCCAATTTAGTGCATGCTTTCCTACCCCTGCTCAACTCAAACGGGGAAAGTCCCGTAGTGGAGTGGGGTGTGAAACGATGCGCAATAATTCTTTCCTTAACAGCTGTTTCCCAATCTATGCCGTTGGACCATGCCAACCTGATGGTCTGTTTCAACACTTTGTTGAAGCGTTCCACAGTGCCATTGGTTTGAGGGTGATAAATGGCACTTTTTTTGTGTAATATCGAATATTTTTTACAAAATTCTCTCATTTCTTTGGATCTAAATTGAGTGCCATTGTCAGTCAAAATACTATTAGGATAGCCTTCTCTCTCACATATGTTAGATAGGAAGTTTGTTATTATATTTCCAGTGATATTAGGTGCTATAAGTATTTCAACCCATCTAGTGAGTAGGTCAATCACTACCAGACAATACTTTTGTATCCCCGCACTGCACACTGGGCCCAACACATCCATTCCCAAATCTTTCCATGCTTTATCGGGAATTTCAGTCACAACCATAGTTTGTTTCACTCCCACACAGCTCTTGTCATTATTGTTGCAAAGGATACAATCCCTGATATGTCGCTCTATTTGTAGGTCGCAACCTGGCCACCAGTAATCATTTCTTATGCGTTGCTTGGTTTTTACCATCCCTTGATGGCCTTCATGACCTAACTCGATGATTCTTTGTCGCAAATTACTAGGTGGCATGATTTTGTCTCCTCTCATCACTAGATCATTCTGAACATGCAATTCATCAGCAATGAGCCAATATTCAGAAAGATTGGCTTTCTCAAACACGGCCTTATTCCATGAATCTTGATTGCATAAAAGCTCCTTAAGACTGTTCATGGAATTGTCATCCTTTACAGCATCGCTCCATTCCATCCTTGAAATAGACGTGGACTCAATATTTAGAACATTTTCTGCATTATCATCTTCATCCAGAATTTCTGAAACGTTAGTCAGCCGTGACAAACAATCCGCTGCAATGTTTTTTTTTCCTGGTACATATCGCACATTACAATTAAACTCCTGAAGAAGTATCACCCATCTTCTGATTCGGTTGGAAACTTTGTCTAACCCTTTGGACATTATAACATGAATCAATGGTTTGTGGTCTGTACGGAATTCTACTTCACGGCCCCAAATAAAACTCCTGAATTTTTCTGCTGACCACTTAATTTCCAATGCTTCTTTCTCTATGGCTGCACACGATTTTTCGGCCCCCTTGAGAAGTCTTGAAGCGAATGCGATCACCATCTCTTGCCCCTTATGCTCCTGCATGACGACAGCTCCTAACCCAACATTGCTTGCATCTGTGGTGATGATGACTTTCTTATCACCTATGAAATTCTTCAAAGCAGGAGCCTTATCAATAGCAGATTTAATGAATTCAAACTCCTCCTCACATTCGTTGTTCCATGTAAAAATCTTCTTCTTATTGATTTCACGAAGGGGAATGGTATGTACAGCAAAATCATGTACGAACTTTGAATAATACTCTGCCATACCTAAAAATGTACGTACTTCTTCTTTGGTACTCGGTCTGGGCATCTTCTTTATGGCATTAACTAATTGTTCTTTTGGAGATATTCCATTGGCCGAAATCTTATGTCCTAGATATTCGATTTCAGAGCAATCAATTTTGCATTTTTCTTTGCTTAAAGTCATTCCTGCTCCCCAGAGTTTTCTACACACATATTTTAACCTTTCATCATGAAGTCTCTTACTATCAGCATGAATCAATATATCATCCTGAAAACATATCACTCCTGGCACTCCTTCAAAAAGTTTGTGCATAATCTTTTGAAAGACAGATGCTGCCGATACAAGACCAAATGGCATTCTCTTGAACTGATATAATCCGTCTGGTGTAATGAAGGCTGTAAGGTGTTTCGACTTCTCGTGCAACTTAACTTGGTGGTAAGCTGATGTAAGGTCTAGAGTGGAGAAATGACTCGAGGGTCCAATGGTAGATATTAACTCTTGAATATTTGGTAGAGGATGCCTGTCCGGTATAACACATTTATTGAGTTCTCTCATATCAATACATATTCTCAGCTTTCCCGATTTTTTTCTGAGAACTACCAATGGTGACACCCATTCACTGGCATCAATGCTTTCGATTATGCCTTGACTTTCCATGAGTTGGATTTCCCTCTTGACTTCATCTCTCATGGATATTGGAACATTCCTTAATTTCTGAACTACAGGCATGTGATTGGCTCGCAGTTTTATTTCATGCACATACCCTCGCAGACATCCAATCCCATCACGAAACACTTCTGCCATGACATCCTCAGGAGTGTGATTCTTCACTTCGGAATTATTCTTCTGCTTATCTGGTTTATTTTGAACAGCAAACACAGATTCCTCAGCAATAGGATCTATTTTAACTTGTAGTTTGCTTTGATGTGTCCAGCTTAATAGAGGAGTTTGACCTGAGTTTGTGATGTAAATCTTCCCATTGGCTTTCCTTCCTTTGAATTTCAGACTGCCCCAAAACCACCCTATGGTATTTATTCTCACACCACCATATGCTCTGGGCTTTATATCCGTCTCATGTAGATATTCATGTCTTTTCTTATCCCATAGTTGTTGCGGTACCAATGTATATTTTGCTCCCGTATCAATCATCATGTCTATTTCAACACCATCAATGTAGACTTTGGCTTTGGGGCTATCTAATACTTCTTCATCTTCATCATCCATAACCATGAATACACACTCTTCACCCTCATCTTGATCACTGCGATCACTACTTGAATTTCCACCTATCCAGTTGGTGGACATGTTGCAAACTCTGCAACACTTGGAATAGTGTCCTTTTGCTTTACATCTACTACAAATGATTTTCAATGCTGGGCATTCGGGATCATCTGCCCAATGATTTACACTGTCGCATCTGTAGCATCTGCCTTGCCGTTTTTTCCTTGAATTAGGGATGAAACCTTCTTTCTTGCAGTAGTTACTTGGATTATTTTTCTGATTGTATTTATATTTCCCTCTGTCTGGCTGTGGTTGATGTGACTTATTGGGCATTTTCTTTTTTACATTGGTGTTAGTAACCATAGCAATGGATTCTCTTTCAACAGTGTTGTCACTTGTCAATCTAGCAAGTTTCACATTATTAGACTCTAATTTGACAGATTTCATCTTGTTCTCTAATTCTTTCACACACTCCTCGGTGTGCTCCACTTCTTTTGCCACTCTCAGCACGATATCTAATGAAGGATCATTTTCAGACCATAACTTCTCCCTTACTTTAGCACTTCTGCACTCTAGCATGAATTGGTCTCTTATCCTTTCATCTAATTGCTCATTAAAGTTACAGGTTTTGGCAAGTTTACGTAAAGCAGTTACATATTTCTCAATACTTTCTCCCTCCTCTTGTGTCCTCTTGCCAAACTTGTATCTCTCCAGAATTATACTTACTTTCTTTTCATAATGTTTGTTTATTTTCTTTACAGTACGTTCATATTCATTAATGTCTGTGTCCTCATCAGTTGGAAGTTCAGGTAAGGATTCATATTTTTCCTGACCAGCAGGTCCCAAGCAATGTAATAGCAGGGACTTCCTCTTCTCTGCACTGCAATTCGGGCCACAGACTACTCCTGCATAATGTTCGAAAGATCGTATCCATCTCTTCCAAGGAATGGCCGGTTCATCTGCATCTGGCATAAATAATGCCGGTGGAGGTACACTGCTGAATGCCATCACCACCGGAATGAAACAGTTTATATAAATGTCCAGATGCAATAAGTTTCTTATATAGTGCACACTGGTAGATGAATATTTAGCTTGTGAGGTATAAGTGAACTTATGAGTTCCACAGCTGCTTCTTCTCCTAATAACTACAGAGCGTGCATGTTACTTTAAATGAACACGTGCCGGAAATTCTTCTTATGTGCTTTCTTTAGGCATCTCTGCACACCAGCGTATGAATGAGAGGAAAGACAGAGTAAGAACAGAACAGCACAATATGTAAATCTCCGTGCTATTGTGTGCCGTGGGGAGAATCTTAATGAGTGTGACGGCAATTGGTTTGCAGCACAGATGAGATAAGGAAAAGGTCATAGAGTCATTACCGTATTAAGGATCGGGCCGCTGCAACACCCGGGCATGGGTGGAGCGGCCTCGTAACTGTCAGACAGATTGCACTGATGGCTGCACAGCTCCTCGTCGCCAAATGAAGTGTCCGAAGGTGGGTAAATAAGGGAACACAAAGAGGAGAAATTATAATGGCTTTAATTACTTTACTATGAATTGAAAAGTACGAATCTACACAAAGAGGAGGGAGGGGACGTATGTCCGTAGCTGTGGCTGTTGGCACTCCGCTGTTGACTCTTAAGCAGCCTCTAACATTCCGTCACGTCACCTCTCGCCTGCATCTCTCTGAAGCACGCTCTCGGCTGGCTGCCGCATTCTAAAGAATGTTTCCTCCTTCAGGCAGCGCGGATGCTACAATACCCAAGGGTATAGTGCGCTGAAACAAATGCAAAAATAAATAAATACATCAATAAATAAACAGGGTCAAGAGCACAGCATATGAGGTCATGCACATCAGCCCTGAGAAAGGAAGGAACAGTGTTACATGTTTCCAATCAGACTTTGCAATAGTATGCAGCTGGAAGGGGAAGGAACGTAAGATGGTGCCAAGGGGTCAAATCACATGAGAACAGGATGTATAATTGACAACTGTTGCCACACTGTTTGCCAATACGGCTCAGAATTGTATAGAATCACCAAATGAGCATCCACAAACAACTAATACTAATATGACATTGCCTAAATGTTCAGCAACATTGTAGATGTCCAAACTCTGCACTACACTATAAAACTACACCATTTTGTAATACTCTCTGGGTGATTTCTTGTAAATGATTCTCTGCCGCGGATGCATGTAATACATTTTGTTTGTCTTGCTCCAGTCCTCTTTATTGACTCATTTGGATTCATTTTTATTGTTGATTTTTGGGTCTTACCCTACATTTGGTGACTGCATTTTCGCCAGAATGATTCTTTGATCTGCCTGATCGCTGGAGGCAGAGACACCCGCCCTCTTGTGCCGACCTTTTTGAGGGAGGGACGGCATCGGAGGACCTCGGGAGAGCATATCTAGCGAAGTGCACCAGACCTAAGAACAACAATCGAGAGAGTGAGTATATGTACAACAGTGGAGTGCATGAGTTGAACAATGTGTTGTAAACATTTGAGAATGCATTTTGATTTGTACTAGAAATAGAAAAGGGCTTCCATAATGAGGTAGCAGTGATGTCACAGTAGCAAAGATTCTGGATATTGTAGCTGTAACCACCTCTCAAAGAGGAGAGGGAGTAGCACTGTATAAATAAGAGTGGGAAGTTCTGCACTAGCAAAGACTGTAGCCCCCCATTTCATGGGTAAGGAAACGAGAGGAGGAAACATAAAAAATGTGTATTATAAGCGTTGAATGTTTATTGTACTGTAAAAAGTGGAGATATATTACATACATTTGATTAGAGGTGAATGCGGTTCAGTGTGAGTAAGAAAGCATGAAAACGAAGAATGTATTGAATCTTGAATTGGTGAGAAGACGCACTGAAAACATTAATCTCTCTCTCTTTCTCTCTTTCACTTTCTAAAACCTTTAAACTATTTGACTTTTGATTTGTGTTTTTTGTTCTAACTCGGGTGTGTGTCATAGGGAGTGAACTCAGAAGATTGGTGCTGTTAACTTTGGTTTTTCCTGTCCACTGTGACAAATAACTGTTAATTTATGTTGTATTGTAGTATTTATTGTCTCATAAATGAGTACTCCGATTGAACACATGTGCAGGGAGCTCCTGACATATAGGGATATTATCTTGAAGTATAATTTGAAGTGGTCCGAGGGGACCGAAGGGAAAATGTTTACACCTATGCCAGTGGAAGGCACGCATGATAAGAATATCATTGACAACATGCACATGCATTTGTTGTCCCCTTAAAAGAGTAACACGCTGAAAAGGAGGCAGAGTATGATAGAACTTTGGAAGCTTTATGAAACCGATGGTTAGTCAGAGGGAGGGGTAGTATTTATGTTGTCTAAAAATGAGTACTCTGTTTGAACACATGTGCAGGGAGCTCCTGTCATGTAGGGATACGATCTTGAAGTATAATTTGGAGTAGTCCAAGGTGACCAAAGGGAAAATGTTTATACCTTAGCCAGTAGAAGGCACATATTATAAGAATATATTTGAACACATGTACATGCATTTGTTGTCCACTTATAAGGGTAAAAAGCTGAAAAGGAGGCAGAGAATAGTCCAAGTTTGGAAGATTCATGAAACCAATGGGGAATCAGAGGGAGGGGAAGAAGTTAAAGGGGAAACACATGTAGTCAGCCCCACCCCTTCACCATACAAAAACAGCACAAGACAGCACAAGCATGACACAGGCTGTAACACCTGCACAGTCATCAGCCACATCCCAAGGATATGAGAAAACAGACTGCACAGCCAATCTATCCATCCTTAGCTGGAACTTACCCAGTAAACCCAGCAGTGGGATATACCAATCCCTGATAAAAAACCCTTTATTAGCTTCATGAGGAGCCACAAGGAACAGTAAAGATAAATACCACACCCTAGCAAGGCTAGAAATTAAAGTAAGCAGGGACCTAGAATCAGCGATCCAAAAAACAGAGGAAGAATTATTCAGGGTGGTGAGAATGAGAAGGACTATGCCCTGTAGTAAATATAGATACATGGACAGCAGGGGAAGTATTGTTAAAAACAAATGAAGCCATGATTAAGGATGTGGAACTAGAGACAGAGAATGACACACATTCAGAATGAAGGAGTGTGGTGAGTTTGGCACCCCAAGGACAGAACAGACAAACGTTTGATTATGACTTAGAAGTGACTGAAAGTGGAAAGGATCAGGAGGATGATGAGGGACACTGGGAAACAGAGGTGGAACAAGGGAAAAGGAGTCCACTGGGAGATCAATTTAGGCCCAACCTGATGACAATGGCAGAAGCCAGAGTGAAGAAACGACTGAGAAGACACAATAATGGGAAGAAGGGAACACAATTTCCATTTATACTGAAGCGGATAGGGAGAGAACTGTACGTGCCCTGGCCACACATGGAAAAGAATAATGAGATAATACCCTTCCCACTCTCACTGCGGGAGCAAGCAATTTGATATATGCACGTGAGAAGCAGACAACAGGAGTCGCATTATGTCAGGGGTCAGTAATGCAAGATTCACAACTGTATAGCGTTTTTGTAGGATTTGCCATTTTATTATACAGAAAATTGTAAAAAAAAATCATATCTACACCTACTCTGTCAGGAGATTTGCTTCCTATTTTAAAATCTATGGAAAACCTCCTAGCATTCACAAAACAAACGCTCACACTAAACAACAAACATTCAAAGAAACAGAAATACAACATAAATGAAAGGTTACCAAAAACCCACTGTCTTGGATGACTTCTCATGGTCCTTGGTATTTCCTGGTCCCCCAGGAATGTCTCAAAGACAATTTCTTCGAAGGAACAAAAAAAAAGTCTCTTAACCAAAGTCTTGAAAAGTTCAAAAGAAATACAAGTTTACACAAAAAAATCCACTGGCAAACATATGTTCTTTGCTTGGTGAAAAGATTAGAATCTGGATGCAGTTGCTGGCCAGGTAATTCTGCGTTTCAGTACAGAGCTTCCTTTTCTGACTCCCAACTCCAATGACTGTGGGCTGCTGTGGCTTCCCGGCTTTGTTTCTTCTTCTACTGCAGGCACTCTTGGGATCCACACCCTTCTGCTGTAAGGGTGTCTCCGACCCGACCTCAAGTTTCCTACTCTGCATTTTCCCTCGGCTGACTTCTGCAAACAGACCTTGGGAACATTTCCAACTTCAGCTCTGCATTCATATTGATTAGGTGCTCCTGGTTAGACTGCCTGTTGCCCTTTCAGTGCTGTCACAGTTATACAGTGCTTGTGAGCACAGGACCAATTCAGAGTCTGCAAGTGAAATCTGCCTCCTCTCTACTCTGGCATCCTTGTCGTGGTCACACTTCCTTGTGAACTGCTGGCTGCTTGCTCTACTTCTTTTGCTTCTGCTACTGCTGACCTTCCAGCTCCTGCACCAGCTTCTTTCTACTGCGCCTCCCTTCATCAGCCTTTTATTCCCCTCAGGGGCTAATTAGGTTCAGCAACATGCCCTTATGATTAATTGCCTGACCTTGTCTAGAGTCATTAGGCTTGCCTGCCTGACTTGGAATAACTCATGCCTATTCAGCACTCCTCTTCTTCACAGTCCCAATGGGATTCTGGGACATGTAGTTTAATTTGAGAAACATTTGCTTTCTCTAATTCTTCAAACGGTTTTAAGATGGATTTCCGTCCCCTGGTTTTAAGAGAAGAATTATAAGGTTTAGCCCTTTTAGATACAGAAGGGACAGAAAAGGTCACAGGGGAATGCTTTTGATATTGTGGAGGATAAAGGGTTTTAGGGATCTAAAAGAATGATTCTGGAAAGTTAACATCTTTATACCTTTTTATCCCAGATTGTATTGGTTTGCTTTTAATCCTAGATTGATATCCATCTGAATGACAAGATGATGTAACTCCTCCCGCTAGGATCTTATTATTGCCTGAGAAATCATACCATGTCTCATCGTGCAACATTCCCCCGCCTCCCTGGGTCTGGTCTCAACCCAGGTGAATCAGTGCATCACCCGCAGTATTGGGATCAGGAAGCATCTGCCCTTTCCTGGCTCCCTGGGAGGCGACTTAAGGTAGGATTTTAGTAGGGCATCCGCAGAATTCTCCACAATTAGCAGTGGGTGAGATGAAAAGCTTAATTGCCAGCATACTGGGGCGCAGAAGCACACTATTTGAGAAAAAAAGGGTACCCTGGAATCCGATTAGAGAATGACACACACAATGGGGCCCAATTCAATAACTGTAGAGCCCGTGTATGGGATGCTCTGAGAAAGGCATACCCAGACAAACCTGATATGGTATGAATCATGACACACACAATGCGAGCTGACAAAGACCCAACATTATATATTCACTCGATTCAGGAGATAGGCGATGTGGAGAGAGGAGAAAGGTGAAGCATGGGATAAAACCAATGTTTGTTTGAACCTAGGGTCATCTCCTGGTCCTGAGGAAGGTGGTGGATATTGCAGCTTCCACCAAAATGTGTGTTGTACGCCATCTGCCAACCAACCCTGGTGGTGGGTTCCATTTGAGGTTGCATTCGCACGTAGACTATTTTTTCCACGGCTCTGCTTACGATTATATAGTTGATCTCTCTTATACAGCAGTAGATACACAGCAGTTGCCTGCCATTTTACTCCTGCATACTTACATGATTAGATTGTCCCTGTTTAGCTTTTGCAGTCATTTGATTCTTTTATCATTGCTAAGCTTCATGAATTTGTATCTTCTATGTGTTTTTTGTATTCGTTAGCATCTCATATTATTAATATTACATTTTATTACATTGTATAATTATTTATTAATTTGTTATGATCTAATTTGTTTGATTAAATCCTGCATAAATGCATATATTGATGTAAATAACTACCATTTTGAAATGCTAAACATCTGTTGATACTTCTGGCTTGTTTTTCTCATGTTGTTTTGATTTATTCTCCAATATGGAACCATATGGGGTTGCAACCTTGTAACCCTCTTCTGGAAATACAGGAAGCCTAGTCTTCCCCAAGTTTAGAAATTGAGATAGAAAATTCCCAGTGGGAACATCTCTTTGTGTTTATTGCTATGTATCCCTCAGCTCCCAATGAATAGGAACGTAGCCCTTTTGGACCATAGTAAGGTTATTTAACAGCATAGGAGCATTGAGAATCAAACTCAATCCATGAGCCATACTTCCATGAGTGAAACAGTATCCACTATCCAGAGAAGCAGATGAGGGAACATGGGACACAATTACTGCACGTATTGAGCAAGGCATTATAGTGTCATCCACATCACTGTGCAACACTGCAATATACCCAATCAATAAAGGCTCATCTTGGAGAGTTACACAGGATCTTAGGCCTCTTAACAACATAGTGGAAACAGAGTATTCCTTAGTGCCCAACCCAGCTTCAATACTCTAACATTCCTGCAGATGCCACATAATTTGCAGTGATTGATATAAAAAATGCATTTTTCTCAGTACCCCTACACCGACATTCCCAGTACCTTTTGCACATTCTTATATCACAGCCAGAGGTACCAGCACACTTGTTTACCACAAGGGTTGTGAGAGTCTCCAGGTTCTTCAACAGAGTCCTTCAGATGGATTTAGGAAACATACAAATGCCAAGCACAGTTCTACAATATGAAGACAATTTTCTATTATGCAGCCCCACAAAATAACAGTTCAGAGAGAGCATTATCACACTTGCTAGGAACTCATGGTGGCAACAAGTAAGACAGACACAAGTGATCACAGTTCAAGGGTGTTTATTGAACAATGAATTTGGTATGCAGGTTGGAAAAACGCCTATTCTGAACCTCACTCTAAGATGGGAGCAAGTGTCGACCATCAAATTAACAATAAGGCATTCCTAGTGGAGTTGTGTCAAATAAAAGGGCATATACAAGAAACCTATTGCCAAACCTTACAACTAATACAAAAAGGGGGGGGTGTGGGATAGACCTCAAGAAGGAAATAAGTGTTAAATATAATGTCAGAATGTGATAGCCTCAGACTCCCTTCCCCACCTTTAGTGTACTGGGTAAAATGGGAGCTTGGAGCACAGTACAATCTTGGCTTCTCCAGCAGAAGACGACAGTTCAAATGGCAATTCTCAGGATCGTTGATGGTCAAGTCTGGTTTCACTTGAAAGTCACTTGCCTTCGAGGACCTCATGTCTTCAACTAACAAAAACAAAAGGTTCCTTCATCAAAAGAAAGTCTGTTCCCAATGTTCGCTGGGTAATGGGTTCACCCTTGGGTCCCCCTCTTCTGGATGCTGACCCTGACCCTTCTCTCCTCTCTTTAGAAGGATTCACTTCACTTTCTTTCACCTAGTTTGTAGATCAAAGTCTTTTGATTGTGCAGGAATTTTCTTGACCCTCAGTATGACCACTTTGACCTATTCCACTGGCTCTCCCATGGCCTGCTGGTATCTGTAGTACCTCTCAGATGGGGATCAACCAGAGTCTCTTGAGTTAGCACCCGTGTGAATCCGGTTTCTCTCTGCAGCTGATTTCCCCTTAACACTTTACAGTTCTTTCACAGTCCCTCAAACTTAGTTCAAAACTTGCCACTTTGCAATTATCAATTAACACAGCCCAGTTCTTATCGGCTCTCCCCTCGACTCACTGGCTGTGATGAACCGCTTGGCTATCCTCTTCATTGGAGTCAAGGCTGGTATCACAGTAGCCGGAGCTTCCCTCGCTCCTGCTTTTCGCCGTAGGCTTGCTCTGTGTACCGTTGACATCTACTGCAAGACACTTGTACTATTGTTCGTGGTTTTAGGCTTTTTTCCACAAAGGTTCTGTGAGTCAGGGATGAAAAGGGCAAGGTCACTTCTCTCCTCGCCACCCTCTTAATTCCTGCCACCTTTCTCCTTCATTTGAATTGCTGTGCCTGATTAGCCGTCTCTTTGTGCTGTCTGCCATGCTTATACTGTGCTCTCTGGCTCCACCTTTTATCCCTGTGGGGAAGGAAAAGGGCTGTCAGGTGTGGGCGCTTCTGCTCAATTGCGTGACTTTGCCTGACCCTTGTATTGGGACATGTGAGGTAAACGGCTCTGGTGTTAGTCCATTGTCCTTTTTGTTGTGCGAAAGAGTTCATGTTGGAAAAGGATGGAGGGCAGAGGTTTGGAATGTCCTAAGTGAGAGGATGGGGAAAAGGTGTCAAAGGAAGGGGGATACCGCTTCTCACCCATCGGTATCCCACTCCCACTCCCTGAGGACCCCCCATCCAGGTGATCCTCCCTCACTGGTCCACCCCAGGAACTGGATCAAAATGCAATGGCCGTGTCCTGGCCACCTGGATGATAGATCCCAGGACTAGCTAGGGAGACACACTCCTGCAGCTTATTGGGTAGACAAGGAGAAGTTAAAATACTGCCAGAAAGAAGTAGTGTACTTAGGGCAGATGCCCTCAGCAGCAGGGAGAAAAGTTACTCCAGACAGAGCAACAACAGTCAGAAACACTCCATAGCCCAAGACAGTGAAAGAAATGCAGCAATTGTAAGGGCTGTGTAATTATTGCAGAACATGATATCTGACTATTCAACATACATCAGTCCCCTACTACAAGCGCTCAATGAAGCCCAGAAAAAGAAAGAAACCCTTCAATAGACAGAAGAGATGACAGAATGCTTTGATAACCTGAAGATGGCTATCAGCAATGCCACAGTTTTAGTGACACCAGATGATAACAAAACAGTTCTATTTGTTCTCACATGCAAATGGGCAGGCAATGACAGAAGTACTCACACAGAAATCATCTCTCTCAAAAACAGAAACCACCAGACTACTCTAGTGGGCTCTTGGACCCAATTATGCAGGGGAATTTCCCTTGTGAGCAGGCTCTGGCTTCCGCCGAAATTTGCAATTAAAAAATCTGCGACCATCATAAAGGGGTGCCCAATAACTCTGTATGCTAAACATGCCGTTTTCACCATATAAGAAAGGAGAGAGAGAGAATCAGGGTATGAAATAATATAGAATAAGGCCTAATATAGAATAAGGCCTAACCTGCCCTGCGCTAAGGTGAAATGTCCCTTCCTAAAGAAAATTAAGAATAGTCTGTGTCATGAAGTCTGAATCGAAAGTCTGTGTGTCCAAAACCTATACTTGTCCTCACAACTAACTGTATACAATATGTAGGGATGTCAGCATCCAAATGAATAGTGTTCAACATAAAGTTCTGAGCTTCTTCCAGCTCATGGCTTGTCCTCAGCTTCCACTTCACCAAGTTCAAAAGAGTTCACAAGGTCTCAAGGTTGCCTTCCCCAAGCGTTAAAATATTCTAGGTCTTCAAAGAAACAAGTTCAGAACAGTTCCCTTCCCCAAGAGTTCAAATCATACAGGTGTTCAAAACAACACTAATCCAAATCTTCCAGCTTTTCAAAACAACACAGTTCCTTGGGACACTTCCCATATCATTTGTCATCAATACTTTTCAATGGTTCACATAGATAAGTGTCTTTCTTTATTTCAATAGCACATTGGCGGATGTTGCAAAGCACAAGCTTCTGTAGGTTTACTTTCATTGGCTCTTTCAATAAAGGGGGCACTCACTCTAAGCGTAGTTATTGAACCACACGGTCCATCCATTACAGGTCACGCAACCGATACCCCTATGAACTTTGTTACACTTTCTGAAGTAGACTGGCTCTTGCCAATACAGGTCTCCTTTTAACCAGCAGTTTCTTGAACTCCTTTAGCTTTGGCAAATACTTAGTTTCTCATCTCATACCCTTTTTCGTATTCTCTTGGCTTTGCAAACACTTGTGTCACATAATTCATTCAGGGGCATTTGCTATTTGCCCCACCTTGTTTCACTTCATTCGTAAGTGCTCATAACTTGCTTTTGTTCTGTGCGTCATTAAAAGTGCTTACAATTTCTTTCAGTTTGTTCAGTATTCAAAATTGCTTGTTTCATCCTTCACAACTGATAATAACAACGTTCCACTTGTTTGGCATTCACAGGCACTTAAAGTGCGTATAACAACTTTCAACTTTTTTTTCAGTCCCCGGAGCACCCCCTTATGAGTGTTTCCCTGATTTCACTCACCAGTTGTATAGGGCACCTTCCCCTGGTCTCTGTCTGCTCTCCCTCTTCTTACTGGCTTCTAATAGCTCCCCTCCTCTCTTGTGGCAGCCACAGCAAGCACTGCTCGCACTGCTGGAGTCCTCCAGTGAGTAGCCCTGCTCTTCACTTGGGGCAGCTACAGAGAGCACTGCTCACTCTCATGGGGTCCTGCAATGACTGGCAGGCTTCCTCGCCCAACATCTCCTGCTGTGGGCACCAGAGAAGGAGGGCATCAGGGTTTCAAGACTCTCTCATGTGCAGCCTGGGGCTCAGCATCTCTCTCTCACTCCTGCTCTGCATGGCTCCTCTCCAGTGCATTCCTCGCCAGCCTGGTGTGGCTCTCCAGCCAACTTCTTTCTTTCCAGTCCATCTTTCTATTTGTGCTGGGCAGCCAGCATGTTTATATACTTTGAGATTTTTAAAGTACTGCAGGTGCAAGTCATTCAGTTAAATTGCCTGACCAGTTTGGAACCTATTAGCGGGCCATGCCTGACTGTTCCAACTGAAATTCTCCATAGCCCTCCTCCTCGTCTCAGTACCAGAGTGGTGTTTGGGGAGATTTGAATTAAAGAAAGTGAAGTGTTTATAACTCTGTGTTGTCTCCTCCTCTTCTTGGTACTTGGGTGAAGTGTCTCTGGATTAGCAATATAAGACTGATTTATATTGGTCTAACCCAAATGAGGATGTGGCTTCTTAGTTCATCTCTTCCTTATCCCAGTATTAAGGTGATGGTTCTGGGGAACATTTTGGGGGAAAGAAAGGGAAAAAGTCTGACAGTAGCTTAAGAAGGCTTGAGGGATAGAGTGTTAATTTTGAAAAGGGAAAGGGGGATACTATGTCTCACCTAAGGATGTCCTCTTCCCACTCCCCAAGTTCCCTCCACCCAGGTGATCCTCACTTGCATATCCACCCCCAGGGTTGGAATACAAAAGCGGTGGCCTTTTCCTGGCCACCCGAGAGGAGGATCCAGGGGGAAAAGAAGTGCGGACACCCTCAGGTTCCTCACATATATCAAAGTGTCAACCCAGCAACATTGTGGCCCAGCCAGTAGAGCCACATGATCAGGTACATGATTGTGCAGTGTATGAAGGAGAAGCAGAAGACAAAAGCAGATTGAATGAAGATGCAATTGAGACAGGAGAAACACTTTTACGTAGACAAATCCTAAACCATAAACTTGGAGGATGGTGAGAGGCATACTGGTGCAGCTGCAGTGAGATATGCTCAAGAACAGGAAGAAGAATTTCAAATAATAATGTAAAAAAGATTGCTGTCACACATGTCAGCACAAGCAACAGAACTTGTACTCATAGAAGCACTTGAGAGTTCAGACTATGATGTCACCATATACACACATTCAGATTATGCAACATCCACAGTCATTCAAGATGGAAGAGAAGCGGCAACAGGAGATCTAACGGATCACCGTTCTAGCATGCTGGACTACTCGCCGGACTACTAGATGGTCTGAAATGTCCCCAATAGCAATTGTGAAATGTTCCACACATACTACAAGCAAAACATGTAATTTCATGTGGAAATGCAGCTGCAGATGCAGCTACCAAACAGGCAGCTTCAATACACTTTCCCATGGGAATTAATGTGCCTGTTATAGCAGTACAGCAGAAACAGCTACCAGAAGCATACAGTTCAGTGTCTATGGCACATATTGTAGAGCTTCAGAAAAAAGCACCAGAAGAGGAAAAAGCACTCTGGGTGAAGAGAGGATGCAGCCTATAACCCACACATATGCTATGGAAACAGAACCACACAGGTAAAGCAGGGATGCCATCCAAGCTGTTGAATGTCACCTTCAAGCAGCTGCATTACCCGACTCATTCACCCAAGCAGCACATTGCTGCTGATATCAGCGAGGATTGGTTTGTTCCGAACCTCTCAGAACAAGTGGATATGTTTGTGGCTGACTGTACAATATAATGCATGTATCACCCAGTATACACAAGGAAAACATTATGAGGAACATTGCCGCGTTGAACAGGACCTTTTAAAGAACTCCATGTTAACTTTATTGACTTGGTGAACAGGTGCAGTACATAAAGTTATCTGTTACTGGCTATATGGCCATTTTCCAGTTGGATTGAGGCTGGTCCCTGTGTGAACGCTCATGCAAAATCTGCTGCAAACTTTTTCTGGTGATGGAGGTCTTTGTCTATGGTGGGGAATATGCAGTATCTTGAGGTCTGACAACAGTCCTCACTTTGCAAATGAATTCTTTAATGAGATAACCAAGTTACTGGGGATAAAGCACAAGCTTTGTACAGTGTATCACCCAAAAACCAACGGATAAGTAGAGAGACTTGATGGCAAACTTAAGAATAAATCAGCCAAAATGTGACACGTTCAAGAAGAGCTGGCTTTATTGTTTGCCCCTGGCCCCATTCAATTTGGGCAACCAGCCAAGCAAAGATCACCACAGCATGAGGTGGTGACAGAGAGGCAGATACATACGACAGTGGCTTACACATTCGAACACTGACAGATGCTCACAGAAGTGCTGACATTCTTGGGCCAGAATTTAACGTATATCTTTGGGACTTGTCAACATGTGCCAAGCTTGTTTCTCATCAGGTAATTGCCAAGACAAAGCCAACGGCCCCAACAAACTTCAGTGACACAGCAACATCAACAACAACACAACTGCATCCAGGAGAAAAGGTCTACTTGTGACAACACAACCACAAGTGACCAGCCCAAGTACAAAACCATCCAGGCCACCCCATGGCAGTCAAGCTCAAGAACCCCAAAGCCTGGAGCCATATAACAGACATCAAGAAAGACACCGGCACAGCAAAAGAACTCCATTGAGAAGCCAACACTGAGACAAGCATCCTCAGCAAAATAGAATATGTATGAGCTCTTGTTTTAACAGAGTACGACCATTTGGGCAAAAAATGATTGACAGGTTGACTCAAACTTCAGAGACTCAAATAATAGAAAGCTGAAGAATTAAGAAACTGTTAAGGGACTTGCTGCTTGTTTTTCTCTCTTCTCTCTGATTCTTTAATGAAACTTTTGACAGTAGAAGCTAGAAGTAGTAGTAGGAATGAAGCAGAAATAATGAATGTGACAAAACTTTGAAATAGCTTGTGGCCCAACATAAAAGAAATATGCAAGAGGAAGAAAGTATAAATGCTAGAATAATTGAAGAAGACCAATCCGAAAGGAGCACTATTTGGTATCCAACCATGAATGCCATTAGTAGAACTTAATATAATGAATCATGTTTTGTGTGTGGGCTTGTGTGTGGGCTTATTCCACATGCAGCTGTCCCCCAAGATTGTTAATCCCTGACAAATATAAGTGTTAGAATGGCTTTGCTTGGCATATTTAGCACTTTGTAAAGTGAAAGGGAACTTCCAGGAACACGCAGTTCAAATAAGGCTTGAAGAAACAGATAAAAGCCAATGTGAAGGGTAGAAAGGAAAGGCCTACAACACATGTGCAATCAAACCCAAGATGAATATTGAAGGACAAACATACTGGAATGGGCAATGGGTAAAGGGGCGAGTAATATGCAAAGGAGATGGACTGATGGGATACGAAAGAGAACTTGTTAAGAAAGCAGATGGGAAATGCCAAGAAGTTTGGGCATCATTTGTGAAAAAGTAACAACTTTGCAACAGCATGAGCAACAGCTAAAAGCGCAGTTACTAACTTGATCTTCATTCTGTTTCATAGGCAAAGGAGATGTGCCCATGGTCCAAATAAAAACTACAACCAGATGATTATGATGCCCTCGCTACAAGAGGGAACTGCTGCCATAATGGACCTGTACTGGCAATGTGGATCCAGTGCCAATTTCCATCTACCATTGTACTGGAATTGGGTGTGCTCCCTTGTGAACCTGCACACAACAGTGCTTGTGATTCCTAAGGAACACATAATGGTCCCCAAGAAAAAATCTCAGTCCCCTACTGTGACCACTATAATGTTAAATCATAATGGCTTACGGACATTGGCTCTCAGAAAACGTTAAAACTACTTAAGCAAAGACTCTGATAAAGCCCTTGAAAAAGTCCAAACCCATTACCACCCCTTCACCAAGACTGAGACCTTCTTCGCTTCACTCCTATCCCATTCAATCAAAGTAGCCACCAATGCAAAATGACTGCAGCTTACTCGCTGGAGCCTGGTCCAGCTGGCCATTACAACTGAACATGGTCTCAATGTTATAAGGGAGGAGTTGAGGGCTATTAGGAATTTCGCCCTCCAGAACAGAATGGTTCTCAACCTTCTCACCGCCATGGAGGGCGGGCATGTAAAAAGGTTGGCAGTTCTTGCTGCATGTATATTCCCCCAATGACTTTCGTTAATGCACACCTACATGATATCCACCACCCCCTCATCAGTGATATCCTAGTCTCTTACCTAACAGCAGAGGCATTTACATTGAATGGCTTTGACACCACCACTAGCCTTCCTCTCGCAATTATATCCACATAGTCATTCCGGGTTGTGGACAAATGTTCAAATAGCGCACACCCGCCATGGCTTTCCACATAACAAAGGGCTTTACACTGTAAGCACTGGTGGTCGTACAAGCATGGATGGTAATCATGGCAACAACCTTCACCCTCACTCATGTTTCCCCTATCACAATTCACATAGATCTCAGGCCCTCCTACACACATTGCCATTCTACACAACAGAACAGGTAGGCATGACTACAAAATGCAGACATCAGCACGTTTTGACTAACTGACTCTATTCGATCAAGCCGCATCGTTGATAATGTAGCCAGTGCTATCCTTGGTGCTCCGTAACAGACACGCATGCACCACAAATTTCAGATGAGTACAGGTAAGTAATAGGCTCCTATCCGCCTGTGTGCGGGCATACGTATTTACTACAACAAAACAAACCCACATTACTACGCAGCGGGTTGCTTCACTCGAAGAAATGCTCCTTATCCCTTGGCATCCATTAGCTGAGGTCCCCCCTCATAACCAGCATCCTCTGTATTATGCACTAGGGCACCCTCGCCTGCCTACACCTCATTTATGATCTGTCCACAGAGTCATTCTATTCCATGTCATGGCCTCATCTACTCTCTTGTTGGACTAACAGGACCTTCTTTAGCACTCGCCTGATTAGACCATGGGTGACCACCTGATCAGACCACCCCCATATGGTGCACAAATTTGGCAGTGGCTAGCTAACCCTTTGGCCACATGAATGGCACGACAATCATGAAACCAAACAGGTTGCATGTCTCTGGTACCAGCTTAATTATACTTAACTTTAGACACCATAAGGCTAAGTTTGGCTTTCTAATCTTGCGTCTTAGACTGTAAAGACATTTCTGTCCTCGAAGAATATGGAGAAACATAAGACTGCAGGACCTTCTGCCTCCATTACAAAAGAAAAACACAGTGTCAACCTCACCTGTCATCATCACCACTCCAGGAATTTAGTTGAGACCCGGAAAATCCCACTAACTGCCCTTTTAGGGTACGTGGAACTGGGAGTCATATGAGCTTCTTTAAATAAGTATAGGTTACATTCACAGGGTCCACGCAGATGTCCTGATGAAAGCGAGGTCACTTCCAACCTGGACCGGCAAAAAGTGTCATATGAGGGGACCCTATGAAGAAATCAGGAAGCTCACTCAGACCATTTTGATGTTTCAAACACGTTGGCCGACCCAATTGTAGAAAGATGGACTCTAGAAATTGAAGAATACTAGTTGCAGGACATCCACAGGGATGCAAAATGAAAAAAAGATAAACAACAATATATCCCACTGGACTGGTACAAGGATTGGACATGAACATGAAGGTTTATGTCTGAATGAGGGAACACAATTTGAGATATTATTACTTAGAATTAATTTCTTCTGTACTCTATTAGACAACAGATTAGGTGGTCCTGCTGTCTTTTATTTTTTTCTTATTCTTTTCTTCACTTTACATCTCTCGTACCAATCTCGGTACCAAGGAATTTCGATTAATGGGGATAACCCAGTATACCCTGTGAAACTTTGATCTATTTTTATGCAAGATCACTTAACTACCCACAGTACTGTCCCTAGGAATTATTTAACTTTATGCATGAAATCAATGTTGTATGTCAAATATATGTGTTTTGTTAATTTTGAAAATAAACAGATCCTTATATTGTTTATTTTAAGAAATGTTAGAACTAGTTATTGTTTATGTTATATGTGTGTGTGCGTTTGGGTGTTCATGTCAGTCTCTAATAAGCGGGACATCAGTGATATGTACCTGACCGCACAACATACACATTATTTAAAGTAATTCAAATAAAAATAAGGCCAACAGTGGAATTTCCTACTTTTTTTCAAGTACCTTAACCCAACCACCATTGGAAGAAGGGGTTACAACTATTTTAGTTATTCAGATAATTTATCTCTCACCACTGCAAGAAAAGCATTACACCACCTGAAAGTGCAAATAGGAAATTAGGTGTATTTGATATACTTGCATGGACGCTGAATTGGTTGACAAGTGCATATTGAATAATTTTGCCAGTTCTGATATTCTTAATTTTAATATGAAAAATTATTCAAATCGCCAGATCCTGTTGTTTGTTCCCTAGAATCAACAGTGAATTAATAGCAGTTAAGGAAGAAGAGCCCACTTCACCTTGTAGATATGAGAACACACAAACAGATGAGGTAGAAATCAAGCCATGCCCAAGTTGGTACCCATAGATCATCTCATAGATCTACCAGCAACCCTCTGGTCACTACCTCCAGACCCTAAGAAGGACCTCAAATCCAATATAGATCCCACAGGAGATGGGGATTGTAGCTTTCTGAGATGTAGCCCCAGGGACACTGCAAAGGGGGAAGGACATTTGAGAAATGTCAGTAAGATTTGGGTTCCAAAATACATTTACAATTGGGCAGATGAATAAGAATAAAGAGATGAGGAGTTCATGAGGGGACGCGTTCTGCAAAGAATGGAAGGGGGAATGTTGAGATGAACATCCTACATCCCACCCACGAGAGGAAACATAAACTAAGAAAACCCATGAAGCAAAGCAAGAGTCACAACATAAAAAACCAAAGACATACGCTGCAAGCAGATTATCCTGTCTTTCCCACCGTATCCTTTCACACAGAGATAAAATATAAAGCAGTACACATAAACACATAAACATGCACGGTAGGTATAGATGGGCCAAGCTATGAAATCTAGGTAAATATATCAAAGGCATTTCTTTCACCAGAGGATTTCAAAATTAAATTCTTAATTAATAACACAAAGACTAATCCATTCCTGCATTTGGCAACAGCACACATTTTGCTTGGTTCACAATCTTTTGTTATTATGTACTTTCTAATAGTATCTCATCAACATCTCAAAACAAATATGTATACCGAACCAGAAAACAACAGTGCAAAGCTGTGGTCATCCAAACATGAACACAACTCCTGTTTTTCAGAACCTTAGCTTTTGAGCATCCAGCTTACCCAAACAGTACAAATGCACATGTTTCAGTATCATAGTAGGATGGGATAATTCCAAAATCAAATTTAGATCCCTATAGTTTTGTATTAGAGTACAATTTGTATTGCCACTCAACACTTGTTTGTAGGGTTTTGGCAAACTCATTCCATTGCCTTCTTCAATAACAATATACATAGTCTCCTACTTTGACAGCATATTTTTGGGTTCATCTCCCTCATATATTTACCTCATACCACATATCTGGGGGATCCAATTCAATCTATTTTTTTACTGATCTGTTGAAACAAACATTTTCGACTGCTCAGCATGCATCCTAACTGTGTTTGAACACCAACCCATCCGTGCCCCCTTGTGACTGTCTTTTTTTAATATAATGGTTTTGTAGCTTGTAATCTTAATTAGTATTTTTCAACTTATTCAGTTATCTGGGGCATCCTACTACTTTCAGTGTCTTCATTTCTATGTCATGGTTTCAAAATTCTCTTTCAACTGTTTCATATCAGCCTCATCTTCACATAACACCTCACTATTTCACAGTTACCTTAGATCATGTTAAACCATTATTAACCTTTCTGAGGTCTTTTATTTTTCAGTTACCATACCTCTAACCTTTCTGTGCGGCATTACATATCCACTGTTCCTTTCTTTAAATTGTATTCATGACAATGCCCTAACACCAAAAAAGAGTAGAAATGTATGTATATATAACCCACTCTCAATAAAGCTAAGGATACAAGTTAGATAGTTTGAAAGTGATATATAAACACTTTCCTAGAGCATCCCTCATTCACAGATGTGCTTAGAAGCTTTCACAATATATAAAAAAAGAAACATTTGAACATTTGCAGTGTAAATCAAATAAGTCAAGTGGTCATTTATAGAATCCTTCTGCCATTTGTTTTGGACCTTGCTGTCTATAGCTCTGTAAAGAAAAGTGGTAGAGGGTGTTAGTGTGAAAGCAGAAGGGGCAGATTCAAAATCAGTGTTGTTAAAGGCTGAATGTCAGAAGCACAGAGGGTTGTGGGTCAGCATTCTTATGTGGGTTTGGCATAGACCCTTGGGGAATGATTCGTGGATGGAGGGGACTTAGGTATGACATGTTAAACTTGATTTGGGCAATGTTACCTATTGTTTGTATGCTGTGAAATATTATTTAAGAGGCGAGTTCCATACTGTTCATCTCAGCCATCTTTAGGCGATAAACCTGTGTAATATAAGGTTGTAGAATCATTTTAAGGGGAGTTGCTTAGTTGAGGGGAGTAAACAAAGAGGGGGTATGAGTAGTGGGGTGCAGTAGCTAAGTTAAGGATGCTGGTATGAGAGACGCTTTATGTGCCTGCTGTTGCTGTGAATAAGCAACAAGGCTCCTTTGAATCCTTTTTGGCTGTGCTGAGTCTGCTCCGAGTGAGCTCATTTCTGATAGGTTTGTTGGTGGGATGGACATGGGTTCCTGGTAATTTCTATAGTTTAAATGGTGCTTTGCTTTGTTCGAGGTTGAGGGGAGTATGCAAAGTTTGGTTTCTGGGAGGGGAATTAGGACCCTCCATGCCATTTTCAGTTGAGGGTTTGTACCATTACTAGTGCATTCTTGCTGTGCTTGATTGGAGTTTCCTTGATGGCGTGTAGTGTGAGAATGTCTTCATGCAGGATTAGGGCCTCTTTCATGGTACGTTTGGAGAGCAATATATAGCATTTTGAAGTGGATCCTCATTTTTATATTGGGAGCCAGTGAAGATGTAGGTGGATTGTTTGATGTGTTTGTATCTTTTCATTCTTTGGAGTGATCTGCTTGTTGCAGTTTGTATTCTTTGTAGTTTGTTCTGTAGATAGTCGAGGTGTTGCAATTTACTGAAGACAAAACTGCTGATGTGATTATATTGGCTCTGACTTGCCCAGATGGTATTTTGTGACTAAGCAGCCCAACCACATCAAAATGGCAACTGCTAATCAGCCCTCCAAAGTATGTTATGTTACTTGGCATTTATATAGCACTCTATGGGGGTCATTACGAGGTTGGAGGTAGCCATGGCACTATTAGCGCCATGGCTACCCCCTTACCTCATACCGGGTCCGGGTTCCCTGAGTGGGGAATTACCGGGCCATTCCAACCTTGGAGGACCCGGTATTTCCCCATTCAGGGAACCCATCCCCATTCCCAGTCGAGCCCCCATAGGGCTCAATGGGAATGGGGACCATGCTAACAATGGGCCCTTTAATAACGGGCCTGTTAGCATGCTGGTCCTTTAGCGGCTCCCACTAAGGGCGCCTGGTAAAACCAGCCACCCTTAGCGGGACCCGCTAAAGGACCTCGTAATGCGGCGGTAAGAGGTTAAAGGCACCGGCACATTTACCGGCGCCGTTAACCCCTTACCGCCAACCTCGGAATGAGGCCCTATATATCATTGGTATGACCTGAAAGCACTGGTAGGTTGAACGCCCTCAGGAACCATAGTTCTGGTCAGTAGAGAGGGGTAGTGTCAAAGGGTGCGTGGGTGCACCAGATATGTGTGCAGCTGATGTAAATGCTGGATGGTAGCTGCATCCTAGCGTTAGGTGTGGTGATGAAGATATCAGTTGGATGTGTGCAGTCTGGTGGATGGACACCCAGTCTGGGCTCTGGCTGCGATAGGCCTGAAGGAAGCATATGTGAGCAACTATTCCGGAATGTGCTTGGTTGGGTGCATTTTATTAGGGTGATGAGGTGTTCATGGGGTCGTATTTGTATGTGAACAGCTAGGCCGAATTTATCAGGGGTATAGCTTTGTTCTATTTGTATGATGGTGTATAGTAGAGAGTAAGCGTAGTGATGTAATATGATGGTCATCTTTAATTCGCCCGAGACCAGGCACATGAACAGGAAGGGAGGGAACACAGTGACACACGGACACATAGAGACAGGGGGCTGGGCTTACACCAACAGGAGGGGGATGCAGGTATATAGCAACAGCATGGGGTACAGGCATGCATTTACATAAAATGTAATTTACATTTGCATTTCTATCTAGATGTGATTTAGTCAGTGTATCCATCCGTTCATTCCATCCATTTGTTCCATCCATCAGATGTCTTCCATCAATTCTATCCCTTCCATTCTATCGGTCCAGCGCATCCATTCCAACCATATCTGCTTCATTCATGTAGGACAGCCCTTCTCTAACACAATCCGATTGGTTGTACTGTGCATTAGAACTTCCTTGCCTTGGGAAACGGCTGGTGACACTGGCCCCAAGCAGGGGCCAATATAATGTGACAGGGTCCTGGTTGAGACCCTATTCTGCCCAGGAGGGCTCTATCATAAAAAACACAAGTGAACATGGTCACCCCTACCCATTCAAACAACCGAACAGTCTACTTAAGGTAATGCAAAAGACACACCTTCAAAGGAGCTGTAAATGTTTATAATTGAAGGACGAGACCAAATGGTCTAAATATATATTAAACAAAGAACAATCCAATGGACAAAAGATATGCAGTAGATGTGTGTAGGGGCCCACATTCAAGGCTGTCCCTGATGCCCCCTGTCTGTCCCTGTGATATCTCCTCAGTTGTACAGGAGTACCAGCCATACCTCCCTGCAAGCCGCGATGTATCGTGGGAACATCACTCCATCCATGGGCGCAGGTAAGCCTGGATGGGAGTGCGCAATATACTGAAGGCAACACTGCTGATATGAATACATTGGCTCTGACTCGGCCAGATGGTTTGTTTGTAACTAAGCAGGCCAACCACTTAAAAATGGCCACTGCGAATCAGCCCTCCATCATACCTGCTTCATTCATGGAGCACAGCCTGCCTCTAACAAGATCCGATTAGTTGTACCGTGCATTAGAACTTTCTTGCCTTGGGAAACAGCTGGCGATGTTGGCCCAAAGCAAAGCCCCACTTTCAAGGCTTTCCTCAGTGCCCCCTGTCTGGCCCTGTCAGGCCGTGACAGCCATACCACCCATTTCCCTTTCCACCTTATCACCTCCCCCTGACATCACCATCCCTGAGCACAAACTCCGTCTTGAAGAAATGTCGGCTAATTCCAAAGGTAAGAAGAGCCCCAGTCTGATGCATTTCTCATGCAAATGTCCCGTATAGGTATGTGCTATCCGGTAGCTTCCTGTGAACCCACCAGCCCCATCCCATTCCTCCCCACACTCATTCCACTGCCGATGGCCTCCTACCAGCTTTGCTCTCAACCCCTCAACAGATTATGTGAGGGAATCAATTTCTCTCTGCCCCAGAGCCTCACTACCACACTCATGAGAAAACATCCTGCACTCTATACCAGTGCTCTTCTGCTGTGCTGCATAGCCAAGGACCTGCCTCCTTGGCCTCTGCTCTGTCAGAAGCACACTAGCACAGCCTCACCCAAACCTGCCTCTTGAGACTCACCTCCCTCACTTGAAAACATTTTCACTACCTATTGCATATTCATGCTTGCGCCTAACCATCCTCACACCAACCTTGGGGGTCGTATCAAAGACACTGAAACACCTGCCCCTTAACTTCCTAATCTCACCAAGAACACCCCAATCAAACACATCACCTTTCTTGCCCCATCTACAGAACAGCAGTTGTCACCCTAGGTACAGCCTGCTATATGCACAGCACCCACATTTCTAATACCACCTCTAACAGAGGCAAACAGGACAACACCCATCACAAGCCACAGATGCACCATAATACTTAGCCTATTCATAGACCTCAGAGATTACCAAAGGGAGAAAAAAAACCTCCATGTGCTGATAGGCACCTGTCACACACCTTCCAATGCTTGGACTACATAGGCAAAACTAAAGCCTGCCTAGGGCACAAACACTGCTCTCAACTCAGAGCACGTGCATTCATCCCCAGGCCTCACCCCTCCACTACCTTCCACTGCTTAGGCACTTATAGAATAGCCAGACTTGCAACCTGCACCCTCGCAGTGTGTCAAATAACAACCTTTGAAGCTCCCTCTTCCCTAATCAATGCAGCACCATCTTTGTAACTAACGCGCCATAACTTACTCCCCATGAAGCACCTGATGGTCAGCACACTGCGTGCCTGTAATAGCCCATCTACCACCCCACACTGACACCCCATCACCTCAAACAGAACAAAAAAAGATCCTAAAATGCACCCTAATCAACGCTTCCCCTTGGAGCACATGTGATTGATGCCTATGCCATACTTTTAGAACACCAGCAGGGACTTTTTAGCCATCACTGAATCCTGGTTACACCCAGCTTCTGGCCCTACCCTCACGTTAGCGGTCCCACCTGTGTATACAATCCTCAGGGCAGACCGCCTTGATGCCTCAGACGGTGGGGTTGTGCTCATAGTCGAAAACCTCTCTGCAAAGTAGATCCATTCCTATTCTCACCTTACCAGGACATGAATCCTTCTTATGACGCTAAATACAAACCCCAAAACCACCTACAACATCCTACTGGTTTATCGACAGCCCAACAACTCCAATCATCCTGGACATCCTGCTACTCATTAAACCCTCCACAAAATGTGTTATGCTAGGTGGCATCAACCTTGGTTTTAACGACACTGCTGACACCAAAGCCACAGCGCTAGTATCATCCCTTGATGACATGAATTTCACCCAACTCCTCAACTCAAGCACCCACGCACCCACCCACAACAAAGCAGAATTCTTGACTGGATTATTACTTCCAACACCACCATCAATATTACTTCGTACACAGAAATGACCTGGTCTGATCACTTCCTAATCACCTTTGACCTTTGTATTACCAACCTACAGGCTGCTCCTCCCCACAAACCAAACCTTATTTTGGCCAGAATAACCCCCAAACTCCTAATTACCTGAATCCTACACTTGCAGCCTCACTCAAGAGCCACAGCCCTACCAACATTAACCCACACAATATTGCCAGCCTCTATCATTCCTGCCTACAACTTACTCTAGATACATATGCTCCATTAATGGTAAAAATTCTGAAACCCCACAAACCTGCCAATCAATGGTTCAATGAGGAGCTCACTAACCTATGCCGGAGGAAAAGAGCATTAGAACAACTGTACAACAAGAACCCCTCCACTATCAACTGCAACGCTATAGCCATAGCTAGCAAAACCTACAAATCAGCAGTTGTGGCACACAAAACGAACTCCTGCAACTCTTGCATTTCTAACGGAGGCTCTAATATTAAAGGGCTATTCTCCATACTCAAATTGGAATCACCCATTCACACAACCCCCCGCCGATACGAAAGCAGACAAAGCCTGGTGCACGGTCAATCAAAATGCCCTGGCACACAAAATTGACTCCTTCCAGGAGAAAATCAAGGCCAGAAGAGATTCCCTTGCTTCTAAGCCCTCTACACCCATCTCTGCCAACCAAGCCAATTCCAAATCTCCAAATACTATTCCCCTATTTAAATTCATTAAAGTCTCTCAAGATCAGGTACTATCCACCATCCACACCTTTAAACCCTCTAACTGCAAGAGTGACGCCTGAACTGCTCGCCTAGTACAACTATGTTCCTCCACTCTGGCAGCCATCATCAGGGACTTCAATAATGTCCCTTTACTGCTAATTATGTACCTACCAACAAAAGCAGCTTGGATAAATCCCCTCCTCAAAAGGCCCACCCTTGACCCTACCATACCCACCAACTACAGTCCCATTACCACCACCCACTTTCTGCTGAAGATAATAGATTGGTTAGCATACTATCAACTCCATCCCTTCCTTGAGAGCTACCACCTTCTTAGCTCAAGACAATCACAATTTCGTCTGAAAGACAGCACAGAAACTGCCCCTCTGAACCTCAAAATCCAGATGGACAGCACCTGTCAATCTGGTAATCCAAACATCTTCTTCCTGCTAGACCTTTTTGCTGCTTTTGATTTAGTCGACCATGAAAAACAAAGCCAGACTCTCAGCCAAGAAGTCCATCTCTCCCCTGAAACTACCCATTGGATCCATTCATTCCTCTCTAAACGTACAACCAGAGTCTTCATTGGTGAAGAAGCAGCTGTTCCCATCCCTGCACAAATGTGGGTTCCCCAAGGATCTTGCCTCTCACCTATGCTTTACAACACATACATAAAACCCTTTTTTAATGTCCTGGACTCCATGGGCATCAGCTACACAAACTTTGCTGATGCCACCTAAATCCTTATCCCCATTTCTGCCAAATGCATGCAGGACTCTGCCACAATCCACAAAGTCTATAGCACTATCCAAATTTGGATGGCTACACACAGCCTTTGCCTTAATGATGAGAAAACTGAGCTCCTCATTGTCGGGTCCCCCTCCCATCTCAAATCTCTGGACAACAATTGCTCCTCCATCTGCATCAATGATACAGTCATCCCAGTCTTGAAACATGTACAAACGCTGTGTGTCTACCTAGAAGCTGAGTGCTCTATGTCCAGGCAGATAAACGCTCTATCTTCTTCCATAACGTACACCTCCGAACTTATTTCACTAAGCGGGCAATTCCTGTTACCAAGTAACTGTCTGATATTAGCACGAGCACTGATAGTTTCCAAACTAGACTATTGCAATGTGCTGCTCCTGAGAACCTCAGCTTCCAACCTATCGAAAGTACAACTACTTCAGAATAAAGCCCTACAAGCTGACCTTTGGCCTAAAATGCAGCAACCACATCTCATCCACCAGACGAGATGCTCACTGGCTGCCCATAAAAGCGCAGATTGACTTTAAGACTCTCACCCTGGCCCACAAGTACATTTACAATGAAGCACCAACATGCCTCAATGACAGTATCACCGAAAAAACACCACTACGTGCACTAAGATCCAGCACCAACATCTCTCTTGGCATCACACACTATAAGAGCAAAAGGGCGGGAAGCTGGCTTTATAGTTGCTGCCCCTATTCTATGGAACTCTCTGCCTGCACCCATTAGAAATGAACAGTCATAGCCAGCATTTAAAAAACGTGTCAAAACCTGGCTGTTTGTCAAATATGATTGGAAATGTCCTAACATACCTGATTGCCCTCTGTTGTAAGAAATATGATTGAATATGTCCCAATGACTGAATTTGTATGTAACTAAATGAATCTGCTGTAACAAACGCTGTGATGCCCTTGGGTTAGGGCATTATGTAAATGCTACAAATAAAACAAGGCAAAGGCTGTTGACACACTCAATTCTTCATAGCACTAGCGAGATAAATGACCTAGTCCTGTGGATAAAGTTAAGTGTCTTCTAACAGATGCTTATATCAGTCTACACAATCTAAATCAAAATAATATCCATAGCTTATGCCAATTAGATCCTGCACCCTACCTTCTTTGTCATGTTATTCTAAGCGAGAATCTTAATCTGTTTCTAACAGCAGCAGGACATAACAGTATGCACTGTAATCATCACCTGTATGTAAGAAATGGGGCTGTGGTTAATTTGGCTAATTCATGCACTAGAAGGATCTTTATTTGACCTCATGGCACCAGACATAAATCCTGGCATGTCCATTCACCCCTTCATTCTCCGGAGTTCAATACAATGAGTACCATTAAGTTGCATTACAAGAAACATATACTCTTCATTCATTTAGCTCCAAGATACTTCTGTGAGAACATGTACTATTCGAATACACATCTTGAGTTATGTTTTATTAGTACCCGGCGGGGGATGGCCACCTCTCAGCTAATGAGGAGGCTAAGAATGGGGGAATTACCAGACGGTAATCCACCTGCTCTTAGACTCCTCAAGGCTGGAGGCCACCATTTTTTCTTCTCTCCTCCACTGCCCACAGAATTCCCTCCCTGCCGCCCACCCCCACTTCTTTCTCCATTTTGGGAGCAGACGTGCTGGGAACACTTCAGTCCCCAGCACGTCCGCTCCGGATCTGCCACAGGCTGTCATGGAAAGGAAGAAGGGGCTACACGTAGTCCCTTCTCTCCCTTGCATGGCTGCATTTTTTTTGTTTACCGTTTCCCTATTCTTTGAATGGCCACCATGGAAAGGGGGAAGGGACTACATGTAGCCCCTTCTCCTTTTCCACGTTGGCCATTTTGTTTATGCACTTTTTTGTATTATTTTGAATGGTCGCCATGGAAAGGGAAAACAGACTTTGTATTCCCTTCCACGGCAGCCATTGTTTTGTTTACTTTTTGTAAAACAAGTGTGTTGCGAAGAAGAAAGAAGCTTTTAGTACCCCGCTCCAATGGGCCGGGGTACTAAAAGCAGCAATCCCTGAGCCGGTCGGGCATTACCCGGTGAGCTAATGCCCCACGAACTTAACTATGGGCCCCGGGGCATTAACTGGCTCGGTAATGCCCCCCGGCTCGGGGATTATTGTTTAATTGGTAAACTGCACTACTTGTAGAATTTCAAACCCAATGCATTTAGTGTTTCATATGCCATCCTAGGTGTAACATTTTCCTTCAGCAAAACTTGAATCGTCAAACTCTATAACATTATCGTCAAAAAAGAACATAAATCCTTCACATCCATTGATAGACTTGATGGTAGCAGCCTCTACACTAATCAGGATCGCTACATATAGCTATCTCAGGCTTAGCATCAGGAAAAGGATACATCCTCAGTATGCATGGCCAATAAATGTCATATGAAGGGGTGCCCAATCGGCTGTAAATATTCGTACCTATGGGCAAGCACCCGAAGCACTCAAGAACCTCACTTAAAGACAACTGTCACCTTAGAATGGGGCTACTCTCAGTTCAAGAGAGTGGTCTGGTCACAAAATGCTTTTAATACATTTCTCCCCTGATAACTGACTCTGGAAGCACATTCATCAATTCAACATACAATTCCAAAGCAGTTACATCTTCATGAGAATCATGCCCACCTCATAAATCATGCATCATTTTCAGATTGTATCTCTATTTCTCTTTTTGGCAATTCATATATTAGTATTTAAGCAACTTCAAAGCAGTCATCTCTTTCTTTTTTATTATACCAAATACTGGTACCTTGGGTACATACAACATGTTCAAGCCAATTAACCAATGTGTTACAATTGATCTGCATCAGACGGGATAGACCCCTATCTATGCAATGTGCTTTCATTTTTTATTCTACACAATATCTTGAGGATGCATATTATACCTCAATGAATTCCTTTGACTATATGTTTCATTCACACCATCTATTATCAAGGGCCAGCTTTCTGCATTCAAAACATGTATTCTCCTTAAAGTATCTGTGTACAAAATCCAAAGTTATTCTCATTTTATTAGTAGGGCATCCCTATTTCCACATCTCAGGCGTACACTCACGTTTTCTATGACACACCAGTTCAGATCATTATGCTCATGTCCCTTATTGATACAATGGTCTAATAGAGGAGAATTAAGAATACATCTCCTCAGTTATGAGCAGTGCTCTTTGTTCCTGGTTGCTTCCTCTATGGAGACCACACCACAAGGGCAACGTATCAAACATATAATGCACAGTTGTTAAATTGTGTCAATCTCACTGATCGCTTACTATTCATAATTCTCTCAGGCTACTTTCTAAAAGTAAACATGCAACAGCTGCAACCATTGTAGTGTCTAATAACTGGTGTTACGTTCGGGGGCATTTTTCAATCTTTGGGCCCTATTATGAGTATGTTGGTAATGGTAAAAACGTGTAGTACTTTAAAATCGCTCTTGCTTTTAAGTTACAACCTCATTTTGAGTTGGGATTTGCTGGGATATTTATGCATGAGGTACACACAAATTATTTAATATGAAAATTATGGATTATTTACCCCATGCAGTAGTTTCTATATACACCATGCAATAAATAGCCCATGTTACCCCAACTCAATATTAGGTGGTACCTTAAAAATAGAAGCAATTTCAAATACTGCATGAATTAGACACTATCGTCACAGTGAGGCCATTCTTCTTTGTTAGGCAGAATCACCTGCAGTACCCTTTGGGAACACTACAGGTAATTAGGACTACAAGTGTAAGCACAATTTCACCTTTGGTACAAGCTTGTACTGCACAGTAAAGTGGTAGCAAAGTTACACAAAATACCAACCAATACAGCGATTCAAGCAAACACTTATTCAAGGTTTCTTGGTAAAGAATATACATTTATTTACTCAGTCAGTTAGAAAACATTACACTAGCATAAGCAGCTCAATATTACACACTAATACACCACACAAATCCAACTGGTAAGGAAATGAACAAGTTTAGCTCCAAAATCAAGTGGGAGCAAAATGGCAATTCAGATACATAATAAAAGAGGGAAAAGACAAGGTTATAAGAATAGACGGCCCAAATACATTCATAGGCAGGGCAAAGGGTTTCAGTTAAATACAACCAGCAGTTCTTCTCAATAGGCCTGGGCCGAAGTCAATGGTTCAGAGTCTTTTGTATACGATAGCACAGTTCTGGTAAGTAACGGTTACATTTTTGCCACAGATTTTTAAAGGATTTGGTTGGCGAAAAGTTTGACAAATGTTAAGGGAAGGACAAGCCTTCTTAGTTGAGGAAAGTTTCACACACTTTCTCGATGGCCGAAAAGATTTCCGGACCGCGTTTGCACAGTACCTTGTCAATGAAGAAAGCTGTAGCTGAGGCAGTTGTTCCTGGCAGCTCGAGCAGATCTCGCTGTTCCTGAGCATCATTCATTGGGACAAGAAGGAGGATGTCGGGAAGTTCCTGCACTGCCCAGGAAGAGGACAACATCTGTAGCAAGACATTGGTTTAAGGTGTGAGTGCCTTAAAGTCCACAAGCTGGTTTCCTTCCTTCTGGCTATCCGGTTTTCAACAGCACTCTGATGAAAATTCGACCAGATGGGGGCGGTGTCCAGGTGACTTGCGAGTTGGTTGTTCCCACCAAACTCAAGGAAAGAAGTTAACCTTGAAGGGCTTCTCTGTCATCGGAGTTTCAGGCAATTCGGAACTGCAGCAGGGCTTCACCTGTCATCCAGGAGTTGCAGCAGTCCTCTTCCTTCCTCTCCTCTTCGGTTCTTTTGTTGCAGTGGTCGACTCTGCTTTCCAAGTCCCAGAGACCTGCTTTTAAACAGTTTTCCCACATTCATTCCAGCCTGGCTGTCACTCACACAGCAGGGTGGCTGTCCTTGCTGGACAGCCAGCCGGCTAATCACACCAGAGCGCATTCAGGTCTCCTAGGAGACTAAGCACAGGGAGTTCCGGGCACCTCCCTCACATCCTGTCCACCCCAGACACTCAGGCATCAGAGGAGGGCTTCAGCACTGAAGCCCGCCAAAGGCCAATGACCAAAGGGACCAAACCTGGTTTGGCGCACAGAGATAAACACAAGAAGGACCTTTCCTAAAAGAAATGGTGAAAATGATTACCGGAGTCTGTTTTTACAAATAAGTCTTGGGCGCCATATTGAAAAACATGGCTGAGCAGATTTTTCGCTATCATTGTTTAATTTGATCTAAACCACTGCCACCAGACATTTAAAGTAGGAAAGGGTAACATTTTACTGTTACATGAGTTTTCTGACTCAGAGGAAGCTAGGCAACACCTCCAGCACTCTATTGGAAGATAGTGTGTGCTGGGTCAGTAAATTTAAAGAGACTAGTAAAGTTAATTTAGCTTTACAGGCTCTGGGAGACAGTAGTCAGTCCCAGAGAATTTATTTAAACCTTGTGGAGTCAGAAAGACTCCCCTGTGCCACTGCACTGAAGGTGCTGTGTGACACACAGAAAAATATGATGCCACTGGAGTTGTTTTAAAACTCCATAACCAAAGAACACAAAAGAAAACACACACAAAATGAATGGAAGAGTGGGAAAAAAAGGCTTGCACTCTTCCCAGGTAAAAAAAAAAAATCAAATCCTAGAAATCCAGCAAAGTTGCTGGAGCATCTCAAAAGGTAAGGGAAATTAGCACATATTGAATCCACTCCTGGATGACTCTCCTTACTCCAGTCGGTCCAACATCTTGGAGAGACCATCAGCATTTTGGTGGTGACACCCAGACCTGTGTTCAACGGTAAAATCAAACCATGCAGGCTGATTGACCATCTCAGTAGTTTTGGGTTTTCCCCTTTCATTTGCATCAACCATCTCATGGGTTGGTGGTCAGTCTGAATCACAAAAGTAGATCAATACAAGTATGGCCTAAATTTCTTCAGTGAACACACAATAGCAAAACATTCACTTTCTATGGTTGCCCACCTTGCTTCTGGTTCCGTCAGCTTCCTGCTGATGAAGCAAATGGGATGCTCCTTAACTTTCGCATCCAGTTCACTAAGGACTGCACTTATACCTGTGTTTGGGGCATCTGTCTGCACAATGAAGGTTTGGTTATAGCCAGGTGCTCTTAGGACTGGAGCTTGACAAAGGGCTTTTTAGGCCTTCAAATGCTTGAGTGCACTCCTCATTCACCTGCACTTTTTAGGGAATTTGGGAGAGGAGATTACATTCAAGGGAGAAGCTATGGTCCCATAGTTATCTATGAAGTTCCTATAGTAACCAATGAGGCCTAGGAAGGCTCTCACTTGGGTTTGAGTAGTAGGGGTGGCCCAGTTTTGTACAGCATGTACTTTACTAGGCAATGGCCTTATTTCACCTCCTCTTACCACATGTCTAAGGTAGACCATTTTACTCTGACCCATTTGACATTTACTAGCCTTTATGGTCAGATGGGCCTGCTCAAGAGACTGCAAAACATATCTTAAGTGGCCAACATGTTCTTTCCAAGTAGGGCTGAACACTGCAATGTCATCCAAGTATGCCATGCAGAAGTCCCCCATCCCATTCAGAACTTGATTAACCATCCTTTGGAATGTAGCAGGTGCATTCTTTAATCCAAAAGGCATTACCTTGGCCTGCTGGGGTTGAGAATGCAGGTTTCTCCTTGGCATGGTCTGTCAGTGCTACTTGCCAATAGCCTGAAGTGAGATGAAATGTATTGAGGTACTTGGCTGAACCAAGCTTATCCACCAGTTCATCTGTCCTTGGTAAAGAGTGGGCATCAGTCTTGATGACTGCATTAAGAGCTCTATTGTCCACATAGAATCTCAACTCGTTGGATTCTGCCTTTGGTCCTAGAACAACTGGACTAGACTATGGACTGGTAGAGGGCTCTATTACCCCGAGATCAAGCATCTTGTTGACCTCTCCTTTATGTGGGATCTTACATGATCCGACATCCTGTAACTTCTGTTCTTTACAGGTAAACAGTCACCAGTGTTGTTCAGGTGTCAAATTAGAAGAGAGATTAACTCCTATTTTCTCATCTAAAGGCTGGCCTCTAAGTAGGTCATGTAGAGTTTCACTCTCCTCCTCCTCTTGAGCTGAAGATAGAAGCAAAGCTCCCACTTCTGGTCTTCAGACATAAGCTTTTAGATGGTTGGTGTGAAAGACTCTGGGAGCCTCCTTAGGATTGCCTAAGTCCACAAGATAGTTGACCTCTCCAGGTTTACACACAACCTTGAAGGGTCATATCCACTTGTCCTGTAAGGCCCTCTGCCTTGTAAGAACCATAAATAAAATGTGCTGGTCTTGAGTAAACTCAACCATGTTGGTCTTCTGGTCATGCCAGTGTGTTGACTAGAGCCTGACCTGCTTTTAAGTTGTCTGATGCTTCTGCCATCATGTGTGATATTCTCCTCTGGAGACCCATCACATAGCCAGTAACTCTCACTGGCTTGGGGGAAGGAGCAATCTTCAACCACTCCTTAATTAGGGTCAAGGAGCCTCCAACAGGATGGCCATAAAGAAGTTCAAAGGGACTAAATCCAACTCCCTCCTGAGGGACTTCTCTAGAAGTAAAGAGAAGGCATGGCAGTAGAAGTTCACACTTTCTTCTAAGGGGTTCCTCTAAAGCACCTATCATGCTCTTCATGGTACGGTTAAACCTCTCTACCAATCTATTTGTCTTAGGATGGTAGGCCGTTGAGAACTTGTAAGTTACTCAACAGTTCTTTCACATTGCCTGCATGTAGTGGGACATACAATTGGATCCTCTATCAGAGATAACTTCCTTAGGAAAACATACTCTGGTAAAAATACCAAGTAGGGACTTAGCAACAGCTTGAGCTGTAACAGTTCTCATAGGTATTGCTTCAGGATACCTAGTAGCATGGTCTACTACAACCAGGATAAACCTGTTTCCTGAAGATGTGGGAGGGTCTAAGGGACCAACAATGCTGATTCCTTCCCTCTCAAAAGACTGGGAGAGGCACAAAGTGTGCCACATGCTTGGCTCCACTCTTGCCAGAGGTGTGGCAAGTATGACAGCTCCTACAGAACATATCTACATCAGACCCCAACTTAGGCCAGTAGAAGTATAAATAGAGCCTTTCCTTGGTCTTTTAAAACTTGAGTGACCAGCCAAAGGTATCTCATGGGATTACTATAGGAACTGGAGCCTGCTTTCTAGAGGCACTACAAGTCTTCTGTAGTCCCCTGGGATAGACTTAGTCGGTTCACTGTAGATGAGGCCATCTTCCCAGTACAACCTATGCTTCCCTGGCTCTTGCCCATCCAGCTGGGAAGCTGCCTGTTGACGAAGACCTTCAAGAGTAGGACACTCTTTGACCTCTGCTGAAGTCTGCCCTACAGGCTCCACCTTCTGCCAGTAAAGACTGCAGCTCAGGATGGTCTGCAGGATCCAGATCTCCAACAGGAGCAGGGTCCTCTTCCAGCTCTGATTCCTCAGCAGCTGATTCAACCACACAAGGTTGTTCCACACACTCAGACTCAGCTGGTGGAGGAGTCACAGGTGTGACTTTGGACCGTCCTCTCAGGGATGTCCTTGTTGGTAGCACAGGAGTGCTGGCTGGTTTCTTCCTGGAGGTTTTCTGTTGCCCCCTTTCCTCCTTCTTCTTAGAAATTTCAATCAGTAAATCCTGTGGACTGGGAGTTATAGTTTCCTCTATAATCTCCTCTGGAGAGCCCCTTAAGGTACTCTATCTGGCCTTCCTATTCTGCTCCTTTTTCCTTTTGCTGGGAGGCCTGGGGGTGCTTGATACAACTCCAAGAGTTTATAAGTCCTTCCCCAACAGGACTCTCCCAGGTACTTCACTCTGCACACTTACAGGTATCTTGACAGTCATATAATTACACTGGATGAGAGCTGGTAACTGTGGAAGCATTTGGACAGGGCTCCCAGCAAGCTTAGTTAGGAATGTAGGTGCCTTAGCAACATCCTCTTCCTTGAAAAATGATTCATCAACTACAGGTATGCTGGCCCCAGTGTCTCTGATGGCAGGGGTCTCCTGACCATTCACAAGAACACTGTCTTTGAAATGCTCTTTAGTATTGTCTGGAATAGAGTTATACACATCTAAGTTATGTTGTTCCCACAGACCCAGGGATACTAAAGAAACACTGGCTGAGCCTTTCATGGGTTCCTCAGCCAGTAAGTGAAAGTTTCCACTTGCCATTGGTACTTCATCCACTGGTGAGAAGGCTAAGGCGACAGTGTGGACCCCTGAAGGTTTACCCTTACATCTGGGATCCCCTTTCACATGGTCAGTTGACCCACAAGCATAACATTTACCAAATGTCTTTATGAATGGGGGTTTATGCTGACCTCCTTCTGGTTTATCACCAGAAGGTACACTAACCTGATTTGGTTTCACTTGCGGCTTACCCTTGTTATGTTTGGGCCCTCTTTTGGAGTGGAAGTATTTGAATTCTCCTTGGTATCTTCCTTGTGCTGCTTCCACTCATCCATCTTCTGAGTTACCCAGAATCCTTGTGAGTAGCCCTGTTGGCAACCCACAAGTCAGCAGCCCTTGCTAGCCTCTTTGGATCAATTTCTTTAGAGTCAGCCAAGTGCTGTCTCAGCTCAGGAGAGCAGCCATCATAAATAGAGTCCAACAAAACAGATTTCTCATACCTTCATAAGTGTTCACTCTGTTACCCTTTACCCAACCATCTAAGTTTTTCAAACATTCAGTCACCCAGATAGCCCAAGGTGTACCATCATGCTTTTTGAGGGGTCTAAACCTCTTAAGATACTGAGAAGGGCTCTTCCCAAATCTAGCTTCAAAGCTAGCTTCACAGTTTGATACTCCTTTCTGTCTATATCCCCCAACACCGTTAGTGTGATAGCTGCGTTGCTGTTTTTGCTGTTTGTGCTGAGGTGCGCCGCGACAATATCTACCATCAGATCTCTGCAGCACCTCATCCAGCCAACGCTTGGCTGAACAGACGGTAAAGCAACTGCCTTTATTATCATCTCTGTCTTATCGACAAAATTTAACTTATTGGAGACTGTGGGAGCTTGTCTCCTTTCATCCTATTAAGCGACGTATATACATTTTAGAACTGCAAAGTTGGGCCTTATTGGTGCTCAGGACAAAGCTGTTCAGAAAGTTGCAATGCTCTACCCTCTTGCTAACCTGTCGGACGTATCTGTAGATGCGAGACTCTTAGAGCGTCCGGCTGTTTGAATTCTGGCCATCTGTATTGAAGAGGAGGAAAGCCTTAATTCTGAGTGGACATACATTATAAGGCAGTCGCTGACTCTCGCCGGTCCATAGGGGGGGAGAGACGGACTAAGGCTGCTCCCCAAGCCATCGAGCGTTCCCCGGACGGCAAGCTACTCTGCACCTTACGTGTGGGCTTCATTTGTCATTTAGATTGTATTTTAATCTATACATTTATTTAAGGGGTTGCGAGGTTTCCTCTCCCTGATTGGTTGTTATTCTATTTGAATTGTGCAGTCTTGAATTGAAAGGTTGAACGGACCTGCAGAAGCCATTTTATCCATTTTGAAGCAGAAAGTCCCACCTTGCCGCTATGCCGCGGCGCTGCAGGCTGAGGCGAAGTATTTTACACGTGCAATTTGTTATAAGTGGCTTTGTTGACTAATTGAGGAGTGGAAGCTGCTCCACGCTAATTTAACTTACACCACTTCTTCGCAAAGAAAGTGTCATTTATGCTCTTAGTTCCCACATATTGACAACAAACATGCCAGACGCTTTGAGCGCCTTGCTCACCACCTCTGTGGTCACACCCAAACAAAAGAAAACATCTCGCATTTCAAAAAAGTCCATTATTTTAACGCCCATTCTAAGAACACCTTTGGCGAACAAAGATATTCGTAATTTCTGTGCAAAACGCAAGGAATGTATGTCTAATGATACTGTCTTCGTGCCCCCCTCGACTGACTCTATCATAGCAGTCCCCTTGAGTACACCTATTGTTTCTGATGCCACTATTTTAGCTAACGTACAATCAGACTCTGTTTGTCAGGATGTCAGACCTGGTGCCCCTGGCTTTCGACCACTAGCAACAGTATTAGAGACATCTCCCCATGCTCCTGATGTGTCGGATGTTTCCAACATCTCCATTTATGCTAGTGAAAATAATTTAAGTAGATCCCATGTGGATCACCCCCGTGAAGATGTCATTCAAAGCATAATGGGCTCCACCATTGATTCCATTCATGACTCTTTTTTATTACCCACGCCTCGGCGTTGCCTACTGACTGATTCCTCTGCAAATCCAATTGAAAATCTGGCTTTAATTGAAATAACTTTGGCAGCTGTAAACACCACTATAGCCAGCCTATACAAACTATTTGAATCGCTTGATGTTAAAATCTTATCACAAGCTAACCAGATAAACCAAATTGCAAAGGGATTGCATTTCTATCTGCCTCCAATTCAAACTGCCAGATTTGCATCCATAGAGTGGACAATGCAGTCGGCCCTGATATACCTCTGATTGAAATACAAGACGATAGTAGTTTAAATCCAGCCTTACCTGTTTTTGCTAACATCATTCGTCCTGTTTCCTCTCCAACATCGGAGGTGTCAACTGCAAATGACTATTGGATAAATATAGATATGATGCCTATCTTTGGGACTGCTAACAGACGGTCAACTACTGTCTTTGTCGACTCTCAAAGAACATCCAAACTCCATGGCAAAAGACTGAATAACTCAAAGATTAAAACCATACTCAGAAAAAGAGGCGGTGGGGCATGCCAACCTCAGGATTCATATCAACCTTCAGCCCCATTGACATCTTTTTTTCAACCAACCAGAATACCTCTAGTGACACCTATGGTGCTTTCGCAAAATCCTCCTCATGTGCATACTGAAAGGCCGGTGCCTACTCTAAATTCTGGTTCTTCTTCCTTTCCAACTGAGTATGCTCCACTTTCAGAGATCATGGACTTAATTGATGTACCTGTGCCTGAGACTCGTCCTGCCCCTCATGTAGCTCAAGCGCCCGCCATCAGAGTAAGTGATGTCAGACCCAGTCAACTCGCCCAGGTGAATTCTGACAGGGGACCCCTCACAAATGAATCTGGTGTTGAAGATCAAGTTAGATCCATAAAGGCTGCTGTTGAGGCTTATTTAACCGAGCGTGCAGCCTCAATTCCTTCTGCACATGTGTTAAGTGGGATAAACCCTGGACCGCCCCCCATAAAGTCTGTAATTAGTGGCAATTCTAATACAATGGGGCCTAAGCCTAACTACAACTCCGCAAGTGAGTTTTCGAACTCTCAGAAGAAAGTAACTTTTGGTTCTGAATGGGGGGTGCCATTCAAAAATGATAAACGTTCACTAAAACCCACAAACAAAAAGGACACCGCTCGAGCGGGGCAACACTCATTTAGGAATACATTCTCTAACTGTCATTCTCTTATTCTTAAATGTAGACACGCTCCTTATGAAAAATACGATCTCTGTAAGTCTAGCATTTTAAATATTTTTGGTGATCTGAACAACTTGCAAGATATTGCATCAGGTGATATAGACCAAGTTGAGTTTGTGTGTGATCAAAATTTAGCAATCGTACGTTTATGGATTAAATCAGGACTCGTCCTGAACTCAATATGGAAAGAGAAAATTGAACTTTTTAGGATGGGTTTCTTGGTTGCGCAGGATCCAGAACGTTTGATAGCTGAAGCGCAAAAGTGTGATCAGTCTGATTCCCCTACCCCAGTACTTAACTGCCCAGCGGTCTACACTTGTTCGTATTGTGGCCCTGTGACCATTCCTGCCCAATTACATCCCACCACACCTCATACATAACCATTAAAAGAGCATCCTCACAAAACATTTCGTTAATTTCTTGGAACACTAGAGGTCACTCCCATCTTCAATGGTCCTCGTCACTTAATATCAACAACTATGATATAGTGGCCTTGCAGGAAACTTGGCTTGTATGGACTCCTGTGTGGGATGACCATGTTATCATTCTTCTGCCTGCTCTTACGGCTACTAGAGGGAGACCCACATCTGGCCTTTTGGTAGCCGTAAGAACTAGCAAGGGTCCAAACATTACGGAGTGGGCTTCACCTAATAATTTCATTCAATTGGTGAAAATCACTTCTGCCACCCAAATGATAGCTTTAATCAATTTGTACCGAAACCCTCTTGGAGTGACTGATGAAATTTTCTATAAAGACTTGTCGATGGTTCTGGAATTGATAACTTGTGACCAATCTATCGATGCTATAATGATGGTAAGTGATCTAAATCTAAATTGCATAAGCCCGAAAACAAAGTGTCAAAAGTTTGAGAGTATCAGATGGATCAACTTTGTGAAAGATCATAATTTGCATATGGTTAATGGAGCAATTGCAGGTGACATCCCTCAAAAGGTAACGTGGGAGCGAGGTAGCTCTAATTCGATCATTGATTATATCTTTGTTTCGAATTCCCTTTTTTAGAGAGCTCTAAATTTTGAAATTCTATCACAATCAATAAGCGACCATCATATGCTGGTCTTTGTGTGGCAAGCTAATTATGACTCTACCTTACCAAATCAAGTATGGTCCAAGCAGTCATTAAATGTGAACTCTGCCAGAACGTGATTTAAGTGGTCAGATGCCTCATTAAATGCCCTTAACCGTGTAACGAAGCGTGATTTTTAAATAGACATTCTTCCTTCGTTTGGTTCTTTGGATCTTAGGAAATCTTCTATTGTATTGAACCACAGACATCAGCATGATCAAATTCTTCAACAAGTAAGATGCACTTACCGAAAAGAACTAAGAGAAACTCTCACGCTCCCAGTAAAAGAACGAGAATGTATTCGTAGGAGAATCAAATGCCAATATTGTAACTGGAGTCGAGCTAGAAGGGCCTCGCTTTATCAGCGAGACAGTGAGGCCTTCCTATGCTCGCCTAACAATAAGAACTCTGCTCAAATTTTGTTGCTGCTTAACAGCGCCTCGAATCATTCTCAACTCAATCTCCAATTGTGTGGTGTTTCATAAACACAATGGCTCAATCATTTTTTGATATTATATGCAGATCCAAACTTCGCTGGCTTTACTTATTCTCAATCATCTTTAAAACATTGGAACCTGGAATGCTCTCCTTCAAATATTGAAGTTCTTATAAAAAAATCCTCATCTTCACGTGCAGCTTAACTTTATGGTTAAACAGCATCCATCCAAATGGGCTTTAATATTAAACAACGTATTCCAGCAAATTATACTTTCCAAGAAAATTCCCACTTCATGGCAGTCATCTTTACTTGTTCCAATTTTTAAAAAGGTTGACAGGGCATCCCCTGCTAGCTATCGTCTAATAGCATTGCTTGATGCTCCAGGGAAGCTTTTTGCGTGGTTAGTATTGAGAGACTTTTCTCGCTGGACTGATAACTGCAAACAGCGTGACCCTTGCCAGACTGGTTTTGTTGCTGGTTTAGGTACAAACATTAATTTACTGACTACCAATGCCTTAAAAGCCCAGACACAATCAACAAAACAACCGTTATATTTTGCTTTTGTTGATTTACACACAGCTTTTGATTCTGTTTCTCGAGTTAAACTAATGGAAAAATTACTTTTGGCTAATTGTCCTCCAACTTTGTGTGACATTATCCATGCTTTTCACTCGTCCACAACTATAATGGTCAGATTATCCATGCTCGGCCTATTATCAGCTGCGATACCTACTTTGAGATGGCTGAAACAGGGCTGTGTCGTGGCCTCAGCCATCTTTAATTTCTTTATTCACGATGTGAGTGATTCCTTCTCTCAGGTATCGTCTGATTCACCGAAAATTAATGGTATAGTCATCAAAGCCCTTTGGTATGCTGACGACCTGGTATTGGTCTCTAAAACACTGGTAGGACTTCAGAAGTTATTGCCTGTGTTTCATGCATATTTGAATACAAATGAGCTAGTAATTAATTTAAACAAAACTCAAATTGTTGTGTATGCCCCAAGACCATCAAGAAGAACGCAATTTGATTGGAAAATTGATAATAGGATAGTGGCTGTAGTGCCAACGTATCTCTATTTAGGGATCCTATTTGATGGCTCTCCCTCCATTGATTCACACTCAAGGACACTAGACCATAAAATCTTAACCGCTATTTCTCCAACCAAAATTATTTTATATAAATTTGGTAAATTTACAATCAGACCTGCCATCTCCTACTGGAGACAAAAAGTTCTGCCTACACTACTGTATGGTCTTGAGACCAAGAATATTATCTCCTCTAATGTTCTACACCGATTAGAGGCTAAATACTGGAGAAGTGTTTTACATCTCCCTCAATGTGTACCTGGTACTTGGTTAAGACACAAACTGGGCCTTACTTCCTTGAGTGCGGAGTAACATTGGAGACTATGTGCCTTGTTCCGTAAATGTCTAACTTTTGTAAGATGTGACACTATACTTACCATTTTATCTTCATACATGTTGACTTCTGAACACTCTTGTTAAAACTTGGGTATTAGCCATTTATAACATCATGGCTAAAGCTGATTTGATTTTGAAAGTTCTCATCGCCAATCCCACTCAAGCAAAAGAAAAAATCTTTAGATATGACTGGATCAATACCAGAACGGGAGTGCCTTTCTTATAATGATTATCAAGCATTAGTCTATGAACACAAAAAACGTAATGTTCTGGCTTCTTACTTAAACCAGTCTCCTTCACCTCAAGTAAGAACAACTATCCTACGTCTCCATTTTAATTTGTTCACTACGCGTGACATTTTGGCCAGAAGAAGGCTTTTGCCCTCGACTGAAAATTACTGCTCCTTCTGTCGGAATGTGGCTGTCAAGGAAACTCTCAAACATATTATAGGTGAATGTCCGGCCGTAGAGGTCCAGAGAAAAAAATATTTTTGAGTCGCATATGTCTTATATTAGTGCGATACCTGCTGACACTCGATGGTCAATACTGCTTTCAACGAGCTCAATCAGCATTCAAATTGCAATTCACAATTTTCTGGCTGCGATTAATTTAAATTGAATGTGCATTTTGTTTTCTGCTCAGGATCAGAATTATAAGAACTTTCTAGGTCTATCAATTGCTCTATAATGCTCTAGGAAATTCAACCCTGAACTGAATTGTGTTTTCAATTAGAATACCACCCAATGGTTTAATTACCATTGGGTGGTATTCTAATTGTTCTAAGCTTTTCTTTGTTTTGGATTAAGTTTTGCTTAGTTTTGATCCCTTCTGCAATCTCACAATTTTCTTTTTCTTTTATTTGCCTTAAGATTTTATGATCAATTAACTTCAGTGTATTTTTATCACATATTTATGGCCATATTTGATGTTTGTAATTATTAGGATGTTTATGAATTTTTTAAATATTGAAAAAATTGATTTTTCAGCTACATTCAATAAACAATAAAAAATGTAAAAAAATAACAAACAAAATACTCCTTTCTGTCTATATACCCCAACACCATTACCACATCAATTGCAACAGGGGGTAGCCTAGAAAAATGCAAGGGATTCAACTGATTGCTTGGAATGTCTTGAATCCCATGGTTATATTCAAAAGCAGCCAACCAATCCAAAATATCAAGCTTAACCTCATACATACTTACTGCATCTTTGGTCATGCGGGGACTTTTAGGACTGGAAGACCTAGAGGACTCTGGGAGAGAACCAGTTTCAAGAGACAACTTTTTCATTTCAAGTGCATGATTCAATCCCATTTCTATGAGTCTAAGCTCTTGATGCTTTGTTTCAGTTTGAGCTTGGATTCATTTAAATTCTAACTCCAGTCTCATTTTTTTTTAAGTGAGACAAATTCAGGACATAGGTTTGGACCTGATGGGGTCCCTGTGGTCAAAGGTTGAGGCCTATGAGCAGGTAGAGGTAAGACAGGGCCTGCATTCTGAGACTCCTCTGCCTCATCTAACTCATCCACAATATTAGAGATGGGCTCTGACATATTATCATCCTCATCAACATTTTCCACATTTGCTGCAGGTGTGGGGGTTTCAGACCAACTCCTCAGACATAAGCAGCTCAATATCACACACTAATATACCACAAAAATCCAACCGGTAAGTAAATGAAGAAGTTTAGCTTCAAAATGAAGTAGGAGCAAAATGGCACTTCAGATACTTAATAAAGGAGGGAAAAGACAAGGTTATAAGAATAGACAGCACAAACACATTCATAGGCAGGGCAAAGGGTTTCAGTTAAATACAAACAGCAATTCATCTCAATAGGCCTGGGCCAAACTCAATGGTTCAGAGTCTTTTGTATAGGATAGCACAGTTCTGGTAGGTAACAGTTAAGTCTTTGCCACTGATTTTTAAAGGATTTGGCTAGGCAAAACGTTTGACGAATGTTAAGGGAAGGACAAGCCTTTGTAGTGAGGAAAGTTTCACGCACTTTCTCGATGGCTGAAAAGATTTGCGGACCGCGTTTGCACAGTACCTTGTCAATTAAGAAAGCTGTAGCTGAGGCAGTTGTTCCTGGCAGTTCAAGCAGATCTCGCTGTTCCTGAGCTTCAGTCATGGGGACAAGAAGGAGGACGTCGGGAGGTTCCTGCACTGCCCAGGGAAGAGGCCAAAGTTCTGTAGCAAGACATCGGTTTAAGGTGTGAGTGCCTTAAAGTCCACAAGCTGGTTTCCTTCCCTCTGCCTATCCGGTTTTCAACAGCACTCTGATGAAAATTTGACCAGATGGGGACAGTGTCCAGGTGGCTTGCGAGTTGGTTGTTCCCACCAAACTCAAAGGAAGAAGTTAACCTTGAAGGGCTTCTCTGTCGTCAGAGTTTCAGGCAATTCGGACCTACAGCAGGGCTTCAACGGTCATCCAGCAGTTGCAGCAGTCCTCTTCCTTCCTCTCCTCTTCGGTTCTTTTGTTCCAGTGGTCGACTCTGCTTCCCAAGTCCCAGAGACCTGCTTTTAAACAGTTTTCCCCCATTCATTCCAGCCTAGCTCTCACACAGCAAGGTGGCTGTCCTTGCCGTACAGCCAGCCGGCCAATCACTCCAGAGTACATTCAGGTCTCCTAGGAGACTAAGCACAGGGAGATTTGGGCACCTCCCTCACATCCTGTCCACTCCAGACACTGAAGCCCCCCAAAGGCCCACAAACAAAGCGACAAAACCTGGTTTGGCTCGCAGAGAAAAACACAAGAAGGACCTTTTCTAAAAGAAATGTCAAAAAACGATGAGCAGAGTCTGTTTTTACAGATAGGTCTTGGGTGCCATATTGAAAAATCATGGTAGTTTGATCTAAACCACTGCCACCAGCAATTTAAAGTAGGAAAGGGTAACATTTTACTGTTACATGAGTGTTTTGACTCAGGGGATGCTAGGCAACCCCTCCAGCACTCTATAGGAAGATAGTGTGTGCTGGGTCTGTCAATTTAAAGAGACCAGGAGGGGTCCCACCGAGCTACCTCAATTTAAAGAGACTAGTAAAGTTGATTTAACTTGGGTCACAGTAGTCAGTCCCAGAGAAGGTATTTAACGAGTTGGGAAGACATCCCTGTGCCACTGCACTTAAGGTGCTGTGTGACACACAGAAAACGATGATGCCACTGGAGTTGTTTTAAAACTCCATAACCAAATAACACAAAAGTAAAACACACATAAAATACATGGATGAGTGGGAAAAAAAGGCTCACACTCTTCCCAGGTAAAAAAATCACATCCTAGGAATCCAGCAAAGTTGCTGGCGGTTTCAAAAGGTAAGGGAAATTAGCACATATTGAGAATTCTCCCTAACAGTCTTAGATTTACAAGCTAAGACTGGATGTGATAGTGTCATCTCATCATTACTTTCCATATGTTGATGTTATTTTCTTTGTCAGGCAGTTAAAAGTTGTTATACTGAAGAGGGCATATTTAACTCCATTATTCTCCTGCTCTAGAAGGTCTCTTCTATGTCTCTGTTTTCCCTTGTTATCGTTTGTCTCAGCATTTAGGCGGGAGTCTCTCTTTAAGATATTTATATAGTTCTTTTGGGTATGGGCTATGATCTTCTAATTTGGACTGATTTCTTCACATACTCGAAAGTAGTTCCATAGGAAGATTTTTTTTTATAGATTTGGCATGAAAACTCTTACATTGACACAAAGCGGCTAATTCATGGAATATTTGCCCGGTTCAAATTGAATTTATACTGCTGAAAAGTGACTTTGCGCTGCCAACACAAACCCCGATTCATGGAACTGTGCAAAGTGTATTTTTGCAATGCAAAGTCCGGGCAAAATCAGTGCATAGTGATTTTTGTAGTACAAAATGACTTTGCATGGCAAAAATACACTTTGCACAGTTCCATGAATCAGGGTTTGTGTCGGCACTGCAAAGTCACTTTTCAGCAGTGCAAATTCACTTTGAACCTGACAAATATTACATGAATCAGCCCCAAAGTGTTCCAAGTTTTTTGGTTTCGTACACAAGTGAACATTTGACTTGCCCTTTTATTTTTAAATCCAAATATCAAGAAAATTAAGACTAGCATTTTCTTTATGATTGTGAAAGACACATTTAAACATTAAAAAAATGTAAATCATTGAAATCACAATGTATCTAAATTAAGTTGTGTCACATTACCAATTGTAAAAGGCCAAGAGAAAGGTTCAGGGGTAACACTGTCACATTTGGAAGAAGCTGATGCCATTGATGATATGCATTAGGGTTCAATCCTTGTTGTGGTGCTTGGAGGAGTCCAGGTTTAAGCGCAAAATCAATCAGTAATAAAAACGGACATTGTGGGTAAACTCCCTCAACCAATTTCTCACATTAATGTTGTAAGGGTATCTCGATAAAATAATCTTTGGTCATAGCCTGCCTTATTCAACTTGGCTAAGCCTGGAGAAATGAAAAACTGCCCCCATCTTTGCACCTTTACGTTATAAATGTATTAACATATGAACACATTGTTTGGTAAGCATTATCTATGCCAATGGCACTTTAACATGTGATGGCACAATATATGGATTTCTCTTATTATTTACCACCTCTCTGGCCACCTCGTTGGAATGCTAGTGTGAGGCAATAGTACATCAGATGGAATCGCTATTCTTTCTCTTTTTACTGGCCTATTCTTCAGTGCAACAAAACATGTTTGTTATATCTTCTTATATAGGTGGGTGTCTGTACCACACATGGTTTTAGAAACATATCTACATATGTGGATATGTGGATAATGGCTGCAATTCTGAACGAATTGGCACAACTATGGGTCATCCAAGAAGTTTCAGAACAGATTTATGAATCTTTGAGGGTGTGTAGAAAATCGGCATCACTGCATTTGTTTTATTTTAAAAAAAAGTCTGTATTATTCTTCATTTAACCAGCCATTTTTAACCCATCCTTCTTCCTCATATGCCCCAATGTCTTGAAACACAATCCCAACCCCTTTATCTGCAGGTAAAGTAATCTAATCAACAACACTACTTAACAAAATGTCTCTTCACATTGTTTCATCTATTTCGCTCCAACATCAACCTATTGTGCTGTATGTTTTGAATCCCCCTGTGTAAAATAATTCTTTAAGTTGTGCCCTCTACAGCAAAATCCTCTATTTGTTTATCCTCTTGAGAGGCCCTCCCTTGGGTCATCATAGTCAGTGCTGTTATTGCATGAATCCTTGAGAAAGGTTACATGTCTCCATTGCAATCTTTTGTCATTTGTAATGTGTACCTCACTTGGATTTGCGTATTTAATTATATCTTCCTCTTTAGGGCTATTCATTATGCTCAATTTCTTTTCCTTTGTAATAATCTACCATATATTTGTTTCCAGAGTATTTTAACAACCTTCGCTGCATGTCATCCAGTAATTGCTTTCGTGCTTCCTCTAAATCACTTTCATAGATAATACACAATGTGAAAAGTGAACTTAAAATTAGAATAAGGCCTCAAATCATGTTATTAGAACACATCATGAGAACTGTCCACTGGCACAGTATTGACAAAAGGAGCATCAGAAGAACAGGATAGAGAGTCTCCATTGTTTTGGCTTTTAATACATTGCAGGTAAAAAGGGCAGAGGTGTCAGATAAATGCCTATGAAGCAAAAATGAGTCACATATTTGCAAGCAATATCGGAATGTCTGAATGGAGACCATGAACATAATTTATTTATACATCTACTGTAGTAATGACATCTTGGGTTACTTTCGAGCGGAGAGGGAGCTTAATCCTGGAAGCCAATTCACGGTCTATGTAGTTTCCAATAGCTCCACTGTCGATGTATGCTTTTATAGCATGCAACTGCTGAGGCTGTTTTGGGTCCACGAGCACCATTGGCATGACAAAATGCGAGGTCAAAGAATCTGTTTTCAAGCTCGGCAAGCGGACCCCTACGCTTGTCGGGCTAGGTCGTTTCCCGAATCAGGTGTCAATAAATCGTTATCAGTGGCTTCAACCACCTTCTTAGGTGGTTTAACCGGACAATTTCGAAGAAAGTGACTGGAAGTCCAGCAATACAGACAAAGTTGCATTTGCCGTCTTCTCTCGCGTTCCTTCTGCGTTAATGGTCCTTTAACACCGCCGATTTGCATAGGTTCGGATACGTCGGTACTCTTGAAGTTGGCGTGGGTTTTGATCGGTACTCGGGTTTCGTACTTGAACCGATCTGCTTTTCTATTTTGAAGTCTGTGATCAAGTTGAACCACCAAGTCTATGTAGTCTGCGCAGACCTGGGGTGGATCTACTATCTGAGCTAGAACATCCTTAAGCTCTCCGCGCAGGCCTCGATGAAACAATGTGATCCTTTTGTTTTCTGGCCATCCAGTTTCCACAACCAGTCTATTAAAGGTGGCAACATAGGACAGGAGATCCTGATTACCTTGTCGTAAGGATAGCAGTTCGCTATCAAGGGCCTGTCCTTGAGAGTGTCGAGCAAACAATCTTTCCATGCTGGCCTGGAAACCCTGAAAATTCTGGAGAATGGGATCATCCTGATTTACCAATGGAATAGACCAATCGGCAGCACTGCCACTGAGGTAAGATAGTATAAAGGCTACCTTGGTCTGGTCGTTAGGGAAGGCCCCAGGTCTGCATAGAAAGTGTAAACGACATTGGTTCATAAAGACGGCATATTTCTTGGGATCCCCCGCAAAACGTTCAAGCGGGGCCAAAGGCATGTGTCCAGGTAGATTGATTTGTACCGGGTTATTCAAACCCATTGATGTGGAAGTACCTCCGGAATTAGGTAAAGGAGTGTGCCCTGCCTGGGCCTGCAATAACCTTTTGGCCAGGTCATCTGTTCTTTCCTTGGATAGGATCAGTTCTCTTTTGAGAGCGTTAGTCTCCTGGCGGGCTGAGTGCACTTCTGCCCGTAATTCTCCCAAAAGCTGGGCCAGCTGATCCGTCTCGGAAGTCTCCATAGCGCCCGGGTGGGAAATTGTGGGTAGGCTTCGCGTTCTGTCACGCTCACCTGATTCCCACGGAGGCGCAGGTCTGGCTTCGAGTGCTGATGCTTCTTCAATGGTGAAGCGCAGGACTCTGAAGATGGACAGGTAGGGCCCCTCTACTCTGGCTTCCCTGGCTCGTAGGAATATTCCCCTGTGCGTGAAAAGGGAGTATTACCTACTGACGGAATAATGCTCAAGCCTCCCACTTCCTTCCAACCCTCCACGATACCCTTCCACGATTCCCCGTGAAGTCTCACCTTAGGGTCTGGAAGGATGAGTTCTCCATCCTGCTTCTGATGCAGGGGCGCGTTGAAACCCAGTTACTTCACTGGATTGAGGTTTGATGGAAGTTCAAATAAGCTTGACTATTCAGGTAAGGCGCTGTAAGAGTTCTGTTGCAAGTTCAAAAGTTCAAGCTTAATAATAATGTTCATAGTCTTATTGCAGCAAGCGCTAACGCTTATGTCTTTTTCCCCTTAGGGGCCGGGGTTCGGAATGCCGGAGATATGGCGCCGACCCGAAGTGAAACGTGCAGTTCCAATAAATGACAGGTAAGTTCTGGATGAGCGTTCGGGTAATGTCTTTGCATTCGCTCATTCAATGTCTTTGTCTTTTTTCCCCATAGGGGCCGGGGTCCGGAATGCCAGGAAGCGGCAGGACCCGAAATGAAATGGGAATGACCCAACTGGTAAGTCTTAGAAGGAAACTGAGCTTTTCCTATTCCCTTCCTTCTCTCACCTTGTGTTCTTGTCTTTTTCTCTCTAGGCACTGGGAAGTGGCTGCGGATCCGGATGATCGCTGCTGAAGATGGAGGTGCCCAGGAAAGGTGAGTGAAATGCAGCGCTGCAGCGATCGAAACAAAATGCTTTTAAAAATGATGTCTTCCCTTTCAGGATCGTTGGTGTGATGTCTCTGTGGTACAGCTTTAGCAGGTAAGGTCTTCTTTCTCCCCAATTCTCTCTAATCTCCCTTTGCAGGTTACCCAGGATGCTGACAGGCGTGGCTGAAGTCCAGATGCAGGAGCTGACACGGTGAGCGTCCAGCTGCGAGGAGCAGAACAACGCGAAGCATGAGTTGCTGATCGGGCGTGGTTTAAATAGCTTTGGAAGAAGTTCCAGGTATGTATCCTTCCACCGATCAGGTATGTATCCTTCCCCGACCACACCCAGGTGGAAAGTAGTCCCACAGGTAAAGTAGTTCCATTCAGGCCTCAAGAGGGCCTGGATGTAGCAGCATGGTCTGCATCAGGTAAGTGCACATTGAAACACTTGAACACATGTCTAGCTTTATGAGCCTGGCGCCTAAGGCGCCAGGACAGGGGTCCAACATGAGCCTGGCGCCTAAGGCGCCAGGACTGTGTCCAAAGGGCCCCAGCTTGGGCCCGCTGGCACTTCCCTGGGGGGAATGATGCCTGCCTCTGGGGTTGCTGGGTCGGACTCGGCTCCTTGGAGGTAGGCATCATGACAGTAAATAGCTTTTCTAGTAATATGCTTCAATTACACAGTTGGTGATGGCTGGCTACCGCACAGTTATCTCTAACCTTGAACATTTCATTTTACTATCTTGGCAGCAATGACCCTCTTGTTGTAACCAAAGCTTGCTTCATAAATCAGGAACCCATGTAAAATATAGATTGTGAATTACTTTGAGAAAACAAACATATTTCTATCTCACAACAGACTGTAAAATATGTCTTTCATACATTACACACTTTTCAATTACTGCATAATTACCTAGATCTATTGGGGTCAGTGGATTCTCAGACCACAAGATGTAGCCCTTCACCGCTTCAGTTGGCGATGGGCCCTTTTTCTGTGTACTGGACAGGACAGGAGAATTCTTATCACTTCCACTCCCTTTTTGCCTGGAATGAACAAGCCCTTCTGCTCCTAAAGTCAGTGACTGAGTGAATGACCCAGCCCTTTCTGCTGCAAGTCTTTTTCTAAGACCTCATGTGTCATTCAAATCACCTCCCTTTTTGTCAGTCAGCCAATACAAGAATGTTCTGACCATGTCCATCCTCACCGCCTAGAAGCAGAAATAATAGTTACATCTCAGTGCTGTCTTTCCAGCTCTGAAAGCTTTTAAACAATGCAATGTCTTCAGCAGAATGGATCTCAAATTCCACAATGCTGGTTTTGTCACGTCCCCATTCAGACAAAGCACAGCATTAAGCCTGCACATTTGTTAATTTATTTTCCAAACTACCATTCATTTCCAATCAATCTGCACCACATGTATATAACCAGCATGGACTGGTTTGCACTAAATGTTAGTATGGCTTTTCCATGCCTTTTGTGCCTGGATACTAGTGCTTCTGGCTTGCCCCACCTGCTTCTGCCTGGCCCTCTGCCATTGCCATGGACTGCAACCAACACCATTGAATGAACCGATTGGTCCAAACTATGGTTATTTTCAGTCATCTAGTTCCAAGAGCTCCTGTCTATTCTCTGTTCTTCTTGTCCACTGACTACTTCTCCCATCTGCAGCCTGCTACACCTGCTTACGATCTGCCTCCGTATGACTGTGTGGACTTCCTCTTTTGTGGCATTTCCACCTTGCACCCCAAAAAGGCACTATTCGAATGGCATCAGGGCAAGCCCAAATTCTAAGCCAAGGGACTACCATTCAAGTCATATTGAACAAGACTGTAACAGATGAGGCATGTCTTGCCAAAGCACACCCCTGCACATCTTTTAAACTGCTCAAGGCTAGCCCCCAAAAGAAAATGCAATGCTCCTATTTGCCCAAAGGCTGGAATAACAAAAGAAATAGTGGGATAAACTGATGAGGCATTTCCACAAAAATGTCATGCATCAACCCTATTGATGTAAGGTTACTGTGTCTGTTACTTACATTGCGTAAGTATAATATCTACACAATGTTAAACATATGGGGCCTTGAGGGCATTGTCAGACTGAATGCAACAGCCACAAAGTCAGGAATAGATAAGGAGCAAAAACATGCCTTGGTATCACAAATGGTAATTTCCCCAGGCACAGACAGACACACACACACACACACAGATGCACAAACATGCATGCCAAACATCCAAGTGGATTTACAGTTGTACATTTACCACACAGGTCCCCAGCAGTGAGGTTATGCACAGGACTACAGTGATAGAGAAGAACATGTCCCCAAAGTACATTCTTCACCGCCAGGATTGGTTACACACACTTAAGCATTAACGGGTGAACACCCACCAACCACCACCCTGTCAGGGTCTCTCCAATAACCATTCACACTGACCTTTTCCAAAAACAGAGTACTTGAATACCATACCAGTGACGGGGACAAAGGAGGATGACTAAGGTCAGGAAAACAACATGGATGGATAGTGGAGAATATCATAACTGCTGAAGAGGAACGGCATCCTTTGTTCTGCCAGGAGTAACGTGTGTCCCTAAACTGTCCAAACATGCACTCTTCTAGCCAAACTACAGGAGCTCATGGCAGCTGGCTGACAATGACAATTTCAGTGGGTCAGTGGATGCCACCTGTCAGATTGCAGTAGTTGGAAAGCTAAATTAGCACATTTAGGAAGATTCCAAGGAGCAACAATGGGCAATTGGGAACGCCAATGATCCACACCAGGACACAAGTGATTCACATCATGTCCTTGTGGACGTCTTAATGTTTGTCTCACGGGCATTAAACCATGTCACTATGCACAAAGTAGCAAGGAATGAGTCAATTACTTCATCTTTAATGACCTCGATTGGGCTACTCCAGCCACAAGGAGTTATACTTTCCTAAATAGCTATCCATTATGGGAGGGGCAGGACTACGACTTGCACCTGTGACTTCTACCCATCACAGCCCTCATGAAGGAGACTGAGCTCGTCTAGGGGGTGTTTAACCAGCTTAGCAGCAGGTAAACATGTTACCCACCACCTTTGAAAAATATACAATTCCATGTGATGCTGCTAGAGAGGAGTTTTCATTAACAGGATTGTCAACATTTGGTTTGTTGGGGTTTGTGACGAGGGTACAATTGAAATGAATTATATTTGATGGTGGCCATTACATCACTTAGTAAATATATTTTGGATTATGCCTGTACTTGTCCCTGAACCATCTGCAATGTAGAACGAGACACAGACGTGTCTTTATATCTACTTACTGTTTCCACCGTGTCCTTAGGGGAAGTGGGTACATGTGATCATATCATACTTTTTCATAGCACTTCGCATTGGACCTCAAATCTCCACCCATTGTCACAAACAAAATGCATAGGCACCCTGTAATGACTAAGGGCCTCATCATGGATTGGGCGGAGCTGTAAACATGCAGTGGTAATGCTATTCCCGCCTCATTAAGGTTCTGCCGAATCCCGAGTTTGAGAAAAAATTGCTAATTTACCTCCATCTTTCAGTTGGAGATAAATCTTGCCACTTTCCACCCATTTGCGGTGCAATTACGATGGCGCTATTAGCGCAGGCAGTAATAAGGACCAACATGCCCCATAGAGTTGTATGGGCTCTTAAAAAAATGGGAACTTACAGCCTTACTTAAACTCGGGATCTGGCGCTAATAGCGATGGACCGAGTAGCGGTAACACTATTTGCATAGGGCGGTATAGCAGTGGATTTACCGCCAGAGCACAGCCCAACTTGTGATGAGGCCCTTAAGCATCTAAAACCCTTCATCAATAGTTCAAATGTTAACCAATCCCATTCCTCTTCTTGATGTCTGTCATGTTTCACCTAAGCCCTGCTGCAGGATCAAGAACCCAGAGATCTAATGACATCAATAGTTCACAGAAATTGGTAGGGGTGGGAATGTCATGTAAAGGATATTGTTTAAACTACAAGCAAAATGTTATGAAATGTGAGCTGATACTCATTGTGTAAGGACACATATAAAGTGATTAATTTAGGTTTTTGGTTGTGCTTCTACTATTTTCATTTTTCTCGTGCAGGCACATGCCTTTGCCCTGTGTCTGTGTATTAATGTGCGTTTACTGAAAGTGAGCGTCCCCCTATAAGGCAGTTAACCCCCTTCAATGAGAGGCAATAATGGACACACCCCAACGGGGAATGAGACCAAGACCAAGTGCGGGTGAGATATAGAAGGTTTTATCTAAATCGATATAAGGCATGCAAAGGACTCTACAAACTCCAAGAGCGCTCTGTCTGACAATAGCAAAGACAGTCATATATTTATTGCAAAAACACGTCATACGTGAGATAAGCTATAGGGGGCACATAGTCGTGGGGATTGGATGGCGATGACTAGCTACCATGTATAATGTAGGTGCGGTGCTCCATGGTTGGCGGAGAACCACGTGGTAGCATCACAGGGTGCTTGGGTCAGCTGGACTCATCAGGGTGGAGAGTTAGGGTGCGAGCTGTCCATGTGGATACATTTCTACAGTACTAACAATTTGCCCTTGTGGCCATTCGTACACATTCATCACAAACTGCTATGTCAAGTTACCATATAAATCCTACAACACGTCAATCTAATACCGGGGGGTGGGGGTGGCACAGAAAAACAGTATGTAATACAAGGCTTCCTTAATACATCACCATAAAAGTTGCCATTAGCAGAGGTCCCAGTCTCATGAGTCCAGGTGTTTTATCTGGCGGCACGGGTTAGGCTACCTTTATTATTCTACTCTGTTAGATGTAGTGAGTGATAGTTTTATGGTATGTTAGCACAGGGGTGAATAACTGTCTCTGTGGCCCATTAGGCTTAGGGTGAACTGAAATACTATTGGGTCAGTGGGGGCACATAGCTGGCACCTCAAAGGTGGTAGGATTCGGGACCGGGTGGCTCATAATTCTTCTTGGCCTGGTCATGGCAGTACAGAGTGATTTTATGATGGCATCTAGTGTCGGAGGCATGGGGGGAGGTAAATACTTGGTGCGGGCCCAGCAGGAATGCGGGGAAGTGCGGCTGTAAAACTCTAGCAACAGAAAACTAGGGACCTTCAAGCCCTGCCGAGCCTTGGGGGGAGGAGGGGAGTTGGATGTGCAGCTCTCTAGAAGGAGGGGGAGATGGCCTTGTAACTTTTCGCGGGTCCCTGTTTACTGATTAGCATGAACACTATTATTGAGACAAGTTGCTTAGACTTGGGGTATTATGTAAATTGCATATCTCTACGACTCACGTGTGCTGATGTTTACAGGATCAACAGAGAGAAAGTTATCATTTACATCATACAACGTTTTTCTTTTTTTTGCTCGGAGCCAATGAGGAAAATGAACATAAAACGTGAGGTAGAACCAGGTTGGTGGGTGCATCGATCTCAGTGACAAATTACAACATTATGCTTCTGATCAGGTAACGAGTTCAACTAACATTCCAATCAACATCAGATGTAGTTCAGTACTTTAAATGGTTCACATATGTCACTTACAACCATATCATACACAGGCTTTTTATATATTGCTTTTTTAAACATTTTACAATAGCAGCAACCATGGGTCAGTAAAAGGTAGATTTGTATGTACATACGTTTGACACCTTCACACGGAGATGTCTTGGGGTGGGCAAGAGTCATACCATCTTAATATGGCAATTGGCAATACGGGTTTTAAACCTTTTTCACAAATGGCTTAGCAGCATAGATAAGACTGGGAGGCACAGGGATTTGACAGGCAGGTTTAACATTTCACCCGCGAACAGGGTTGGGGGGTCATCAACACTATATATCATGAATGTTGGGGTCTGTGGGGGGTCAAGGTATCTTTCATAGGGACAACTTTGTTCTTTTCCAGACCCCAACTAAAAGTCAGGTCACCGCCAGGGCAATGATGTACTGTGGAAGGTAAATGATACAGTGTTTGTTCTGTTACTTGTTCGCATCTAGTTGCTTGTGAGAACGGGCCTTCAGCGCAGTTGTCATGGGAAGGAGGCTGGGGGGAAGTGCCGGCTTGCTGTGCACGATCAAGTGGGGGTGAGCTGCAGTTTCTGCAGGCGGCCTGTTCCGCAGTGGCCTGGGTTTAGTATACTCAAAATGGAGTCTAAGTGCATTACAAAATGGAGTCTATGTTATGCTACAAGGTGAGCCGTGCAGCCTCACGTGTCGATCCGCAGCCATCCTGCATCCCGGCCCAGGTGCATAGGTGGCTGCCGACGAGTCATAATCATAATTCTCACGTAGGAGAGGGATGTGGGGGACAGGGGGTCCTAAAGAAATGTTCTCCCATACATTGCACGCACCATGTTTTCATCAAGAGTGCGATCATGCATGCTTGTATTTATTGTACATCTATAGTTCTGAAGTGTTCGGTTGTTGGTCACTGTGTTGATGGTATAAGCTGTGTCAAATTATGCATGATGAGTCGGAGGGTGTGCCATTTAGGGGTTGCATATCAAGCAGCCATATTCTATAATGGTGTTGTATGTCTATTATTGTTTAGGCATCTGCCCATCAGCATGAAGGTACTCTATTTAGAGCCTGACATTCAAGTGGGCTTAGGAGTTATGTTATGATGATTTATGCTGCACACCACTGCCATTTGCATGGCCTTCAGACACTCACATGTCTCTCTAAGAAAAGTGGGTGGGGTGGGTGAATGAGGAAAGAGGGATAGTGCTCTTCCGGTGATGCTTGCAGAACCAGGAGGCACTGACAATAGTGTGTGTGAGTGTTCTGCCTGTGCATTGTTGTGCGTACTGGGCTTGATGTGTCTGATGGGGGTAGCGGCCAGTGTCTGGGTTGTTTGTTGTCTGCAACTATTTGGTTTTGTTGTGTGGTTGGTGGTGGGTATGTGGTTTGTGAGATTTTTGGTGTGTAGTTTTGCTCTTCCTTTTGAGTGTGTGAAGAATTTTAGAGGTATGCAGGTGTGGAAAAGAGGTTGGGGGTGGTTAGTTGGTTTCTGTTTGGCCTGGGCATGTGGTTGTTTTATTGTTGGTTCTTTATTCTGTCTTGTCCCATTTTTGCTTTGATCACCATCATATATTCTTGCTGTCCTGCAATGTTGTAACACATGCTCCATATCCTTTTTGGACTTTGTGGAATGTATCTGTATTTTATGGAAGAAGATATCCCATCTGAGGATCCTAAAATGGTATGTTATGTATCTTTTATGGCATACTGCTCTTCATTGCAGAAGGTGATCTGTTCATAGGCACATCATACACGTGTTTACAATATCTCAGTGAGTATTTTGGAATGTGACACAAATGCACCATTGCAATTTTGTTTTGAAAGGCTCAGTGCAGCACACGTTACAGTACTATCAGTAGCTTAAGCAAAGTGGATATGTTTGTAATGATGTTTATTGTTGGTCCAAAGTGTTGTTCAAGGCCTACCATGATTGTCTTGATGCTGCTTATTTTTGGTCTGTTCAGAGTTGGTGTATGATTGGCCACCATGTTTGTAGATATGGTGATGTTAAATAAATTCTCATGTCACCTGTCATGTGTTTGTGATCTGACTGTTGCTCTTATTCTCATGTCCTTCCTTCAGTGAATTTACCACCAAGCTTGTAATGAGTCCAATACCCTTTCCACATTGTTCACAGCTCCATGTTTTTCATGTAAACTTTCTTCGTAAATCACTGGACACATTAAAGTGTACTACGTACTACGTTTGCAGTACTTTCAAAATATATTTCTAAAGAAAGGTAGGGGATAAACACAGACCTGCATCTTGTGAATCGCCATCCATCCAACCCTGCAGAAAACATGAGCATCTCTGCATGCAACAATGATCATGCCCCTAATTTCATCCTCTGAATAATTTCTGTAGTACATTTTTAGAGTATATATGTTTACTGGAAATATATTAACAGTAGCAAAAGAAATGCAGATATGTTTTATTGTAAAAATAACTAATATGATTTATGTCATTTTCACTTTTTTCTAAACCATGTGTGTGTTAATCTCACCATTAAAATATTCCAAGGGCCGAATCCAGCTAGAAACCCATACATTTGATTCCTCTTTTCTAGGTGGACACTGATAACTGTGGTAGAACAAAGATAGGTAAAAGCAAAGGGGTGTCTATTTTCAAACTAGCTGATATCCATGGCATGGCATTTCTCCCTTTTAAAAGCTTATACACCTATTTGTTTAACAGAGGAAGACTGCTGAAACAGTGTACGATCCAGGGCACTGCCTAAGAGTTAACATTTAATTTGTCCCTTCACATTTCTTCTATAAAATGTTTCAAGAATTGTATAGAAATCACACATTTTCATGGTAGCACAACACAACAACCTGCTAAATACACACAGTTGACTGCGTACAGTCAGTGTTACTGTCCCATTTTTTTGTGTACATACAACTCCAATACTGATCTTTTCACTGATTTCATGTTGGTTAATATCTGGTCTGAGAAATTCACACATTCCCATTTTTTGTTTCATGTGGGCAATGTACTTCATGTTTTGTTTTTCATGTCATCAAAATAGGACTATATGTACCAGAATCCTAGAAAAATGTAAGTAAACAAATCTTGATGAACTACAGCGGCTACGGCCAGCCGGTGGGGGGGCGGGGGCATCACATTAAACAAACCCTCTGCATCAGACCAGTGGGGAGAGAAAGGTAAGAAGAGCAACCTGCTCAAATTTAGCAGCATGAACTTAATAGTACATGGACTACCTATTGAGCTCCTACCTGAAACAATACGATCCCCACTCAGTTGGTCTTTCAGTGCCAGGGGGAATTTGTATTTAAGCTGAAGCAACCTCTGCAGAAATAATAGCTACATCTCGGTGCTGTCTTTCCTGCTCTGAAAGCTTTTTAATTAGTGCAATGTCTTTAGCAGAATGAATCTCACTTTCCACAATTCTGATTTGTCACGTCCCCATTCAGACAAAGCACAGCTTTAAGCCTGAACATTTAGTTTATTTAATTTCCAAACGACCATGCATTTCCATCAATCTGTACCAAATATATATAACTGGCATGGACTGGTTTGCACTACATTTTAGTATGCACTCTGTTATATGTTAAATGGATAAAGTAAATTAGTATGTTATTTTCATGTTAGTTTTATTTTTTCAGTGCAACTCAGCCCACAACTGTGGTATCGTGGAGCAAAGTGATTATTTTCTAGCATGTGTTCTGTGCATGGCCAACATTGGCATCTATTAGATTCAGCCTGATTCTCATACATGAGTAACACACATGAGTGTCACACCCTTGTCCCTAGTTCAAATTCACACCTTTGCTAAAACATGGATGATGAAATGTGGAGCTACCCTTGTTGAAATTCAGAATACGGTAAATAATTTCCCTATCACATTTCCAAGCACAACTATAGAAACTAACCCATTTTAACTGTGGTGATGATATTTAGGTGGAAATGGCATGAAGCACCTGGCATGATAAACAATGGATCAGAAGAAAACATGGCAATTAAACAGTGTCCGTTATTGTATTGGTAACAAGCTCAGAACATATTTGGGTGGTCACTTGCCTATAGATTAACATAACACTAACGCAATTGTGACACTGTATAGGTCTCGTTTTTCGAGAAAAGTCTATTTGATTTATGTTACTTCATAGACAATGCAGCTTTGAACAAATACAATCTGCTAAATTTGAGTTGATAATGAGTCCACAGAACTACATCCAAAGAAAATATCAAAGAAGAAAAATAGTTTTGCAGTAAAATAATAAAAACATCCTTTTGGGTTCTGGATTTTGGCTTTGAGGAGCACGAACAATTAAGTAATATTGGAAAAAGTAAATACATGTTCTGATTTGATCATTTCGAAAGCCACCACACTAAAGAAAGTCCGAGAAGTTTTTTATGGCAACCAGATAGTTAATAATGGCAGCCAAGTGAAGTCTGATTCTCTGAATGTCTGACTTCTTGAGAGAAGTCAGACTATATATGAGTCAGGATAACATATGATATATGTGCTGTATTGATTTTTTTTTTCTTTCCCAGCTAGTTAAAAGAGATTGGGAACCAAATATTGGATGACGCATTAATAATATATTTTTTCAATAATTTGTTTTTTATATAAACTTTAATCTACAGAGCTTTACATAGGACATATTTACATACATTACTATTTAACAAACACCTGTTGTTAGTATACAGATGTGATATAGTACAACTGAAACAGGAAATCAAAAATAATTATTGGATGGATTATTTGGAATAGTTTTTATACATTTTGTGGCCAAACACAATTTTCCATTTTCCCCCACAGTGGCAAAATTTGGCCTTACGATCACTAAATATCCCAATAAAAAAAAGAGGCTCTTTGTGTTGATATTGTATTACTTTTGTTGTTTGTTATCTTGTTTGTTTAAAACATAGTGTGATCTAATAATGGATTGATGTAGCTGTACATATTTGAATGTGTTGCTCTGAAGGCAGCGCTCTACGGTTGTCTCAGACATGTACAGTTTGCCCATTTCTATTATTTTCTAGTTCGTATTTAGTCCTGGGTGAATTGCGGATTAATTCAGAAATGCCCACATTGCAGCACACCTCTAACCCCTATTGTTAGTTTAGGACACGATCATGAAATTGTCAGACTGGTTGTCTATTACAATGTAGATGATTGACTATTCTAACGTGACAGGCTGTTGTTAGAGGTAGATTCCTTTGACGACACATACATATTGCAATGGCATTAACCGTGTCAGAACTGTTTAATGACCGCAAGATGACACTTCTCCAAGCGCAAGTAATTTTTTTTAGCAACAAATCTGCTATAGGCTATCTGTACTGTAATATTACAAACCCAAATGTCACTACGTTTATAGAATTCCGAAGGATAGAAAACAAATCAAAGCCATATTTGATTGACTAGCCCGGGCCTTCGCAGGTCCATGTCGCCATGAAATACACAGACATGTAAGGTGTGCTTATGTATCAACTTCAGAAAGATGAAAGGCTGTGTGATTTGTAACTAGATTTGAACCTGTATCAAGCAAAGAGCTTACATTTGACTGAGACAGCTGAATAAGCTACTCAGATACCTTGCTTCAGGGATGTGCTTTACAGTCAAAAGAACATCCATAGATGCACAGCACTCTAGTTACTGTTGCGCACATAACTATCCTGACTCAAAATCACCCTTGAAACTTTGTATCGTCAGGTCTTCTTTCTCTTTGAATTCATAATTGCAAGATATGTTTGTTTTTTTACTACAAATCAGCCGATACCAAAGGCACCTCTTCATATTCATGATTCTGAAATGTGCTTTTTGCAGACCGAGGTTGTAAGGACTTATAAAGAGACCCGTAACCAACCCCAACTCTAACTAGGGTACTTGCTGGCACCTTCAAACCACTGTTTAAAGGTTTGACCCAGACGTCCTTGGAGGGTTGCACCTGTATTGTAGAAGCAGGAAATACTAGTGCCTTAATAAATCAGAAGTGGATGGATTATCACACACGCCAACACAATTCAGAACTCATTAAGCAAGATTTATATAATGCACAAGACGAGAAGCAAAGACTTCAATTGGGAAATTAAACAATTACATGTATGTTATTCTTGTTTGATTTGCATTCGTTGTGGTTTGTCTCTTTCGAAATACATTTGCACCTTAATCCGTATCGCAATGAACTGCACGATGTCATTCAAAGTTGACACCGTAAATAGCACGTTCTATTAACAGGTCCTTGAAGAAAGCTTAGCATTTCGCAATAGATTAAAAATGATGTGTTTCTAATTATTCAACCTATTTGCTATAAATCCTAGTTTTCCCTGTTGGATAGAAATCAACCCTAGCGTTCTCTAATATAGATGATTAGATTGTAAACCGGTTAATGCTCATTTGGGTTTGTAATATTGCTGTATTGTAAGTAAGCAATTTAAGCAGATTAGTGTTGTCTTGGAATCTGAACAGGCAATACACCAAGGAGTGAATTAATTCTTGTTCAACACTGCACTGATACAGCATTTCTGGACTACACTGGAATTAGATAGAAGCAACATTCATGTATGCTGGTTAGACAGGCTAAATGCCTTATCAAAGGCTTATGCAAATTGCAGAGAATCTCTTAATGAGATCGAATGGGGAATAAGTCGATGACTGGCGATCATTATGGGCCCTGGGGATGGATCAGGCATAAGAATCAAGCGCAAGAAATGGATGTCTCTTACTTGATACATATTTCAATGAGTAATATAGATGTATATGTCACTTTTTCGTACATTTAGGATCTTCAAAACAATCACCAAGCTATGTTTTTGAAAAACTTAAATGAAGTGAAGCAAATGGCACTGTGTTGAGAGAGAAGGCGCTGTGGGTTTTTAACCTGATCAAATGAGTCAGGAATAACAACACAAGTGCCTCTGTCAGTAAAAGGGGAAGCTGAGTGGTTTGTGCCATCTGGTGCGTGTGCCCTCATGTTAGATTCATGGTCTAATGGCCTGCAAAAAAGCTGAATGGACAAAAGGTGCTACCGCGGATAACAAGTGTGCAATCTCTGAGCTATTTCTCTATTCCTGCTGAGCAAGGAATATCAAATGCATTTCCTTTTTGCATGCGTTAATGCCCCTGCGTCAGGAAGACCAAGACACTATTACATGTTAAACCGACCAAAGCCCCTAGAAAGCTTCTTAGTTTCGGGAAGAGTGAACCACAACTACATTTTCTGAGCCACATTCCCCCTGTTCTTTTCCACGCCTGTGCCTGGAGTCTTAGTTCATCTGGCTTGCCCACACCTGCTTCTGCATGGCCCTCTGCCAATGCCATGGACTGCAACCAACGCCACTGAATGAACCCATCTGTCCAACCTGTATTTCTTTTCAGTCATCTAGTTCCCAGAGCTCCTGTGTACTCTCTGTTCTTCTTGTCCACTGACTACGTCTCCCACCTGCAGCCTGCTACACCTACCCACGATCTGGCTCTGTATGACTGTGTTGACTTCCTCGTTTGTGGCATTTCCACCTTGCTCCCCAAAAAGGCACTGAATGGATAACAGGGCAAGCACAGATACTCAGACAAGGAACTACCAGCCAGTCAAGTTCTATTGAATAAGACTATAAAGGATGAGGCATGTCTTGCCAAAGCCCACCCATACACATCTATTAAACTTCTGAAGGCTAGCCCCCAAAAGAAAATGCCCTGTTCCTATTTGCCCAAAGGCTGGCAGAACAAAATAAATAGTGGGATAACCGAATGAGACATTTCCACAAAAACGCCATGCATCTTCCCAGTTGATGGAAGCTTGCTGTGTCTGTTATTTAGATTGATGAAGTATAACATCCTCACAATGTTAAACATATGGGGCCTTGATTCGTCAGACTGAATGCAACAGCCACATAGTTAGGAATAGATAGTGAGCAAATACATGTCTTGGTATCACAGATGGTCATTTCCACATGCACATACAGACAGACAGACACACACACAAACATGCAGGCCAAACCTCCAAGTGCACTTACAGTTGTACACTTACCACACAGGATCCCAGCAGTGAGATTATGCACATGACTACAATGATAGAGAGGATCATGTCCCCAAAGCAGATTCTTTACAACCAGGATTGGTTCGACACACTTCAGCATTAATGAGTGAACACCCATCAACCTGTCAGAGTCTCTCCAATAACAATCCACTCAGACGTTTTCCAAAAACGGAGGAACTAAATGTCATACTAGTGATGGGGACAAGGACGATCACTATGGTCAGGACAACAACATGGATGGATAGTGATCAATATCATATCTGCTGAGGAGGAACGGCAGCCTTTGTTCAGCCATGAGCCACTTATGTGCCCCTAAACTCTCGAATCATACGCTTTTCTTTCTAAACTACAGGAGCTCATGGCAGCTGGCTGACAATGACAATTCCGGTGGGTCAATGGAGGCCACCTGTCTTATTGCTCATGTGCAGTAGTCGAAAAGCTCAACTAGCACATTTAAGACGATTCCAAGGAGCAACAATGGGCAATTGGGAATGCCAATAATCCACACCAGAAATTATGTTTACACATAAACTCATAATGAGAAATGACATGTCATACAATCAGATGAACTCCTCCAACACATCTAAGCCAATCACCTCATTAATTTCTACCAATCTGGCTTAAGACCCAGATGCAGCACAGAAACAGCTACCATGAAGGTGATCCACAATGCCCTTAAAATCCTTGATGATGGCTTTGCTTTCCACCTAGTTCTCCTTAACCTCTCAGCTGCATTTGACACAGTAGACCACCAGACAACCACCGACAATCTACATCGCTGCATGGGGACCAGCAAGATCAGCGTCAGTTTGTTCAAATCCTACCTTGTGAACTGCCAACAGTTAGAAAAAATGGATTCTACCAGATCCCGTAAGGATCCATCCTGTCCCCTGTGAGTTACAATCTTCACATGGAATCGCTTGGAACCCTTCTCTCTCCACACAACTTCCACATTCACTAATACCTATATGACATGCATATCTACCTCAAGATAACCTTCCTCGAAGACTTCCACTGGCTCATGGCCTGCCTCAAATTGATCCAGTCCTGGATGTCCAGTGCTTACCTAAAGCTCAACCCCTCCAAGACGAAATTCCTACTGCTGACCAACAACACCGAACAACGTGACATCCAGACCTGGCTGTCGGCTTTGAACCTCAAGGGATTCACACTCCATCTGGCCCCCTGTGTAAAATTCCTTGGGTTCAGCATTGACAGACACCTCACATACAAACAGCACATAGCAAGGAAGACAAAAACAGCCTCCTGCGGAAAATCAAGCACTTCATCTCGGAAAACAACCTCAGATCCGCTGCGCAAGCCTTGATCCTCTCCCACCTGGATGGTGGCAATGCCCTTTTGTAAGGTCTTCTGGTGACTACCCTGAAAACCCTGAAATGTGTCCTGCATGCTGCAGCAATTAAAGGACTATGCATGCAAATTTGACCACATCAGCCAAACCCTCATCAAACTACACTTGCTCCCACTGCAAGTCTTTATCATCTTCAAATCCTGTTGAATCATCTACAAGGCTGTCATCCTGAGGTCCAGACCTTACTGAGAAACCCAGCATCTCCGGAGGCATCCCCGGAGTCCTGCAAGCCATAAGAAGTAAGGAAATGAGCAGACTTTCATTACGACAGCGCAGAATGGAAAGAACCAGAAGACAGGCTTTCTCTGTCTATGCTCTAAGACTCTGGAACCTCCTCCACGTCAACATCAGACTTGCCCCATCACTTCTACAGTTCAGGAAAGAGCTCAAGACCTTCCTCTTCAAGGAATGGCTTCTTCGTGACAGCTAGGCCCTGCACTTCCCACCCTACCTGAGATTCAGTGGTCTGCTCCCCATTGTGTTCCACCATGATAGCAATCGCCCAACCTCTCCTGTTAGCTCTCCGCTCCTTTTTTCTCTGCTTTCCTCGCTGTTTTCTTCCCCCTATGATTGAAAAGTGCTTTGTTGCTCACCAAAGTTAGATCTGTGCTCAATAAGTACCGTAATGTTAATAATAAAAAATAAAATAATCATAATCATAATAATAATGATAATAACAATGATAACAATAATAATAACAATAATAACAATAATAATAATAATAATAATAATAATAATAATAATAATAATAATAATAATAATACTAATCATAATAATCATAATAATGATACTATACCTTACAACAATCACCCTTCAGTTTTGGTGAAATTCTCATAGACACATTATTTCAAAAATCTGTTTCTTTTTCCATGTTATACAGCACTCTAACAAAACATCAATTTGACCAAAATGTGTATGCCTCAATCATGGCATGAAATTCTCCCATTAACAATTGGTCAATAATGTATGTAGTCATGGCAGCATATTCTTCTTCCAATTCTACAACTAGCTGACCAGGAGCAGTTCATCTTTCAAAAAATCATCACATGTCTGTCAATACATTCAAGTGCAATTATTAGTATTTTAATTATAAATATCTTGTCTTCTATAATTTGTTAAGCAAAATGCCTGCACGTGTGATGCATTGTCCACCTCCATCCCCTTCCCCCGAAATGTTAAATTCAGAAGACAACACACTGTTTCAATTGACAGACTTAGATTGTACATTATTTTAAGAATTTGGTTCATGTATCGGAAGCGTATTAACACATTTATTAATGTATCATCACTGCACAATGATTATTTTTTCACAAACAGGATCACGTACCAGCCTAATCTTTGTTTTAGCCATTAAAACCTTAAATAATGCAATCTCCACTTCCAATAGGTTCTCAACAAATAAGGTATTTGCTCTTGCCCCATGTTTCTTCGGTATTAGCATAATTGACCTAAAACATTTGATTGAAGCTTTTTGACTTTTCTTTGGTCAGATTAAATTAAATATATATATGGGGTGGTAAGGGTATAGATTAGGTTGAGGGGAAGTGGGAGCGGGTTGCGGGGGGTCTCTTAACATCTAATTAGGTGGCACCCTTACTAGTATGCCATTGAATATCAGCGTGTCAGCCAATCAAACAGCAGAAGCAGCACTACAAGGATGCAAATGCAATACCCAAAATCCATTGGCAGGTGTGCACTGAGCCACCACCAATTGAGGATGTGGAAGACGCTGATTATGATTCCCAACCCCAAGTCCCTCCTTATGAACAGCCAAATGCATTGGCTGCCACACTCACATGAAAACATTCCTTAAGATATTTTTCCCCCACACACTCTTTTCCTAATCTGGGGTGAGGTGGGTGCAAACTCTGCCAAGCATTGTGCATGTTAGTATTTTTCTGAGATCACTGTATTTAAACCACTAGGAGTACAGCTCTCTGCTTCCCCTTTACCATGTTCCCATGTTCCTTAATTAAAATAAAGCCCCACATCCCTAGCCATAAAAATATATTCAACGCTAACCCAAACAGTTTCCTCCACATAATGGGGCCAATTCATGCAACAAAGTGCACCGAAATTTGTGGTGCAAGCTGGTGCAAGCGTGAAAAAGCAAGCACACGCACACGCGTGCGATTCATGGAAGGCCCTGCGTGTGTTTTCTCCGGGATGTGCGCCAAATCCACGCGTGGTGCACACGGGTGCACACGTCACTGCAACATCCTGAACGCCGTGCGCGAGGCGTACAGCAAAAGTGCACAACGTGCACCGCACACACCAAAAGGGGGTGGAACACGGGGCGGAACACGCGCAATGGGGAACAACGCGTGAAAATGAGGGCATAACTGGGGAAGTACTGCGTGGAAATACACAGAATGCCCAAACGCACGCGAACTACACATATTCATGGAATCGAATAGGGGAAACACACGCACGCCAAAAGACACGCATAGGCCTAAACATGTCCGCCACACGAAGGAAGGCGGAAGCGTCCCCGCGTAGTATAAAAGGGCGCACAAACAACAAACACGTATATACAGCTACCATGAATGTCCTATTCTGTGGCCCCTTAGGAGAAATGACGTGTCACGCAACACTCAGGCATCACAAAAAACAAGAAAAAGAGATACGCAGCCCCAGTAGCCCACGTGCATGTAAAAAAACAAATGCAGTACGATGTGGCAGCCAGGAAGACAAAAAATGCGTGCGTGATCAACACGCAGGCTACTATGCCCGAAAAAAAGGGGTATGCGACTAACAGGGCCACACACAGTAGGAAAAATAGTGTGTGCAACTCACTGTCTGCCTTGCGTGTAGAAGAAGAACGCGTAGCCAACACCCACGCCAAAAGAAGAAGTACGCACTGTAGGTGCTGTGAAGTAATCGCGTGTGAACCCCAACGTCTGGAAAACACACACACCACTTTCCACGAAAAACACGTACAGAGCGATGGAAACCCACATGAGACATTCAACCCGTGCCGAGGGAAACACCTGCACGCACGTTACGTCACCTAAGCTCTAACGCGCCAAGGGCCTTTCCTCGGAATTTATGCAAACATGTTGTTTTTCACGTGCCAAATCACTCTGTATCAAGCTGGCCATGCGACAACACACGGAAGACCATGTTTCTGCCCAGAAGGCCGAATTACTGCCCCCCAGAGCCCCGAGAAGCCTCCCACGAGCCATCTGCTGCTGCCTGCCTGCTGCCACCGTGCTCTACCATTTGGTGACTGCACATCTGCCATCTGCAGGGGTCCAGTTGCTGTGACAACCCCTGCTAGACCAGAAGACTCCCGACTGGTGTTCCATTACTCCACAGCCCAGCCCCAGGACCCAGTTGCCTACCCACACCTGCCTCGGGGTTTCCATATTCGACACAACACCTTCCAGCACCAATGGCAACCCCCCAGCAGAGAGGCAGAGGGCTACCAGCTTCAGTGAAAAGGAAGTTGGTATCCTGGTGGAGCAAATTCTGGGGCATTATGATGCCCTCTTCACACCATCACGCGCCGACAAGGAAGGACAGAAGAGGATCTGGAAGGACATAGAGGGTGCCATCAATACGGAGGGGGTGGCACTCTTCGACATCAAACACGTCCAGAAGTGCTGGGAGGACTACAAGTCCAGGACCCTCAAGAAAGTGCAGCGCCTCTTGCAGTCAGCGGATGCAGTGGGGCGCTTGGTCCAGCTTACCACCCAGCAGATGAGGGTCGTGGAGCGCATTCGCCCAGTGCTTTACCACCAGATCCTCAGGATGCAGGCCCGTCTGGAGTCGAGCGGTAAGTGGCCATGCATTCACGTTTAAAACAGTTCATGTTGCAGTGTGCTGGTAGTTAGCTACTTGGCTGCATGTGTGACATGGGTCATGTTTGGATGTGTGTGTGCAGAGACATGATGGTGCTGCATGTGAGACCAGCCAGGCGTGACCCACATTGATGGTGTATGTGTTACAATGCATCATGCGGAGCAGCATGAGGAATGCACACATGTATGCATGCCTGTGTCTGTACTTTGACATGTTTGGGGTGTGAGAGATGTGTGCTGCTGTCATGGAAATGCATGATGTACATATCTGTGTGTCTGAGTAGTGTGTGTGCCATAGATGCATGACACATGTCTGTGATGATGTGTTGATTCACTGATACAGCCTACTCATCCTTGTATCCACTGTGTCTGTGGGTATACGGGGCCAGATGCATGACCCTCCAGTGATGCGTGTGCATGTGATCAGCATGTCCCATGATGCATGTGAGTTTCAGCCCATCATTGGATGTTTCTAAGGTGCCGTGGACATTGATGCAAATGTTTGTTGCATGTGCCATGCCGGTTCCTGCATGTGTGTTGCCTGCACTGACCCATGTATTGTTGGAGACATGATGGAAGTGACGTTTGACAGTGCCACTCATGTGCTATTGCTTTCTGTCTAGGGGACTATTGTACAGTACCCTGGTGCTTGTGTTCAATGTCTCCCTTTACACAGCGGCGAGTGAAGAAGAGGGCGGCGACGGTGCTGTAGAGGAAAGCGGCAGGGTTGCCTCCACCGGCCGGCGACGCAAGCACAGTCACCCTCCCAGGAAATTCCATCATCCGGGAGCGAGGGGACTGGTGTCACGTCAGCCACTATGGCTGCAGCGGAAGGGGTGGGTGAGCCCCCACAGGGGCCTGCGATGGCGGAAGACGGTGCAGAACCATTCAGGTTGGTGGTGTGTACAGAGGAGGAGGAGGCCGCTACAGAGCCGCACATGGGGCCTGGTGTGGGTGGTACCACTGGTGCAAGTGGTGCAGTCCAGTGGCAGGGGCAGGAGGCAGCACAGGTCACTGCGGAGGGGCCTGTGCATGTCACTGTCCCTGACACTGTGACTGCATCACCATGCACCAGCAGGGATGCCCCGTCCCAGGCCCGTCTACAGGTAGGGGGGAGGTCCACATCATCTGGCACTCCTCTACCTGCAGACAAGGGGACCCGTCACCAGATTGAGTCCGTCCTGATTGGTGTCGCGTTGCGCACATGTGACATTCGTGATGACGGGCGTGCTTCCTAGGGGGACCACGCACATCATCACGAAGAGCTGTGGTCAGGGGTTTCCTCCATGTGTCGACCACTCTTGCAGCCCTCTCCTCCTCTGTGCACACTATACGCCAGTCGTTCTCTATGCCGTCTTCCGCCCAGATGCCACCAGGGCCCCCTGTGGACCTTTCCCAACCAACGCAGCCATCCTGGTGGAGATCCCATCCCTGCCGCAGTCGGGAGTCGGAGGTCCAGCAGGGGTGGCCACCTCACCCACAGGACCCCAGCGGATGGAGGATGTGCCGGCATCATCGGGCAGGGTACGTGCACGACGGCGCCGGGGGATTCCATCAGCCCGGATGCCGTTGTGGTGGCAGAGGCAGTTGCGTTGGAGGCAGCAGCAGGCTCAGTGTGGGAGGCATCATGGCTTGGTGCCATAAACACCCCGGGGGCAGGCATCGGCCGAGGGGCAGGAGGACCCCGGACTGGGAGTGTCTTCCATGTGGCAGTGGTTGGGCCGGCAAATAGATGCAGAGAGTGCACGGCTCAGGATGGTCAGGGCAGAGAACTCCATGCACCGGGCTTTGAGGCGGGCAGAGGGCCTCGAGGAAACTCGCAGGGAGTTAAGGGATTCCATGGCTGCATCCCTGCGAGACCTCGAGGCCAGGGAACAGGCCCGCCTCCGGAACATCGGCGTGGAGTTCGTTGATGCCCTGGCCCGAAACATCACTGAGCCGTAGGACTTGCCCGCCGCCTTTGTACATAGTTATTTCGGGTTAGGTTTCCTTTGTTTTATCATTTTTTTGGAGTTCATGGACTTTGCTCCACTTTATGTATATAGTTTTTTATTCATAGGATTTTTTTGTAGGTTTCCTTTTGTTTGGGGATCATGGACCCTTTGGACTTGCATTGTATATAGTTCATTCCCATGGATTATTTTTATTATTTAATTCATATTGACATTGGCGATGGACCACTTTTCTTTTTCATGTCGTGGATTTTAGTTTTTCATTGGATTTTCTTTTTTTTTGGTAATAGCTTTCATTATTTATTAATTTGCAAGTTTGATTTTAATTATGTTATTTCATTATGTTTTTTAATACATTTCTTTTAACTTCATGATTGGTGTTGTGTACTATCATTGGTTTTGTGCATGTCTTAATGAACATTGCCTAAGTCATGTGTTGCCACTGTGTGGCTCTGTTGTGCATTTATGCATGGCCATGGTGGTTCTTTTAAGACTCTCATGGCATGGGTAATTTGGGAGTGGGTGCAGTGGATGGCTGTGTGCTTGTACTGGGGGGCAGGGGGTATTTGGGTTGGCATTAGGGCCATGGGTCTGTTTTGTTAGGACATGTTGTTTGGTGGGCCATGTGTCGGGGCATGCTGGCAGGTGCCCGTCAATGGGGGATTGGGGGGACATGAGTCAGGGCCTGCTGGCAGGTGCCCATCAATGGGGGCCTGGGGGGACATGAGTCGGGGCCTGCTGGCAGGTCCCCGTCAATGGGGGTGGGATGGTGGACATGAGTCAGGGCCTGCTGGCAGGTGCCCGTCAGTGAGGGGGTGGGGGACATGAGTGGGGCTCCCAAGTGCATGGTGCCATGTGGCCTGCCTGCGGGGCATGGACTGGGGTGATCGGCTGCTTCCCGGGCATGGTATGGAGTCATGGGCTGCCTGCGGGGCATGATATGGGGTGATGGGCTGCCTGCGGGGCATGAACTGGGGTGATGGGCTGCCTGCAGGGCATGGTATGGGGTGATGGGCTGCCTGCAGGGCATGGTGTGGGGTGATGGGTTTTCGCGCCTTGAAACACTTGTGTATAGGCGTGTTACAAATGACATATCATATCATATCATATGGGCTGCCTGCGGGGCATGGACTGGGGTGATGGGGTGCCTGCCGGGCATGGTATGGGGTGATGGGCTGCCTGCAGGGCATGGTATGGGGTGTTGGGCTGCCTGCGGGGCATGGACTGGGGTGATGGGCTGCCTGCTGGGCATGGTATGGGGTGATGGCCTGCCTGCGGGGCATGATATGGGGTGATGGGCTGCCTGTGGGGCATGAACTGGGTTGATGGGCTGCCTGCCGGGCATGGTATGGGGTGATGGGCTGCCTGCGGGGCTGGCCAGGGGTGTGGGGTGGTCCCCTGTGGTGTGGGCTGCCTGTGGAGCATGGGGAGGTGGGGGGGGCACACCTGGGAGGACACACACTACCAAAGTCCCGCGCACCCCCAGAATACACGCACCCCGCTTGCGCTAGCGAAATTGCATGTAAAGCTCCCCCCGCGCAACCCCGGAATACACGTACCCTGCTCGCGCCAGCAAAATCGCATGTAAAGCTCCCCGCGCATACCCGGAATACACGTACCCCGCTCGCGCCAGCAAAATCGCATGTAAAACTCCCCGCGCATCCCCGGAATACACGTACCCCGCTCGCGCCAGCAAAATTGCATGTAAAACTCCCTGCGCACCCCCAGAATACACATATCCGGCTCGCACCAGTGAAATCACGTGTAAAAGTCCACGCGCACTCCCGGAATACACATACCACGCTCGCACCAGTTCAATCGCGTGTGAAAATCCACGCTCACCCCCGGAATACGCGCAGGCAGCCCATCCACCCTCCGCATGCCCAGCAGGCAGCCCATCCACCATGACCATAATCTGCAGGCAGCCCATCCACCCTCCCCATGCCTCGCAGGCAGCCCATCCACCCTCCCCATGCCCCACAGGCAACCCACACCACAGGGGGGACTTTTTCCACGCATTTTACCTGACACGAGAGGGGTATACGTATTCGGAGGGGTGCGCAAGGAGTTTTACACGCGACTGGCCTAGCGCGAGCGGGGTACGTGTAGTCCGGGGTTGTGCGTGGAGTTTCACACGCGATTGGCCTGGAGCGAACAGGGTAGGTGTTTTCCGAGGGGTGCACAGGGACTTTTACACACGATTTCGCTGGTGCGAGCAGGGTACGTGTATTCCGAGGGGTGCGCAGGGAGTTTTACATGCAATTTTGCTGGCGCGAGCGGGGTACGTGTATTCCGAGGGGTGCGCAGGGAGTTTTACATGCGTTTTCGGGCTGTATGCTGGTCCACTGGCCTTTGCGCCATGTACTGGATTTGTGCAATGTTTTTGTCGCACAGGGCGGGGGTGGGGGCGTAACTGGCGCTGCACCACTCTGCGCCACGGCTGGTTATGGATGTAAGTATCCACGTATACGCTGTGAGCTGAAATGGGTTTTGCCGCGCGCAGCTGGCACAGACTGAGCGCCAGCCGGGTGCGCCACTTGTGTGCTAAATTTTATGAATTACCCTCTTGATATTTAACTTGTGTTTTTATAGTATTTGAAGACTAATATGTTTAACTTTTACTCAGCCACCACCTAAACAACCGAAATCCAAGAGAAACAAACAATCCACCCCTACACCCCAATCTAACCACCTGCCAGCTCAAACCAAGCTAGATGTAATCAAAGGCGGATTGATAAACGCCAGATCTATTGTGGCACACGCAGCCGACATAGCTGACTTAATCCTCAACAATGACCTTGACTTTCTAGCTGTATCAGAAACATGGCTCCATGCCGCCGCAGGTCCCTCTCTCATGCTGCCATTCCAGACTCCTACACCATCACCCGTGGAGATCGAGAAAACTCTAAAACTCTAAAGGAGGAAGGGTCGCCTTCATAGCTAGGGGTAACTTGACACTTAGACCAGTGTCCACCCCCACAATGAAATCATGTGAACTTATCACAGTCAAAATATCAACTTCCCATTCTAGTACCCTCACTGCCCATCTCATATACAGGCCCCCCCGAGCCCACGGGAGACTTCGAAGAGGACATTATTACATTGCTCTCAGACAATACCAAACCTATATCATTCCCTAAGTGAATTAAACTTTACGCAAAGAATCCATCAACCTACTCATTCAAAAGGGCAAACCCTAAACTGGCTTGCAGACCATAATTGCCCTACGGCAATCACCACCATTGAACCACTAACCGGGTCTGATCATTTCTTCATCACTTTTACCATCAATGCAAAACGCCCAATCTCCAAAGTTAAAACGAATGCATCGCCATTACTCACCAGAAACAAGCACATCATCACAGCTGAAAAACCTACCCCTATCTTGCTCCCAATACTGAATTCTAATCTCACTGAAGACCCTGAAGAACTAATAGATCTCTTTAACAACACTATGACTAAAGCCTTAAATTCTATTGCTCCTCTGAAACTCCGTAAGAGTAAACAAACCTAAAGACCATCATAACACTTGGTTTACGCCACAACTGAAAGCCCTTAGATCTGAAAAAAGGAAATGTGCAATCACATGGAAGAACCTTCCCTCTAAGGAGAATAAAGACATTAGCATCTGAAATCTGTGCTCGATATAAAGCAGAGATCATCAGCACTAAACAAAAAACATACAATGACAGAATCCATAACGCTAGCTCTAGCATCAAGGAACTTTTTAGTACCCTAAGAGAATTAGAATCCACTAAAGCCTTAAATTCTATTGCTCCTCTGAAACTCCGTAAGAGTAAACAAACCTAAAGACCATCATAACACTTGGTTTACGCCACAACTGAAAGCCCTTATATCTGAAAAAGGAAATGTGCAATCACATGGAAGAACCTTCCCTCTAAGGAGAATAAAGACATTAGCATCTGAAATCTCTGCTCGATATAAAGCAGAGATCATCAGCACTAAACAAAAAACATACAATGACAGAATCCATAACGCTAGCTCTAGCATCAAGGAACTTTTTAGTACCCTAAGAGAATTAGAATCCACAATAGCCCCTGACAATTCTCACCCTAAAGATAAAACCTGGTGCACAGGCATACAAAATGCCCTTGCTAACAAAATAGCCACCCTTCAAAGGAAAATTGCCTCAAAAAAACTCACGATTATCGGCTCTAACTTAACTGAGAAACTGGACACCACCATCCTCACCAACACCTTACGTTACGGTGTCAAGGCGATATCTGCCCTGCCCTAATTATAAAAGACGCAGTGAGCGATCTCGCACCTTTTATCACTAGATCAATAAATGCCTCCTTCAAAGAATGCCAGGTTCCCACCAACCTGAAAGACGCATGGGTACTCCCCTTATTGAAAAAAGCGTCCCTGGATCCGACAATCCCAACAAATTACAGACTGATAACCACAGTCCCCTTCCTACTTAAAATTATTGTTAAGGCTGCCTACCTCCAAATCTAGTCGTACCTTGAGGTAAATCATCTATTAGGTCTCAGACAATCAGGCTTCAGACCCCTCCACGGAACTGAAACTGCTCTCAGATCTCAAAGCGCAAATTGACCAGATGAAAGACAAAATACAATGTGCACTACTTCTGCTAATAGACCTCTCTGCAGCCTTCAACTTGGTAGACCATAACATACTCTGTGAGAACCTCTCATCAGCAGCAAACTTCTCACCGCAGGCTGCTTTGTGGATCAAGTCCTTCTTAAACAATAGAATGATGACAATATTCTCTCCATCAGACGTCGTGGACCCCAACCCCATCACTTGCAGAGTTCCACAAGGATCTTGCGTCTCCCCTACATTGTACAATGTTTTTACAAAACCTTTATTCGACTAATTGGACTGTATGGGTGTCATCTACACTAATTATGCAGATGACACCCAGATACTGATCCCAATATCAGGCAATTATGACACTGACAATGAGCGACTTAATCAAATCTATCTTGTCATTCAGGCTTGGATGGCTATCCACAGCTTATGCCTGAATGATGAGAAGATTGAAATTCTCACTTTAGGTTCCCCCACCCACCTTAGGAAACTCAATACTAAATACACCTCCTTTAACATAGATGTCAACCTGATCACTATGGCCAAGGAAACAAAAACCCTAGGCTTCTATCTAGATGCTGAACTGAATCTTAAGAAACAGGTTAACGCCACCTTGTCAGCTACTGCCTATACCTGCAAACTTTTCCAGGGTTGCAAAAATTATCTTTCTACTAACAGCCGCATGACTCTAGCACGGCACTAATCCTGTCCAAAATCGATTACTGTAACTCACTCTAGGCAGGCGCCAACAAATATGTGCTTAACAAACTTTGAAAAACAATGCCTTAAGGACCGCCTTGAGTATCCCAAGAAAGAACCATATCTCTGAAACTAGAAGCGTCACAATTGGCTTACCATTCAGGACAGAATCTACTTCAAGCTTGTTTTCATCACTCACAAATGCCTAAAAAACGCTGCCCCCAAACACCTGATAGACAAAATCAACCTAAAAACATCATCTAGACCAACCAGATCGGCCAACTCCTGCTGCATCGTCACCCCTCGCTTCAACCTTAAAAGAGCCGGGGGTACCAGCTTCCCCGTACAAGCCGCCGCAGCCTGGAACTCCCTCCCTCTGAACTTACGTTCAGACCTACACTTCCACGGTGTCCGGACATTTCATCGAAAAAAAATTAGTCGACAGGACATTTGGTCGACGTAATTTCATTGAAAACCAAATGGTCGAATTTTTTTTTTAATTTATATATACTTTTTAAGGTTGTAGTTTAGGGAAAAAAAGGGTTTTTTTGAAAAAAAAGGGGGTTAAAAAAAGGTAAAAATAAAAAAAATAAAAATTCGACCATTTGGTTTTCGACCAAATTGGTTCGACCATTTGTCCAGTCGACCAATTTTTTTCGATCAAATGTCTGGTAATCCACTTCCACAGCTTTAGGCTTAACACCAAAACCTGGCTTCCTAGCAATGACGACACCATGGCCCTCGTGGCCTGAGCCTACACCATACTCAAACTGTGACCACAGCCTGATGACTAGGCCTACTGACAACCTCTTAGATCCCTCCAGACTATTGTACTCTGCATGCCTATTTGTCTAATGTTATTGCTAAATGTTTTCTTTGCATCACCATGTATCTTTTTCGACCCTTCTGCACTGTCTGCATCCTTTTGCTGCTGTCTTGTGCTTTGCATATTAAGATGTCTAGATAAGCGCCAAGATACCTGAGGGTGTGGTGCGCTGTATAAATAATAAACAAACAAATAAACAAACTATATTGAGCCTTTTTTAGTATCCCATACTATTGTTTTTGTAGAGTATGAAGACTACTCAACTGGATGAATACTCACTGATTATGAAAAGAATACTAAGCAAAATACTAGTGTTCCATTCATTTAGCCTTTACTTAGTATTGAATAGTATACTACAACTACTGAGCACTACTGATAGCGCTAAAAAAAGGTGAAAGAAGATATTCTGCTTTGGTCCGTTAAACAATTCAAACATCAGTTTTCTGCTATGCACACTTAATGCCCAGCGAATTCCTCACAGTGAGGATGGCTATACACCTGGTCTTGAGTATGCTGCAATATTAGAAGCACTTTCTGAGCCTCAAAGCTACTGATGGCAGTTGACGCATGGTGTTGGATGTGGTTCCTTACATCATTACACCAGTGGTTGAAAATACTGTTAAGGAGCTCAAACTCAGACTCACAGCCATAACAAAGCAAATCATCAGTTAAATTGTAAAGGGGATGGTGGTGGTTTCTAAACGTGATGCTTCACCCAGCACGACAACTAAAGCAGCGGTGATCAGGTCATAAAGGGGAACATGATTCCCAAATGAATTGTGTACCTCCTTTGCCTTCGCCTCTTGAGGTACCATGGACTGCAGACAGGCTTTACCTTTTCTGGATGTGTGAACCAATATGGGAGCAGCCAAACAACAATAGCACAGTGGTCCCAAAATATATGTCCACATAGGGTTCTTATACACTAAACAATCCCACTTCTGATAAGCGAAGGCATGGATCAATGCATACTTAAACGTGTATTTATGTGACTGTGGATATGACAGAAGGGAGGAAAAACAAGCAGACATTCAAAATGATTACTTTAAAAATGTCTTTTCAGGTAGGGAATGGTGTCTTAACAGTCTCTATGGCCAAAGGAATAAAGACCAGAGTATCCAAACCTAGAAAGGGACCACTAGGGCCATTCATAACTCTACTTTCCTTGATCTTTCGTAGTGGTTTGAGAGTTTTGAGCCAGTCATCTTGGTGCTTTTTCAATGGAGCGATTCATGGTTTGATGATGGAAAAGCAGGTTATTTGATCTTCGTGGTATGATGTGGTGAATCTTGAATGCATTGAGATCAATGGGGAGTGACTTCCATTTCATGGCTTGACTGAGTTCTCTGGGTGGCTCGATATAAATAATAAATAATAATAATAAATGTGGTGAAGCGTGGCTCAAAGCAAAGACAATCCACAAGTTGGTTTGCGTGAGCAGCTCAATCACCTCTATCTGTCTCCAATCAGGAAATGCTGGGATCTGCAACCAGTATTGCTGAAGGCTGCATGCCGTGGGTCTGTTCATCTGGTCCCAAGGAAATTATGCTTACCTGCTTGCAGTAAAGGGACATTCTTCAGAGGTCCTTGCATGGTCTTGGCCCACCACAGGCAGGAGCTTCCTTTGTATCAGCAGTCTTTAGCATTAGGCAAGCTTTTCTTCCATCAGGTATTTCAATTGTCCCCCAGAAGTGGTTATGGAAAGAGCAATAAGCTCTCCAGTAAATCTCGTCTTCAACTGATGCAAAGGCCTTTGAGTAGCTGCAGGTCCAACACTAAAGCACCAACACTAATGTTATCTGTAACAGGATGAGTCTAAAAGATGATACACCAAATGGAAGGTTCCACTCCGATATAAATTGTTAAATCATAACAGGGATTGGTCTTTTTTCAAGCCTTCTGTTCAATGCAAATTCATCGCTTACATATTTTACCTCCTCTGCAGTGTCATAGCAAGAGTCCTTGATTTGCAGAAGTCTATGGGGGTTGAGAATGAAGTGATTTGCAGTGAGAACTAAGATGACTGAAGTCTTCACCATTTTGGTTTCTGGACTCTTAGTTTCCCTGGACCTCCCATTCATCTGAGTCTAACCTACATATAAGGGAATCTATGTTTATTACCCCCTTCAAGTATTTCCCATTTGCATCGCTTCTTCCCTTCCAGTGCCAGTACCCAGACCTATCCCCTGTGGAAGCCAGCCTCCCCATGTAGGAGCGATGTCAGAATCACCACTAAGAGAACAATAGGTGGCTGGGGTGCTAATAGGTCCATCAGTTGTTGGAACCAGTTTAGAAGGTAGTAGCCTGCAGCAGGTGTCACTCTTATATATAGTCAAAGGTGGAAAGCCACAGTGGGGGATTACACCTATAACAGGACATTTGGTTTTGACTATTTATTTGAATCTCTTCATAATTCACTTTTTCTACCTTTCAATAAGTACAATATTATCTTTACTTTAGCATTGCCCCTTGAATTAAAAAGACTGTTGCTCTGCAAACATTGATCTCACAATGTTTATTCCAAACAAGATCAATGCAACATTTAGAATAACTTTGTTTATAGACCTAGTGGCACTATCCTGGTATGGTCAGAAATTTCCCCAATTTGAAGACTCATGACATCTATGTAGCAGGTTTGGCATCCAAATAAAGTTTCTATTTTGAGAGTTTACAAAGGGAGCTGATCGTTTGGACTCACCAACAATTGTTTTCAGAGTCTAACAATTACTGGCAAAGCATGTGACCACTAGGTCAAGGACATGCACAAATATGGGACACATTTGTAAGTGTGAATGCAGTGCTGCAACAAAATTTGGCTTCAGCAGATTGTTTGTATATTCAGGCTATACTTTCCCTCACCCCATACTACTGGATTAATAAGGTCAGCTGTGTTAATAGACATCTCTGTAATGTGAAAGGGTCTCCTTGGTGCATTTTAACTTTTAAAAGGAAACCTACGTGTGTACATGTTACTAAATGTTTACATGTGCACACTTCCTTTCTGTGCTCACTTTTATAATAGGTTCTGCATTGACTAACAGCTGCTGGAATTCCAAATGCTAATGCCTAAAACAAGTGTACATGGGATCTGTTGTATATAGATGTTGGTAAGTTCAATCATGCACACAGGCCGGCAGAACCGCCTGGGCACAAATACTCCATCAACAATTTTTAAACACAGTGCTGTCTGAAAGTGAAACTGTTTTGCTAATATTCATGGCAGAATCTATTCACTTCATCTATTGAAATTTCAAATATCTGCAATATCTAATAGATGGAAATCTGCCACAGGTTTGTTTTGGGGTTTCATAACTTGTCCAGGGAACTGTGAAGGGTTTTAGGACTACATTAAAGATAAACTTCAGGTTTTGTGGAAACATAGAGTCAAGCTGCCCAGAATGGTGATTCTGCGAGCTACAGCATCATGCAGTAGTTGAAATTGAAGTAGTCATGGATTCCTTACAAGGGCTTGGGGGTCCAGAACACTGGATAGAGGTGAGCTCCTTCCTGAACACAAAACAAGTCCATCACAACACTGATCTCCTTGTGCTGCTTGATAAAGCCCAGTGTGTTCAGGCTCATTACCTCAGATATTTCATCACTTCAACCCCTTTCCGCACTAAATCCATGTTCGTTCCTCCAACAAACTGTATGCCAAAAGAGGTGCTCATTCTTGAAAAAGCAGTTTTAAAAGGTTTTACCTCAATTTGTGAAAGAAGAAATCCACACTTTACTGGATATTACCAGAAGATCCAACCAAATGTTTTTCCCATGAGATATTCAGAATCACTACTAACGGCTTACAGGAAGGTATAATAAACACACAAGAACTAGAGTACCTAAATCACAAAGATCCATGAATCCCAGTAATGTAAATCCTACCATAAATGTACAAAGATGTAATGAACCCTCCAGGAAGTCCGATTATTTCAGCTTGTGGCTCCGTTTTTGAACCTATCAGCAAATACGTTGATTTTTTCATCAATCCTCTTACTCTTACATCATATTCATATTCGGCCGATTTTAGAGATGTAAACAATTTAATTGAGGGCATGAATTTTGCTCAAGAAATCAAATTATTAGCGATTCTTGATACTGACCTGTCATATATATGAATATCCTGCAAGATCAAAAAGTACTCGTTTTGAAAGAAGCATTAGACAGCCTTCCCCTACAAGAGGCAGTGCCAACCACAATCATACCTGAATTGGCAAAATTAGCACTTAACTGGAACTTTTTAATGTTCAAAAAGGAATTCTTCCTTCAAATTAAAGGAACAAATATTGGTTGTGATTTTGCTCCAAGCTTAGCCAACGTATAGATATCCTACTTTCTGAAAATGTTAGTCCTAAACAAAACCAACCCATTCCTTACACATCTGAAATTGTACAAATGGTATGTCGATGATATCTTTATAATATGGCCAGGGAGTATACTTGCACTAAAAGCCTTTCAGATATGGGTGAATGGTTTAGATCCCAATTTAAAGTTCACATACAGTCAAACTGAAATCCCTTTTTTAGATTTAAAGATTACATTAGAGGAAGTGAATTGGTTTTGACATTGTTCTGCAAAACTATGGACAGGAAAACCATATTAAATTACTCTAGTTTCCATCCAACACTGCTAAAACAAACTATGCTGTATCAACAATGTCTACGATTACGTAGGAATTGTTCTTCTGTAATAGATTTCAAACAGCAAAGTGATTTAATGACCAATAGACTACAGGCAAGAGTCTATCCGAAGAAACTGCTGAAGCAAGCCTACAAAAGAGCGAGAGTAGCAGATAGAGAATCATTATAGGATCAAACCCCACATACAGATCGCAAAGATATAATAGTTTATGCTACGTCTTTCTATGCAGCTACTACTGCATTAAGCAGTTAATTATCAAACATTGCCATATATTATGGCTGGGGATCCCAGTTTACAACGTCCTATCTTTGCTTTAAAAGAAAACTGCAAACTTACTTCAATCACTCATGAAGCAAGAATAGAAACATCATATGAGAACATCCTGTTAGACTTACGGAATTTACTCTGATCATATGGAAGCTGTAGTGTGTGTAAATATACCATAACACCACTGGCTTTAAACAATGGTGTTTCAAGAAATCCAATCGGCAGGCAATATACATGTAATTGTATGCCCCTGCGAGAAAACATATGTGGGTAAAACCACATGAGAAGTAAATACAAGGATCATGGAACATATGTCAACAATCGCTAAAGGCAACACCTTTGCTCCTTTAGTAGAAATTGTTTATTTGCTAACATACAGAGGATGAAATAAGATGGTGCGTCTTAGAGAAAGTAACTAGAGATCCTCAAGGGCACACCATGGAGATACAATTAGTTAAAAGAGAGAATTTATGGATGTATTGCTTACAGTCATGCGCCAACAGCTTGGATGATCAGGAAGAGTTACACAGTTGGGGTTGTGTGTGAGACAAATATGTGCCAAATGACTTTAGATCATTAAAAGGTCAAATATTTCAAAGATACGCTGCACAAGTGTCTCTATTGATATTATAGAGTTAGTGTTTATATAAAACATATATGCAACATTTAGATCCATATGGTGGTCGCCACAAGAATGCAGCATAATAACATCTAGGCAGCAGTCAATTTATGAGACTGAGTTCATAAATATATTGTCGAGAACATGACCAAGTATATTTAAAGACTGCGCCCACAGCGTGATACATGTAATAAAAGTGTACTTTTTGTCCTACTTCTATATCAAGCATATGATGCAGCATGTTTAGACATGTACAATTAATGGAGAGAGAGATACCAAACCAATACACTTGATCGGACAATAAGCCAGACGCGTGTGTTCCCATTGTGAGACTCTCCATAGGAGAGCAGTATGCCGCCGACGGGCGGTAACAAATCCTGCTGCTTAAATTAGCTGAGCTCTATGATAGTTCAGTAATAGAATTTCACAATGTTTCCTTTTTTTTAAAGTTTCTTTAGGCTGAATGAAAGCGACTGGATGTATATAACTATGGGAGAGCAATGCGCCACCAACGTGACGTAAGATATCATGCTGCACAAATTAGGTGGGTTGTACATTAGACAAGTAACACAATGTTTCAATGGCTCTTTTTTCAAAAATGTCTTACAGTTTGAATGAACACTTATCAGCATTCCTTATAAACATTTAAGGAAAGAGTTCTCAGGTATGCCGCTTTGCAAACACATGTGATTTAGGTGATTGAGTATCTATGCTGAAGGCTACACTTTGGTGAGATGATTGTGACATGGGCCAGATTTGCCTTGGAAGACAATTAGCATGGGCATCGTGGATGTGTTAAATATTACACCACATGGCCAAGGTCTATATTGTTTAGTGCCCATTATTTGTGAAAACAGTACAAATCACTTGGTGTGAATATGATTTGACATAACACTGTTGTGTGTGAAAGTCTGAGACACAATAGGGTTTTCTGTTTTTACAGCGATTACACCCTGAAGAAGACATTGTTGAGAGAAATCATTGAAACTAGTTGCAGAGCATTAGGCATGGTCATCAAAGCAACAGGTCCCAATCATCTCTACTAGGCACCAATAACAGGTAGTAATGTAGCAGGAATATCAGTGAACATATTGTGAATCCACTTCCATATCTAATTATTTACATATAATTGTTAATGTTTGCTCGTAAATCAAAGTGGGTTGTGTTGTCTTGTATTTATATTGTGGGTTGTGTTTTTATTTATCATTGTATATAGGTCAGCCTTGTATGTCGACAGTAGCAGTACTGTTTTTGCACCCAAGTGGTTTTTGAGATATGAACTATGCATGATTTTACCATGTTTCATGTTTTCAAAAAAACCGATCCCATTAATGTCGCAGACTTTATATAAAAACAGATTTATTCTTAACATTAAATAATTTCAGATTCATTCCATGTGACAACATCTGTTTGTTTCATCCTGATCATTCATCATTCATCATTGGCACTGGCAGCCAGTGGCCAATATATTACTCATTCTTGTCACGACTTTGGAAAGGGTGTGCGGCTCTTGCACCCCTTTCCGTGATCACACTTCTACTGTGCCATTTCCCAGATTTGAAATATGTATAAGCGCTGGGAATTCTTGTGGGAAGCTTCCATTCCTTCATTGTTTATCCCATCTATACAGTAGGGGAATTAGGGCAACTATATGAAATCATTCGTTGTCCTGCCCTTATGAGAATAATGCATTCTGAACCTTAAGGTCACATCCCCTCTGCAAAGAGACACAATCAACTTATTTGGCTCGTTGGCCCTCATCAATAAGGTGACGTTTGCTTACTTAGGCACAGTGGCCATGATACCCATGTTTGGCATGTGCCTTTCCGGGGAGAAGCACCATAAACATAAAAAGATGTCTCCAGTGAGTAACGCCATAGGCCGGGAAGTAATTAAAAGATGCGCAGAGACATTCACTCTACTTATGATTAAATCAAGGATTTCCTTTCATCTCTTTTCAGTGTTGCAATGATTCCCAAAGTGGCATGACCTTACCAAGAGACGGGTCCCGTGCCTGTGCATACGGTCCCAAACTACACCTCACTATAATGCCATATGAGGCTGAGAAATATATGGTGCTGTGTATGATCTCATGAAGAAGGGATGTGAATTATTCATTAGGTTTTAACGTCCCCTTTCAGGATGACAGCACGTGTGTTTGCATACGTTTCCCTTTCCACACTGGCAAAGTGTTATAAAAAGCTTTACACTTCAGATGTTTGCAAATGCACTGACGGCCACTAAGCCCTTCCTTCATGTATCTCTGAGAGAAGCCCAGCAGGGTTTCTTTCTCTTGACTGATTTTTCAGTGCCCCACTTAAATCTTTGTGACTGGAATGCATGGGATGCATCTGAGATGTAAGGGCTGTTGTGAAAGAAATAATTCAGAAACAGACAGATACGAATCCAGAGGTGAGCCCTTGAGTTGACCTGCTGTTCCAGGAGCCTCATTCTTCCTATGCCTGATGAAGCAATCTGGAGATTGCGAAAGCTTGTGAATAAAGGAATCTGTTAGCCTAAGGTATCAACTTTTTTTGTTTTGTTGGGGCAATAGTTTTTATAAAAATACACCTTACCTCATTTTCCACATACATTATTATTCCCATCATGATTGATAATTGTACTAATTCATTAGAATGTTGGTAAAACATAAAATATAAGAAAGAGGTGGAATTTCACAATTCATGAATCTGTCCATACAATGCACCTCATTCAAAAGCTATACTTATCCCATTATCACTAAGGACAATTGCATTCCTTCTTCACTGATGTGACTGTTGTTTTTTTAGATTCTTTACTGCCCATACACTGGAAAAAAGCCTTGCACTATGGACTCAATCCTAATTTGATGCTAACAGCCTTTTAAACAACAACTGTGGATAATCTTGGGAGAATACACATCTAAGAACAACCGTATTTATGTTTACAAGTGACATGTTAATGATACACACATCACATCACATACTCATTTTGAATCAGACATAGATAGGGAAAACAATCTATTTTAGTAACAACATTTCTTCTCAGATAGAGCATTTTATCTGTGCTTCATGAGCACCAAACATTCATTTAAAATGTAAAATTCTATAACTCGGATAATTTCTTCTATTGCATCCAGTAATCTATGAAATGTATTTTTGGGACATGTATGCACCAATTATTCAATTAATTAATTATACAGCTATGAATCATTTATAAATTAACACTCCATATCATATTATATCATTCAATTTCTACTTAATTCCCAGTTTTCTTATTAATGTAATTAGTAATGCAAAATCCAGGCACTAATTAAGAATGATAATGTAGGCAATGTTTAAAAAAATTGAACATTTACTAGCATCAAATGCCAGTGGCATATTCTGATATGCAATTAATAATTTAATCAAAGATATAGAGCTTTAATAGTAGCACATTTCTGATTTGATATCCAATCTATCGTTGCATGCACTGATATTTTAGATACTATAAGTAATTAGCTATCATATCAAAGAGCCACAGTATAACTCTACACTCTGACCACCAAACCTATGCATGCTTTACATATTTCTATGGGTCCCCCAAAAAATGATACTGCAACTTTAAATATTCCCCATTATCATTCTGCTGCTAGGCACTAGCTGCAAACCCACCTTTTCTCTGCTTGTCCCCAATGCATTACAGCCTCTTCCTTCCCTATGTATCAATGCGACTCTGCCATGTTAGCCCCGTTTTCTTAATTTACTCGGGGATTTAAGTGTTGTCAGCTTTCAGATGAACCTCCACAGCATATTTACAGGTAAAGTCTTCCAGTAAAAGTAACCCCTCTCTGGCCATCACCTTGTTTTGCAAGTGATGTAGTGATGTCTGCTGGATTTCCGAACAAGACCTCACACCAGTTCCACCTGTATGGCATTACAGTCACCATTTCACACCATGGGCCAGGGGAACCAACAGAGGCCTAATCTTCTGTTGGAACTGTTTCATATGTTGCATGTTTCACAACAATGTGTGGAATGAACAGCATCTCCAGAGGTTCTGTCACATGCTTCCTTTGCACCACTGAAGAATAGTGTGGAGGCGGGGTTGTGTATGGAATGTAGATCTTAAAGGTATCTTCATTCAACTGCTGAATGTGGTTATGCATTGCTGTTATTCCCTACACCCAACACACACTTTTTTGACAGACCTCACTTTTTTGTGTCAGACCTTGCAAACAGCTATGCTCTCACCTGCTTGTAAGCTCTCTCAAGCAGAATCACCTTTTAGATACTGATGGGGCCGTTTGCCGTCCTTTCGCCCATTCTCTATACTGACATAACCCCACCTCAGGAAGGGAGACACCTGCATCAACATAGCAAGTTTCCTCCTCCCATTCCTCTTCTCCTTGCCAATCCAGCTCTTATTCTTGTTCCCATTGCTCCACTTCTACATCCTAATCATTCTTCTCCGACCTTGCACCCCCTGCTGTCTCTTCTCTTGTTTATCATCCACTTTGCAATGTTCCAACTGCTGCCCCTCAAATTTCTCCTGCCCTGCATCCAGCCTCCTCAAGTTTCACCTCCTAGTGTCTCCTTGGACATACCCCTCATCCCCCCTCATGTTGCACCTGCTTCTCTTCCTCCTGCTGCTCATCATAGTGTTCCACCTTCTCATACTTTCCCCCCTCCCCAACATCTACCTCCGTGTTTCTCTTCTCCAGCCCCACATCTAACTACTTGTGTTCTGCCTTCCCCACCCCCTGCTCATCCTGACTTTCCAGCTCCTCCTTTTCTTGGCCATAGCCACCTCATTCTTGTCCTTCTCCTGCTGCCCTTCGCCCTCAGCAATCCAATGCAACATCTCATAAATTGCTGCCGCCAGATCCTGTGGCCCCAAAACAACCATCTCCAAACAGCCAGCAGCACGAAATACACCTTTCCACATCTGTTGTAGGAACTGTCCCAATATTTCTACTCAATTGTGAATGCGGGATGCCTAAGGATATTAATGTGTAGATGTATATTAAATCTACAATGATGCAGGTTATTACATCTCAGAAAGGGTGGTCTGCTAACCAGACCCCCCTTTCCTTATGCTCTGTGACAAAGTTATATTGGCACATGTGCCTTACTGAATCAGTATCTTGATCTGCAGCACCTGCTTTCCAGTGGTGCAGAGCAGGCTTAAAGGTAACAGATACACTTTGGACAGCTGTAGTGACAGCCACATCACTGCAATGCAGAATCTGCCTTTACAATCTGCACCTCTGTTCGAAAACCACATCATTCGGATAGCCTATAATCCTGGTGGCAATTTAATATTGAAATATAGGCCATACTTGATATTGGGGTATGGTGGCTGATAGGTCACATAATTATTAAAGCCACATCTGATCTGCATCATGCACATGTCAACCCTACAAGCCCAAACCAGACATAGAAAACTGTTTATTCTCGCTAGACTGGCTGCCTCTGCTGTAACCAGCAGGACAATAGCAAGTAGGAGCTAATTCTATTGTGTCCTTTGTGGGGGGCTTCGCATCTCAGTACAGCACAGAAATCTGTCATTGGCGGTGAAAGTCAGCTCTAGCAAACCATGTCTCTCTGCTAACTAAACCAGTACTCAGGATGCCAGTGGAGGTGAAGGACTCCTGTAAGTGTTAGCCACCTTAACCCGGGTTGGGAGAAAGAGAACAAGGGCCGGTCTTGCCCCTGAGCCCATGGTTTAGGACCCACATCATACTGAGATTCAGAACAGCCAGAATCCCTATTTTCCATACCCTCAAACCGATTGAACCATTTTGAGCCATGTTTGCTACATTTGAACCAACAGGACATGCCAGTACAATCTTTGACACTCACTTGAACTGAGGTTGCTGCTCCTCAACCACTTCACTGAGGCACCATGCCAACTGAGTGCATCACTACCTTAATTTCCACCAAAAGCTTGCTGCTACAAAAAGACTTGGAACCGTCACATCTCGAGCAAGCACCTCAAGCCACTAGCATCTTCAACTTCAATCAAAATCGATCATTGAATGTACCCTAGTGGCGCTGTCACCCCACTTCATTAGAATGCTACAATGAACCACAACAAGCCTCACTTTGAACCCCACTCAATGCTTGTTCCCCATCTGGATTACTGTGACTCGCTGCATCCAAACCTGATTGAATAACTGGCATGACTTGAAGAAGCCTGGTTCGACACCATCAAACTGCCAAGAACTGAATATGGTACTTTTGGAAGGTCCCAACCCAGTAGTCCATTTGTTGGGACCCTAGAGACTGGTTAAGAGTCAGTTTGCACCTTTTTCCTCCACAATGATATCCCTTTTGTACATTGTGATGATGTATAGCCTTCTTCTACCTGCTAAGTGTCCAGAGTGCTTGTATAATTACATTTTGCATTTCGCTATCTTCATTTACAGGGGTGGGTTTTGTTAGTGTTTTCTAGTACATTTTATTGTTGTATTTGATTAAAATATATTTAGCTTTGAAAACTGTCTGTCGTGGGTGGATCAAGCTATGAATAAAATAGCACTGATTTGTAAAACAAAGGTAATTTTCCAGAGCAAAATGCTTGCATTTGGGCTAATTTGCATACTCATAATGCTTTGCTCATGTAGTTCTGAACTGGAGGTGAACTTCTAGTGATGGCTACTGGGGGTTGCTGTGGCATGTGTGACTTGGCCCAAATTACTTATTATGCTTCCACATTTATAGTGAGAGGGTTTTTCTCAAGCCTTTCTTTAAACCCACCATAACTTTGCTGTAGATTGCTATGCATATATATCTGAATATAGCACCTTGATATCACGTTCCTTTATTTTGGATTCTTGTACTATTGCTGTTTGGGTTGCTTCTGCCTTACATTCACACCCCTCTTAAGAGTATAGACTGTCCTTGGGACATGTTACCACAAAAAGGCAAAGGAGGTAGATCTCTTATATTTGGCTGTTTCACCTTTAAGATTGGGATCACTGTTGTTCTGTAGAGGTTTGAGGACTAAATTGGTATTTTAGACACTGATCAGCCTTATATAGTCCTGGAGGCAGTAGTCATGTCGACACATCGTGAAAATGGGATTGCAAGGCAGATCTATATCTACAGTATGAATATTCTTTTTAGAATAGCCCTAGGTCTGGAGAATGTTGACTATCAAATACCAAGATACAATAATTTAGGCATTCTCTCCTAATTCAGATACTGGAATTATATAGCCCACGAAACACACAATGTGCTCAGCTAGTCCACCTAAAATTCGGAGCATTGCCATGATATGTCATATGCTACATTCTTACACACAGACGTTACCTCACACAATTGATCTCACACAAATGAAAATGCAAGCTATGACATCTTACCTGGGGTCTATTCAAGATGAATGAAGCCAAAGGTTATCTTGCTGAATTTCACAAAATCTCTCCTGGCATTCTCTAAATTCCCTCCTTAATTTCTCTTCTGTACCACAAAGTATTGGATGGTACAAGGGGGCGCCACAGGGGAATTCACAAATTTTTGATGGCAATTGCCCTCTATAAAGTGCCTTTGTCTACCTTGGTTGGTGTAGATTTCCCATCATGAGAAAAAGAGGGGATGAGTTTGTGTCTAAACTCCCCTTCGTGCATGATGCTTAGGTGATTTTCTTCACACATTTCTGGTTGGGATAATTCAAAGCTCAGGTATGTTGGAAATCCCACTTCTTCAGTGTTAGATTTTGCTGAGTTTCTGGTCCTAACATTCTGCAGGCAATGCCCCAACTGTACAACTTTCTACATTTCCTCTATGGAGGGCTGTTATTAGGATAATCAGAATGCATCACAATAAGAAATGCCCTAAACACATTTCTTCATACAGTGTTCAGTTAAAGCAAACGTTAGGCGAGTCTAGAATGTTCCACATATTAAGTCAGTATTGTGCAATTTCATGCAGGGTCTGCATTCCTCAGCCAAAAAGTATGTAGGATTTTGGGGGCTCTAAGGTTTCAAATGGCTGTCACCTACTTTGAGCCCTAGGAGGTATGAGCTAGGGTTGTAATTAAGCCATTAAACTCACACCTTGTTCTTTTTTTATTGTAGGTATTTTCGGGTCCTGGAATGGAGGGGAGGCTCTGAGCCCTGGATTGCAGTGGCAAAATGCAGAGGATGATGATGCAGGCCTGATCCTGGATTCTCTGAGGTAAGGTGACAGTAAAGCAACAAATTGCAAGCATGGTGGGCGTGTTGCTATTTACAATGTGAGACCAAAGATGACTGCCATTGTATTTTCAATACTTCGCTTTTGTTTCAAGTGGCATCAGGTCATCAAACAACACCCCCAACTGCCCCTAATAGTTTTTGTGATAGGGAGTATTAGCCTTAGCAGGGGTTTAGTCTACCCCAGGCATATGGGACGAATGTTGTTGGGCTCCTGGACTAGGTTGAAGCCAGTGAAACAAGCCTTCATAGATGCCACCACAGCCAATTAAACACATATATCATCACTGTACAATCATGCAGTTCTACATACATATTCACTCACACATACATAGTCAAAAAGGGACATACATGAACTAAGACAAGTATTGCCATCATATTAACACATGCTCCCACTATGTCTTTGTGCCATTGTATATGATGGCATTAGCCCATTTGGAAGCTATTGCATTCTAAACCTTGGTATTAACATCAGACAGCATACAGTGATGACATACATTAAATGTAAGTACTGCCATGTCTCTGAGCAGCATCCTCTCCATTTATTTTATAGGAAGTATGTGCTTTTATAGAAAGGGAAAATATATGTGCAAAAAACAGAAGCAGCTCCATCCAAGATGCTGGGCCATGTCCACTCACAGATATACAAACTATTCCAGACATGCTTAGACTATGATAGGGTAACCAATGAACGAGACAGAGCTTGATTCCCTAGGCACAATGAGCTGCAGACTCACATGTAGGCATATCTCCCCCAATTATGTAGACATGCAAAAGGCATTGATTAATTGAATGATTTAAATTAATCACATCCACACAAATTGCTCATGGAAGCTTCAGTATAAATGTCTTTAGCCTGTATGCACTATTGAAGAAGGGGATTTGGATTTGTAAAGCAGACATGGCCCTAAACACAAATGGGAGGAGTCCAGCCCGTATTGCGAGGCTAATCCCCTCTGGATGTTAATACAAGAAATTCCTGACACATTTCGGTCTAGTTGGGTATCGTATGTGACATGCAGTTTGATTGCCAGGCACAGCCTGCAAGTGAACCATAGCTAAACATGCCACAAAACCCTTTAGGACACAACAAATACACACAAAATGGTGTTTACAGAAATCTTCAAAATAATTGCAACAATACAGGTACACACCCCATGTTACCAGTCTCTCAAATCATATTTTAGTAAAGAGGGTTAACGGGAAATAGAACCCATGGTGCCAAGATGAACACATATGCAAACACATTTCTATCTATGCATGTGTTTTCCATTGCCTTCAAACTGTCTACAGCCAAGGAATTGATGGAAGGAGTTTTCGTTATGTGGGTAATAATGGAGGGTGGATATGAACTGCACAGGTAACTGCAGTATTATCGGCATGGGATACATTATATTTAAGTCCTGGATTAACATCAGTTTCTTCTGATTGTGAATTTTAGGTGGCATAAAAGAATCTCTGCAGCAACTTCTTGATAGAATATTATTTCCATTAAAGACATTGTGGGGTGCATTTAAGTCCCCAACCAGAAGCCCCTTTGACCTGGACAGAAGCATTTAAACACTGCCAATAAAAATGGTCAGGCTTTTTCTTTGTGTTCATGTCAAATTAAAGAACCATGGGGAAAGAGGCCTACCCAGCATCATCTATGGACAAACAGAAAATGTAAATTCACCCAAGAAGGATACATCAAAGAATCCTGTGACCTGCAAGACGGGATTTTAAACGTTAAAAGCAAAAATGGACTGCACACGTGTGAAAAGAAAAATGGCTTTAAAAAACCACAGTGGAAAAAGATAGCACTGCTCACACAGAAAATGTCAGGTAAATATTATGCGAAGCATGATCAAAGAAAATGCATATTATGTTTCAACCCACAAAACTCCAGTCGCCTTTGAAGAGACACTTGCTGCTGGACAAACCAGTTTGGGCTCCAGCAGGAACTTCATAATGACAAAGCCCCACTTCCTGCTGGACATCACACATATCCTATAACAATCCCACAATAAAATGTGATGCTGCTGAGGGAGTCATCATTCCCTGTTCTGCAGACATGAAGGCAAGAGCCCAGAGATTTCAAAGAAGGCAAAGTGTGGCTGAAGTATGACCAGGAGGTGAAGCCCTCCCTGCATCCACTTCAAAGATCAAACTGCCAATTTTAAAGGGACTCATAAAAAACTATCGTCACAGGCTGAGTCTAGAGGCAGACAGATGGCTGTGGGGGATGAAGCGGCCTTCCCACAGGTGGAACAAGACACCCCCAATTGACATTAAAAGACTGATTTCATTTTAGGAATTTTTCATAGTGATCAGAATGAGGATTCATTTCTTTTTAGGCCATGTTTTCATGTAATTTCCAGGAGGTTTTAAAGATATAAATTGCATTTAACTAGGACTTTGGGGACTGAAATGGTCAGTTAGACTAGTTTTCTGGTTGATATGAACAGGTGACTAATGTAACAGTTTGGTGAAAAGATTGAAAATTAAATTAGGAACATGCTTGATCATTTGCATTTTCATAACTATTATACATTTTATGAAAAAGACAAAAATGGGCTATAGGGCCATGCTACATTGTACAGAGTTGGCGATCGGCTCACCTAATTCCTTATGACCAGCTAAAACCGAATATATGTTTTACATGGCAGGGGCTAGCATAATTATGAAGTTATGATACATAACTCATTTTGGCCAAAAAGTGGTTATGAGAACAAAGGAAGGTAATAAATGCAAACAGACAGATGGTGCTCTCCTCCCCTGAACCAGTCCGGACGGGGCAGAGAGAGTGATGGTAACTGTCCAATCATAGCAGCAGGGATAATTATAGGGTACTCCCCCTAGATAGTAAAGTTAGTGATGTCATTTCTGCTATATAATGAGGACTGTACTAGGACTCAGGACAGACACACAAAAACGGGGGAGACAGGAGAAGGAGGACGGAGAGAAGGCTGCTGAACCTTACCATCTTTGAGAGTGCAGTGACAAGACGCTTGTCCTATCTGTCCAGAGTGTCCTGAGATCCAGCTAGCTTTCCTGAATCCTAAACCAAGACTTGCTTTGTAAGTAGCATATAAACCCAGTCCTAAATTGCATAAACCCTTCATTTTTGTAGCAGTACATTTAATCCGATACCCCATTGAAAGCCCCAAATTGCAAGTGTAATCCAGTTATCTCCCCACAGAAGAATCTCTTGTTTGCCTGTGTATGTTAGAATATCTCATTTGAAAATCCTCTCAGTTGTCTGTGTAAATCCTTAGTATTTTTATGGTAAATCAATTAATTCCCCTATTGAAATTCACGGCTCAAGATTGTGGGAAATCAAAATCAACCATCTTGTTCCTGGTGTTTTTATTTAATTGCTATAGTCCGCAAAGTGTGCCTCAAAATAATTATTCTCCTTGAAACTAAAAACCAAATGTTTCCATGTATTGTGTGCATTACCAAACAAATTCCCATTTGCATCTGTCCTATTAAACCCAAACCGTTGTTCCCATTGTGAGCAACCCCTTTTGCCTAGAAGTCTACCTGTTATGCACCTATCTACTTGTCATTGAAAACCGATTTTCCGATTGTAAGCTAAACTCCTTCCCTGAGCTGCCAGTCATTGTAAGCTGCAGTGTAAACACATTTCCATTTGTCACTGTATTTTCCCTTTGCATTTGCTTTCTCCCAAAACCGATTTTCCCACTTAATTTCTATTTTTGCCCTGGTGTGCTGATTAGTATTCTCTAAACTTTCCCCAAAGTGTAAGCAATAGACATTTCCTTCTATTCTGTCCCCTAGCAGTTGTGAGTAATGGCCAAAATCCCATTCTTACATTTTGCTCCAAAAACGGGTTTTCCTTTTCTTTGCTGACTTCGCATCTTGTGGTGGTGGGCTTCACCTCAAAACTGATTTTCTCTCTATATTCCTACTCCTTGTCACTTCCTTCCATTCAAAGGAAACAATTCTAATTGATTTTTATGGGTGAGTGTTGCAGGGGGGAGTGCTAAACCGTTGGTGCTATCACTTTGTAAACATTTATCTTTTTCTGTTTTTGCTATTAAAGACCTGAGTGAACTGTAATAGGATAACCTGGTTGTTCTGTAGAGATCATTGCATTTTGTGTTGCAACAACCTTGGTGTCTGCTGTATTTTGATTATTTTCCCTTTTCATTAAATAATACATTAATAAATATCTTATTGAAACACACTGCCTGGTTCCTAGTCCATTGTGACACATGGTGTTTGTGGAGGTTGGGTGCAGGACTGGTCGGAGGCCTACTCAAAAAGACTCTGTAGTATATTAAAAAGAAAAGCGCTTTATTATGTGTCACATCCATTGTAGGGGAAGGAGTTCCCTAGTTGGTGTGTGCTGTGTAATAAACTGTGACCAAGTGGGGGCTTGTGCCAGGATTGAGAAAAGTGTTTTCACCCATGTCAGCATAGCACTACAGACTAGCCCACTGAAATATTGTGACATTTAGGGAATGGTAAGCTGTGTTACACCGTGAAGGTGCCAGAGAAACTTGTTCCTTAGGTAGAAGAGCGGTGTGGCCAATTAAAATATTGTAACCATACACTAGGAAGGAGCAGGGTGGAGATTTTTCCCTTGCATAGATTACCCACCAGGTGCAGAACACCTTTCACAATGAGCACGGTGGAATTTAACATGGCCAGGAAGCACCTTATGTCCAAATTGTTCATTAAAGGGGAATGGGCAGAGCAAGCACAAGAGGCCTGGCTATCTAGTATGATGCAACAGGTGACCTCTATAAATATGGATGTGTTGTAGGATAGGGGCCTGTTGCATGAAGCCCTGACCAATTTCTACATGACACAGACCACCAAAGATGAGCATACTGAAATTGTCCAACTCACTGTCTACATGTACTTCTACATGATAGTTATGGAAGAAAGACACCAGGAGAGTGTAACCTCAGGGCAGAATCTGACTTAGAATTAGGAAACATCATTCGGTGGCTCAAAGATGAGTTGTCAGTTCAGCAACAAACTAATTCACAGCAGGAGGTCCAATTATCTGCACTGAAAGAGGAGTGCTAAGAAAGCATTGACTGAGTCAACTAAAATTGAACCAACAAGTGACATACAATAGGGCCTGCTTAGATGATATGTGTGCATATCAAAAGCAGATTGAAAGAGGAAAATAACCAGTGGATTATAAAGGAGGTCCATTCCCAAACAGATTTTGACCAAGAGTGCCAGAAGTTGGGTGCTATAAAACAATAGAGAGATCACCTCAGTGAAAAAAATAGCATGCTGTGACAGGAAAAAGATGTCCTGTGCCAGGAGGTGTGCTAGTTGAAGGCAGACCTGGAGAAAAGTGAGTCATGTTTCAGGAACTGACTAACATAAAATCAGAGAATGAAATATTAATGGGGGATATGAGACAAATAGAATGTAAACTAGCGCAGACAATACATACCAAAAATGTGCAGAGTCAGGAGATTAGTCTAATGCAACAAAAATGGTCTGAGTATTCCCAGACAATACAAGAAGCAGAGAAAGAAAAAGAGGCCCTTTGTGATGAGAACAGGGGACTCCATGGCCAAGTAGTAGCACAAGTTAAGATCATAGAAGCCAGTCAAGCCCTGATAGCAGAGCACAAAGCTCAGGCCTTTGCATACTATCAAGCAATAGGGGCTGAGAAAGAGTAATCAGAGAGATGAGAGTATGAGTGTGCTAGGGTCAATAAGGCATTAGGAAATCCCGAACTGGTAGGGAATGGGAGGGCAATCCCTGACCTTGGTGTAATGTCCTCTGTACCTGGGGCCTCAAGCCAACTCACCAACCAATATGCACAAGGCACTGCTAACATCATGTCTACCAGTTCACAAGAACCGGGAACCATGAGACAGCCGGACTCAATTAGGCCTAGTATGATTGAGACTCCAGGCCAGCGTCCATCAGAGATTGATGGACGTGCATCACTGCTTAGGTTCAAAAATATTTTGGCAAATGTATCTGACCAGGACTCCTCCTATGAAGAGAAAATCAGGGAGTTAGACTGGAAGAAGCTTTAGCTACAAAGGGAACACCTCATTCACTTTGCAGATAAAAAGGAGCCTGAGTTTAGGCCCCAAAAGAACATCCTGAAAACCTCCACCCAACAGGTGAGGTGGGGGGAGTTCTCTACCAATCCTCAGAGAAGGGAGGAGTCAGATGAGTACTCCCCTGTGCAAAAGACGGAGTCCAATGGAAGTGACCCAGTGAGGCCACAATACAACAGGGGAGAAGAAACTAGACCCTGTCATTCCAGAAGAGACTCCACTCTCTTACCATAAAAAGGCCATGTACTAGTCTGGGAGCTTCTGGAGCTGTATGACCATATGATTACATCATTTGGCATCAAAAATAATCAGAATTCTATGGAGTTTGCCAAATGGACATTCTCCCCAGAATACCCCAGCTACTTTGCTGGGCTGGAGGATCAAAACCATTCAAGGAGATCTACTTATAAGGCGGCCATCTTGAAGCACTTCTCCGTGCACCAGAAGCCCCAGAAGGCTTGCAAGGCGGCCTACAACCTATATTGGAGAGAGGGTCAGGCCCCGAGAGAATTTGTCCAAAAATTGAAGCAGGCATTTGCACAAACCACTAGGCTGGTGCGCGCAAACAGTAGGGAGTTCATCAATACCTTTTTCCATGCACTCCCTTAGTACGTTATGACGCAGCTGGTTGGGACTTCCACGATGAAAGGACCCTGGACTGGGTAATAGAACAACCTAATCGGATCTATGAGGTCCAAAAGCCAGTAGAAAATAAGAATTTCTCCAAAATCCCAAACCAACCAACACCCCTGCTGCTGCTAAGGTGGCGGAGGTGAAGGTTACCCCCATTTTAGACCTAGAAATGGGGGGTCCTAAAAATAAACCTCCTGCTAACCAACCAAACCAGAGGCAGAGAAGACCGTCTGACCAGTCCCAAGCAGGTAGTAGTCAGGCAGGGTACCCCACAAATGTGTCACCTGGCTCTGCCACATACATCAGCCTGAGGTACAAGGGGAACTGACCCATATTGGGGTACATATGGACTCCCCCGGCTTAAGGGGGGGAACCAACTGGGTAAGTATGGCACCAGGTAATTTAACTCCCAACTTTCCCCCAAATTTCCCAAAAAACTTCCCTCGGGAGGGCAGTAATGTTCCACCCTCCAATTTAAGCTTCTTCCTCAGGTACACTCCAAACCTAACATACAGAACAATCCCCCTCACTCGCCCCGCTTTCAGGATTCTAGACCACCAAATCAGGGAGAAGGGAGACCAAGAATGGAGGACTACAGGAAAACCTTCCATATCAAAGCTACTTGGGGGGAAGGGACAGTTACCCTTCCCGAGAGCAGCAAAGATTTGACCCAAGACCCCTGTATCAGCCAGAGAGGGTGTCACAACTGGAGCGCCAGGTCCAGAGCTTGACCCAAGACTTGAGTCGCATATTGAGGGCTCAGCAGAACCCTCAGATGAACATGGCTGCTCAGAACAGCTTGAAACCAGGGTTTGGCGCCCCGGAGCAATGACAGGGAGAAAACCCCCACAAACAACAGGGTTCAGAGGAGGAGGCTCTGGAGGAAGGGGGATGCAAGTGCTAGAGGAAGCTTCCTTTCTCACCTGTGAAAAGCTGCAAGAAATCTTTGAACCTGAACCCAAATCTCCTACCCTCAAAAAACTGCAACTTAGGGAACAGAGGGTAAGTAGGAGAAACCAAGTGAACAAGAAGACCCATTTTGTGGAGGAAGTCCACCAGTTCAAAGAGGAAGAATCCCTGGAGGATTCTGGGAGGAATGTCTTCTCTTTCAAGGATGGTGGGATACCTCCCAAAGAAAAATGGGTCCCAAAATACGCTAACTTAGACTAGGTAAGTATGGGGACTGACCCAGAACCACCAATCCCTGAACCACAAAGGTGCCACCCAAAATGACTCAGAAATAAAGGTGGCATCCTTCCCCTACACCAGTTCAAGTGACTGTCTCCAGGAAAAGGGGGAGAGCACAGAATCTGGGGAAAATGGGGATTACAACCCCCCCCAAATCTCAGAATGCCAAATTTTGTTTACAGATTGAAACTCCGAAACAGAAAACTGCCCAAGATCCCAGAGTGTCAGAGTTCAAAATAAATAAATTAACTGCTCAGCTGGCCCAAAATGCCCATTTCCTTTGCCACCTGGAGGAGAAAGAAGGTAGGTTTTATGCCCCGTCCGGGTGCAAGGGCAATTTGCAATCTCAGCACTTGTGGATACATGATCCTAAGCCACCCTCTTGTCTAAAAAGGCATTTGATTAACTTAATTCACGAAGGGGGAGAGTCACCAAATTCCCCTCACACCTCTTCCTGGACAACTCCAGAACTTCGACGGGAACTGCAGATCTATAGACCAAAATTGGGCGACACAAGGTAAAACACCCGGTAATAGTCATCCATCCAGAGGGAACCCCTGTCTAGTAGGGAATTACCTCCTTCAGAGGTTGTCACCCCTAATGGACTGTGTGAACAAGGTCCTCTGAACACCCACTAACCGGCCAATAAAGATAAAGCAGAGCACCAACTGTGTAAGTCTAAACGGCACATGCCACAGGGTTGAACAGCGGTCAAACAAAATTGAGTTCCACTTTAGGAACAATCAAGTCCCTCGACATAACTGTAATTGCTGTAGGAGAACAAACTGGTGATGGGAACCCTTCTCCATTCTTGAAAATCAACCTTCCTCCCAGTTTTAAGTGGCATTCCACACTGGAAGGAATACTGATCCACCATTTGAAGAAAACCCAAACCCCATGATTAAAGGTGATGAAAAACCAGCTCAAAGCATGGCTGGTATTAAAAAAAAAGGGTGAACAGCTGTTTCTCCCCATTCAGGTAAATGAGGGGAGTAGAGAGCCTGTTCTCGCCAGTGTATGCCTGAATAATGGAAAAAGCTTCATCCGCAAAACGTTATTCAGGAAGCTCCCAAAAGATCAGACAATTTCCACATTCAAATTGATTGATAAGTGGGAAATGGGCCTGGAAACTCGCAATTCCAAACATTTCCTGCCTAGCAGGTGCATGCTCAAAATGTCCATTGGTGATAAAAGAATAGAGCATAATTGTTGGATCGTACGAGATGTCCCCTCTGCCTTCTACTTAGGCAGTGACATTCTCAATTGATTTGTAATTAATTTGGACCTCATTAATTGAAAAGTCTGGTCCAGACTGAGGGGTAACCCCATGGGCTTTGACAATCATGAAAAGGCATTTCTGTCAGCTCAATTGCTAGCGTATGAAGTTGAAATAAATTCAAACTGGAGAAGAGGTCACCATCCCAGGACGGACCCAACAATACATAATCCCCCTAGAAAATTAAGAGAGGACAGAAACTCCAAAACCGGGACGCTTATGTAAATCTAAATCATCATCTCCAACAGCAGGGTTGTATTTGAACCCAACACCATTAGTTGACTTACAACACAACCCCATTCCAATATTCGTTGATAACAGCGACCCTAGGAGTATCACTCTGGGTGCAGACACATTTATTGGAATGGCGGTTGATGCCCAACATTTCTCTATGGATTTAGGGAATGAAATCATGGGACAGATCCCCAATGACTGCTACGACTGTGATGACTTAGCTCCCGAAAAGATTTTCACCCGGCAAGAGAGAATTTCTTGGTGTACTCTTCCTACCCTTACAGGGGGGAAGAGGTGATCTGTGACATCAGGAAGGATGAGGTGGTATTTCAGGTCAACGGTAGTTGCTTCTCCTACCTGGAATCTCCTGTCCAGGCCAACACCATAACCAGAGATCTCTCCATACAGCTGGAGGACACCGCAGAGAATGCAAAACCTGAGGTCTTTCCAGGCTTCAGGCAGATGGTTGAGGAACAGGTCAACCTTGCTGATGCTTGTGAGACCAAGGAGCAAAAGCTGAAGCAGGTGTTTCTGGATTTTCAAGAAATCTTTGCTGTGGACTCGTAAGACTGTGCTTGCACCGAGATACATTCTACATCCATACCCACGGACCCTGGGATGACTCACGTTTTCATGAAGCAATATCGGTTGCCTCTCGCATCTATGGAGTCACTCACGGAAATCATAAAGAACCTAGAGTCCCATGGAATAATTAGTCCAGTCCAAGGTACCTTTAACAATACGTTACTGGGGATACTAAAACCTAATAGCCAATGGAGACTATGCACAGACTTTTGGGAGTGGTACAAATGGGTCAACATGTCCCGATGGCCTCTTCCCTACATTGACCAGGGACTGGCCCAGATGCAAGGGTCAAAAGGTGTATACCACCATTGACCTGACCAATGGATCCTGGACAGTACCCATGAGTCCCTACAAGCTGGCCTTTACTTCCTGGATTATGTCTATGCAAGGCTTTCTTGTGGAGGTCAGATATGACCAAAACAAGAAGAGTCCCCTTGCGCAAGGTTTGGCTGACTTGCATGATTGTGCTAGAGAAAACTGTCTCAAGGACGAAAGTCTAAAAACACAAGACAACATGGAGGCGTACCTGAATTCCCCACACAAAGTCTATGAAGAAGACACATGCCAGGGGATGCTCACAGTTTAGGTGGACGGGTGCTCCTACCATGTGGATAACAATGGGGAAAAGGAACTGGTGGCCGGCATTGGAAATGACTGGGTGAATGATGCCCTGCGGCACTCCGCCAGGTACAAGATTGGTCCACGAAGTAGTCAGGTGGCGGATTTGATGGAGGTTCATCAGGCCATCCTCTCTGCCGTGCAACACTGACTCCTCAAACTGGTCATAATCACGGATTCAGATTATGGCCAGAATGGGTTAGTTGAGCACCTGGTACATTGGAAAACTAGAGGCATGCTGTGTGCAAATAATAAACCACTCAAGCATGGCAAACTAATACAATCCATTGATGATCTAGTCACCTCTAATGAGATGACCTTCTACTGGAAGAAGATAAACAGTCATTCCAGAATAGCGGGACCAGACAAAACCAGTTGGCCAAAACTGGAACCATCCATGGGGGGCTCCTTGAGACTGAGTCCCTGTTGGTGGAAATTCAGGTAGCTGCTGTCACCAGGTCCCAAACACTTGCCCAAAATGAACTCTCAAATGCCCAGTGGAGTAAGGAGACCGGAGATGCTGATTTGATCACAGCACAAAAAAGGGATTGAATAATTGCAAAATGTTATCAACACATGGAAGACCCTGTGAATTTTCCTCTGACCGAAGCCGATTGCATCGGGAAGTAGGATCTATGGTTGTTGATGAAGTTTCCCAAGATGTTCCGAATCTAAGATGGTTTGTTGGTATGGAGATCCATCTCTGGATGTGACCAGTGGGTGGTACCTACCTCATTCCGAAGCCTGATGTTGAGTCATGCCCATAATGCAGCCACAGCCGGTCATTGGGGGTTCATACTACTTTGGAAATCTTGCAAGAGTTTGCATATTGGCCACATATGGGTCAGGACCTCGACCAATATTTGAAGGGGTGTCTTGTGTTTGTGCAATTTCAGCTCCCACACCGAGCTTCTCTCCAGAAAAGGGGGATGACCCTGCCTTGGTCAGATTTACAAGTAGATTTCATAGGGCCCGTGATTCACTCCTCTAGAGGAAACAAGAACATGTTAACAGTAACATGCTTGTTTACAAAATGGGTGGAATATCTCCCGGCCCCAAATTGCAAGGCAGAAACAGCAGCTGCCCTGATGATCAACCACATATTCTCACATTTTGGCCTTCCCCAAAGGATTGAGTTGACCGAGGAAGTCACTTCACCAGCGAGGTGATGACAACGATGTGGGAGATACTTGGGGTAAAGAGAATACTCCATATTGCCTACCCAGCCTCTAGTGGGGGAGTTGAGAATTATTGTGAGAATTCTTAAGAAGTTAATGGCAGACCCTGGGCCTAGTTGGGACATCCGACTACCCCTTGTCCTGATGGCCATCAGGTCTACACCATTTTCTGCAACCAAAATGTCTCCATACAAGCTAATGACTGGATGAAAAATGGTGCTACCCCAGCATCTGCCTTACAAAACACAAGAGCAGAAACTGATTAACGTGTCCATGACCCATTAATATATTGAGAATCTGAGAAAACACCTTCAGCATGCTTTTGTGTATGCTCATTGGAATCTGGAAAAATCGGCAGAGGGGATGAAAACCCACTACGATTTAAACACCACTAAAACAGAATATCAAGTATACCTTGTACAATTTTCAAAGGAACCAGAACAAGGAGCAGAAATTCCTTCCCTCCTGGCGCGACCCCTTTGAAATTGTAGACAAAATCTCACCTGTCTCCTATAAGATCCACATCCCCAAAGGAGAACTGACAGAAGAAAAATGGGTCCACATCAATCAGTTGAAAAGCTGTAATCCCAGACACGCTTTGCAACTGATTGGTGAGCCAAATGAAAGTCGAGCAGAGGAACCATCTGAAGAATGAAAAGAAAATAGGGAAAATGTGACAGAAATATTGAGATACATACATATAAAGAAATATGTAACAGGTAGTAATTTACTTGGTGTTATTGTACAAATTAATACAATAAAAAATAAAAAATAATAATAATATAGAAATTGTTTGTGAAGCTAGAAGGTACTGTAACTGTAGGTTATTGTTGGGTGAATTCTTTGTAAATCATCTGGGAAAAATGTTTGTAGAAAGTACTGAAACTCGACTTTTTTAATCATCTTCTATTAGAGAACTAACATCCTTAAATTCTTAAGGATCCTTGAATTCTTAAATTCATTATCTCCCCCTTTTGTGTATGACACCATATCTATGCTGATGATACCCAGCTCTTCCTTTCCTTCTCCTCCTTCACACCTGACATTCACCTTAAGCTCTCTTCTTCCCTCTCCACCATTAAATCTTGGATGTCCTCTCACTTCCTTTCTATCAACCCAGACAAAACACATCTCCTCTTCTTCCCTGCCAACACTCTTCCTCCTCCCTTCATTCCCTTTCCTCCCTCCCGACTCCCCTTCTCCCCTCATGCTCGCAACCTTGGCCTCAACATCGACCCCCACCTCTCTCTTTCTCATCACATTTCTCTCACTGCCAGATCTTGCCGCTTCCACCTCTACAATATCCATACACTTCGTCCTCTCCTAACCTTCCATGCTACTACACTCCTAATCTCCTCCCTCATCTTCTCCAGACTTTTCAACTGCTCCACTCTCTTCTTTGAACTCCTCTTCTCACGCCTCTCACCCCTCAAATCTATCTACCACTCCGCTATCCACTCCCTCTGCCTTCTCTGACTGCTCAACTCCATCTCCTCTTCCATTGACTCACTAGGATGGCTCCCTTTTCACGCCCAGCTTAAATTTAACTTCCTCTGTCTAGTCTTCAAAGCCCTCTATTGTCTTGCCCCTCCCTATCTATCCTCCCTTCTCACTTTCTACACCCCTTCTCGTTCTCTCTGTTCTGCAGATCTCTTCCTTCTTTCTCCTCCTCCTCCACCCTGTGCTCCTTCCCACTTCTGCTCCTTCCAACTTCTTGCTCCTTTACATTGGAACCGCCTTCCCCTCCCAGTCCGCTCTATTACCACCACTCCTCATTTTGCACCTCTCTAAAATCCAACCTCTTCCATTCACCCCCCTAGCATCTTTCAGCTTCCTCTTCTCATTGAATCCTCCCCTCCTTCACCTTCTAACCCACCTCTTTCACTTCAGTCCCCCTCCTTATGCACTTAACCTCACCATTCATGTACTTTGTTCCGTGTACTGTTTTCTGGTTTGATTCAATGTTATGAAGCCTTGTTTAATTGCTTGTTCCTCAAGTAAAGCGTGTTGGTTTAAAGCACTATATACATCTAAATAAATACAAATAAATACAAATAAATACAAATTCCAGCCTGGAGAGGAGAACCCCAGGGACCTGGAAGGGAAGGAAGAAAGCGGGTGCCAACCCACACCCTCCAACCCAAAGATGGAAGGGGATACTGGAGTGCCTGCTCCCAAAAAAGGAAGAAAAGACGGCGTCATGCCATACTCCACAACCCAGAGATGGAAGGGGATACTGGAGTTTCCACTCCTTGATGAAGGAAAGGTACACCGAAAGAAACCCCAATCTGCCCTATTCTTCCCCAACAAAGAGTCATGGAAGAGCGTGGGGGGGGAGCATGTAGGGTGCATTTAAGGCCCCAAACAGAAGCCCCTTTCACCTAGACAGCAGCATTTAAACACTGCCACCAAAAATGGGGCGGCATTTTCTTTGCGTCCATGTCAAATTAAAGAACCATGTGGAAAGAGGCCTACCCATCATCATCTATGGCCAAACAGCAAATGTAAATTTACCCAAGAAGGAGAAATCAAAGAATCCTGTGACCTGAAAGACAGGATTTTAAACATTAAAAGCCAAAACGGCCTGCACATGTGTGAAAAGAAAAACAGCTTTAAAAAAAACACAGTGGAAAAAGATAGCACTGTTCACACAGAAAATGTTGCAGAGATATGATGTGAAGTATGACCAAAGCAAATGTATATTATGTTTTAACACACAAAACTCCAGTCACCTTGAAAAGACACTTACTGCAGGAAAAAACAGTTTGGTCTGAGGCAGGAACTTCATAATGACAAAGCCCCACTTCCCGCTAGAATTCACACATATCCTATAATAATCCCACAATCAAATGTGGTGCTGCTAAGGGCGTCATAATTCCCTGTTCTGCAGACATGAAGACAGGAGCACAGAGATTTCAAAGAAGGCAAAGTGTGGCTGAAGCATGACCAGGAGTGTGAGCTCTTCCTGCGTCCACTTCAAAGAGCAAACTTCCAATTTCAAAGTGGCTCATAAAAATCTATGGTCACAGGCTGCGTCCAGAGGAAGACAGATGGCTGTGGGGGGATGAAGCGGCCCACCCACTGGTGGAGCAAGACACTCCCAATTGACATTAAAAGACTGATTTAATTTTAGCCTAGGATTTTGGGGACTGTAATGGTCGGTTAAACTAGTTTAATGGCTGATCTGAACATGTGACACACGTGGCAGTTGCTGAAAAGATGGAAAGTGCTTGATTATTTGTAGATTCATAACTGGTGTACGTTTTATGAAAAAGACAGAAAATGCACCACAGGGCCATGCTACATCGTATGGATTTGGCGATCGCCTCACCTAATTCATTATGACCAGCTAAAACCGAATATATATGTTTCACATGGCAGGCGCTAGTATAATTATGAAATTATGATACAGAACTATTTTTTTGCCAAAAAGTGGTAATGAGAAAAAAGGAAGTCAATAAATGCAAACAGACAGACAGACAGACAGACAGATGGTGCTCTCCTCCCCTGAACCAGTCCCGACAGGGGGCAGAGGGAGGGATGGTAACTGTCCAATCTGAGCAGCAGGGATAATTACAGGTTACTCCTCGTTAATTGTCAAGTTAGTGATGTAACTTCTGCTATGTAAGGGGGACTGTACTAGGACTCAGGACAGACACACAAAAACAGGGAGACAGGAGAAGGAGGACAGAGATAAGGCTGCTGAACCTTACCATCTTTGAGAGTGCAGTGAGTAGACCCTTGCCCTACATGTCCAGAGTGTGCTGAGATCCAGCTGGCTTTCCTGAAACCTAAAACAAGGCTTGCTTTGTAAGTAGCATATAACCCCAGTCCTAAATTGCATAAACCCTTCATTTCTGTAGTAGTACATGTAATCCAATACCCCAAATTGCCAATGTAATCGAGTCATCTCCCCACAGAAGAATCTTGTTTGCCTGTGTATGTTAGCATATCTCCTTTGAAAAACCTCTCAGTTGTCTGAGTAAATCCTTCGTTTTTTTAAGTAAATCAATGAATTTCCCCATTGAAATTCACAGTTCAAGATTGTGGAAATTAGTAATCAACCATCTTGTTCCTGGTGTTTTTATTTAATTGCTATAGTCAGTAAAGTGTAAAATAATTATTTTCATTGTACCTAAAAAACGAATTTGTCAGTGAATTGTGTGCATTACCAAACAAATTCCCATTTGCATCTGTCCTATTAAACCCAAACCGTTCTTCACATTGTGAGCAATCCCTTTTGCCTAGAGGTCTACCTGTTATGTGCCTCTGTCCTTGTCATTGAAAACCGATGTTCCTATTGTAAGCTAAACCCATTCCTTGAGCTGCGTGTCATTTTAAGCCACAGTGTATACAAATTTCCATTTGCCACTGTATTTTTCCTTTGCATTTGCTTTCGCCGAAAACCGATTTTGCCACTTCATTTCCATTTGTGCCCTGGTGTGACGATTATTATTCTCTAAAGTGTCCCTATATCCTAAGTGTAGGCACTGCACATTTCCTTCTAGTCTGTTCCCTAGCAGTTGTGAGTAATAAACAAAATCTCATTCTACCATAATGCTCCAAAAACGGGTTTTCCTTTTCTTTGCTGGCTTCCCATCTTGTGGTGGTGGGTTTTACTCGAAATCAATTTTCTCTCTATATTCTTACTCCTTGCCACTGCCTTCCATTCAAAGGAATCAAGTCTTATTTATGTTTGGGGGGTGAGTGTTGCACGGGGAAGTGCTAAATTATCGGTGCTATCACATTGTAAAAACATTTCTGTTCTGTAGAGATCATTACATTTTGTGTTGCCACAACATTGGTGGCTGCTGTATTTTGATTATTTTCCTTTTTCATTAAATAATAAATTAATAAATATTTTATTGATGCACACTAGCCTGGTTCCTAGTGCATTGTGACATGGGGTGTTTGTGGAGGTTGCTGTGAGACGGGTTGGAGGCCTACTCAAAAAGAATCCGTAGTATATTAAAAAGAAAAAGCTCTTTATTGTGCACCACATCCATTGCAGGGAAGGAGTTCCCTAGTTGGCATGGCATGTGCCGTTTAATAAAATGTGTCAACATAAGCGAGCAAGGGCCACACCTATCCATCATTTGATAAATGTTCAACATTTTAATGTGTTCCCTAAAACTACACATGGGCCTCAATACAAGTTGGGCGGTCTGGATGTAATACCGTAAACTGCTGCGTCACTGCACCGCCCACCTACGAGCTTGTATTAAGTTGGTGGAATCATCTCCAGGTATGCACTGGAGGTAAATCTGCCACCTTTCCACCAGGTTTCATCAGAATTACCGCAGGTGGAATCGCCATCACGGTAATTCCACCGAAATCCCACATGGAGTCCGATGGACTCCAGTTAGATGGAGACTAATACCGCCACTTCTAATCTGGCAGTAATACCACCCGACCAAGTGATGATAACGGTAATTCCATTTGGTGGTGTCTCAGCAGATGTACTGCTAAAATACCACCACATTTATAATGAAATCCGTTAATATTGTCATGTTAATATTGTCTTATTTTTCTTTGATGGCAAAGTGAGTATCATGCATGTTGGAAAACATTTGTGAGAACTAATTTATGATTCATTCTCTCATTTTATCTGATCAATTCTTCTTTCAGTTGGCAGATTATTGGAAGCAGTTCTGTAGTGTTGCTGAACTAGTGACTTTTTCATCAGCTCATAGGAATGCTGACAATTTTCTTAAAGACCAAACACAATCCTGTATGTTCTACAGTGCCTCTGTATTTATACGTCTGCATGTCGGATTATGTTGATGAGGGATGTACAAATCTGAACACAAGACCTTTTCTCACAAATTAAAAGATCTGTGCTCAACCATTGGATTGCATTGTGCAAACCTCCTTCCTTATCTGTTTTCCTTCTTTTTTTTTGGTTTTTACTTTCATTGTTCACCTTTCCAGTACAGCTTAAATGGACAAGAGTTAAGGCATCAGTTGTTATTATGACCATGTTTCTGTGTTTAAAAAATATATTCTTTATTTTACTTTGAACATGAATGACAGAAGAAAGAGAAAACGGTACAGTAAAACAATCAATAAGCAAAACATGAATCATGCAAGAAAAAAATCATATCTGGATTATTTAACAGTATTTACAAAAAGCACCGTATTTAGAAAATGAAGAGGGGATAGGGTAGACAGAAATAAGGAGTGAGAGAGAAGCAAGAAAGAGAGAAACAGAGAAAAAGAAGAAAGTGAAAAAAGAGAGAAAGGTATAGAGGGGAAAAGAGAAAAAAAACAAGGTTACAAGGGTGTGGAGGGATGAGGGGAATAACAGGGAACCTGACAGACATCACACATACAAGTCGTTAAAAGATATTACAAAATGACCATGTTTCTTTAGAAATGTGAACATGTTCCCTGAAAGGATACCACATATTAAATCTGGCTGACAAAGTGAAGCATCATTTTAGTTGATCAAGGTCTTAAATACAAAAGGGGTAATTATGAATTGGGTGCTATATGGTAAAAGTGGCGGTAACGGTATTGCTGCCACAATTACTGTCCCACCAAATTATGAATCATTGGTAAAGCCATTGACGGTAATTCCGCTGACTATACAGTTGGCGGAATTACCATCAAATGTATTACTGTTTATAGCACAAAGGGGGTAATTCGAGGATTACTTGCGCCGAAAAAAACGGGATTTGTGTGCCATTCTGCCCGCAAATCCCTGTTTAACAAATGGGGATATGCGGGCAGAATGGCGCACAAATCCTGTTTTTTTCTTCGCAAATAATCCATGAATTACCCCCAAAATCTGTATTACCGTTGTCTCACAAGTTGGGATATGGTGGGAATACTGCTGCAATGGCGTAGTTACACCATCAAAAACACAGCACATTTACCTCCACCTTTTAGGTAGAGGTAACTGCGCCTTCTCCCTTTTTTATCTACATCCAATGTGCTAAGATTCAGTCAAAAAGGCAGATGTTGAGTTATATAAGAAAACTTTAGACTACAGAACATTATAAAACAGCAAAAGGAACACGTGTTGCATTTGTTTATAATAGCATGTTCAATTGAAAAAATGAAGTATACTGCATTGATTTCTTTGAATGCGTAAAATAATGATGAGAAAACAGACTATTCCATTTTATGTGGGTTCCAAAATTATATTTAAACCACCCAACATTACATGTTTTCATAATCATTTCATATAAACCATTGCAAAGATATTTTGTCACTATTGTTTTTTTTACATGTGTTATTGCTAGTTATAAACACAGTGATCATGAAGAGAAAGTCAAAGGCACAGACGTTTTCAGAATTTCAAACAAAATACGTGTTTCAGGTAAGACTCTTGTTTTCTTACACTAAACCACCTGCTAGATTTGTGTGTAATACAATTAGCACCGGTGCAATAGCAACATGTCCCATTATAAATGTGAGCAGTGTAATCCCTGGCCCAATTTGCTCCTATATAGGTTGCTGTTACATGTCATTTTAACCCCTTCTGGTTAGAGGATGAAAAAACGAGAACCAAGTAAAAATAAAAACATTGAAATAGTTGGAAAGAGTGTGGAGGATTATAAGGTGGAGGGAGATTCTACAATGGGCCATCACACTTCGGGGGGCTTCTTAGGGCCAGTGACATCAGCACCCTGGTATCAACAGTACCGGCACCTGTGCCAAGGGGTTTCAAGGCATGATGAGGAAAGTGTAACACTCTACTGTCCCCTGGCGGCATTTGGGTGATGGCCTGGCATGGAGTGAGAATCCAGTGCCTCATCTGTCAGTGGTAGATGGGAGGGAAGTGGCTTTTGGAGAAGCATCTGCCTACCCAAGTGTCAGGAATGGCAGGTGGTGGAGATTTGGAAGTCTCAGGGATGACACTGGTGTGACACAGGTAAGGAAGGGAGGCATCCATGTGAAGCAAAAATCTTGGACAATATGGCCTGGAGGGCCCAACATGAGGAGGAATGAGAGTGATGCCTGCTTGGGGAAGATGGTAACTGGGCAGGTGTGAGAGGATGTTGGGAAGTATGCCCATGCTAAGCATGTCAATGGGTAAGTGTATACTCGGCACAAGGAAATTGGTCCCTGAGAAGCTGAGGAAGCTATCCGCAATTGGAGAGGTCCCAACCTGCGGAGGTGTGTGGCCGAGCAGCGATGCTATAGTTCATCACCTGTTTGCGCTCATGTTGGCAAGGAGTGCAATAGACCAGCCGAGGTCGGCACCCCCACTCATTCACTATTAATGTGTGAGGTGGAGAAATGGCCAGGTCCCTGCGGGAACTGCGCAAGACATCGCCTGGCCCGGCTACTATGATAGAGGCTCGGAGAGCAGTGCTGAGACTGACTGGGAATATTTGCCACAGGTGGAAGAGTGCAGAAGCTGGGGAACGGTAAACTGCCTGGGTTGGGTGCACCTGCCATAAGTGCTGCTTAACATGAGGAGGTGGGGCCTGCTCCCAAAAAATACTTATTTGTGCCCCACAACCCCACACCCCCACTCCGACTATGCGACATGAAGCAGCAAAATACGCGTGGCCAGACAATACTTGGAAATATTGCTAAAAAGGTATTTCTCCAGGCAGACTGCAGCTCCAAGGTTATGTGTTGTGTGAGTTTAGTGGCATAACATGAATATGTTTCAGGGTAGATTCAGAATTTCTTTTCTTGACTATAGTGTTAAGACCAGAAAGTGTACAATAGTGTTAGGTAATGAAACAAGATGTTAAGCTGGCATTGGATAAGCAGTAGTCTTTCTCTGAGTAGATTTTGAGGACCACAGTCCAGCGTATCGCGTTCTACCTACCTCTAGTGTTTTCTCTGTGCACTGTTAGTGAGGTACGAGCTTGATGGCAACATACTAGACCATGAATAAGGTAGGCATGGCTATGCTGTGAACAGTGAAGGGTTGCCATAACTCTTCCTATACTGTATCTTTCACTTGTACAATTAGCTACTAGTGCAGGGCGTGGTATAGGGAATGTTGTAAACAGTTTGGCAGTGTTTGCTTCAGCTTAAATACAAATGTCCCCTGATATTGAAAGTACAACTGAGCGGGGGATCTTAGTGTTTCAGCTAGGAACTCACAAAATAGCACATGTACTATTAAGTTCATGCTGTTAACTTTAGTGCAGGTTTCCCTTCTTACCTTTTTCTACACAGCTGGTCTGAGGCAGAGGGTTTGTTTAATGTGATGGCCTCTCCCTGGCCTAATGGCTCAAGGCAGCCAGCTGGCCGTAGCCACTGTAGTTCATCGAGATTTGTTTTCTTTATTTTTCTAGAATTCTGATACATATATAGTCCTATTTTGATGACAGGAAAAGCAAAACATGAAGTCCAGTGCCCACATGAAACAAAAAAACAGAAATGTGTGAATTTTTCCGACCATGAAAGAACAACGAAATATTGAGGCTGAGTACCACAAATGAAATACACCAATCACGGGCTGAAAAGATACAAGTATCTTTTATTACTGTACAGTTTATAAAGCGAAACAGATAGCTACCTGGTCCCAACACCTCGCCATGTGTACTAGCCGACACAGTGAGGGGAGTGAGGTACTGGACATCTAAATACTGGTATTTTTATACATTTCCTACAAGATTGTTAAGCCTCTCTTCACATTAATAATTTGTGTCTAGAGTTTGTGCCTAGTTCCTATGACAGATTTTACTATATTAGGCAAAGGATAACATGAATTTACATTTAAATGATAATACAATGGTGGTATAGGTTCTCGAATCAGCGGTAAGCCTTATGTCAAGAATCTTTCATAATGTAGTTCAGCTAAAACATACAATCGTCATTTAATCTCCACAATGCGAGGTGAGGCCTCACTCAGTGCCTTCCGCAAAACCATGAAAACCATCTTATTCACATAAATTGCGCCGCACCAGTGGTATCCATATCATATGCATATGTTCCTACTGCATAAACTGTATTGTAATGACTAACTGTACCAACCAAAATATCAGTTTTATGCCTTGGAGATTTCATAATGTACCACCGAATGCCACTATTACTGTAACTAAGCTCTTGCAAGTAACAGCATCTCAATGCCCATGGGCTGCTAGCGCGCTATATAAATTTAAATATATAAAAATAAATAAATTGTTTTGGTGTTTATACAAGGATGAGGCTTGTGAGCGCAGACAACACTCAAATAGTAGTTCATATGAAGCACAAGGTTTCTTTGCCCTGCTTAAACAGTTGGCTCGCAGACAACCTAAACATTAACAGAACTCAAAGGTTGGTCGGCTGGACTTGCAAGACGAAAACACAGACCACCATTTTAGAATATGGAATATAAAGGAAAATCAAATTGGTGGATGAGTCTTAAAATGGCGGCGAAGTAAAAATTAAAAATCTGTGTAAAGTGATTGGGCTTGGGCCAATATTAAATATAAGGAGGCACTATATAATTACGGTTTAACAAACCCTCCTTTTGGCCTAAGTCAATAGCTTACTAAATGTTTTCCTTTTACTCGCAACTCCATGTTTCAATGTCCATACATCCCAAATCACATTCATCAGATATATCAATCGCCATTAGATCCTTGACAGTAATATCTTCCATTACAAAAACTTTAGTCATCTTTTCAGGTGCAAGTATTTTTGGCCCTAATGTGCTTACGGTTTGCGCACAGCATCCCCCTAACATCGAACATATGGCAGGAAGACATTGTATGCAACAACAACAAAGCAATAGAATAACGAGGAGTATCACTAAAACCGAGAAGAGTTTCCTTCCCCAAGACCACAGAAAGTTCCAAAACCAAGCACTCAGTTCCCAATTTCCCTCGGGAACATGTACTTCTGTACTTAGGACATGCAGATTTTGTATTGCCTTAAATATGGTAGGGGAGGAATCAGGTACGAAAACACAACAAGCAGATCCCACTAATTTACATACTCCACCATACTCATCCAGGATGACATTTAACACCATCCGATTTTGTAGAGCTACTAATCTAATCGCTTTCTGTTCTAACATCATGTTGTAGAGTATGTCAGTGGTCCGGTTGATGTTTTTCTCCAATACTCTTGCCAGTCTCCTAATATCCTCGGAATTCATGATCTGTCCCAAAAATGGCACAAAGGATTTTGCTACATCACCCATGACCTGTGAAGGAGTATCACCATTCTCGTCTCGCGTTGGATGAGCTCTAGAGACCTCAGAGGTGCGAGCTACAAATACCCCTGGTAGCAAGATACCTAAATAACAAGTACCCTGCCAATACCTAGGTAACCATGGATAAGCTTCATTACCCTATATGAAATAAATGGGATCACCTACATACAAAGGCCTGTCCTCACTCGTCAAATACGCAATATTGGTACAACCCTCAAAAGTACCCATTGGCTGAGAACCATTCATTTGTATGCACAAGGAAACAGAGTGGGGGCTGTGATTAATAGTGTAAGAAGGAGGTATGGCATCCCGGTTACCTACGGGAGCCATCTTGAAAGAGAGTAACAAATGGAAAGGTCTAGAAAGTCTATCAGAAGGCCTAATAGAAGCAACGTTAAGTTTGCTGCTATTTGCAAAAAGAGAACATCCCAGAGGCGTCAGGACTTGCCTTTCAAATTTATTCAAATTAGTCCCATCGAAATTCCAAGAGACGCTATCATTCCAACGCCCAAAGAATAGTGCCCTTAGAGAGGTGTAGCATGCAGTAGTAAAAGGCAAAGGATGAATATACCAGCCCAACCCTTTTTCCCCGTGTTGCGGCAAATGCGAACATATCCAGCAATATTCATTTTATTCAAAATTGCATGCGTCGCATTCATAATTAACAGAAGTGTATTGTTGTGATAACTCTGTCTGTGTTGGGAATTCCTAAGAGATAGAGTGTGCAGACGCACGAAAGGAGAAGGCGTAGTAGGAACACTCTCAGTGGGTATCAAAGTTTCAAGTGCACGCACCCCCTCAATATACCAAAACCCTAAAGCGATGATTACTGTTAGACCAATTAACAAAATCAAGAGAAAACAATAAGTCCTCAAGGACCATGAATTGTTATGTCCAATGTCTTTGTTAGCCACATAATCATCGGGTGCTCCTTACGAGTAGGAGTAGCGACAGCATTGTTCCTCCAAAGTTCGTTCCGGAAGATGTCTGCGATGGACTCCTTACGTTTGTTCGTTGGTGATCTCCTGACCACGTGATGCATCTTGATTGAAGATAGCTTTGCCGGTTCCAGCCACTTACTTATGTTTCAACGAGAGAGTGGCAAAGGACTAGCTCAACAGTCATTTCCAGTGGGCAGAGCCGTGCTGTGCTGTAAGTCTAGTCCGTGGACGCAGATCGTACCTTCAGACTCCATGCACTGCGTGATCTGCGAACAGCGTGTTGTTGCTTCCTGATGGAAGTGGTGAAACAGAGGAAAGATTGCTCAAGGCTACAGAAAGATCCGAAGAAGATTTCAAAGACAAATCAGCGGTCTCCCCAGACACGACGGGCTCATGAAGTATGTTGTTCAAGACAGATTGATCACCAGAAACAGACAAGTGGTTTCCTTATTTTCTTCTTCGTCTAGTGGCAAGGGAAATCATATTTTCTTGGTGTGTGTTGCGTGGATCCAGTGTCTCCTGCCTGCTACTCGTACAGCAGTCTGTGTGGCCAATAGGACCTGGAACGGTCCTCTCCAGCGCGGTGCAAGACTGTCTGCTCTCTCAAATGACTTTGTTAGCACCCAATCCTCAGGTGAATTCTATGACCTGGCCCCTCTTATTTAACTGGGAGGGCTTCTCGCACCTGTTGGTAAATCAAATAAATTTTGAGTTAACTGGTCACAGTATTCAGCAAGAAGCAAATGCTCCATATCTTTCAATGCTTTGGGTTTCGGTAGATTCCAAATGTTAGCTGGTCTTCCCATCACTATTTCGTATGGGGAGAGTCCAGTTCTAGTCTGTGGAGTCGTCCACATGGACAATAGAGCTATAGGTAAGGCGTCTGGCCATTTCAAATTACTGCTGGCACAGACTTTCACAAGTTTGTTCTTTAAGATACCATTATGGTGTTCTACAAGTCCAGCACTTTGAGCGTGTCTAGCCAAATGGAACTGTTTATCGATCTGTAATCCTGCGCATACATGTAGGATTACAGCAGCGATAAAATGTGGACCATTATCTGACCAGATGACCCTCGGCAACCCAAACCTAGGAAAATATTCCTTAAGCATGGTTTTCGCCATTGTCATTGCTGTGGCATCTTTCACAGGGAAGGCTTCAACCCACTTGCTAAAGGCACAAATCACTACTAAGACATTTGTAGTTATAGCAGCGCTCCATCTCGAAGTCAAAATGAATCACCTCAAAAGGCACAGAGGGGGAGCCAAAACTACCCTTTGGTGTAGTTGTACCCTTCCCCACATTATGCTGTAAACATACCATACAATTTTGAACAAAACGCTCAGCAGTCTTTGAAATGTTTTCGTTTACCCAGACAGGTTCTAACAATTTACACATTTTCCTAGCACATATGTGAGTAGGACCATGAGCCATTGTGATCATAGCAGTCACATATGCATTGGGTAGCATCCATCTTTTAATTTTGTTGTCCACCCAACAACCTTCCTCATCCAAGCTTGCTAAACCCTCAGCCCAGTGTTTAATTTCTTTTGGTTTGGCATCAGCTTGAATATTCTTTATTGACTCAATCCCTTCATCTACTATACAGATATTTGTAGTTTCTTTCCTGGCATACATTTCTGAGTATAAATCAGTAGCGGTCCGTTTAGCTATCCTGTCAGCAAAAGCGTTTCCTCTCCCTATATCATCTACTACCTATTGATGTGCGGCGCACTTCGTGATTGCCAGTTGAGTAGGAAGCGCAAGTGCTGAGAGTAGCCGAACTATCAAGGTGCCATGTTGGATTTTTGTTCCATGTTTGGTCAAGAAACCTCGTTCTGCCCATAGTCTACTAAAGTTGTGAACCACCCCAAAGGCATACTGGCTATCTGTAAATATGTTTACTCTAAGCCCTTGGGAAACTTCACAAGCTCGAGTCAGTGCGATAATCTCTGCGGCCTGCGGGGAATTATGTGAAATTCTCTTGGTTTCCACAATCGTGCTTAGTGTAGTGATGGCATAAGCAGAAGTGGATGTACCATCCGGAAGTTTGAAGCAGGAGCCATCACAAAACAGCTCCCGTTGTGGATCATTCAGAGGTGTATCATTTAGATCGATCCTGCCTTTGGTTTCTTGCTCTGTGGTATAGAGGCAGTCATGTAATATTTAGTCACTGCAAGCAATATCTTGCAGAAGAGGTAACAATTAATCCGGTTTCAATACGCAACACCTCTTAATTTGGATATGCGGTGCAAATAGGATTAGTTTGTATCTCGTTAGTCATGTAGAAGTATAGTATTGCATTTGCTTTCTGTTTAGTAGAACGTTTACGGAGTGAGGTACCATTACGGTTAAAGTGTGACCTAGAACCATACCCTCACTTTGTTTCACAGACACAGCAGCAGCAGCAACCGCTCTCAGACATTTCGGCAAAGCACTTGCAACAGGATCAAGTGTGGAGGAAAAAAAACGCATAGTCTATTCTTCCCCCCAAGTTCCTGCGTTAACACAGCCAAAGTACATCCATCACATTCATGCACATATAAAACAAAGGCCTTATCAAAATTTGCTGTGCCAAACACAGTGCAGTCTTGAGCGGATCAAAAGGTTTCAGGTGTTCCAAATTCCACGGTAGTGGCAAAGAAATGCCCTTCTTTGTCAATGCCAACATTGGTTTTATCACTAGTGAAAAGCTTGTGATCCACTGTCTACAGTAAGAAGCCATTCCTATCAAGGCTCTAACTTCTTTCTGTGTATTTGAGACGGACATGCTAGAAATGCTTTTTATTTGTTCAGGTGTCAATCTTCTTCCCTACTTTGACAGGAGATAGCCTAAATAGGTGACCTCCTGTCGACAATACTGAAACTTCTTTAAACTTCTTTTATGCTCATGCTCTGCTAGATGAATAAGCAATAACACAGTACCCTCTTTGCAAGCACTTTCTGAGTCTGCAGTTAAGAGAAGGTCATCAACGTACTGCAACAATGTACAAGTAGAAGGCAACTCAAGTGTGTCGAGCTGCTCTTTCAAAGCCCTACTACAAATGCTTGGGCTCTCTGTGTACCCTTGTGGTGCACGGGTAAATGTAAACAAGCATCCCCCTAGGGTGAACGTGAACAAATATCTACTATCCACGTGTATGGGAATGCTAAAGAAGGCATTCTTAAGATCCACCACACTGAAATGAGTAGCAGAGGCTGGGATCAATGTTAATATCGTAGTTACATCAGGCATAATTGGAAATTGCAGAGCAACGACTTTATTGATAGCGCGCAAATCGATAATGAAACGAAAAGGAATCGCATTAGCCCCTTTCATGTACACTGGTAAAATCGGGCTATTGCACAGACTTCCAGCAATTTCTTCAATCACTCCACGATGTACAAAATCGGAAACTATACTCTTCAACGCTTGCTCACCATCAACTGAAATCTTATGTTGTGGGATACATGGCAACTTAACTCAAACAATTTTAACAGGCTCGATTTGCAAAACACCAACATCATTGTCGTCAACTGCCCATAAACACGTTGGAACTTTATTAAATTGAGGCGGCAAAGGTCTAGTCAAAAACTGAGGCAGAAAATTGCTGGGGTGAAAACGTCAAACGTACTCCATCCAAAGAACAATGAATTACCGCATTTAATTCCTTCAACAGATTCAACCCCAATAAATTCTCTCCACAGTTTGTTCTCAGAAGAAACGCACAGTAATTCGTAAATGGCCCCAGTGAAATCGGTAATGGCAGAGAAACCGGACTGACCACTGGTGTACCAGAAAACCCTACAGAAATGTTATTCTGCCCTGACAGTGGAATGTCTGGAACCAGTTAATGACCAATGGAACACTTCTGTGCTCCTGTATCTATCACAAATAGATGCTTCCTATTCCCCACCATCATTTTAACATAGGGACCTCTCTGATTAACCGGAATAGGCATTTATTTATTTATTTATATTTATATAGCACGCAAGTAGCCCATGTGCATTGAGGGACTGTTACTTGCAAGAGCTTAGTTACAGGAATAGAGGCATTCAGTGGTACATTATGAATTCCACAAGGCATAGAGCTGATATTTTGGTTGGTACAGTTAGTCATTACAATACAGTTTATGCATTAGGAACATATGATATGTATTCAACTGGTGTGAGGCATCTTATGTGAATAAGATGCATTGATTCCAGACCCGGCTTCGGGCTGTTCTAACAACACAATATATTGTCAAAGACAAGATCTTCAGAAAAATAGGCAGTTCAAGGATTATCAAAATTATTTCTGCTATCTATACTAGGTTGTTGATTATCGTGCGGGAATGTTTGTGGATTTTGCGTGAACTGGCTTCTACCAGGACCCCCTACCTAAGCGTGGCCTCTGGACCGTCTACCCATGACAGCATATGTGTTATTCGACCTCTGTTGCAATAAGCACATTGGTTCACGTGTACAGGACCCAGCTGCGCATTACTTTGTGGAACAAACTGACCTCAAAACTGTGTATTCCCACCTCTAGTCCCTTTAACTATCTGTTGCAATAGTACTTTAGTTTTCAGGTCTCCCTTTTTCCTTTCATTCCTCTCTTTTTCATTATTAACCCGAGTTTCGTAATATTGAGCCATATCTAATACTTCGGACTGCGATTTGGCTTGCCAAGCACTCTCAGAAGTCATGATTTGTGACTGAATATCAGGCAACAATCCAAGCACAAACTTATCCACAAACAATCTTTATCCTGACTCGGTGCTTAAATCTTATCCGCTAAAATCTGAGAATACTTGTTCAAACCGATTAAATAATTTGGTAGCACCTTCAGATTTTCCTTGGGTACAAGCAGTGAGTTTGTCCCAAACAATCCTTCTCTCGGGGACCACCGTTTTTAATTTCACTACTATTCTGCCTGGCAAAGTCAGTATCACTTGTGTTGGTCTCTCACCAGCCCATCTTTCTCCATCTATCCTCGCCTAGTTAACCCATTTATCACCCAATCCTGCTTGATCATCTACAGTCCTAATTTGTTTCCATAAATCAGCAGGTAAGATCACAGGAAACAACAAGTCTATATCACCCTAAGTGAAAACTGATAAATGCAAGACAGATTCTATTTCTTTGTAGAACCCTGTTGGATTTTTCCTAATGTCCGGATTTGACTGTCTGATAGTGTTCACTTCCTGTCTAGAGAACGGGACGTGAACAAATTATGATACAAAGTGAGCTTCAATATCGATGGCTGCTGCACCTGTTGTCCCATTAGCTGGAATTTCGACTTTAGGAACGAATGTCGGAGGAACCTCCCTGATAGGCAACTGAGTAGTAGGTGATTCCAAACGTTTGTTAAGCAGTAAAGCCAGATTGAGCGCTAAAGTGGTAGAAACAGTATCGGGCGCAAAGGTTCTCTTATAAATAATCATCAATTCTGCGGGACAACAAATCTTTTTCTTTATACACTCATCCTGCAGGTATTCTACCATTACCTGTAGTACTTTCCTCTGCATTTCTGGACTATACCGACTATACGTATCATATACCTCTATGGGAGATATCGACACATCTGAAATCCATCTAAGCACATCCCTTGTGCAAATTCGCTTTTCTTCACTAGTTGACTTACAAGGAAGAAGGAACCGTTTCTGCATATACAAAGCGTCCAAACTATCACCATCTTTTTCATCATCTTGTAACAGTTCCAACTCCCTTCTTAACTCAAAAACCCTCTCGACATGCTCTTTTACTTTCTCCGCAGAATCCATTGAATAGGCTAAAACATTCAAATCCCTCAACCCTTGTGGGACATCTATGTCTGTCAAATTATTCCACATTACAGCCAAATGTTCCCATTCCCTCAATAAAGACATTCTTTTCGGGAATACTTACTAGATTAAGAAGTGTAGCTAAGACAGTTGATTTTTCACCTTTCTCTATACATTGTTTAGCCCATCCATACTATTCTCTCTTCTTATCTTTAGAAACTGTACTATGAGTCACTACTTTTGATTCAGAACTCGCCCCTTCATCAGTTACAAGCGGAGCAGAACCGCTTGGGAAAGAGAGAGTATACAGATCATGTACAACAGGTAGTGGAGACACTACCGCTGGTAACAAAGATGAAATTACTGGGACAGTAACAATCGGTAAAGGTGGAGGCACAGGCAGAGGAACAACAAGAGGAAGAGGAGCAATAACTGATGGCGGAGGAGCAACGGGAAGGACAGGAATTGCTACGGGAGGAGGTGCGACAGCGGGAAGAGGTAAGACAACAGGAATAGGTACATAAGGAGGTGGTGCAGTGGCACCAGGCCTATGTTAATTTAAGTGTTTATTAATCAGTTCATCTGAAATATGAAAATCTCTAGACAGATATATTTTCTGTATATCAAGTTAAAAAGCCCTATCCATGTTTCTAACAGACTCTGACTGTTTTTGTTGATCATATAATAATGCCTTTTCTGATTTTGACATATGACGACGTGTATGGTTCTCTTTACTCTTAAGTTGCTGCATAGCTTCTCTTTTCCATTTCTGAATTACATCCAATGCTGCAGGTCTAGATTTTCTCTTTAACAATATAGTTTCTAGATACTCTATTCAGGCAATCTCAAAGCTACCATTGACTGGCCACTGAAATTTGGAAGCATGTCTAGTTTGTCTGTGCCAGATATTATTGAATACTATACTAACAATGCCGTACTTGCAGTACATAGTACATGCCGGCGACCCCTCCTGTGGCGCCGGTTGGCCAAATTCCAAAGATTGTCTATCTCTGCGGAACAACGCCCTGAAATAGTCAGACAATTTCCCAGGCATGTCAGATTACTTGTGTTACCTGGTGTCGTCTGTGCTTGCGAGTACAGATCTGCAATCAAATATCAGGATACTTAAGAACCGGGGCATGATTCACCTGATTACAAAGGACTAAGGAGGTCCGATCAGATTACAAAGGACAAATGACCCTCACTGTTGGTGATTTTGGCAAATCTGCCCACCTTGATATGTGGACCCTCGTCAAGATGCCGTCTCAGACCGCATGCTCACCGTCCAGGGATCGGATTGTGCAGTACTGTTGAGGTATCGCGTCTCATCCAAAAGGGGCCCATTTTTTCTCACCGACGGTCCCGGTCCGATAGCCGTGTCTTTCCTTCAACGAGGTGGCATCAATCTTGAGGGTCCCTATTCGGACGTCAACTGAAAGAACAAAGAAATATCGAGGCTGAGTACCACAAATGAAATAAACCAATCACGGGCTATAAAGATACAAGTGTACAGTTTACAAAGCAAAACAGATCGGTATCTGGCCCAAACACCTCGCCGTGTGTACCAGCCAACACAGTGAGCAGAGTGAGGTACTGGGCATCTAAATACTGTTATTTTTATGCATTTCCTACAAGATTGTCCAGCCTCTCTTCACGTTAATAATTTGTGTCTAGAGTTTGTGCCTAGTTCATATGACAGATTTTACAATATTATGCAAAGGATTGCATGAATTTACATTTCCATGATAATACAATGCTGGTATAGGTTCTCGGATCTGTGGTAAGCCTTATGTCAAGAATCTTTCACAATGTAGTTCAGCTAAAACATACGATCGTCGTTTACTCTTTATTGTTTCAGTGTTTATACAAGGATGAGGCTTGTGAGCACAGACAACACTCGAATAGTAGTTCATATGAAGCACAAGGTTTCTTTGCCGTGCTTAAACAGTCGACTCGAAGACAACCTAAACATTAACAGAACTCAAAGGTCGGTCGGCTCGACTTGCAAGACGAAAACACAGACCACCATTTTAGAATATTGAACACAAATGAAAATCAAAATGGCGGATGACTCTTAAAATGGCAGCAAAGTAAAACTAAAAAATCTGAGCTTTTGCAACACGGTTTTCCGTGTAACACGATTGGGCTTAGGCCAATATTTAATATAAGGAGGCACTATATAATTACGGTTTAACAACCAGACATTAACCAACATGAGATCAGTGAAAAGATCAGTATTGTTTTGCATATACACAAAAACTAAAATGGGACAGTAACAATGGCTGTACGCAATCAACTGCATGTATTTAACAGGTTCTTGTGTTGTTCTACCATGAAAATGTGTGATTTCTATGAAATCCTTGAAACATTTTATTGAATAAATGTGAAGGGACAAATTAAATGTTAACTCATAGGGAGTGCCCTGGGTGGTGCCCTGTTTCAGTAGACTTTCTCGGTTGAACAAATACGTTTATAAGCTCTTAACAGGGAGACATGTCCTGCCCTGGATCTCAGCCAGTTTGAAAATAGACACCCCTTTGCTTTGACTTCTCTTTGTCCTACCACAGTTATTGATGTCCACCTGGAAAAGAGGAATCAAATGTATTGGCCGCTTGCTGGATTCGGCCCTTGAATCACTTTCTTATGGTCCTCTACTATACTGCTTCCATCAGAGGGAACAGCTGTGTTTGTATTTTTAATAACATTACACGTGTCTGTTTAAAATACTCATGCTGCCTTCTTTTTCTACATGCTGTGGTACCCTACTTTGCTATGATATGGCATTTATAACGCGCGCATACAGAAGTGTTTCAAGGCAAAGTCATGGCAGAGGATTATGAAATGCATAACCGATTGCTGTGACATTGCTGGAGGAAATTGCATTGTCTCTAACATAAACATGTTTTCTGTGGGCCAGTAGAGATGCAAACTGTTATTGTCTATGCTGTATATAGTTTGCTGATGCCTATCTTATGCAACCCCTTTAATGCTACCAATGAGACAGCACAAGGTTTGAAAAAGGTAAAAAGGGCCAGGGGAGCCAAACACAAAAACACATTAAACATGGGTGTCTTCCAACTATGCAGTGTATTCCATCTGATTTCCAGGTGACATAATAGCCAATTCTAGCGTCACTCTCCCTGTAGGTGAAAGCTACTTATCTATACCTCTTTAGAGGCAGAAAGTATAAAAGTAAGTACTTTTTCAGTAAGTAGAGTAGAGAAAGGAAAACACATGTGCTGGAATGAGGCAGGAACTGCAAAATGCTTCAAAAATAAATTCACATAGACACACAATTCATTATAGGTGTGTAATAAGCATTGTTAAGCCTGTTGGATTTTTTGTGCCTGTGCTGTGTAAGTACTTTTCTTTCATATTTGCCTTTCTTTTTTAGGTATATTCTATGTGTTTAATCACCATGCTATATGTTGTCTTTAGGCTTGTGTCTATCACTGTTATTTTCCTGTTTGTATTTTATGTATGTCACTGTACATCTCCATGTGTATGTGCCATATCTATTTGTTGGTACACATTTACACATCATATTCATTCCCTTGTTTTTATTTGTGTAGTGATTGTGTAGTGTGCTGAAGACAACGCAAATCTAGGTTAACATAGAAAGGAGACTACCATTCCTAGTGTGGGATGTACTGGTCAAATGATGCTATGAAGAAATGAGCAGAATTCTACCATGCATCCAGTGGTCCTATGGGGTGCTCACTGTTCTGATGGACATATGAGTGATTGCCTGTGGTGGAAATTCTCATATGGTGATGACCTGTCATAAGTTATTGGACTATTTCAAGTGATGCCTTGACGATCTACTAGTAAGATGTACTTGTAAATCATATTGGCATGATTCATTATGGAAATGTTGAGTGAGTATGACTTAAGCGAGAGAAAAAGGAGTAAGCAACATATGAGGATGTTACCCCAAGTCATCAATAGGTCTACATCCTATTCACTAAAAGGCGTCAGTGCATCCACCAACTGTACAGATAAATATGAAAAATATGAAAAAAATACCAAAGCATAGAAAATCCTGAAAAATTGATTTCCATCACATAAATGAATAGCAGAACGTTGAGAGTGTCCATTGCCTTACTACCAAGGCCTCTCTACAAAGCTCACATACACAGCAATGGCTTGTCACTTTTACACATGCTCACACACATCATTGCTTGCGCACTCACAAGTAAAGGACTGTCACCAAGCAAAACTTCTAATGCGTTATGCAACCTTTGGCTTCTACACCGCAGCATCATGTACGCATACATTGGGCCTCATTACGAACCTGGCGCTAATGGTTAATGGCGCCGTAAAAGGCTGTGGCGCAGTTAACCCATTAGCGCCTGATTACAAGGTCCCTTTGCGGGACCCGACCTTAATGGCTGGTCTACACCAGCCGTTAAAGTAGGGACCCGCAAAGGGACCTTGGTGCTAAGTACGGTACCGCAATTTGCGGTACCGTACTTAGCGCCTTCTCCATTCCCATAGAGCCCTATGGGGCGAAAATGGGAATGGGGAAGGGCCATGGTTCAATGGGGAATTACTGCCCCGCCAACCTTGGAATGGGGTGGTAATTCCCCATTGAACCATGGCGGACCCGTTACAACACTGGCACCAACCATGGTGCTAATAGCGCCATGGTTTAGCGCCGGTGTTGTAATGAGGGCCATTGTTTACTTTCAATGATTCTATGAACCCTATCATAAGGCAGTCCTGTGACAAAATTACTTTTGCTCTGAAGGCGAACAGGGATAGATAACTCCTACTCTTCACCACGTTATTAATAAAAAATCAGTGATCCAAATCATAAAGGTGAAATAGGCACAGCCTGATGGCTATACCTCTTTCATCTCTTTAAGGTAGCATTATCAGAGGGCAGGTTATAATCTTCAGGAGGAGCATGACGTAGCATAGGAGCAGGACAAGCCAAAATAGTTCTGTGGGTTGAAAATAAAAGAATGTTCAGCCAAGGTTCTATAAAAATAAGATATTCGAATTAAAGTAAAAATACAAACACACTAATCAAAACCACTGTAGATCACTCTTGCAAGAGAAGATACAGAATATGTATTCTTTGCAATAAAAGGGGACCCTTTGGATTTAAAGACAGGGGTGCATGTGCAATAATTTCAGCAGCAATGACTAGTTTACTGAAAAAGATAGAAATGTGGGTCCCACAGTCAATCTGGTCATTTATTCCAGGTCATACGCAGAGAACTTCTTAAAATACCTTCAGTGCTTGTTCTTGGGGCTCAACAGCATCGGGCCAGCCTCCTAAGCACACTACAATGGATTGAGTCACCATTATTCTGCCAGGTGATACACAAAGTATGCTGAGTAGCTGGCAGTGGGGAGGGGACAAAGGACGTTGTGGTAAAATACAAGATGGATCAACTCTTCGGGGGCTTCTCTCCTGGATACTCTAACTTGAAACCCTTATCCTGTCTCCCTTTCTCACGCTGTAAATTAACACCATGGTGTGATTTTATTTGGCTTGGCAGAGCATGTCCTTTGAACCACTTGACCGCTCCCAGGCCCCTGTGGGAAGTTCATATCTTTCTGGAAAGTGACACACCTTTCCAGGGAAGACATAGGATTCTACCTCTGCAGAGTCTGAATGGTCTGCTTTGGGTGAAAGTCAATCCCAGAAAGTGAATACACAGGATGCCTTACAGAGAGGTCAGAAGAAACCAAGCTGACAATAAACTGGCTTTGGCAAGTATAGTCTGGGATTCCCAGGGACCTCCATGTCAGACCTAGACATGAGCTATATTTAATTATTAATCAACTGCCACTAGATTCTTGGAACACACATTACACAATTTAACGTAGTACTACCCATGGGTAAAGCAGATCTTAGTGACTGGAAATGTGCATTCTCTATCAGTCCTCTGACAGGAAAGAAGGAATGCACATGTATTTTTCTACTGCAAATTTGTTAAGGATTTCAATCAGGCGACGCACACCTTAGTCTCGGCCTAGGATGCAGCGTGCAATTGAAATGCTTATGTTGATGTTAGATTCAATATTGAGATTGTACACCACTCATATCACACCCCCTTTTCAAATACCGTGGGTCACAATGGACCATGAACCAGACTGGTTGATAAAATGTAATATTTATTTATTTATTTTAAAATTCAAAAGAAATCATAAAACCTTTAATATGGGGCAGCAATCGCCAATTGGGTGATAAGAGCAGTAGAAATGTAAGCAATGCACTTAGTTTAACCTTCTATTGACACAACTACAAAACACCAGGCAATAGGAGCATGTTTTGATTATAGGTAAGATAGCACTTCAGTTAGAATGTCCCCCTGCAATGTTCCCTCAACCCACAAATAATCAATTCTAGCGAGGTGCGTTTTGAGAAAATAAAGGTGTGAAAAAGGAAAAGAAATCAATTTTGACAAGAACAGTTTTACTCTACGCTAGAACATTCAGGCTAGGCTACCAGATTGAGACAAAGTAAGCTCCAGGGTTGACTCACGAGTTCAACCCTAGAACATCCGCGCCCGCCCTGGCGGAACCAGTCTGAGCACTCGAAATAGGACTAAGGGATTGGGATTTCACAAGACAACATTTTTAAACAAGTTGGCGCTAGCACAAGAAATCAAAGGCAGGGTTTCAAGAATGATTTTTGACAATATTACAAGTTATCAGGATAAGGATAGGATAACTTAGAGAGTGGAACTAAGGACAAGGCAACGCAAGGTATACAATGGTTTTCTATGGTTCCTATTGATACTCACAGTCCACTTTTTAGTTTGGATTTTGGACAGTCAGCGGTTCTGGTCACCACACGAATCGAGTCTGATAAAGGATAGCCAGACAAATTCAGCAGGACAAGATCAGCTCGGCATGGACTGGACAGCAAAGGATAGTACTTCTGGACTGGCAAGTCTGGTTACTGGATATTAGGTCATTAGGGTAGCAGGATAGCAGCAGCATGCAGTGAGTGGCGGCAAGCCAAACTGTATTAGGAGGCCAAAAGTGCCACAGTTTCTCCTGGTTACTGGGAGATTAGTGGGTTTTAATATTTTAGGATGGGCCTTGCTGGAGCAGGATCAGCAATGCTTGGGTTTTGCAGTGGGCCTGGAATAGGATCATCAATACTTGTCCTTGCAGTTGGAGTCTGGAGTCTTGAGTATGAAACAGGAACAGGAACTCCCACAGGAAATCAGAAAGAGTGTGTGTCTAGGGTCTTGTCAGGGACCCTTATTTATAATGCAGAATGACATCATCACGGTAGAGGCTGGGCAGGGTTAACTACGCAGACCCCCAACCTAATTGGATTGGACAGGGGAGCGAGTCTCCACCTCGTTCTCAGTTGTTTGGACTTCTAAGTGAATGATGTCAGATTTAGGAGGTGTGGTTTACAATGTCAAAGCACTCCCACATTTACTTTACTTAAAATCCGATTTTGCCAAAAACATACATTTCTTCACTTGCAATCTCTTGGCAAATTATAAACACAGGTCACATATTATGTGCAGTCCAGATCAGTCCAATCTTCAGGTCTGTGTGACCTTGTTTCACCTTTGACACATTTTGGTAGTTTTACACATTAAAGATTTGGCCTAAAATTCCACAATTTTATTCACAAATGCGAATTGTCCCTCGGGGATGTACGTACAAAATGTTATGTTTGCCACATTAATACTTTCCTTGTGATCTGTCATATTTTGTAACTTCTGTTCCCCATGCAATAAGGAGTTCTACCAAGTTTTAAAAGATAGGCCACCAATTAGATTTAAAACTGCGAACGATTTACATTTTTTCTAATTCTTGCTACAGAAATAAAAGTCTTTAACGTTTCTTTATACCATAGTCTTTGGTACCAAAAGGCAGTCCCTTTTTTACTAGATCCTGTTTTTTTTCCTTCCTCCAACTGCAAGCAGCTGTAATTTCCTTCCAGGCAAGGGGATTCCCAGTGTTAATTGAAGGTTTTATTGCCCTTCACACTTGACAGGTGAGTTTCCCAGGACTGCTATTGTCCCAGCCTGAAGCACAGACTCATGTCTGACGAGCATGTGAACTTTCATTGTCCTGACCCATACAAAGTTTTTCAAGCTGGCACTTCGCACCTACGTGTCCTGCATCTATGGTGTATGTCCCTTCCTTTGGGAAGTTTCATGGCTGGCAACTGGAATAACAGATTTTTCTGAGGGTTTGCAAATCTATCCCATGTGTTTTAAACTGTTTAATTTCTTACTTTGGGTATTGAATTAAACAAACCTGTGACAGAAGATAGCCTATGTGTGTTATCACCACTAACATAATCCCTTTATATTGCTAAGTAAGCAGGCTTTCATTAACCATTTAGTTTTAAAACAGGCAGTTTTTCCTCTTCAGTCAGTAAAGCCTATTTTTCCACATGTGTTAAAAACTGCTAGCATTTCTTTCTTTTATTCAGTTTGCAGCTCCTCAGATTGCCACTGTCTTTGCAGCTGTAGTCATTTCCTTGAATGCAGGAGTTTTTATCCAAAGTATAGATACATTTGTACTTGACCTCGCTCAAAGAGTTAAAAGTCTCTTTGAACTGCTGCGCCTTGATACCTTTTGGCAAGAAATAAACGCGTCTTCCTGTGCGGGTGAAAAGAAAGTTGCTTGTTGATTTCTTTCAAATCTACTTTGACAGGACCTGTCATTCAGGAATTATTCCCAGTTTTTCAGAGGCACAATGACTTAAACTGGGCCTGGCAGGGCCATTTCCATCACAGTGGTTTCAGAATGCACAGACGGAAATAACATAACACAGCATTTTGTAAGGGTGAAACAAGGTTTCATTTTGAAGGGAATTTTGGACGTTTGCAGCAATGCAGTGCTGCCTGTTCACTTGATTCCATATGTGTTTCAGAACACACTGGCATCCTTTTTCAGTGTGTCCCCTTGTTCCATTTTGCCTGAAGTGTGCTAGGCAGGATGGTGCAGCCATCTTTTGTTGCTTCCAAAATGCAGTTTTGAAGTCCTGGTGCGCACAGTAGCCAGCACAGCCAGGCTGCTGTTTCTTGCGCAACTGCAGCTTAGTGATGTGAGGCAATGCTATTGAGTGGGTCAATATATCCCACAATGTTGCCAAACTGCAAGACAGCAGTTGAGAGGTGTCAGAAGACAGGCCCAGCAGATGTACATGCTTTAACTATGCTTCTCAGCATGGAGATTAAGGAAAGAGGTTCTTATCAGCAGACCTCACTTTGAGAGACAGACCTACTTGCATCAGCATTTCCAAACATCAAAAAAGTGACTGATATTCCGCCCTCAAAGATGGAATTATGTCACAAGACCCTCTACAGGAATGATATCACCGTATATGTTGCACCCTGTTGACTGAGGGAAAGATCAATAACAATAAAGTCCAAACTGCTGATAATTTGATTGTAAATTATTTTAGAATAATGATTTCAAAGTTGAGTGTATCATTTACGATATCACTTAAACAACAAATTAGAGGCTGTGTCAAACTCTGAAAGCAATCGAGATAGTCTCATGGTAAAAAAGCAACATTTATTTCAGTAAGTATTATGTTTCAAGGTTCAAGATTTTAAACAAAAAACAGGATAATGAAAAAATAGAAACATTCTTACAATTGTTGAACAATTTTAAAATTAGACAATGAAACAATAAACAATAAAACAAAGGACAATGAGTCAGAACTGTAGAAAAAAACAATCAGAAAAATAATTGCCTAACCATTACAGTGAAGTTGATGTTGCAAGGTGTGGCAAAAGTAAAACAGTGTTCACGTATTTTAAAATATTGAAAGTTGCCAGCTGCCACGAGGTTCTGTCTCCCGCTATCAGTTTGGCCCAGCAATTGTCTTGATCACTTAATACGTGGTCAGATAAAGTATCTTTCAGGTAAGAAGATCTTATGCCTCGAGTGCTGGAGCAAAAGAGAAGCAAATGACGAATGGACTCTACTACTGTAGGTTGGCTACAGAAGCGACACACGTTTGTCGTTGATAAGCCTCTAATTGCCAATATTTCATTTCTTTGCAGGAGGTTTAGTCTTTCTCCCATTAGAAGGTCCCGCGCTGGCCTAGATGGACATGTTTTGATGTAAGGCTGGAGTTCGTTTAGTTTCCTGATGTTAGACGGTAGATGAAGTGTCAATTTGTTATTTAACGCGGCTTCATTGGTCCTTATCCAGTCCAACTCTTAGTTTTTTCTGGATTTTTGTGGGTTTTGTGAACAGGGTCTCTTTGTCACATTCCACCGAAGTTAGCATGTCTAAATTTAGTTTTTACCAGATGTTAAGCATCTTGTTGTTTCTGCTGCAGCTTTCTCTAAGTATTATAGATCGATAGCTTGTTAGACATTCTGCACTTACGGAATAACATAAGGGTATTGATTTGCACTGTTCCTCCCAAAGATAACATGCTACGTTCTTGATGTATTATCACCACTGAAGTTGAATTTGGCAGGCCCAGTATTGATCTCCAGAACAGCACTTCCAATTTCGGCCACAGTGTAGAAGGTAGATTGGGCATAGCATGAGCGCATTACGTTAGTGTAGGTACTACTTTTTTTTTATAGAAGTCTAGGACGGGTATCAATGAGAAAAGCCCAGATTTTTTGTTGATTGCCTTACCTTGCACAACCAGCTTTTTAGTAGTTAATTTCAGGTGTTCTTGTATGGCTGTTTCATGTCTTGAGCTGTCTAAAATCACTCCAAGGTATCTAAATTCCCTTCCACGGATTGATTGGCTAAGTGGAGAACAACTTCTTTTTTCTTGGAGGATGCCAAGATGATCATGAGTTTTGCTTTTTCTTCATTTATCTCCAAGTTGTTTTTGGATATTTACTCGTGCAGGTTGCTCAGTTGACGTTGCAAACCTATAGGCGTATGATCCAAGAGTATTAGATCATCTGCATATAGTAATCTGTTTACATGGATATTGCCCATTTTGAGAGGATAACATCGCGCTGTTGGACTCATTTCTTGCAGGTCTCCGATAAATGCCAAGAAAAAAAGCCGGGGCCAGGGGACACCCCTGCTTTACTCCTCTAGCCATTGGTATGACCGCCAAAAGTAGCCCTTGCTGATTTAGTCTCACTTTCATGCTGGTTCCTGTGTAGAGAGCCTTGATTGGTTCCAAAAGAGGTTATGGGCATTTCCAGGCCTCGAGTTTCGCCGACAAAATTCTATCAAAGGGCTGGGTTAGGTCAATGAAAGAGATGAAAAGTCTAGGATCTCCCTCCAGCACTCTGCTCTTTAATGCGCTTATCATCAAGATATTCGCAGATGTACCAAGGTTTTTCTTAAAACCAGTTTGCAAATAGTCCTTACAGGGCGCCACTTTTGCCCATGCATTGACTTCTCAGAGCAGTAGGACCCAAACACCTTCCCAATGCAATCGAGTAAGGCGATCGGCCTATAGTTTTTCGGGTCAGCCTTATTTCTTTTCTTATAGACTGGCACCACAATGTCAGATCTCCAAGACGGCGGAATTGACTTTAAAGTTGCACATCTGCGGAAGATGTTACTCAAAAACCTTGCCCACTCTGACGGGAAGGCCTTCAAGTCTACATTAGTTATGCCATCAGCCCCCGGCACTCTGGATTTTTTCAATTTCATAATCAGGGTCGTGATTTCTTCTATGTCATCCAGACATACCCAGTTTGTAGATTCCATACCAGAGGATTTTCAGCACGGGTTTAGCGTCTTCTGAAATAAGGATTGAAAAAAGTTGATTCATGTAATTTCTCCGATGTTTGAGATAAAGGCTGGTTCAGTGTGAGAGGTAGATGATTAGAGTAGTGACCAAAACTCTCTACTGTTGTTAGAAGTTATCGCTTTTAGAATGTTCTCAGCGTCCTGTTGGTATAAGGTCAAGCGATGGTTATGCACCCAAGATTTATATAGGCGACACCTTTCAGTCGCGGCCATGATTGCAGTTGGAGTCCCCAACAGTTTTGCTCTTTGTCTCAGTTTTCTCATGTCCTTTCTTTTTGTCACCAGAGTTATGTCATACACATGGCTTTTAGTACTCTGGGAGCCCTTTCTATGCATTTGGTGTTTGTACGTCGTCAATAACGGCAAGTAGTCAATCTGTTTGTCTGGTTTGATGTGGGCTTGTGTTTGGTACTTAGACATGAGATCTCTTATTGCTGGAACAGACAAGTTCAATCTTGAGCGCTGATTGTTAGTGCTCAGTTGGAAGTCAAAGTTTGCATTTGAAGGTGGTTTTATTGGCCAGGTCGTCGTAAGTAGATTATGGTCACTTGCTGATGTACCTGTTACTTCAAATGATGTTGTCACCGAGAGTAACATTGTGGACACGAAGATGTAATCTATTGTAGCACTTGCAGTGTCTCGCTTCCATGTTGGCAAGCGATTCTTGTTAGGAAACACCCTGTCTAGTTGTGCATGTCCCGAGATTTCATCAACTTTTGCCATTCAACTCCTCTTCGGGCCGCTGGACTTTGAGTGCCCTTTAGGTTTTGAATATTAGAAGCTGGTTGACAGGTTGCATTAATGATGCTGCATATCAGAAGGTATGGGGCTAGGTGAACTGTTAAAGCTTTGTCAATAGCCTCTCCTAGCATTTCCAGGTAGGAGGAGTGGCTGATCACTGCTGGGTGCCAGTAGGTGTTTGTTATGATTAGGGTTGAGGAGTTTCCCTTTTCGTCCTTAGCATCACAACTGTACCAATTGGCTTTAACCATAAAGAGGGAAGGATTGCTGATGAATGTTGCTTCAATTGAGAAACCACTTCCTTGTCTGCAAGCTGTTAAAATGCCGGAAGATGGCTGCCCCATCCACCCCTTTTTTGTGGGAGATAAGGTGATTTCATAGCCCTCCAGCATTGGGGCTTGTGTCAGCCAAGTCTCCTGTAAATACAGGATGTCATAGTCTGATAGATTAATGTCTCCTTGTACCGTCAGTATTAAGTTGTTCTTAGCCAACATTCTATTTTTTTAATTTTATACGAAAAAATAAAGTGCAAAGAGGCTGTTAAATTTTAAATTTAAATTTGGAATTTTGAACAGGTCTGCTTACGTGTAAGTGTAATTTCATAAACATTTTTCAAAACTTAATGAACAAATTGAATCGACATCTGGGACACGTTTCGGCAAATGAGCCACCTGTCTGGCAAATAACTCAAAAAGTTGCCTTCCACAGGGCGAAAAAAAACAACTGGACCCTGTGGGGAAGCAGACATAAAAAAGAATGAAAGGTCTTTAGTTTGAGAAAAATTGTTCTATGTTAGGTTCTGTCGAGATTGCTTACAGAGTAAGTTTGGGCCATAAGGCAAACTGCCAAATATTAAGACTGTAACTTAGTTTGAGCAACCAGATGAGGTGCTTACTGAAATAACCGGGGCAGAAAGTCTGGGAAGTAGGCTCGGGATGACCTCACCAGTGCAGCATGATCACAGAGCGGTGAGATGAGGAAACAACCTCTGGCTTTCTGGCTGTGCTTTTCCCAGAGAGATAGGTCCATGCAATGCCGGGATAGATGAAGAAAAATAATCTTTTTTCACTGATAAAGATACTGTGAGATGAGTCTTGAGACTCTTGATTTAATAATGTCAGTCTGGGTTGGCAGACCTTGATTCATGTTGAAATATCCAAATTATTGTGAGGTGGTGCTCTCTAATGAGTGTTAGAAGCGTTTTGCTTTCTCCCGAAACCAAGTGCAGGAGAGAAAGGGAGACAGGGAGACAGCGGGCGGATAGCCTCATGTCTCTGGAGTTACTTTCACAGGGATTTCGTATTTCGAATGAATGCCTCAAGGACCTGCAATATGGCCGAGTCAATCCGGCAGAGAAGCTCCAGCGAGTTGTCAGTGAGGGAAAGATAAAAATGAGCCAATACTCATTACTGCCATGAGTTTGAGTGAATGGAGGTGGATCATGAAGAACAAAGGAGCGTGTCAAGTTGCTGAATATCTTTAAAGACCCACTAAAATCATGACTTGTCTATGTTGGAGCAGCTGCATACAACAGAACCTGAACATCATTTTAACCGGTATATGGATATAAAACTTTATGCAATCCATTGAAGACGGACATCAAATTTACGATTCGACAATAACACATGTCCGCACTTAACTCGAGTAGAATGTGTCCTTATTTTGAAGTTTCGTGTGATCAAAAATATGACCAACACCACCTCATTACAATCAACAAACGAACTGTGTGTGCACCCCTTAATGGAAAAAACACATACACAGAACATCTACAATCAAAAGACCTGACAACTGTCATCATACCAGTGGGCAGTGTGACCATGTCTCAGTGGGTGGGGAACACTGATCTAATAAACAAAGGAGCCACACCCGGTGAGTTTGAAAGCATTAAGGGCCATGTAAATGATAGCCGTACAAGAACGAGTCACCATTTTGGCTACCAAATGCTCATCTATGCCTGCAGAAAGCAACAGGTTGCAGATGCTTCCATCACATCAGTGTAATGTCACATAAGATATCAGGATGCGACTCTAAAAGGCTACACTACACACATTTCAACACCAACACACGTGAGACAAACCATCACATGGCAGCAGTTCTGCACAACATATATGTCGGATTGACAGTATTCATGCGTGGGAAAGTCTTTCTTTCACATGCATCATGCTACACATTCCGTGAATAGCAGTCACCAAGGTGTATGTGCATTGAATATTTCATAAATACATCTGAAATAAAAAGGAAGATCACAATGAAAATTGACAGGCCGTCACCACAATAGCACTTTTCTGGAGGATCCCTGTAGTCATGGCAGTCGATTCATGAAACGAGTAGGCACTCTCCAGCACCACGGACCATCATTGGGTAAGATCATGCCATCAAGCATGGCACCCCTAACACATGGCAACAGTGACTCTTTGTTGAAGCCTCTATATCCTCACCATGCTTTCCATTGAATCATCCCGTAGTGCAGCACAGGGATCTAACAGAAGATACATTGTTACAAAGTACAGACAGTGAATGCCAGTCGGGAGTGTTGTACTGTATGGAACCCTCAGAGTGCAGGCACAGCTGGGAGATGATATTAGCCTCAAAGGTACAGATGGAGCCTGGATGGAGAGTTTGCATGGACAGTGTGACTGCAATGCAATACATGAGTTCAAGACTGGACAAGGACAGGAGACCTTGTGCCACCAACTCACCAATATATCTGCTGATATAGCTACGTGCTTGAGAGAGGTGCACATGGAAACTGGTTACTGTACTTTAATTAATCCTTGGTCGTGTCACACTGACTGCTTTGAGGCATCTACTATGTGCACACAGAAAATGTAAAAGAAGACACTGCCAGAGCATGACCTGGCCACATTGTCTTGCATCCCTATGCACGCTGATGAACATTGGGTGCTGGGTTGGTTGGGAATGCAGATGATACATGTGAGGAGTTTGGGCAATAAATCGAATGTTGTGAAGCCAATGTGACATACATGCAGAAAGAGAGACACATAAAAATACAGCTTCCCTTCTTAAGACTGTCCTACAGGTTCACAAACACTAAAGCAAAGTCATCCTTCGCTACCTTCTCTCATGTATAATCGGTTGGTGAAGATGACAACATCAGGCCATGGATACAATGTCTGGCATCAACAGACAAACCAGTAAAAGGGAAGCAAGAGGTTACACGCCATAGACAGTTGTGAGGTGTCATGGTAGTTGTTGCCCTGATTATTAGGAAACGTTTTTTTTGTAATGTGTATATGGTTTACAAGTAACCTTTACACTGTCTTCCAATGCCATTAAAAAACGAATTCATATTTCATTACATTCACATTACATTTAAAATACATTATGAAACACGATTTAGCATTATAATTATAAAATGTACTTAATATAATTCATAATGAATCCATTGTTAGTAATTACAATTATCAAAAAAAAATGTGCACAAATTTGACAAAATCCCTCTTGTTGATATATATTTCCAGACATGATAGGCTCCTGCAGATATAACCCTAGATTCAGCATTAGTTATAGTTGACCAAAATTGTTCATTAGCACATCTTCTATTATTGTTATCAGATGTCCATACTGGGTTATGTACTTTTTCCGTAGCTTTTTGCATTGAGTGAGTAAATGTTTAGTAGTTTATATACTACCTTTACTAATTCTGCAAAGCCTGTCCAGTGCTGGTACTTTTCCCAAGCCCCCGTAATCATATACGAGGGGAACAGTTTGATTCTTAAAAGCATTCAAAAATTACTCAATTCCTAATCTATCATATACTTTATATATGCAGCAGGTGTCTTGATCGGGAAGTGATGCCTAACATCTTCTTGTAATGTGCTTTTCCCACTCAGATAATCTATTGTGTTAATCCTATCCCAAGTATTAGCCTTATATCTTGATTTTAATAGCCACTGATTCGTGTTCACTCGTTTACCAGGCTATTTCAGTCAGAAATGTATTGCAGCTATCTGCCAACTCCCTAATTTCTTGAGTTTGCTTAGAGTACGTATCATTATCATAAAACTACTACTTAATATTGTAGATGCCTTGTCCTTCATGATTGTCATATGGAACATAGAACTCTTAGTTTTGACTAAGGTGCTGAGAGGGATGAGGCCTAACTGCATTCGTATGGCTTCCTTCGGGGTTGATTTGGGTAATCGAAGACACCCCTCCAAAGTCTCCCTTTGTGTAGGATTAACCACTCTGCGTATTTATCTGAACAAGTATCAGTGGCATACAATAGCAATGGAACAATGCAGGTCTTGTAAATTGTCAACATATCCTTTATGGAGTATCCTGCACTAGTCTGCACAAATGGCTTTATGGTACCAAATCGGCATATTGCTCTTGGGATAACGTATTGCAGAGTTAGCTTATCATTGTTAGTGGAAGAAAGCATTGCCCCTAGGAAGATGTAGGAAGAAACAATATCAATTGTATTATTGCCAATCTTCCAGATGATGTTTTCATACCGACCACCTCTGCCTAGGGGCATTATCTTTGTCTTGGTGTAATTAATTTTAAAATGATTTCCTCTAAAATAATTCGTAGGAGCCTGAAGACTGCGCTGAAGTCCAATCAGATTTCTTTTAGAAAGCACTATATCATTTGCATACGATAGCCAGAGTTTATGTGTGTTAGCAGGTTGTGGAGGAAAATTATGACATTTTTCCATTGCCTTTCCCATATCTGCAGTAAACAAATTAAAATGTAGTCAAGCCATTACACATCCTTGTTTAAACCCCGTCATCGTTCTTATGGGTTCACTAAGTTCCACATCCATATTCATACTAATTCTTACTGTTGTATTTGTGTAAAACAGTTGTATTTAATAAAGCAGTTCAGAATAAATACCCCATTGTAATAATTTCTTCCAGAGTTTGTGGTGGCATACCCTATCGATGGTGTTACTGCAATCAATACATGCCAGCTATAGAGGGATTTTCTCTTCTATATAGTTTCTAATGAGGTGTTGTATGGTCCAGATATTATGGATGGTACTAATGTTTTTTGCAGAAGCCTGTTTGTAATGTACTTATTTGTTTATTTTGAATTACCCATTGCCATAGTAATTCAAGAAGAAAACTACAGAACAGTTTACCAGGGGCGTCCATCATTGCTAATAAACTATAGTTATTCGGATCATCCCTGGCTAGTTTCTTTTGTATGGATATCAATATAGAGTCTCTCCATGATGATGGTATTACCCCAACACTTAAGACTTTGAGGAATAAAGACTGCATAATAATAGACCACAATTCTGGATATTTTTAGTACCACATTGGCCAATACGTCTTGGATTGGGGCACGAGAAGGATTCAATTTGCAGATATTCTCTAATATGTTCTCCCTAGTTAATTTATCTGCAAACCCCAAATTATAATTCTGAGGAATAGCTGGATCTTTAGATTCTCCCGTATCCTCCCCAAACAATTTTTTCCATATGATCTTTCCATTTATTTTGGATAATGTGATTTATTTCCCTTTTCTTCTTTCCCCATTGATATGTTCTGATTGTTTGCCATAGAGCAGCACTATCTTGGACAATTTTAACAATTTTCCAGTATTATCCATGTTTCTGTGGATTTTCAGCCAGCTCGTATATTTAGTATGTCATTTATTGTACATAGCATGCCATTTGCGGCTGTTATTTCCTCTCTTTTTATTAGCCCTCTATTTATACAAATGTTACATTTAGTGCTCTTTTGTTCTCGGCGATTTTGTAATCATATATGTTATTAGGAGAGATCAGCCACACATTTTTTACATTTTTTTTTCCAAAAATATTGGTTAATACCGCAAATCTTTCTATGTCCTCTTCATCGCCTTCTCCTGTCATGAGTCTAGTACAACATTCATACCTTGTTCTTTTATTGAACTCATTTACTCAGCATTTTGTCCACATTATCTTATTTCCCTTGTTATTCACTTCATACCTCCCATTGAGGACGTCTGGTTTACTTCTAACACTTCTCTCCATTTTACATCTGGTGCTTTTATGATCACTATTGTTAGTTCTCACTAATACAAAGACTTCACATCCCATTTTTCCAGGTTTTACACAATAATGTAATCAACTCGAGTTCTACTTTTACCATTGCTCCATGCATGCATCTCTTTCCCTTCCTTATCTAGATAGTTCATTCCGTGCGACTGCAGAAAAGCATAGCATATTGTTCCTTGGTTAACCTTTGTAGCATCCATATTTTTCCCTACTATATACTCCTCTTTAATTGTTCTTGCCACCTTGCTATATGCATTGAAGTCTCCAGCGACCATTATGTCTCTTTCCAGATAGTAACCCTCCCATTGCAGCATTACTTCGAGTGCACAGGTCAAAATCCTATTTTTGTGTTTGCCAGCAGGTGGGTCATATATATTTATAAACAGTTCATTATATATTACATAATTCTTGTTTATGGTGAGGTGAGCACATATCATATTGGGATCATTCTTATGAGAACCATATTCTTTCATTGTAATGTGGTTCCTTGCACCAATCACAATGCCACCATTGGGACAACCAACCTTCCCCTTCTGCGCTAAACTATTTAATGTACTGTATCCATCTATATTTACTTTCCTGGTCAGCATGTTTCTTGTAACATAATAATATCTGAGTTGACCATCATATCTATAGTACTACCATATTGCATATAGAGTTTATGACCCCAGGTTCTCCAACACATAGGTGTCAAAAACCAGTGTTCTTCATTTCAAACTTTTTCTTGGCCTTTCAGATTAGGAAGCCAGGTCCATGTACCTTGTGTTTGTTTGCTTACATATCCATGATAGGAATTATTCCTTACATTATCTCCTGTTGCACACTTCTGTCTCACTCTTTGGGTAGGGACTTGCTGTTGTTCAGTCACCCCCCTTTTAATAGAGTAGCCCATTTTAAACAATTGGATATTGTGTTCATAACCACCTCTATTATCTACTCATTATATATTTGGATACACATCCAATTTATATCATGCACTGAGTGTAGAACAATAACGCACGCTACATCCATTGTAGTAATCACACTTAATTGTGGTAGTGTGTGAAGTACATTCAGTACTCTTGTGCGACTTCAAAATTGGCTCTTTTCAGTGGCAACCAGATTCCTCAATGATGGAAGACCAAACTTTACCTGAACCTGACCACCTCCAATTGCTAAGGACCAGAACAGAGAGGATGAGTAGACCTACACCAGTAATGGGGGATAAAACAAGATGCTTGAAATGCTAACTAGGGTCAATGATGACATAGCTGACATCAAGATCAGGACTCAGGGGTTTGACCTCCCACACCCCATCACCCCACCCTCTGCCTACTTCTCAGCACTTACCTCGGCACCAACCGTCTTTCGTTCTGTAGGCTGGCACTATCTAACCAATGTGGCTCCATGCTGCATAGCACTTACCATACTATGCACTTCATCTGCTGCTCACCCAGGAGCACGGACATTCCAGCACCTACTCCCACTCCCACTTCATCTCTTCCTTCTGGATTTATACATTCTGAATATTCACAAGGCATAGTAGGTTTGTGTTTATCTTCTACTGTATTCATTCTTTTTCAATCCCATGATCCCTCCATGTTGCCCAGTGGGCGCTTTGAATCAGAATTGACTTACTGTATAAGTGCCTAACAAATGCACAATAAATACATATTCATAAATAAATAAAAAGATCAAGATCTTCACCTCTGTAGAGATGAGGTAAATGTTCTGGAGGAGAAAGTGACCACGTCTGATGAGAGGCTGTTGATAATGGTTGAACAGATCAGAAGACTTCAATTTCAAAATGAGAAGTTACTTCAATGCTTTCTGTAAATGATAACAAGGCAACCCTAATAATTTCATTCCGAGGAGTCTAATTAAACTTCTTAACTTGGATCCAAGGCAAAACCTGGAGACTGAGAGCAACTTCAGACCATTGGTCTTCAAACAACATATTGGACAAAGACCCCAGCAATTCATATTAATATTTGTGAGCTTCAATGTGAAAGAAATGATCCTCTGGAAAGCGAAGGAGAAGTGTGACCCATCTGATTATGATCTTTGGGGATTTGAGCAAGGAAATTGTGGAGAGAAGAAGACGATTCAAAAGGGAAAAACGGGGAGAAACCTAAAGTACTACATGTTCTACCCAGCTCCTTCCAGGGTTGTGCTGAATGGCCAAAATCACTCATTCTCAGTGCATCAAAGGGCATAGGCCTTGCTGACAGATCTGGACTCTGGGCAGATGGATGAGACTGACACCAATCCAGGATCCCCTGTGGCCCAAGAAGAAAGACGAAAGAAAGGAAACTAGACCCACTGCAACAACATTCCCATAAATGACTGTGACTGAGGAATTCTTGATTGTGATGAACTACTTAGTGTATCCCTTTATTATCTCATTTATGTTTTTTCACCTTTTTATTGAGATTCAATACTGGTTCAACTTATTGCACTTTTTGAATGGACATATATGTTGGTTTAAATGTAAATCTAGTGATTTACGGTTTGGTTCATTAGGGTCTCAGGCTGCAGCAATTTGGGGCTGCACGCCTGGTTCATCTGCAAGGTGAGACACAAAATAAAGGACTTGTGGCCATACACAATGTAAGGCTGCACAGATGCATCCATCTGGGATGTTGACTGACCCTCAATGTAGTCACCACTGCACACTTTGCTATTCACACGCCCAGCCTGTGCACCTGTAGTGGCTAGTTTCCACTCCATCACTACTCCTCATACGGGATTGTGATGATAGGGCCAAGCAATGTCTGCTCAGCCTTATAGGAATATATTCGGCATATATATCTTACACAAACAAGGCAAGGAGGGATGCAGTTCCATTGTGGGAATGCCTTATAATATGTTATTATTAGTATTATATTTTTATAGCACAAACCTAGCTCTAGAGCAATAGATTATGCAGATCACAGAGCAAAACCTTGGTAGTGAACATTTCAAAAGTCAGCAAGTAAACCCTAGTAATAATTATAAAAGCAAAATATATGTATGGGTGTGTGAAAATGATTGCCAATCTCCCGGGTATTGCTGGAAGAGCTAGGTCTTCAGATCTTTCATACACTGAAGGGAACATAGAAAAGGTCAGATTGCCAATGGGATGGAGGTTCAAATGATCAGAGCATAGCATGAGAAGACGTTTTTCCTATTCCTTTGCAGGCCAGTCTAGTTTCTGGTCTATTGAAGGTATTTTTATGAGATGACCATGTGCAACCCAGTGCTTTTAGTTTGGCTATCAGGTTGGCCAGTGTAGCAGCGGTGGTTGCCTTGTGGCATGTAGTTTTGAATCCGATCCTAGCCTTGGTGTAGAGCCAGTGTAATCATGCAAGGTAGAGGGATGTGGTCAAATTTCATTGCGCTGGTGATGAGACAAGCAATGGCATGACAGGCAACTTTGAGCAGAGAAAGGTGAGCAGCCAGGAAACCTGTATGAAGGGCACCACCCTCATAGATTTTCAAGATCACTTAGGCCTGCAACACCATTCAGACATCCTGTGGCAGGAGAAAGGGCTTGTCTTTGCAGAGTAGAGAGATCATCCAACCAAGCTGTTGGAGACTTTTTTCACAATCTATTGTTTGAAGCATTGCTTTCAACAATATAGCCTAGCGATTTTGTGGAGTGCGTGAGATGAGGGTTGAACCCGTCTAAGTGCATTCATCCAGCCGCTTTTGAGTGGGTTCCTTCTTGGAGAGGTGGCCGAGGAGTTCAATTCAGCCCTTGTGAGGTTAAGCTTTATATCAGTACTTGTCATTCAGGTTTGAATGGTTAAAAGTCATGGCCGAAGGTGAGCAATGTCTTCTGAACCCTTGATCTTCTGGCACAATTGTGTATCATCTATATACTGGTGTTGTATATCACCATGAGTGAGTCTAGAAGTTCCATATAGAGGTTAAAGATGACCAGGGAGAGAATGGAACCTTGAGGGATCAACAGGCGATGGGGTGGTGTTGAAACCTGACGGACGCCCATCTCGATAGCTTGGTGCCTGACACATATATAGGATGTGAACCATTTCAGGACGGTGCCAGAGAATCTCATCCTCTGAGCAAAGAGGATGAGTAGAGTGTGATGGTAGACTGCATCAAAGGTACTTGACAACTGCAGAAGAACTAGTAGGCACATGCCCCCTGTATCAATAATATGACTGGCATCATCAATCTCCTGTATGGAGTCTGGTTCAGTGCTATGTTTGGGCAGAGCCCAGATTGGTGATCCCTAAGCAGATCGAGTTGTTCTATTTTTGTAACATGCTAGGACTTCTAGGCCAAGGGTGGGTTTTATCAGGAGTGGGCATATAAGACCTTGTTTTTGTAAATCTGGGTACATACCATCACTGAGGGAGATTTTGACTATCATAAGAAGAATGGTAAGGACAGGACATTATTTCAAGATGTGGTCCGGAGGATGCTTTTGGTGTAAGAGGTCAGTTCGAAGCATTGGGAGAGAAGTCAGATCAGGGTTCAACAACACATGGGTATATATAGGAAGCGAGGTCAGAGGGTTTGGAGCCCTTGACACAGAGCCTGATTCTATCAATCTTTTTGATAAAGAACGTATTGATAGCCTTCAGTTTCTCCCAGTATTCCGGTACCTCTGGGTCTAGTGTGCGGTTTGAGCAGTGTTTGATTGGTACAGAAAGGTCTTTGTTCCTCTTATAGACTTCAATAATGGTGTTGGTTTAATAAGTAGCTTTGGCTCTGTATGCCAGGGTCACACATTTCAAATGTAAGCCCTTGAGGTATAAAATGTCCTCCTGTATGCCTTACCTTTTGGGGATCTCACTTTGAGGGACCTTAAGTAGGCGAGTAGGGTGGGATGATATGTGAACATGTATTGTGATAACGGAAGATAATAAAATAATAGTAAAATGTAGGCCGGTTGATGTAGGTGGAACCCCTGCCATAGGGTTATTCAAACGGGACAGTGAACTGTAAACAATACCCTAGAGGTGGCTAAATTAGATTTTGGTAATATAAATGCTAACAAGAGCCTACTGAATAAGCCCAATAGGGCACTGGTTGAGGCCAAGACACAACTATTGAAGGTCTGAAAGATCATGGAAAAGCCAAAAGATGAGGATTGTATTGCATACCTCAAAACCGTATCCAAGTATGAGAGGGTGATATATCCACTATAGACAGAGAAGACATTTTCTTGGACATGTGGGCAACATTCAATGAATTGCATGAATGAATGAGGATATGTGTAGGATATGGCCTCATTAAAAGATGCTGGGGGATTTAACCCCCCCGACCCCACTTTCTAATTTTGATGTTGTGTAGGATGACTCTGATATTGTATTGTTGTCTGATGTTCGTGAGTCTTGTCTATTGTATCATTGTGTGCCATGTGTTGAATGTAACCTATGTTATGGATCAACGGTGGTGAGGTTGTTGTTAACACACATGAAAAATAGGCCAGAAACACAGTGTTTTGATTCTGGGTTTGATGCAGCCTTCGATAGGTCAACCCCCTTGTTTGAGACTTGTAAAATAACTAATGGTCTATTAAAAACCGTCTATTGTAGCAGTTTTGTCACAATCGGTTTACTAACTCCACATTATTGATGAAATTGTTGTTATTAACAGAGTGTGGCCTTGAAATACTAGAAATTTTCTGTCCCCCATAACAGCTGGTATTGTTGTTGTCTCCAGGAGAACATTCACTAGCAGGTTTTAGATATATGTATATAATGTATTTATGTTATGTAACTCTGGGCTCATTTTCTATTTTTCTATTTCTCTTGTTGTTGCAATATAGTATATTTAATGGTCTTTGTATACTGTCTCTGACTGTATGTCCCGATGATTAATGCATTGCAGGGTTTTTCATAGTTTTTGTCCATTAAACCAAGTGAATAAGGGTGGGCTAGCCTCTCTCCCTTGTATTATGGTTCTTAGATTTCTTCCCTATCAATACAAGCCCCCCGTGGTCAAAAAAGTTCGAAGTACCCAGATTATATTTCACCCAACCTTAACGTGCCCTGTTGCAATGTCTGAAAACATCATGACCTAAAAAAAAAATGCCATGCATGCAAACGGCCGTAGAACTCTGCACCGTTTCCTCTTTCAGGCCCAGAATGCCTTGTCCCACATGACAAGAGACTTTTTTAAGCATGATTCTGGTGTACCGTGCTCCATCATTATTCTTTACAACCTATGAAATCAATGTTATCCTATAGAGATTCACAGACGCTACAAAAGCCCTTTTAGTGACGATATGTTGGGACCACGCATTTTTGTACACTTTAATGACACTTTCCCCAGAATCCCTCTTCCTCGTCACCATCATCAAATAGTGAGACCACCACCTCTCTTCACCCTACTTGCAACAAGCAGCATTATGCCTATCTATCTTTGTAGATATCCATGCAGACTCAGGCCTGAATCCCAATTCCTCTCTTACTCTCTTACTCATCGGAGTCAGTCATGAGATAGTGAGTCGCAAACTAACTTCACCTTCCTTGCTACAAGGTAACACAGGACTGGGTGCCATGCATATGACCATTTAGAATTGGGCCTGTGATCCAGTTTCCCTTTTCCTCGTCACAGTCATCAGATGGTGAGGCCACCACAACACCTTTCCCTCCTTTCCATGTGAAACACTAGGCCTGAGTGTCTTGCAGATGCCCATCCGGTATCAAGTATGTTTCTGAACATCCCTCTTACTTGTCACAGTAATCAGATATTGAGTCCACCACCTTACTTCACTCACGCTCCTTGCCACAACAAACACTAGGCCTGGCTGTCATGCAGATGACAATCCAGAATAGGGTCTGAACCCTAGCAACCATCTCTTTCATCAGATAATGAGGCCACCATCTCACTTCACCCTCTGTCCCATGAGGAACAATAGGCCCTGTAGTGATGCAGATGACCTCCTGAATTGTCTGCTGCATGAGTGTTTATGTATTTATTTAATTGAAGTTACAGGGAAAACAATGCATTTTTGACACAAAAATGCTTACACAACTTTGTAACATCTATTTACAGAGTAGAGGACCATGGTCCTTAACAATGGGTGAGAGAATGAGAATATAAGATCAGGTGATACAGGGGAGGTAGAAACACGAACCAGGGACAAGGACAGCAGAGCATGATATATGAACAGGATAGTGGAATAAGTGCTAAGTTTTAGGATGAAGGGGTAAGTGATAAGAGCTGTGGGATTGTCTTAGAGAGGTAGGGGAGAAGAGAATACAGAGATGTGGTGGTGTAGAATGCTATGCAATCAGTTCTTCAGAAAGGAGGCAGGCTTGGAGGTTGGATTTAAATACAGATAGAATGGGAGTAGTGCGATAGTGAGTGGAAGAGCATTCTAGTCTAAGGGAGTGAGGAGAGGAAGAGAGCAGAAACGAGAGGGAGTGTAAAGGGCACGAGAGGAATAAAGAGGATCACAGGGAGCGAGGAGATGAATAGGGGCGAGATTGGTGGATAGGTTGGCTGGTATGGTTCTGAAGATGATGAGAATAAGTTTATACTTCGTCTTCTGTCTCCTAGATAATCAGGCTAACTGACAACAGGGTGGGGAGGTGGAGGTGAAGCAGGGAAGAGTGAAGAGTGAACGGACAGCAAAGTTAAGGAATTTTCGAGAGGTGTATAAGCGTAGTTGGGAAGGCCATAGAGTAGACTAGCACAATAGTCAAATTGAGAGAGCACTAAAGAAGAGTATTGATGGGAAGAAGAGGCCTTATTTTTCTGATGTTGAGGAGATTAAGTCTGCTGCAGCAGCAAATTTGGAGATGTAAAGTGAGAAGTTGTGAGATCGATCAAAGATGACACCAAAGTTGCAAGCAGAAGCAGAGTATGGAAGATGGTCAGGAGGAAATAATAGAACAGTGGAAGAGAAAGAAATAGCATGTTTGGATGGGAAGTAGACAACTTCAGTTTTAGACGAGTTGAGCATGAGCGAGTGAGATGCCATCGAGTATTTGATGGTGGAGACAGCTATACCTTTTTCAGCGGAGCTTGTCAAAACAGGAGGGAAAGGTGAACATCTGAGTGTCATCAGCAAAGAGTTGAGTAATAGAGAGGGAAGATAAGTGGACCCAGGACTGACCCTTGGAGAACACCAACAGTAAGGGGGTGAGTTGGGAGATACTGCTCCTCCAGAGCACCTGTCCGGGGTGAAATAAGAAGCAAACCAAGTGAGGGCCTTTTCCCTGATGCCTAGGAGATATAGTGTTGAGAGAAAGTCAGAATGGTTGATGATATCAAAGGTAGCAGAGAGGTTGGAAGAATAAGAATAGATGAATGGTTAGCATGACGAGCGGAAGAGATGTTAATGCTCACATTGAGGAGAGCTGACTCAGCAGAGAGCAGATCTAGGAAGCCAGATTTAAGAGGATCCCGGTTCTGTGTGTCAAGAAACTCAATGAGTCCGCTGAAAATGACATGCTCTAGAATTTTGGAATAGTGAGGTGGAAGAGAGATAGGATAGAAGTTGGCACAACAGTTAGGATCTAGTACAGGTTTGTTAAGGATTTGGTTGACAGTAGCTGACTTGGAGGATGATGGAAAAGTGGCACTGTTAAGAGAGGAGTTGAAGAGGGTAGTACGTTATGGAGCAACACTGGGAGCCATGGGTTTCACTTTGCGTGGGGATAGAGGTTTGATGCAGGTGCATGAAGGGTCTGTGGGGGCAAAATAATACATTGTTACAGGAGAAGAGAACAGAGGCAGTATAAAAAAGTGAGCCAGTGGGAGAGAAGGTACATTCTAAGGGTATTTTGAATGTTGGAAATTGTTAAGCAAAGTAGAGAGCTAGATCAACAGCAGAAAGGGTAGATGAGATGGAGGAGGATTTAGGAGGTGAGAGAATTCAGTTGAGAGATTTTCAGAGATGCCTAGATTGAGAGGATTGAAAAAAATAGTGAGAGGTAGAAGTGTTGTTTGGCAAGAGTTGAGTACAGAGCTGTAGTTTTTAAGAGCAGTCAGGTAGAGTTGGAGATTTGAACAGTGTCTAGATATTTTGTGGGAAGGTTTTTCTTCATTGTTGTTTTTAGGGTGCGGATGATAGGTGTAATCCATGGCTGTGGAGTGGAGGATTTTGGAGTGAATATAGTAAGAGGGAAATGAGAGGAGAAGGGAGCGATAAGAGCAGCATTAAAGTTAGTAAAGGATTTATCAGTGGATGTAAAAATGTATTTTGCATTGGAAGAGGGAGAGAGAGTGTTGGTTAGGTCAGATAAGTAGATAGGGAAATCTGTGCTTGGTAATGGAAGTAGTAGATGGAGAGAGTGGGCTGGAAGTAGTAGTGGAGATTGCGACAAAGACAATGAAATGATCAGAGGGAGAAGGAGCAGTGGATATATTAGAGGCAGAGAGTTGAGAGGAGATGAGTATAAGGTCAAGGAAGTTACCATTTTAAGGGGTGAGCGGAGAGTGGACAACAGAATGCACAAGATTAAGGAGAAGAGAGCTAAAGTCAGTGGATAGAAGAATGGTGAGAGCGGGGAGGTTAAAGTCACAAGTGAAAATGAGGTGAGGATGGAGAAGAAGGGAGTCAATTAAATGGGAAGGGTGGTCAATAAATTAACTAGTGGGAACAGGTGACTGATAGAGAGATATACTATTAATGCCATAGGGAGCAGCGATTGCGGAGATGGTGTATTTGAAAGAGGGCGATAGCAGATAGTGGAGTAAGAGAGATAGGAGATTTGGACATGGAAAGTGGGTGAAGGTGTAGACAAGGTCAATGTAGTATGTGGTCACTTTAAAATTCAATTGTTTCCAAATATCGAATAAAGAAAAACAGCCCCACAATTACAATGTTGAAAGAGATAAAATACATTCTACCTTACTGATTTCAAACATTAATTAATACTTCGTTCTTTGAGAAAATAGGGGTCCTGAAGAAAGCAGTTCCAAATATATCTAACCCGCTGAAACCGGTCGACCATTTGAGTTTGGGGCCAATACCCTGTACTCTTGGGACATCTACATAACCAGTGCATGCCAAAATATGAATCAATATTTTTAGTAATCCACAGATATAGCTGTGTTTTATCAGACACACAAGAAGGAGCAATAACATTAGACTGACCTCCCTAAGTGTCATTAGCCTTGCTGCTATGGTGATGGCTTTATAAGTTTGCTGTGCTCAATATTTTTCCAGATAGTGTATAGTGCATCTGAATGGAGACACACAAAATTTAGAAAGTAGATTGAGAGACTAGGGTAATTCCCTTTTGAAGAGGGATGTGGAAGTTTACCCCATCCTCCCCCTCCTATAAGATACATGACATGGAAGAAGGCCAACGCGATCGCCCATATTATTTTGGACCGATTCCCAGTGCTCCATTGTTTGACCAGTATGTCAAAAGGTACCCCCTCAGTCAGGCCTAGCGGCCAGGTGCGGTAACGCGGTACAAATCTACCCCACAGTGGACTAGGAGCCCCAGGCTGCTACTTAAGACACCTCAATTACAACTAAAGACACTTCAATTTAAAGTATCGGTTAAAAGCATCAAGAAGCCATGTTGCTGACGTCGATAGAGACACAACGACTTAGCAGCGTTAGACATGATGCACACATGCCATCGGCACTTCAGGCCATAAATACGCACTCTAATACACAAAGAACATGAGCGTGCAGTTCTATAGTTAGAGGACAGACACATACATACTGTCATTGCTTTTATTATTTTGCCAATAGCTAAACGCAGCAACGCAGAAACCGCAAGAGCAAGAGATATTGAACAGAGCTTGCAGATGCTTGCATGCAAATAACTTCATGGAACTGCAGGAGCACCTAGGGGACAATTACAGCAGGTCACAGGCCTCTCAGCGAGGATCAAGCTGAGCTGAATTCAGGCTGGACAAGAGCAAACGTGTGAGACAGGACCCGCTGCCAAGGTCCCCAGATACGGATGACAGTCCATTCCCTGAATGACAGTAGCCACAGGTGCAGTGAATGCAAATCATTCCTCATAATTAAAAGCTGCACAGCTCCAAATCATGGTCTCGAACCACTTGACCCAGCCGACGCCGACAATGGACAGCAACCAGTGCTGAGAAAGGGAGCTGATCTCACTCTGCCAGACAGAAGCTCACCACAATGATGCTACAATGTGAGACAAGTGTTGCACCAAGCGAACAAGCAATCTCATAGACTAAGGTGGTACACACAAGTTACAATGCAGACACATAGTCATTCTTATTACCTTAAAAAAGGTACACCGGGAGCAGAGAACCTTTGTAAGTCCCAGGCCTGGGGATGTCAGCTCTAGCCAATCACAGTTTCGTATCCTAGGGGGGGGAAGCAACGGGCAAGAACCAATAGTAAGACCCTAACACTGCAACATTTCATAGATATTGATGTGGGGATGCACCAGGCATACCACATGACATGAGAGAGCCAGTAGGATAACACATATAGGCGACCATATAGGTTATTAGGTTCCCAATGGCTAATCCCAGAGGGTGATAGGTTTTCTGGAGTAGGGCCGAGGTTATGACGTCACTCTGATGCAATTAGGGTACAAAGCTGGCCTGCGAGCAGTTGAGATGTCCATGGATTTCTTCTGCCTCTGTGCTTATCCCCGTTAGTTTTATTTGTAATAAACCACAGTTTGACCTTGTTGTTGACTGAGTCCTCTATTTGTCCTGTGGAAGGTGTTCAGCCTTCAGAGAATCTGCAAACTTCAAGTGGCTCTCTGGCAAACCTGAGAGTTTGTCCAAACACTTTTCTATCCCTTCACCTAGATGGGAGGCCCACCAGTGCTAGCTGGGGAGAGATGAATCACTTCCGGGAGATGTAGTGAGTGCTAGCCGCCTGATAAAGCAACCAATGGAATCTGTTAGCATCCATCCTTTTTTGTGTTAACATGTTTAGAGCTATGGAGCTATGGTACTATGAATCAATGCTGAAGCTCCCATAGGCCCCTTGTGTGTTTTACCCGCACAGAGACCCTCACATAACGCATTGGAAGACAAAAATGGGGATGAACACAGCACTCAAGGCAACATGCTAACGATACATAAAATTAATGCATCTCTCACAGCCATCTGAATAGAGCCTGCCAGTAGTACTTCATACATCATAACATTCCTGCACCAACATATCAGATATATGGATCATAAGAATATGGGCCCAGATCCAAACACATCCACACCTGCATTACGTACTGACATGCATGCATTTCATCATTCCCAGATAAATTACATCTCCCACAACGAATATTCATTTTGTCAGTAATACCTGCATTAATTACAATACACAAACAATTGGCACAGTACCTTTTAAGGAAACAAAATACGTAACTAAGACGAAAAAAAATAAAAACACAATTACGCAACTAAGAAAAACAAACAATTCCTGTAACAGATGTCTGCGGGCTGTGTGAGCACTTTATACATAAATAAAGTCTTTCATTAATTTCACCTGATTTCCAGCAGGAGCAGCTTATTGTTTAAAAGAACTACCTCCAACGTGAAGCATTCATGGAGGTGTTGCCGAGGTGTTTCAGTCTCAGCAGGAGTTGCTGTGTGGAGTTGTTCTGCACTACTGTCTTTCATTCATTTTACCTGATTTCCGGCAGGAAGAGCTTATTGTTTAAAACCACTACCTCCAACATTGAGTGTTCGCAGTGGTGTTGCTGATTCATTGCAGTCTCAGCAGGAGTTGCTGCGTGGGGTCATTCTGCACTACAGTCTTTCATTCATTTTACCTGATTTCCGGCAGGAAGAGCTTATTGTTTAAAACCACTACCTCCAACGCGAAGAATTCACGTAGCATTCACGGAGCAGTCTGGGCAGTCTATAGCAGATGAGAGACAACAGGGATGTCAGCGAGGAAGCTGCGCCTGGGAAATAAGATTCCCAGAGAACTGGAGCCGTTAACTCTTCTGCAAGAATGAGTGCTGGAAGCAAAGGAGAGTCAGCCTCAGTGCGTGACTGGGGAGGTGTGTGAGTTGTTACATGGTTCACGGGAAGCCACAGCTTTTTGTGATATTGTGCAGACTGTTTGTTCTAGCACTCACTACACTCCTCCAGCCCCCTTTAATTTTGCCTTCACAGTGATGGCCGGCACCTCAAATAATAATAAAATAAAAAAAATTGGCATTTATATAGTGCTACGAACCCTCAGGTATCTGAGCACTGCTTATTATTACCCACGGTGTGTGGTGCTCATTTATGACCTCGGAAGGATGAAAGGCTGAGTTTGGCCCCGCCGGGATTCAAACCTGCATTAGCAGACTGTGCACGGATGTCAAAGCGAGCGCTCTACTCGCTGTGCCACTTGACCAAATACCTTGTATGATACGAAAGCAGCAGAGAGCATTGGTAGCGAGTCAGCTTCAAAGTTAAATGAGCACACGCTGCATCATATTTATGAAGCTGATACAGAGACAGCCTATTCTTATGAAGGAGATAAGTCTGGGGGGATTTGTGAGACATTATTTAAAACAGTGCCTGAGCCAACGCTGGTGCCGTGTTTAAGGAACTTTAATAACAAAAAACAAACTTCCCCTACAAAAAGCTCAGCGATATCTGAATTGTGTACTGCTCACCAAAATTATGCAGGAGGATGAGCAGTATCATACTCAGCACTGCCAATCTCAAGTGGAGGGGGCCCGGGCAGCACACATAGTGCTTTTCACTTTACAACCCCCCAAGAAAAACAGAAAACGGACACAGATAACGTCAACACATTGAGATCATATTTGCTTGCTAAGCCAACGAGAGGTCCCTCACTAAAGGAGTGTAAAGAGCACTAAAATTAACCCGGGCTGGTAGCCTGCAGGCTTGGGATCTGTGAAGCTTTCTTGAAGCACAGATTATTCTATAGCAACCCTGCCTCAAAGAAGATTGTGAGGGCACACTTTTGGGGCATGACTCTGAACCACTTGCGAACCACCCTCTAAAAAGCACATCACAGAGGTTGCTGAGACAGTGTTGTTGGAGAGCAAGAAGCTTATCGAACATACCCCACCCACGTTAGATGACTTAACGCTGATTGAAGAGCTTGAAGCTTCCGGGAATGGCTTGTCAGCGTAGACTCAGGCACTGAGGGCATGGCTGCCTGTGCAGACGTCTTGCGGAGCACCTTATCCAGTAATAATTCCCCAGTGTCAAAACCTTTTACTTTAGATCCCAAGCGTGGTGAGAAAAGGCTGCATGCTGTGATGGAGCACCAAGAAACCCTCTTGGAGACACCCTGGAATTGTTTTACTGAAAATACCATTTCATCAGAGTTTGATCCTTCTCAACCTCAGGCGGCTGGCCTCTTATTCAAGACATCTTCTTTTGACAAGAGGGATAGAGCCAAAACACCCAACAATTGACTGTCGACCTTAAACCTTTTAGGTTCAGATGAAAAAGGGGCTGGCAAGGGTGGAAGCAAGAGAGTGAGGTCCACCGTGGATGGTTCCAAGTTATCATCAGGGGGATTGCCACTAACAGCAGAAGGAAGAAGATAGGGTGGTGTGGTAAGTTCTGCACAACCCAATCATAGAAAGTAATGTGTGGCCTTCTAATGGGGCTTGCTATGCCATTACCAATCAGCTATTCATTGGGAGGCTTTTTATGTTGCAAAATGATTGATGTTAATTAACCTAGATGATTATAAAAGCTTCTGATTTAGGGGCATTTCTTTGATAGCGCCTTTTCATGCAGTTCTGTTCCGCCTTCTGTTTAAATATTGCTGTCCCAGCTGCATCTGGGTCCCTGAAGAAAAATGTGTTAATTCTTGCCTGGCATGTACTCCTTTTTGACAACTTTTGTAATGTATTACTCGTGAGTTATAAAGCAACCCCCTGCACAATTTTGGAGGCCCCAGCGAGATTCATCAGCTTTCCCGACCAAGCTGGGAATTTCCAGGCATGCTCCCGGAGGAGTGTGGGCTAGAGCTTACTGACCAGTTCAAAGAGCTCAAATATTGAGGAGGCCCTCAAATGCCGAGGTCCCAAAGGTCTGCATGGTCAGGGCTCTGCCTTCGCCCCGAAGAGGTAACTGGCCTTTAAAGGGAGACTCTGAGGTTAAGAAGAGTGGAGAATCTCCTAAAAGGATCTATGAGTGTACCCGTGCATGAACGTGCAAGGAGAGGGAGGGAGTATTTTTATGGTGTACAGGACACACACTCAAGAGGTGAAGGCCGATTGGCCATAGTAGTCTTAGATTTTAGGTCCACTTATTTGATAGGGAGTAAGTAGCCATTGACACATCTGCATTAGGGCAGAGGGTTGTGTAGTAAGCGGCGGCTCTTGTTAGACGAGAGTGCATGTGCTGCAGGCAATTGATATAGATGCATCATTTTTATATTCTTTTGGGTTCAAAATTCGGACAAGAGAAGCAAAAAGGGAAAGAAGCATATGCCTCTGTGTTTTAAGAGTAAGTAGCGGTCTATTATGGTCGAGTGGAATTTGTCACATTTTGTGTTTTGTTTATTAGGCTGCATAGATTACTGAAGGGCCAGAGCCGAACTAACGTGTACATATTTAAAGAGCTGTGTAGCACATGCAGAGGGTGTGGCCAAATGGAGTGAGGAGAAACCGAACTCTCAGTGTACTAACATAGGGCATTATTGCTAAGGTTGTGGGCTTGTGGAACATTCATGTATTAATAAAAACAAATGAAACACACCTCTGGAGAAGGCCATTGTGTGCACGAGTGGAATGAGAGGTGTGAGAGGGTGTGGCCTGCAGAGAGGGCCAATGTGAATGAAATAGGATAAACGAGTCAAGCATAAGATTGAGTGAATGTATAAGGATAAAAAACGTTAATGGTTAAATAAAAAGATGTAAGAAGAAATGGGGGAGGGAAGAGTACTCTAACAATTAAGAAGAGGGTGCGATAATGTCATCAACTGGGTGAACACACCCCTTTATCACATGTACAAGAAATTTTCCAAATACTGTGACAAAATAATCAAGCACCACTTTCAGTGGGCAAACAACACAGTGGCAAGTATTATCAGGAATGGCCCGGAGAGGGAACATTCGACAAAACAATTATTGAAAATATGTACTTATACCTGTCAGGCACTTATAAAGGAGCCAAGTTCAAAAAGAGGCAGGACATTCTAGGGCTCTGGAAGTTGTACAAAGAATAGAAAAAAGAGACAGAGAAGGGAGATGGAGAGGAGGAAAAGGGGAGTGTGCCACACCCTCCCTCTGGAATGTGCCCACTGTTGTAACCAGCTGCAGTATATCCAAATCTTAGGCCGGTATCACAAGATAAGTAGAAAAAAAAAAAGAAAGATGAATGTGAACATAACTCTGGGAATAAAAATGAGAAAGGGAAAAATAAATATTTGGTTGACATTACAAATAGCACACAGTAGCAACTTGACTAAATGTTCGAAGAAGCAGAAAAAGCAATGGAAAAGGAGATAGACAAAAAAGGGCAGGAACAAGGAAAGACACCAGACAAGCAGGGATGGACGACAGGACGACTACAAATTGAAATTGACAAATAGGGAGAGGACATGGATGACGGCAAAGTAGACATGACAGAGGGTGGAGACACTGTATCGTATTGGGTGGACAGCAGCGATAGCGATCATAGGGATGACAAAGTCGACACATGGAATTTACCCAACAAAAGCAGGGGGAGGAGAATAAATGAAAGGGAAGAAGAGGGAAAAGAGGAATCATTTGGGGACTGGGAAACAGGCTTTGGAGTAGGAGAACTAGAATAGCATTAGCTAAAAGACCACAGTGAAGGAATAAGCCCAGAGCATGAACACAGATGCCCCTTACACAGAAAGCAAATGTTAGGTGCATTACGTACCTTGGCAGACAATGGATAGGGATAATCTGGTCTACAGTCTACCTTCACTAATGGCAGGAGCAAGTAAGTGGATTCATGTTTTTGAGACTGAGACAGCAGGCATTCCACTTGCTGTAGAGGACATTAAGAGTTTATTGACGGTATTGGCAGGGGAACGAAGTGACAATATTTGGCAGAAAGCGGATATGCAGGTGTAAAACTAAGCTCTCAAATACATAACGGAGCGCCCTTTAACAATTATCGAGCACACAGTTGGAAAGTTCTGAGAGAGCTATATCCAGATATGTCAGATATGGCGTCAATATTAGCATGTAAAATGAAGCCAGACGAAGATCCAGCAGAATATATATGATCCATACAAGAGATGTGGAGACATGAAAATAAACAGTCCTTGATGACAAAATCCCTTTATTTTATCACATCTTAGTGAGTGGACTCCCTGAGAATGTGCAGGTTTCCCTATAAATAATAGTGGCGATTGAAGCGAAAGAATGGCCTGAGATTCAGACAAAAATGACAACAATCATGCACCGTTGTAAAAGGAAGCAGGAGAAAGATAAAGAGATAGCAGATAATGTGGTATAAACAGAAAATGAATGAGTGCAGAACAAACAGGCTAAAAAATGCATGGAAGGAGCAGTGCTTACAGGACCAGTTGTCTGCCCACCCATCCAACACGGGGGGCTCCCAGTAGCAGTGGTAACACAGCAAGGAGGATAAACACAAGCATCATAAAATCAACAGTGGGAGATGGTGCAGATGCAACAACAAGCAGCATTTACAAACATGCAAATGCAGCCAGGGTTTTCATATGCGGGCAGGGTAAACGTTTACATGGGAGAGTAACAGACAGGGAGAGTGTTTTATCCAAGAGGAAGGGATCTTGGGTATAGGGGTCTGGGGCCATGGTTTGGAGGACAGTGCTTTGTGTGCGGTAACATTCACCATTTTGCCTGAACATGCCCACTAATCGCACAAACAGGGTGCAGGGGATGCAGCAATAGCAGGCATATCTACAAACGCAGACACCTCAACAGATGCAAGTGATGCCACAGCAGCAACAGCTGCAATTGCTGCACACACAAACATTGGGTGTACCAGCACAGGGACAAATATAATTGCAAAGTGGAGAAATGGCGGGACGCAAGGTACAGCAGGCGTACTTCAAGCACCAGCACAGATGCAAGTACACAAGAGAGTAAAGATTCTAGGACAGAATACCGTACCCCAATACACAGGAGTGACAGTGGTAGGCAGCAATCCATTCACGTCTTCCACAAACACATTTTCCCAAAAAGGGGTGCCCGCGGGCGGTGCAACTGTGCCTTGTCCTACTGTTACTGAAGACCCCGAGGAGAAGCCTGAGGTAGCAGTTGAAATAGGACAGAGGGGATCATGCATAAAAGAAGAGGGATTTCCATTATCCAATGCAAATCTGGACACACAAGGCTTTTCAGGGAGGATTTTGAAGGTTCCTCTGACTAAAGATGTACCCTTAACAATAGGAATGTAGCATATTGTAGCACCATTATGGTACTAAAAAGACACACCTATCAACATTCTAGGAAGAGACTTCCTCAGTAAACTGAACACCACAATTTAATTTTCAGAACAAGGGATGGTGTGCACTTCACCTGGGATGTATCCAGCCAGGATGGAAGTTTTGATACTGGCATACTGTGCCCACAACACAATGCAATTGATACCGACACACATTGGTGTTTCTGTATGGGGTGCCAGTACCGCTGGGATGTATACCAGGAATTGAAGGAAAGGTGTTTCGACTGTCCAATTAATTTCTATTTAGACCAGGGTGCACCTCCACTGTTACTTCAGGCACACACACACTGTTGTACGTAAAAGAAGTAGTGGTAAGAAAAGGCATGATCATATTAGTTGCAACTGTTGATGCCAACATGGAGTGGCAATCAATATTATGCATCGATCCTACCCTGAAACTAACAGGAGTAACAGACACAGAATTGTTTGCTACCAAAGACGATGAGGAAGGAGAGGTAGTGTTCGAACTAAGCATACCATGTCCTGTACATATAAAAGAAAGAGCAGTTTCTCAAATGACACAATTGGCAAAGCAATAAATACACTATTTGCAGGAAGATCTGAAGAAAGTTCCAAAGAACCTATGGACACAAGGACTCCATGATGCAGGGATACTAAAAGGGGCTGGGGCAGTACACATCAAATTAAAAGGAGCCCAGTTACCATCAGTGAAGCAATACCCTCTCTCCAGAGAAGCAGATGAGGACATATATGAGACATTGCATGCCCTATGGCAGCAAAGTGTAATACAGGAATCCACATCACCTTGTAACACGGCTATCTACCTGATCAAAACATCAAAGGGAGGAGTGTGGCATTTCATACAGGATTTACGCCCCTTAACAATATTATTGAGGCAGAATACCCATTAATTTGAAACCCTGCAACAATGTTGTAGCGTTCCAGCAGAGACACACTATTTCACTGGGGTAGATTTGAAGAATGCATTTTTCTCTATTACCCTACACCCAGACTCCAGGTATCTCATAGTGTTTATGTATCACATAATGAGATTTCAACACACTAGAATGCCCCTAGGGTACTGTGACAGACCCAGCATTTCCAACAGAGTAATACAGATGGATTTGGGCAATTTACAGGTTGCAAGCACATTGACACAATACGTTGATAACCTTTTAGTGTGTAGCACAACAGAAGAAGAATGCAGGAAAGACTCAGTGACACGACTGACCATGCTAGCTGAAACAGGGTACAAAGGGGACAAAGACAAATTAAGTATTGTCAAAAAGAAGCAGTTTACTTCGGCCAGATTGAGCCTGCAGATGGGAGAGAAATAACACCAGAAAAGGTTGGGGCAATACATACAATTCCCAGACCAAAGACCTTGAAAGAAATGCAGCAGTTTTAAGGACTGTGCAATTATTGCAGGGCATGGGTTTTCAATTACTCCACTTACACCAGGCCATTACTACAGCCACGAAACGAGGTTCAGAAGAACAAAGCTAGCATAAAATGAACAGCTAAAATGGGTCAAGAATATTGATGAACTAAAAACACTGAAACACCAGTTAGCACATGCACCAGTATAGGCCACACCCAAATACAAAGAGAAGTTTAGCTTGTTTTCACATTCACATGGTAAGGCAATGACAGCTGTACTAACACGACAGAAGGGACAGGGACACACGCCACTGGCTTATTAAAGTGAATCATTAAATGCAGAATTGCAAAGACACTTCCCATGTGAGCAAGCACTTGCTGCTGCTACATTCACAATTGAGAAAGCTTCCACAATTACAATGGGGCTGCCTAGTAATTTTCTATCTGGAACATGCACTGTTTGCAATACTAGTTAGGACTAAATCAACCTTGACAACTCAGAGATCTTCAGGGTATGAAATAATACTGCCAAAGCCTGCAATAGAGGTGGTGAGGTGCAGAACAATAAACCCAGCATAATTTATTATAGAACAAATAGCATGCATAGACAGGAACAAAGGGAACCCCCTGGTAAAATAGGAAGTGATCGAAGGGGGAGACACAATGTTCATTGATGGAAGTTCAAGTATCGACCAAAGTACAGGACAGAGACATCTGGTTCAGCAGTAGTAGGATAGAAACATGGAGTACACAAGGAAGAAGAGCTAAAAGTGTATTCACAGACACGATTGCTATTACACTACTCGGCACAAGCATCATAATTAGTTGTTTTGATTGAGGCGCTAAACATGTCAGAGGGACAGGTAGTTTACATTTTATTCTGATTCAGCATACATAACTTCCACTGTGCATTCAGGGATGGCAAGGTGGAAAAGGAGAGGGTTCAAAGGAAGTGATGGCACACCACTACAACATGCAGCATTATTGAGTAAGCTATTAGAAGTGTTAACACTCACAGTAGAATTGGCTTTAATAAAGTCCAAAGCCAACACTAGAGGGCACATTTTAAATCCATTGGTTATCAAAAAAGTAGACAAAGTAGTAAAAGAAGCAGCATATCATCCAGAAGGAACATGTGTGCTGTCCCCTGGCGTAGAGGAAAACATACCCCCTATGACATTAATACAAACTAGAAAGGAAAAACATGCATTGCTAGAACATTTCAATGTAACCCAAATTTTACAGATAATAGAATTGCAGGGAGAAACACTGGATCATGCAAAAGGGAAGAGGATGTTCTTTGTCCTCAACAAATTTAATTTGGTGGCATGATAGCACAGGAAAGGTGATAATGCTGAAAAAAAGTTGTTGAAAGTAGCACTGGAACAACTTCACTAACCTTCACACATATTGAAAGAACATGTAGCTGTAGGGATAAGTGAAGACTGGTTTGTTCCAAATTCATGCGAAAATGTTTCAGAATGTGTAAATAATGTAATGATATATCAGAAATTCCTGCCAGGTCATACTTTATGAGTTTTGCGGGGAACCCTGCCATGCCCGGAGGCTCCCTTCCAGCACTTGCATAAAGACAATGTTGATATGCAAAGGAGATGTACCTCTTATAGGTATATGCTTGAAGTTGTGTGTCCATTCTCACATTGGCTTGAGGCTGGTCCCTGTGCCTACAATATGATATGGCATTTGTAACGCGCCTATACACAAGTGTTTCAAGGCGCGACGAGGCAGGGAGGGGGGAACAGGGGGAGGACAGACAACGATCCTACTAGGCCAGGTGTCATTCAGACCGTGCAAGTGCAGGGGTAGGGGGAAGGGAAAAGTGCAGTACAAGGTAAGTAGAATAGAAATAAATAGATAAATAAATAAATAGGGCCAGCTGGTGGCAAGTGCAAGGTAAGTGCAGACAAGTGCTGGGAAGGGGGGGCTGTAGGGATACAGAGACAGTCCCGCAGAGCAGGGGTTGCCAGGGAGGCAGTGCAAGTGGAGAGTGGCTGGGCCCAGGACCGAGGTCGGTGAGAGTGGCCAAGTTTCAGATTCAGTGCAGAATTTAGTGAAGAATTTAGCAGGGGAGAGGGAGAGAGAAAGCAGAAGCAAAGAGGAAGGTTTTGAGGTGCTTCCGGAACCGGAGATGGTTCTCCTCAAGTTTCAGGGAGGCAGGAAGGCTGTTCCAGAGGGAGGCTCCTGCCGCGGAGAGAGATCTACCCCCAGCTCGTTGCTTCGAGAAGCGGCTGACCCTGAGGGAGTTGGAGACGGATGAGCGAAGGGCTTGGGAAGGAAGATATTTAGGAAGAGAGAGTTGCAGGTATTTAGGCCCCAGGCCCCAGAAGGCCTTGTGGACAATGCAGAGGGTTTTGAACTTAATCCTCGCAGCCACTGGGAGCCAGTGTAGAGATGTCAGTCCTGGAGAGATACGGTCCCTGGGCTTGAGGCCAAGGACAAGTCTCGCAGTTCTGTTCTGGATGAGTTGCAGAGGGCGGAGAGTGGAGGCAGGCAGATTAAGATAGAGACTGTTACAGTAGTCCAGCTTCGAGAGAACCAGGGCTCGGGAGACAGTGAGCTTCTGGGGGAAGGAGAGGAAGGGAAGAATACCTCTAAGGAGGTGCAGCTGGTAGTGTGACTTCTTAGAGACGTCAGATATATGAGGAGAGAAGGAGAGTGTGGAGTCAAAGATGACCCCGAGGTTTTTTGCCTTGCAGGTAGGAGCAGGAAGAGGCCCAAGAGAGGCTGGCCAGAGAGCTGCAGGGAAGGAGGGAGTGGGTGTGCCGATGAGTAGAATCTCAGTCTTACTAGCATTAAGGCAGAGGTCGTTGGCAGCACACCATTCCTGGATAGCAGACAGACAGTCAGAGATGAGGGCAGGAGAAGAGGAGGCCGAGGGTAGCCTGAAAATGAGCTGGGTATCGTCCGCTCAGTGGTAAAATTCCTGTTGAGGGATGTGTTCCTGATGTGGGGGATCCCAGGTGAAATTTGTTCAGACAATGGTCAGCATTTTGTGAACAATTTAATTAAATAAATAATGGCCCTCCTGGGCATAAGGCATATATTATTCACGGTTTACCACCCACAAGTGAATGGTTTGGTAGAAAAGCTTAATGGCCTGCGGAAAAGGCACTTAGATAAGCAAAAGCTTGGAAAATCCGGGTGGATTCCTTGCCTCTTACACTTTTCGCTTTGAACAATTCTCCAGGAGGAGATCATCATCTCACTCCTCATGAGATTGTAAAAATGTGTCTATACCTCGGTCACATACAATCTCTGATTCTCAATCCTCTTCTAGCATTCTAGGGGGATAATTTGGTACTTATCTCACAGAACTTTCAAAATCGCTTCAAAATACATCCTTGCAGACAAGGCCAAAAGCTCACACTGAACAAACGAGTGATCAAAAAGGACAATTCCCTCAAGCAACCCTTCTTTACTGAGGGGATAAGGTCTACATCAAAAATCATGTCTGCAAGTGGAAAGAAGAGCACTTCACTGTGCCCCATTGCGTAACATATTCAACTCCAACGGCCAAAAAACATTGAGGGCCGGTGAGGATGGGTCCACATCACTGATGTACAAAAAGACAAGACTACCACCTCTCATTGACAAGAGGAGCAGAGCACAGCATAATCAGTAATCACTTTTTGTGAGGTTTCATTAACATTTTTTTCAGCCCTCAGACTTCACAGAAAACCAGCAAAAGAGGAAGCAGAGAATATTTTGAAAGACAATGGGCCTCATGATGAGTCCGGCGGTAGCCCTGCCGGTGCTACTTGTGGGTTGCTGCCAGACTCATAACATTGTACCGGCCACTAGCTTTCCGTGGCACTGGGACGTTACAAGTTCCGTGTGGACCGGGAAGCTGGGTGCCGGTTAAAGTCAGTCCCCATTCCCATGGAGTCCACTAGGGTTCACGGAAGCATCGGCACTGTTGCTCACAGTGTCGATGCATCCGTAATAGGTTTCTGGACTGACAAGTTTGTAATGAGGCCCAATTTCATTATGAAAAAATGACAGAAATGTTCAATTGGTTGGAGTGCGATAATATTAACATGTCTTAGTATAGGATTAATATTTTTGTTTTATTTGATTTCACAAGAACACAGTGGTACACATTTACATTGTAAATAGAGGAAAAAAGGAGTTTAATAGATGTAGAGGGTTTTCACCATGACAATGAAAATGAGTGAAGTTTATCATCTGGAAATGTTTGCTACAAAGACATCTTGCGGGTGGGAAGAGAGTAAAGGTGGATCACACTTGCTACCTCTGTCTACTCATCCCACACGTAATAGGGGTGCCCAATATTTCCTACCCCAGGGTGTGTCTTATGAGGAAGCAGGATGCCTAATGCATCTATCCCACTGCAAAACAAGGGGTTTATTTCAAGGAGCAAATGGCACAGTAAAATGGGTGGATGAAGTGGAAAATGTCTATGCTGACAATTATGTGAAACTATATAAAATGGCTGAAAAAAGAGAGACCGAAAATATGATTGTGGAATATATAATGGAAGGTTCTATAAAGGGGGAACAAAAGATAAGTGAACACAAAATATTGCAGTGCATAAATAAGTAGGGGCAGAGCATTCCCTGGTGTCACACAAGACCATTAATGAGAATAAAAGGGGCAGAGGGACACCGGAATAATGCAATGTCATGCAGAAGGGTTGGTGGGAGACAATTCTAAGGCAATTTGGGGAAAATATGTACATGCATTGACCGGGTTACATTAAAGACATCAACCAGTCGATATAAAGAGCTTTACATGTGTTCCTCTATGTTTCAGATTGAGTGCATCTATCCATCTGTGAACTAACGAGTGCTGTGCCAAGGTGATGAGGAGTGCAGAGCTGACCCAGGGTACTGCAGTTGTGATGGATATGTGGTGGGCCTGTGGATCGAAGGCCTATGCCCAGCTTCCGCCTGATTGGAGTGGACTCGTCGCTCTGCACAGCCCTACCCTGGTGATGCTTCGAAACAGTGGCACAGCAAAGTGGCACATCTAAGAGAAAGCAAAAGCTGCTGAGTAGAAGAAAAAGCTAGAAGAATTATATTTCAGAAAAGAGTGCCGAAAATCTGACTGCTATCACTGACAAATTCAGGTTATTCTCCAAGGCTGCAAAATGTTTTACTTTCCTTTTGCTTCCTGGTGTGCAGGCTGCAGCAAATGCAAGGTGGCTTCAGCTCATGCGCTATGAGCTGCTGCAATTGGCCAATTCAATAGCAAAAGGCCTGAATGCAATAAAGGAAGAGTTGAGGGCGCTGTGTTTGATGGCCCTGAAGAACTGGTATGTGTTAGACCTTCTAACTGCTATAGAATGTGCAGTGTGTGCAAAATGTGAGGGCAGTTACTGCTCAGTCATAGCCAATAGAGAAGCTTTGAATGGAACTTTGAAAACAACTATCAGAGATATACAAACACTCCATGGAAAAAATGCCAAATGTAACTTATGAAGTGCAGTCAAGCAACTGGTTGGACAGCATTTTCACATAGGTGCCCACCTGGCTTTCTGTGCTATTTCAAGTGACTGTGCCCACTTTGGTCCTCATCCTCATCACCTTCTGCATTGGCAAACATCTTCTGAGACTTTATTCCAACAAACAAAGAGGAACGTGTATGTTGCCCTTGAGTATTGATAAGGATAACCAAAAGAGAAGGGTACTAATGAACTAATTGGGACAAATGTAGAGGATGATATTGATGTGTGGGTCAGAACACAGCCTGAGGATTTAGAAAATTAGAAGCAATTTTGGATCTTGTGACTTGAGCATAGACAGGGGTGTATATGGGTGGGGGACTCATTGAATGATTGGGAAGAAGCTGGGGGTGACGTGACAGCATTAGAAAAAATGTGGATTCACAAAAATAAAGTTTGCAGAAAGGGAACACGGTGGGGCAAAGAGTTAGTTATTGATAGATCAATTAAAGGGGGAATAATGTGGTAAAAATGCAAGTTCAGCATGGGAAAATGGCGCAAATTTATCAGCTGCAAGAGTAGCACTCTGAACGGAGTGAGGCGCTTCCTTGATAGCCACACAGTAACTTGAACTAGGCTAGAGAATGCCCTAAATAATAGTGTGTCATGTTAAAGAAACATGGATAATAAAGATGGATCATGGGTAAGTATATCAAATTTAGCTTTAATATATCAAATCTAGCATTAGGCTAAGGCATGGCAAATAGCCCTCAAAACATGCTTTTTCTGAAACGTGTGCTGGTTTCATTAATTTACTGCAATTTGCAAGTCCCACAATCAAAGAATCATGCGGTAAGAAGCAAACAACGATTGTTACTTTTGAGGTCGCAAACCAGAGCTCATGCGTCCCACTGAAAGGCAATTAATGCACAACCATCTTATAATTCAACATATTGAATTTATGAAACCTGATCTACTGACAGTTTCAGAAAGCCCATGGCGCTTTCAAATTGCCCCTGACTACATTTCTGACTGGAAAGAAGGTTGAAGAGTTCTTAATGTGCTACATTTACACAGTAACTTGTTCTTGGTTGAACATGGTAGAAGGCTTTCTCATGAGAACAAAGATGAGATTACCGGGACAGATGAATAAAGTTCAGCTGATTATCTCAAATGTTTCAATGAACTGGCATTATGATGTGGGAATCATAGGCTGGATTGTGACATCACATGGGTGGATATAGGGGTGGTGTGGTTACAGGGGTGGTGTGGTAAGGTCTGTGGAACCCAATCATACAAAGTAATGTATGCCCTTCTATAGGGGCTTGCTATGCCATTGCCAATCAGCTATTCACGGGGAGACTTTTTATGTTGCAAAGTGATTGATGTTAATTAGCTTAGATGATTATAAAAATTTCAGATTTAGGGATGTTTCTTTGCCAGCACCTTTTCATGCAGTTCTGTTGCATGTTCTGTTTGAATATTGCTGTCCCAGCTGCATCTGGGGCCCTGAATAGAACTGGGTTAATTATTGCCTGGCGTACCCTCCGTTTTGACTACTTTTGTAATGTTTCACTGGTGAGTTCCAAGGCAACACCCTGCACACTATCATCAAATTCCACCACCTAGAGCTAGTACGTTGCCTGAGACGTACTCAACCACTCCAGGTATCAGCACAAGTACCCTGGAAGCCTTATCTGGCACCATGGTCCTTTTCATAAAATTTTACGAGAGCATAAATGATCAGATAAAATATCAAACCACGCTGATGGCAATGGTGCATTCTAATATGCTCTTTGTGAAGGGATTTGGCACTGCGGTCCAGGGTAAATTAGAAAAAAATGCTGAGCAAATAAAAAGCAAATTCCACAGTATTTTGCAATCTTTTATCCAAGGGAGAAATGAAAGAAGATTGATGAGATTGATGGTGATAACCTCCGAACAATGTGCGACTGGTTCACCGACGCACGTCTATCTCATCTTAAACAATCTGGAAGGCTTTGTTTCAACCGCTCCCCCCAAAATGAAGGTGAAAAGAGGGTTACTCTACCAAACCCTTTGAAAAATGTGGCTCTAGTCGACTTATCACAGATGGTGGGAGAGGTGATTTTAAGGCAGGAAGTTTACTAGGCAGGATAAGGACAATTGGACGGAGCCTGTTCAAGTGTCTTCGAGAGACCCTATAAGGTCTGAATATCCTAACAAAGAATACCCAATTTTTTCTGGTAAAATAGGAAACGATCTTTGACAGTTGACTCAACAGCAGCCACAGCCCAAAAAGTCGAAAAAGACATCTAAAAACCATACGGTTATGAGAAGACCCAAATCAAATGACTCACATAAATGTTTACGTAACTTGGTTCTTCCTGACAGTGTGAATGAGGCCTCAATTACCAAAACCACACAAACCACACCTTTTAAGGTGGTGCAGAAGGACGTCACCAAGGAGCCAGGGAACAGACTCATTGAAAAACATCAACATTTGGACCTCCAGCGATACGACCCAAGTGGTTTTGCTGAACATCTCAAGATACTTGATTAGAGATGACGAGGGCATTGTGGAGATGAATCAGGCTAGTTCCCCAACAGGAGGCCACTAGGAACTTGAAATAACTTCTAGCAGATTAACATCAATTAATGGCACTAATAGTGGACAGTAGATGCTGTTTGAAAGTGTGGCCACACATGGTTGGTATGTGGACCGCCTGGAGGTGGCCTTGGATCAAAGGCCAGAGTTTACATACAGGGTGGAAGTAAAGTGCCAGACACTAAACATAAAAACACTGATGCGGTCAAGAATGATGTGACCCAAAAATGTGATATTTTACACTTCCAAACTTTGGAAGAAAAGCGCTAGACTTTAAACATGAAAAAAAAGCTCAGCATGATAATAACTGTAACTCGGGGGTCCTAAATGAGGTGAAAAGAGAGCAAGTGCAATCTAAGGGTGCCCCTGGTAAGCGGAAACAATACTATTGGAAAGGATAATACATCTCGACAATGGTTTAAAAATGAATAGAGTGAATGTGTTGAGGCTCCTACACCACATCCAAGACTGCACTTGATAACAACTGACAATCTTGCAATGATTGAATTCTTAGAAGTGACTTGACTCGATAAGGTCACCATCTACCTTACCTCTAACTTAATACACCTCTTGTTAGTCCTGGGTTGTGATCTGGTAGAGGCACCACCCAAACCTGTACCATTAAGTAAAGGGTTCAGAGAAAAAAAACAGAAACCCGACCAAGGGAAAACAAACTTAACATGAGGGTGGAGGAAGCCTTACCTTCGAGCCAACCCCCAAAAAACACCTTTCCTGTAGTATCTTCGGAGCAGACTTAGTACACTCTTCAAGAATCTCATTCACTATCACAATTGGTAGAAACAACAGTTGGAGTAGTGGTAATGCAACAATACACATTCCCTGCAAGTTAACAAGCTTTGTCTTTGAACTGGCTAGTGGAAGCATTGGCGCTGAAAAAAGAAAAGACTAACCAGACCAAATGAATCTAGCGAGAGACTTAGTCTTGGGATGCTGGAACACAAGAGACTTCAGTCATCTATTCGGCCACAAGAACCTGAACTACAAGTCTTTCCATATTATTTGTATCCATAAACTTGGCTTAGATCAGCTCTGGTGTTGGAAGGGTACACTATTTATGTGAATCATGCCTTAAAAGGCCCTAACAGATGAGGCCTGGAAGTAATGGGGACACACCATCCTAACGCCTATAACCACGTTTTGTTACTTTGTGTTAGTTGTGTTAGATCTAACAAGCCAGACTTGTTGCTTATATTCAGCTTTTATTGGCACCTGGTGGGAATCGAGGCCTCACACCTTTCTTCTACAATCATGGAATTAATTGAAAAGACTTTTGAATTGTTGCCAAACCCTATAATAATGGTATGCAGAGATTTAAACATGCATTGTTTTAGTCATAACAATCATTTTTTAGGAGACAAAAATGTTTCTTCCACCCAGGCGGACAGACTTGGTTGAAAGAAATGAGCTCTAGGAGCCTTCATGTAGTAAATGGCCAACCAATAGGCGACATCCCAGCGAGTGGAACTTGGAAAAGGGGGCTATAAAATTAAAGTTTTGAATTACATTTTTGTATCTAATAACATCATCCCATGGTTAGCAGCACTTGTGGTCACTCCTACAGTATGTAGTGATCATAATATTCTTAAAATGACCTGTGCGCTAACATGGGTGAAGACTCCAGAGGTTTATTCCACTGTAGTCAGTGTTTCTACCGGAAGAAACAGGTTGGTAATGAATCCACTTAGAATATCCCTGTTGACTGGCAGATTCGTAAACCATGTGCAATTCACACCAAAAGGCAATTTGGTAACTGTGTTAGACTACCCTAGGCTTAAGATGGACTTTATTGTTTTTGGGAAACTGGGTATGACAAACACGTTTCCTTATAGACACTCGTTCGATATGGAATTGGTGAAGGCAAAGATAAAAATAAAATCGGAATTAAGGAAACTGAAGGGAGATGGAACTTGGACTTCTGTGGACCTTAAAAGAAAGATTAAGCAGCAGTATAGACACTGGGTTAGATTGCGCAAATGTGTAATCTCGCTACAAGACTTGGAAACTATCCTGCTGAAAATATCTGCAAAAAGAACAGGGGAAATATAGCTTAAGGTACCTCAGTACACATTACAAATAAATGCGGTACCAGAGGCCCACTAGGTCAAACATTTTATCATTTTATTCTCTACAGGGAATGAAACCCTCACAGCAGATGACGAGTCATCCTTTGGAGAATGGTCATTTGCAAATGACAGAGAGGATATAATAGCCTTGATATCGAAGGCTAGTAACTCGCCCACCCGTGGGCCAGACCGGTTGACAAACGCTATGTTAAAAAAAGACCCTGAGGCATGCGGACCTAATCGCCTCGGCTCCCAGCGGCCGCTACAATTATCCTGCAAGAACTCCAGTTGAAGTGTATTATTCCCACCCCGGCTGTGCCCCAGTGTTAGCGGATGCAATAGAGAACCAGTGCCCGCAACCCCGAGGAAAATAGGAGACGCGAGATCCTTCCCGAAGTCGGCAGACGGACGAGGCGCAGCAGTTGAGGCCCTGACGCAGTGCCCACCCCCTCCACGACAGGCGTGCACGGGGAACCCTCCTTGAGAAGGCACACAGAAACAACCCGACTCCAAGAACCGGCGCCCTGTGGATACCGCTGGAGACCTATGGCGATCTCCTCTGTCGACCCGACACTGGCAGTGGGCGAATCCTCAAGGCGAAGTGAGCGGGTGAGGCTCCGCGGCTGACTGCCTGCGGCTCGGGCCTACGCTACCGGTCTTTTCCCCCCTACCCCCCCAATTGGCAGGACAGCGGCACCGGGGTCGAGTTGCAGCAGGACAAGGAGGACAAGGAGAATCGGGGCCTGCGCTCCCCCGTGGCCGGAGATACGCTGCCAACGAACTATCCTAAGGCGCAGCCAGCACGCGGACACACGATGGGCCCCTGCGCTGTTTGAGCACACCCGCTTGGCATACACTAGCCCTTTTCCAAACCCTACACCCACCCCTTGGGTGAACACTTGAAGCTGCTGTGCCCACACTGCACGGGGCCGATCAACCGCGACATGGGGACAGGAAAAGACCAAGCGACAAACACTGCAAAGCAAAATGGACCTCCACACCGCGGACCTCAGCCCCCAGAAAATGAAGGGGCCGGCAACGAGCCTCAGGACCCCCCCATTTCCTTGATGGACCTCAGCGATTGGGGAATCGAGGACTTCGCTGGAACTTAAAATAGGTGGCATATCCACCGAGGTGTCCCTCATACGACAAGACCTCCGCAATCTATCGGCCAGGGTTGGTGAGGCGGAACAGAGAGTGTCGGACACAGAAGACACGATGCACCGCTTGGAGCAACAACTTGCCGCGATCACCCCAAAAATTGCCCAACTGGAATACCGTGCTGAGGACAGCAAAGGGAGAGTGCGGCGCAATAACCTCAGGATCCTCGGAATACCAGAGAAGGAGGAAGGCTCCAGCGCTGAACTGTTCCTGGAGGATTGGCTAACTCATGTCTTCGCCCACAAAAAACTGTCCAAATTCTTCTCCATAGAAAGGGCGCACAGAGTCCCCACGGGCCCACCTACCCCGGGCGCCCCGCCTAGAACGATAATGGAACGCCTGCTGAACTACCGTGATCGAGATGCAATCCTACAAATGGCAAGGGCCTCCGGCCCGATCACATACAACGGCTATAGGGTCGGGTGGAAGTCCAAAAGGCCCGCCAATCTTTTGACTCGGTCAAGAAGAAACTTCAGTCGCTTTCTATCAAATATGCTTTATTTTTCCCGGCATCGCTCAAAGTCCACCATGAGGGCATCACTCATCTATTTTACACTCCCAAAGAAGCATGGGACTGGCTGGAAACCCATGTTCTCTCGGATTCCAGAACGAGGTGCACACCACCGGGCCCACCCACACAGAGGCCCCGACCCGAGCGGCTCTCGCCCCCTCGATCTCCGGCCAACGCAGACAACATCATGAGGGGGACCCCCGCGGAAAAGGGGTAAGGCCCACGCAGTGGGGGAGACTAAGCTGCAACGTATTAACATGGAAGCGCTCAGCTAGCGGCCGCCGCTCCTAATGCGACGCGGGCGCTATCGCAGTCAGGGTTATCCCGAGGAAGTTTACCAAGTTATAAGTTTAATGTTTGGGCGACAGGTGCTCCCAGTTGGGGGGCGGGGGAGTACAGGATGGGGGGATTTTGGGGGACCTAAGGAACCATGGGACAAGAAGGCTTGAAGCCGACAAACGTAGGCAAGGAAAACAAACACTGTCTTTGGCCAGGACCGTGGACGCCGCTATCAGCCACTCAGCAGGCACCCCAAGGCGAAGCAACCCTCGGATGTCTCCCTTGGAAGGAAACCGCCATATGTCCCTAGAAAAAGCGCAATTGCCACTGATCCTTCTAGATGTCCCAACAAGAAGACTCACGCAGATAAATTGAACTCCAACAAGGTAACTATACTGTCCTGGAACGTCAATGGCCTTGGCTCCAGCATAAAGCGAAGATTGGAGCTCCAGTACCTAAACCGACACTCGCCAGACATTGCCCTCCTAAATGAAACGCACTTGATAGGCACAAACGCCAACTTTTCAAAAGGTCCAATTATCCGCATACCTACCATGCCGGATTCACAAAAGGTGCCAGGGGCACGATGATACTCGTTCACAAACGAGTTCCCCTTCAGGTGAGGAAGATCAAGACCGACCCCCGAGGCTGATATGTACTGTTGCTAGCTGATATCTGGGGCGAGAAACGGGGCCTCGCAGCAATCTATGCCCCCCCCCACGCTAGCGAAAGAACTACTCTCCGAACTACAGAGCTTGCTCCTGGAAGAAGAGGCCGATGCTTGGGTGATTGGGGGGGACTTTAATGAAGTAATGGACACCACAGTCGATAGATCCTATAGGAGGCTTGGTACCCGCCCCACCTCCACACCGCTCGCCGCGTTCGCTGAGGCCTTGGGACTGACGGACACATGGCGTTTGCTCCATAACAACGAGGGGGGATTTTCCTTCTATTCGGGCGTCCACAAATCGTTCTCCAGGATCGATTATGCCTTTATCCCCCGCAACATACATCACAGGCTTCTCGACGCTGAATTCCTTGCAAGAGGAATTTCGGACCACTCTCCGCTCCTTCTAACCATGAAAAACTCCTGCCCCCACCCAGACCGTAACTGGCACCTAAACGCATACCATCTCCGCCTCCCTGAAATCGCTGAGGAGCTTGAAAAAAAGACAACAGAATATTTTGAACTCAATGAAGGCTCCATGGACTGCCCGATCTTGATCTGGGAGGCGTACAAGACGGTCCTCCGGGGGGGAAGCTATCTCAGCGGTTTCCGCCTATCAACAACGTCAAGTCCAGAAGGTCAGAGAAGCGGAAACACGAGTCCTGGAGTGTGAACAGCAAGTCCTAGTACACAGCACCCAAGAAGCAAAAGAGGCGATGCTCACGGCGCAAGACGCCCTTAGGAACCTATCTCTAGATAATGCACGAATGGCCCACCAATTAGTTTGAAGCCAAATATATGAACGGGGTGACAAAGCTAACAAGACTCTGGCCTGGCTAGAGAGACGCGAACAAAGCAGGAGACATGTACGGGCCATTAGATCTCCAGATGGAACACTGCTGACAGAAGACTCTGATATTGTTGAGGCATTCGCCGACTACTATAAAAATCTCTACACCCCACCCACTGAGAACCCGCCAGTTGAACCCTCACGCTACCTCGACCGAATCGAGGTTCCGATACTCCCACAGCACCAATCAGATCTCCTGAATGCTGACATCACTGACACCGAGGTGAAAGAGGCGCTGGCACAATTCCAGTCCGGAAAAACTCCAGGCCCCAACGGGTTCCCAACGGAAACATGGAAATGCCTCGGTGGCACACTATCTACCCACATGCACCGCATGTTCCTACGCAGCAGAGAGCTAGGAGCACTCCCCCCAGACCTCAAGAAGGCATGCATTGTAGTCATACACAAGCCTGGAAAACCCCCAGAGGAATGTGCCTCCTACCGCCCGATATCCCTGATCAACGGCGAGGCCAACGTCCTTGCCAGAACACTTGCCAATAGACTACTGCAGGTGATTGAGACCCTCGTCCACCCGGACCAATCTGGATTCATGCCCAATAAATCAACTCGAATGAACTTACGTAGAGTCCAACTGGCACTGAGCAGAGCGAAAGAAATACCAGCCCCACTCACCCTCCTGGTGGTGGACTTTGAAAAGGCGTTTGACTCCGTGGGGTGGGAAGCTCTGTGGGTGATCATGGCTAGGATGAACCTGGGGCAGACATTTATATCATGAGTAAAACTTCTTTATGCATCCCCGGAAGCCACGGTGAGGGTGAATGGCAGGTCTTCCAAATCATTCCCCTTGGGTAGGGGCACGAGGCAGGGGTGCCCGCTATCCCCACTCCTCTTCCTCCTGGCCGTAGAACCGCTAGCAATTGAGCTTAGAGCCAATACCAACTGGACCGGTTTCGTTTGGCCGGAAGGGGGAGAGGACCGCCTTTCGCTCTATGCGGATGACCTTCTCATATACCTCAGTAACCTGTGCATCTCATGCCCGGCTGTCTCCCTCATTCTCAGGGAATATCAGAATTTTGCGGGCCTAAAGGTTAATGAAGCCAAAACCATCTTCTTCCCGATTCAGGGGGGCGAGTCTGCGATCCCGGAGTCCTGCCTATACCATGTCTCTATTAAGGAATTCAAATACCTGGGTATATGGCTTGACCCGACACTCGAGGAGTATTACCGACTTAATCTACAACCGGTAATTGAGCGGTTCACCAGAGACACCCCCCATTGGCAATCACTTCCACCATCGCTAATGGGTAGAGCCGCGCTATTCAAAATGATGACCTTCCCCAGGTTGTTGTATGTCCTTCAGAACGCCCCATTCCTCATCCCCCGAGAAACCTTTGCATTCATTAACAAGTACCTACGCACACTATTATGGGGCGGGAAACAATCCCGGATCGCCCTTGACACGCTCCAGAGATCAGTATGGGAGGGTGGCATCGGTTTACCCTGCATACGCACCTATTACCTTGCGACACAAATAGGAGTGGTAAACAACTGGATGCACACAGACCCCACATTGCCACACATCCGTATCGAACTGGAGATCATGGCCCCGTTGACACCGCTGCAAATCCTGTACGCCACCCATGCCCAACTCCCGGCGCTGCCCAAAATGACCCATCATATACGTCGCGCCTGGCGAGACGCACACAAACTAATCGGCTGGAAAGGACAGCCAACGCTATCACAACCCATATGGCACAATGCGCTCCTCCCGGGAATAGTGAGAATGGGCTCCTTTGGCCATTGGCATGCAAAAGGAATACACACATTAGCATAGGTGATACAAGGGGGTCGCCTCCTGGGCTTTGAGACCACCCGATAACAATTCAACATGGCACCCATTGACCGATTTCGGCACGCGCAACTAGCCCACGCTATCCGCACCCAATTCCCTGATACGACAATCATACCCCCCTGCTCCCCCATCGAGACCAATATCCTCCCGCAACGCATCTCCTCTAAGGTCACCTCCACTCTTTACCAGGCCCTCAACTCCTTCGGGGCTACACAGCTAGACGGGCTCAAAGCAAAGTGGGAAAGGGACGTAGGTCACCTCGAACCTGAAGATTGGGTTGATGCATTAATGTCCCCTAGAGAAATTGGGATGGAATCCAAGCTTAGGCTAATACAGTTAAGAATCCTCCATCGCTCATACCACTCACATGCTGTAATGGCCAGATGGGGTGGACTAGAAGACGGGACATGCGTTTGATGCAAAAATGAACCCGCCACCTCTACCACATGATATGGGACTGTCGGGTGTTACAGGCCTTCTGGGAGGAATGTATTAGTACAATCTCTGCCGCCCTGGCGACACCAATCCCCAGGGATCCCAAAATGGTTCTCTTAGGCATCTGGGGTGAAGTAGACCTGTCAAAATATGGGAAAATGTTTCTGGCAATCGCATTGGGGGCAGGCAAAAGACTTATTGCAGTTAACTGGGGATCTGCCGACCCACTGTGCCTGAACAGTTGGAGTAACGAGCTGGACAGGTGCGCAGCTTCAGAGCGCCGGATTTATAACGCACAGGGCTGCCCCCGTAAATTTGAAAAAATATGGGGTAAATGGCTAGATGCTCACTGAGATCCGCTGGTGGGGATAGATTAATATTACTGCTAGCATTGGTTACCTGCCTGGTTTTGTTATTGTCTCACGGTCCTTGGCCTTATGGGCTTCTTCTAACTGTTATTATTGCTATGTTGCCTTCATCCTATGTATGCCGATGATCCATGGTTGTTTTTCTATGTTGTGTTGTTCAAACTCAATAAACAGAGTTATAAAAAAATTTTTTTAAAAAAAAACCCTGAGTTGTGGGCTACATTCCTTTGGAATTTATTTGCTTACATAAAAAAGTTAAAAGAATACTGGCTTCTTGGAAGTCGTCTTTAGTGGTACCTGTCTTCAAGAAGGATGAATCCTAAAAATTATAGGCCTATTGACCTCCTTGACCTGGCAGGTAAAATATTTGCCACTTTGATTTTAAAGGAAATTTCAAAATGGGTTGCAGAATCCGGTAACTGCAACCTGTTACAGTCGGGGTTTGTAAAAGAGATAGCGTTGAATGTGTTCTTGATTAACATCCTGAAGACACGCTCAATGAGAAATAAAACTAAGGTGAACCTGGAATGTGTAGATCTGGCCCAAGCCTTCGATACTGTGGACCAACACTGTCTTTGGGCTAAGTTAAACAATTGGGCTTGCCCAATTAACCATTTGGCGGCCATAAAGGAAGTACATTCCGGAACCTCATTAAAGATATGACGGGACACAAAGGGACAGCTCTCAGGTACAATTAAGACAGGAAAGGGTCTCAAACTAGGCTGCCGTCGTTAATATATGTATTTCAGGTTTAAAAGAAACCGTGAAGAGGGTCAGGAGCTTTCCACCTAGTATTAACGGCAACACCCTAGACAAACTGCTGTATGCGAATGACTTGGTCCTCATTGATCAAACATCTATTCGGATGCAACGTCAACTAAGCACCCTACAGGACTACGTTGACCAAAACGGCTTGAAGATCAATGCCTCTAAATCAAGGATATTGATCTTGCACTCAGCACAAGGAAAAAAAGTGTTAGTCGCTCCTGTCATTTAAACAATCAGACCCTTAAGAGAGTTGACTCCTTTGTGTAGCTGGTGATGTGTTTAAATATCAGCCATTTTGCGACCCAAAGTTAAAAACCAGACAGCCCAAGGACTGGCACTACTGAAAAAATATGGTGGGTTCTCGCTTTCTCATGTTATCTCTTTCTACTGTATGAAGGCAATTCCCATATTAACCTATGTGCAGAAGCCTTTTTTGCTCTCCCTGGAGGATTATGGCTGGTTCTTGAGGGCTACTTTTGGAAAAGGTTTCTCAACATTCCCATCCCGTTTCAAGTTTTAAGGATGGAGCTTGGCTACATTTCATTGTATGTGATGGTTGCATGGAAATGCCTGGCTCTATACCGTAAATGCATATTGCCTGATCCAATATGATAAGTGGTGCCATCAATAAATAGAGTGAGTATATTCTGGTAGAGTGGCAGAGAGTCTGCTGTGCAATTATGGTAAATGTGAGTACTCATCAGGAGACTTTATTGCCAAACCCGGCAGCCATAAAACATAAACTATGAAGGCAAGACCCGATACAGGCACAAACTTAGAGACAACTGTACAGACTGTTAACTCAACCCTATCCAGAAGCCAGGCATTACAATATCCGCTCAAAATATGTGTTCACATTTCCAAACAGTGTTTTTCATGCACAGTACATGCGATTAAGTTTAAATCTTTATCCTACTAAGGAAGTACGAGTAGCACAAAATCGACATGGTGATAAAGACATTGCATGCAGACTCTGTAAAATGAAGAACATTAAGGAATATATGTAACATATTTCATTGTTCTGCACTGCATTCACAGAAACAAGGTCAAGATTTTTGGGACTTTTTTGTGAAGCTAATTCGGTGACCCAGGACGAGTGGTTGTTCATGTTTATGCAAGGCGAGAAGACGTCTTTAAGGTTCCCGACTCTTCCTACAACATATAAATACACACACACACACACACAAACAAACACACACACACACACACAAACACACACACACACACATTGCAGTGGCAAGTGCTCAACCCACTGAGCTATCTTACCGGCAATAGTAAAATGAGCAAATACATGTCTGAATGTTCTCAAAGTCAGAAACAAATTACACTCTGTAGTGGGTACCATTAAACTGGTAACTGAGATTTAACAGCAGACCAGTTCATCTGCAGGTCTGCTGCAAAGTTGGCCACATGTCAATCCTGCGTGGATCTGCTTTTCAGGCTTCTGAGGTTGCCAAAATAGGCAAAGCAGCACACTCACGCGGCATCCCATACTCTGGGTACTCATTACCTCATTCATGCAAACAAACTTCCCGAACAGCATGCCATGGAGATAGGGAAAAGACACATTACAACAAAGCATTAATTGTGGCTCTGTTGTGCTGTGGTTATTTTTGACCTGCCTTGAGGCCAGCGAGATTTATTAGTTCAGTGAGAGAGAGCAAGAGAGACAGATAGAGAAAGAGAGAGTGAGAAAGAGAGGAGAGAGAGAGAGAGAGAGAGATGGAGAGGAGAGAGAGAGAGAGTAAGAGAGTGATGGTGAGAGAGAAAGCGATGCAGTTCAGAGCAATGTTATGACAAGGCATTAATTAACCTGCAGACTACACAATGAGAATGCCTGGCTTACATCATCATCCGTCATTGCAAGGTACAGTTGCTATACTCATGCTAACCCATGCACCAGACCTGAAGTCGCAGGACGTCAGCAGAGGTCGCAACTGTGACCTCTGGCAACCCCAAATGACGTCCCTGATGTAGTCTCACTTGCAGTTACTGTCATCAAATGCCATCGGCAGCCATAAATTATTCAAATTATTGATGACATCAAGAACCACCTCTCAAACCGATTAATCACTGATATAAGATACAGGTGTTGCTTCCAGGGATGTCAATTCATCAAAATGGCTGAGGTAGCAGAACTGACAACACAGTCCTGATGATAGCACAGGAAGGCATGTCACTTGACCTTTAACTAGGATGGCATCAGTTCCTCATTAACCCTGGTGACATTACTGGAAGTGGTTTCCGGGCATTAAAGTACATACACATAAACTTTTTTAAATACCAAATAGGTACTAAAGCAGACAAGACAACTTTAGATACCGACCACATTTTAACAAGGGTGCTGCTTCATATGCCATGGATGGGGTCATGATATGACCAGGTTAGACCCAATGGAACAAGATATGTCACTTCAGCATTGTATGACCAGTTACTTCTATATTCTTCGAATTATAGCTGCATGTCATGTACTGTCATTATATTAAACGTAGAGCAACTGCATTGCAAGTTGCTGCGTTAATACAGTATCTAAAAATCGAATAGATGTAAACCACTTCAGTGCACAGGACCATCAATGCTTTAATTAATGATGATAAATTGTTATTTATATAGTGCGTTTGCCAAAGCGCTGTACATAGCAAATATTTACATACAATTATCATCCCAACGAAAGAAGAGTGAAAGGCTGAGTTGGCCTTGCCAAGATTGGACCATGTGACCTGCAGTTCACACACAGATCACTGCGGCAAGCTCTCGACCCGATGAGCCATCTTATCGCTTTGCTGTTAAAAACGCAATGCCACCATAGGAAATCATTTCAAAACTGGATGCACAATGCATGCCCGACACATAATAACACTATCATGTTTGCTGTAGCCTTGATGTTGCGCAGTAAAGAAATGCCATGCCACACTAAGACATACCTAGACCCTAGACTGACTGCACCAAAATACCAATCTAACCTTGTAATAACACTTATCATGCTTACTTTATCATAGAAGCCCAGAAAAATATACAATGCCACAGTAAGGACTGGCTGCCCCGATATGCCATTCTAGTTCATTAAGTACACTTTACATGACTGCTTTATCAGAGATGCCAAGCACAAAATGTCAAGCCACAGTAATAACTGGCTACACTAGTTGCAACAAAATGCTTGTCTAGACATGTAATAACATTTATGATGCTTACTTTACTTTATGCTTACTTTGTTATAGATGCCCAGTAAAATGTCATGCCACAGTTTGAAATGACTAGCCTGTACCAAAACCAAAAATCCAATCTAACCACTAATAACACAAATCATGCATGCCTTATCATGGATGCCCATTACGTGTTAGTGCGCCCCAACCCCATCCTCCCACACATCACCCTCCCTCCCACTCTCCTCCTCCAACACCCAAAATCATCTTGTTTGTCAAGCGTTGCCTCTACGTTCCTCTTCCTTGGCCCAGTACTTACGTGTGAGGAAAAGCGCCTCATAGGGAAGCACTGGGGTGAGGAAAAGTAGAAGTAGGAGTGATGAAGATTACAGGTAAGTAATCCAGGCATTTAACACAAGCACACACATTCACACACCATTCACATGCTTATTAACACGTGCACCCATTCACCATTTACTCACACACACACACACACGCGCACCCAGCCACCTATACATCATGCACTCACACACATTATATCATACAACATATACACCCACACAATCACACACACATATGCACACACACACACATTCCCCCAAAAACTTTTATTACATTTTCCTGAATCTGTTGTTGCTCTGAGGAACATCTCTGCCGGTAGGCCTCTCTGGCTCACATGCAACACACACATACAAGGAACCAGCTTTGGTTTCTTTAATGCACAGACCATAGAAGCCAGAATCTTCTATTTTCTGTGGGGAGAGGGCCTCAGACTTAAGAAATAATGTCTTTTTGAAGTCATTCTGACATTCTTAACAGCAAAAATAAATGATTCCCATTGTGGAAAACCGTAACGGAAATAATTTCTTTCTGAAGTCAGAGTGACTTCAAAAAGAAATTAATGTAAAGAGGGCTCTCGTCTGAATCCTCTTTACTTTTGGTTTCAATCTGCCTCTGCAACCCTCAACCAGTGGTCACAGAGGCAGTGCGGTTCTATGTGTTAATATCCCCGTAAAAATATTGCCATGCAAAAATATCCCCATATTTTTGCGGTGATATTAAGGCATGGAACCTGCAGGGGACACCCCTGCATTATTTTTCAAGGAGCGGGGGACACCCCCACAATCCCTGCTCCCAAAAAACCCAAACATTATCCCCACAAAAATATCACCTTTGGGCGTTCCAGACGACCATATATACAGCAATATTTTTGGTTGGGATAATATGTAGTGATACCGGCAGTGCCAGGGGTTGCAAGCCAGAGGTCGCAACTGCGACCCACCGAATGACGTCTCTGCCCAGACGTGGGTCCTTTGCTCGCTGGTTGTGTGGTAGGTTGCCCAAAGCAATGCTGGTTGTTCAGATTCATTCAAAACATTACAGCCATCACTTTTATGTTACAGTTGATCTCTCTGTGTGAGAGAGAGTATGCCCAGAAATGGATCCCTTTCTCGCTGCACCATAGGGAATCAAGCTGCGCCTCACTGATAAGGCCCAACAAGGCCAACACATGTCTGGGATTCCTTCTGTTTCTATGCAGAGGGTACCTGGCTTAGCAGTTTGGGCTGGGCTACTAACATTGGTGGCAGTATCTGACGGATTTGCATATGGCTGGAGCCCTTTATCTGTGAAATGCATTTTATGCATATTGGATCAATATATAATACCTTATTTTTGATCTGTTGATGCCTCTTTCAGAGCATTCACTTACTTTGGGTTTATTAGCATGTATAACTGAAACTTCTATGACAAGTTGCTAACAAAAAACAATAATTAGTGTTCTATCAACACTTTCTAGCATGGGTAACGGAAAGTAGATCTTACAGAAAAAGGAAATTGAATGAAAAACGAGAGATGGTCAAAGAGGGATGAAAAAGTAAGCAGTAAAGTTTGGATATTTGATTGGGTGAAGTAGGTCAGATAGGGTTAGTCGTCCTCTAAATGGGATTTTTGTCAGAAATGACTCACAAGCAAATGCCACAAAAGTACTTTTTTGTATTTCATAAAAATATACTGTGCTTGTCATAAATACATACGTATGGTATTAGATGCTACGCGTAATATTTACCAGCATGCAAAACAGAGTTGATTAATTTAGAGTACAATATTAACAGTATAACGTATCCCTCTGCAATATTCATATAACACCCGGTAAATAAGGCCTTATTAAACGGTAAAAGTGGCAGAGCTCCTTACCTATGATAGGTAAATTGCATCACTACAGTAAATGTAATAATGCGTTACTGTTCATTTGCGACGTCGCAATGTCTGCTGCTTGAGTCAGTACAGAACAGAATTACAGCCGCCTCTGGAGCATTTAAATAAAGCCGTGACTAGCCTTTCAGATTTCTTTTCTGTAAAATAAAATAACTATTACAATTTACAGGAACAGAACCGTGTGTCACGGTATGTTTTTTTGTGCACTGCCAGTGTTTTTAACACAGGGGAGCACGGTTCTGCATGCGAGCACTTATTTCATATCACAAACAGGCGTTCAAATGCATTGCATCAAACTGCAACACATTGCAGGATGCGTATTGGTGCATTCCTTTCTTTTTTTCATCTGAATAGATTGTAATGTGAGCAATTCAGTGCCCTCTGCTGTACCTAACAAGGATATTGCACGTCACCTTAGAGCTCTGTGACACTGTAAGGGAACTCAGCCTTCTACAATACTCGTTGGTATCCTTGGAGATAGCTTTATTAAGTACAGTATCTCAAATGTAATTGCTTTCATATAGTGTACTTTCCCCAGGCTGAACTGGCCTAAATCTGGCGATGCAATAATCCTCTGAGAAACTTGTGCATGTAAAATGATTGGTAAACTCAAAATATTGATGAGATGTGTCATGGAAATGGTCACGCTGATGATTCAAAGCATGTTTCTTAACTTTCGATTCTTTCCGTGTCTCAAGCTTTCCACTTCATGTTGTGCTGTGATATGTGTTCAAACAAAAGGTCCATCATCCTATCAGCAGTAAATATATTATTATTACGGTTTTCCAAGATTTAACATAATTGTTGACCATCACTTATTATCTTACTTTACGAAGTGAGACATCAATACATTTATGAATCGCTCAGTTCATTGTAGATGCTTCTATCAGCATTAACAGAACAAGTCTTGTCATTTTCCTTTCCATTGATTTTTACATTTGACAATCTTGTTTGAGCCATTTGTTGCAGTGGCTAACGAGTAGGTCAATCATCTTTCCAGAAGCACTTGATAAATTGATTAATTGTAACTACTCCCATGTTATACTCTGGCAATAAACTTTGTGAATGTTAGCAATTATTTCGGCCGTTCAAAAGATCATCTCCTCACAATTTCCTTGTCTTATACCTATTAGCTTTTTTCTTATTTGCAAAAATGGCACAAGAGCTTTTTAATTGACCACAAAAGTGATGGGTGGAAGGTTTCGAATGAATCTAAACCACTGGCAATTGCTCTGGGCCAACCTTCCACACCACCGTTTTTTAGCCCGTCTGCGCCATTGCAAAAGGGGACCAGCCATGTGCAAATCAGTCAGCAGCTGCCGCCACCAAAGGTAGCAGCCCAGCCCGACCACCAAAGGTAGCAGCCCAGCCCGAACTGCTAGGCCAGGTCCCCTCTGCACAGAAAACCAAGCAACCCCAGACATGTTTTGGCCTTGTTGGACCTCCTCAGTGAGGTGCAGCCTGGTTCCCTGTGGCGCAGCGAGCAAGGGACCCACGTCTGGGCATACCCACTCTCACAAGGAGAAACAAACTGACCACAAAAGTGATGGGTGGAAGGTTTCGAATGAATCTAAACCACTGGCAATTGCTCTGGGCCAACCTTCCACACCACCGTTTTTTAGCCCGTCTGCGCCATTGCAAAAGGGGACCAGCCATGTGCAAATCAGTCAGCCGCTGCCTCCACCAAAGGTAGCAGCCCAGCCCGAACTGCTAGGCCAGGTCCCCTCTACACAGAAAACCAAGCAACCCCAGACATGTTTCGGCCTTGTTGGACCTCCTCAGTGAGGTGCAGCCTGGTTCCCTGTGGCGCAGCGAGCAAGGATTCATTCAAAACCTTCCACCCATCACTTTTGTGGTCAGTTTGTTTCTCCTTGTGAGAGAGGGTATGCCCAGACGTGGGTCCCTTGCTCGCTGCGCCACAGGAAACCAGGCTGCACCTCACTGAGGAGGTCCAACAAGGCCGAAACATGTCTGCTTGGTTTTCTGTGCAGAGGGGACCTGGCCTAGCAGTTCGACCTGGGCTGCTACCTTCGGTGGCGGCAGCTGATGACTGATTTGCACATGGCTGGTCCCCTTTTGCAATGGCGCAGACGGGCTAAAAAACGGTGGTGTGGAAGGTTGCCCAGAGCAATTGCCAGTGGTTTAGATTAATTCAAAACCTTCCACCCATCACTTTTGTGGTCAGTTTGTTTCTCCTTGTGAGAGAGGGTATGCCCAGACGTGGGTCCCTTGCTCGCTGCGCCACAGGAAACCAGGCTGCACCTCACTGAGGAGGTCCAACAAGGCCGAAACATGTCTGGGGTTGCTTGGTTTTCTGTGCAGAGGGGACCTGGCCTAGCAGTTCGGGCTGGGCTGCTACCTTCGATGGCGACAGCTGCTGACTGATTTGCACATGGCTGGTCCCCTTTTGCAATGGTGCAGACGGGCTAAAAAACAGTGGTGTGGAAGGTTGCCCAGAGCAATTGCCAGTGGTTTAGATTCATTCGAAACCTTCCACCCATCACTTTTGTGGTCAGTTTGTTTCTCCTTGTGAGAGAGGGTATGCCCAGACGTGGGTCCCTTGCTCGCTGCGCCACAGGAAACCAGGCTGCACCTCACTGAGGAGGTCCAACAAGGCCGAAACATGTCTGGGGTTGCTTGGTTTTCTGTGCAGAGGTGACCTGGCCTAGCAGTTCGGGCTGGGCTGCTACCTTCGGTGGCGGCAGCTGCTGACTGATTTGCACATGGCTGGTCCCCTTTTGCAATGGCGCAGACGGGCTAAAAAACGGTGGTGTGGAAGGTTGCCCAGAGCAATTGCCAGTGGTTTAGATTCATTCAAAACCTTCCACCCATCACTTTTGTGGTCAGTTTGTTTCTCCTTGTGAGAGAGGGTATGCCCAGACGTGGGTCCCTTGCTCGCTGCGCCACAGGAAACCAGGCTGCACCTCACTGAAGAGGTCCAACAAGGCCGAAACATGTCTGGGGTTGCTTGGTTTTCTGTGCAGAGGGGACCTGGCCTAGCAGTTCGGGCTGGGCTGCTACCTTCGGTGGCGGCAGCTGCTGACTGATTTGCACATGGCTGGTCCCCTTTTGCAATGGCGCAGACGGGCTAAAAAACGGTGGTGTGGAAGGTTGCCCAGAGCAATTGCCAGTGGTTTAGATTCATTCGAAACCTTCCACCCATCACTTTAGAGAGCTTTTTAATTACATAGAAATCAGAGTGCATAGTTCTAAAAGCAAGACACACATTTCTGTATAAATTAGCTTCTAAAAATGCAACCATGTCTATATTTTCAGATATTTCAGTAAAAAAAGAACAGGCAGCTAACAGGGAAGGGTGTGCGATTGCCAGCATGGGGGGGAAGCCAGTGGTTAACAGATCATTGAGTCTCAGGTAGGGTGGGGAATACAGAGTGTGTGTACGTAGGTGGACTACTTGATTCAAGTGAATCTGAGCGATCCCACAACGAAATTGCCAAGGTTGAACTTCTTAAGTAAATTCAGACGAGATCAGCATGTCCACACAATGTTTCCGCGTTTTCAGGAAAATTCATGAAATTGCATAAGATCCTGGACATTTTCAAGGTGGAAACTGATTTGAGGCACCTCCATATGAGGAACACAGCAAGTGCCTGTTTGATTGTTTGGTTTAGTTCATCTGCCGAAAGGTATGGAAGGGCTGACAATGTACTTTTAAAGATTTTGGGTGGAACTTTAGAAGCAATTTTGCTTGTCATTTCTTGCTAGCTTGGGAAGCCTTTGATGTGGAATTGTTGACTTACCTTGAATCATAAGATGGGGAGTTACAATTATATCACCTGATCAATAACATAAGGCACCCAGACAACCTGCCCCTTGCTAAAACAGATGCTTCTTTTGTGGTGGTGAGCTTGAGGTGTTGATGATGAAGAGGCTGGAGAGGCCGGTGATGGGAGGATGAGGATCATGGCAGAGGAGGACGATAAACTAATGAGAGAACATGAAGAAGGAGACTGAAAGGGGAAGTATGTTAAAGTAGCCTTATAGGGTAGTGGAGGAGCATTAAGGGGTGGCACAAACAGCACAGCAGAGGCCGGGAGGCCCAAGGACTAATATGCATACCAGGCAGGCTCAGGAATGACTCCACACATTGAAGTAGTGAAACAAGGAGCCACGCCCTTTTCCATCATTGTGTTGGTACTACGATTATTTCAAGGAACCTAAATGTGTCTTATTAACAGAGACTGAAAAAACAGGGCCCACAAAAAACCAGTAGGGGCAAGATATGTGCCACCCATTCCTTGTGTTCCACAGCTAACCTGAACCACTTGCCACTCAGGAAGTGTCTGACACTTTCCACCCATGGCATCCCATGTCTCCTACCATATATTATTGGGGCAGATGAGTAGGTATTTTTTGCTTGGAATTTATATGATACCAGCCTACAAAAATGTCATTGTAATAAGTGCAAATGTGTCCATGCTGCGACAGAGTCCATGCAATGGAAGGATTGTGTTGAATCCTCTCACATTGGTCCCAGAATAAATTCGGACAACACAGTTGAGTCTGTGGGTTCCAGGAATAGATTTCAAGGGAGCAAAGACACAGACAACAATAACAGTTAGGTAGCCGAATTCTGAAAATAATTTGGTTGTGTGGCTAGTAGTCCTTAAAGAACTCCTCAAAAATTGACCAGCAGTAGTGGATGAATCTTTTTGAAGTCACTTCCACGAGAAAGATATGGATTTTTGTTGTCAAAGATTCCCAGAGAAACTCCAGTGGGCCTCCGGGTCTTGAGTGCTACATCATTGGCAAATTAGGACTTGAGTATCGCGTGGTGAATAATAGGTTTATTCGTTGGGTTGGTCTTGCCATTCTGGGTCCTATCAGCAGGGCTGGACTGGGAACCAAAAGTGGCCCTGGAAATGTTTTTCAAAGTGGCCCCATATTATCATAGACTGGACGATTTGTAAGACATTCTTTATTTAACCCACTCAAAAGAGGACCACTGGAAAGTCTTAAGTTCCCTGTAGGCCAGTCCACCACTGGTAGTGGGCACTGACTCCCAAAGTATAAATGCTCAAACCTGACGTGGAAGCTTGCGTGAGCATACAACTGTCCATGTGATGAAACAGCAACTGAGTGTGCGTACAAGTGAGTGCACTGCGTACCCGTTTACAATTTCCAGTGCGTGCGTGTGTCCGTAGAGCTGCGCATGTGTGCGCACGGAACTGCTAGTGTCTGGACACGAAACAGCAAGTGAGCATATGCGTGTGCACAAAACTCGTGTATGCGGAGTGTTCGTAGTGGATAGCAAGTGTCCACGCGGTACTCCCTGGGACTGCCAGTCCTCCGATAGTTAATACTGTGGTTGAGGTATAGGGGTTCCCCTGGCGTTCGGTGGTGGGGGGAAGGCTTACTCTGGGGGTGATTGATGGGGTGGGGGTAGCGGCAGGATTTGCCCTCTTGAGGGGGTACTGGGGTAAGGCCTGAGGCTGCAGGGGGCGTTAGACCACAAGGTTGTTTCCGTGGGGAGGTAAGTGATATGGCGCGGAAGGTACTCGGCGGTATAGATGCGGGTTGCTATTTAAGGGGGCCATTTGGATATGAGTTGAGTCCGCAGGCCGTCTTTGGGGGCGAGGATTGGGGATAGAGGTGGGCATCGGTGGTTATCGGTGGTTAAAGGAGGCTCTTGGAATGAGTGGTGAGGTAAGAGTGGTGTCCGTGCGGCTACCGGGGACACTCACCACTTGAGAAGGGTATTATTGGGGTCACGATTGGGGATGGATGAGGGCAAGTGTGTTAAGAGTTGCTCCTGGAAAGTGAGGCAGTGAGGGCGGTGTGTGCAGGCCGGGTATTTATATCTGGCCATCATGAGTGCCACTCGCCTCTTGAGGTGGGCTCTGAGATCACGATGGATGCTGAGGGTGGGTGGGGGTGGGCACTCGTATAGGCTTGCTTTTGACAGGTTGGGACTGGACTACGGGGTACTCTGGAGATTTCCCAGTGGGCCTCTGCACCCTAGGCCTCTTTTGTATTTAAGGGCTTGCTTAAAATGTGTAATATGGGGCCCCTTTGAACATTATTTACAGGGCCTCTTTGGTTGCCAGTACACCCATGCTGAAGTAAAGGCTGCCCATGGAGTGGATATTCGGGGCATTGCTGGTAATCCCTGGGGTGGGTGAGGGCAGAACCTGGCAATTAGGAGACAGGTGTCAATCCAGCCGGCAGTGCGCGTGCGCGGTGTCCCCCACCTGGCCCTCCATCATGCTTCACTAACAGGGCTCAGATTGAGGTAAAGGGATGCCCCTAGGTGTGGGCGCACTGGAAGGGGGGATTGCCCCTGCGGTGGATGTTGGGATTTGCACACTGTGCACCTCCTTTCATCCCTCAGAGTCACCCTTTCACCCCAGCGCTGTGTCCACAGGTACAGGGATTAGCATATGTGCTGTCAGCAGAACAATGCCCGGGAGCAGATAAAGGCCCACTTTCTGTGTCTAGAGAGGGGGCGTTTGAAGTCAGGAAAGGCAGAATGCAGATTAAGCAGAAGATAAAGAGCTCCCTGGCTTTGGGAGATACTGATCCCCACTTCACCTTTTCACCCCACTCCTCGAAGCCCACCCCCAACATCCACGGCCTACCCTCGCCAAACCAAGACTTCCTGTCTGTCAAAAGTCTTGCCAATTCCGTCAGTCAAAGGGGGTGGGGGGGAAGAGACAGAAAGAAGGAGCACGACATACAAAAGGAAAGAAAGTAAAAAGAAGAAAGAAAGAAAGAGAAAGAAAGAAAGAAAGAAAGAAAGAAAGAAAGAAAGAAAGAAAGAAAGAAAGAAAGAAAGAAAGAAAGAAAGAAAGAAAGAAAGAAAGAAAGAAAGATATATTTAGGAAAAATGGAAGCATGGAAAAAAAAGGAAGGAAGGAGTGAGGGTGCCTGTGGACTGGCCGTATGTGCTATGCCTACTATTGCCCCAGAACTGTGTTGTGCCCTTGCAGGATGATGGGGAACGCCGCGCCCATTATAGTGGCAGAATGTCCCAACACTAGCAACATTCTTGTCTTTTAAAGTCATTTGCTTTGCTCGCTGATAGTCACAATAGCTACTTTTCCTTTGAATTTGGAAAAAAGGAGTTTCACCTCCTCCACTGGCCCAGAAGCCAGACTCTCTGCGAGGTGCTGCAGCCAGGCTCACTCTGAGAATCCCTGCCGAGGGACACACCAACGTGCCCCTCGCAGCAGGAAGAAAGAAATAAAGGGAGGGAAATGTGGGTGGAGCAGAGAAAGGGAAAGATAAAATGATTGGAAGGGTGGAAATTAAAATATGGAAGTAGGAGACGAAGTGCAAGAGATGAGGTGCAACTGATAACAAGCAAAGACGTGGCAGTGAGAGAAGAAGTGCTAGAGTTGAGGCACGTCTGGCAGTAGGGCTAGACATGGCAGGGAGAGAAGAAGTGCTAGAGGTGAGGTGCGACTGGCAGTAGGGCTAGACATGGCAGGGAGAGAAGTAGTGCTAGAGGTGAGGCACGACTGGCAGTAGGGCTAGACATGGCAGGGAGAGAAGTGCTAGAGGTGAGGTGTGACTGGGAATAGGGCTAGACATGGCAGGGAGAGAGGTAGTGCTAGAGGTGAGGCGTGACTGGCAGTAGGGCTAGACATGGCAGGGAGAGAAGAAGTGCTAGTGTTAAGGCACGTCTGGCAGTAGGGCTAGACATGGAAGGGAGAGAAGAAGTGCTAGAGTTGAGGCACGTCTGGCAGTAGGGCTAGACATGGCAGGGAGAGAGTGCTAGAGGTAAGGTGCGACTGGTAATAGGGCTAGACATGACAGGGAGAGAAGTAGTGCTAGAGGTGAGGTGCAACTGGCAGTAGGGCTAGACATGGCAGGGAGAGAAGAAGTGCTAGAGGTGAGGTGCGACTGGTAATAGGGCTAGACATGGCAGTGAGAGAAGGTGTGCTATAGGTGAGGTGCGACTGCTAGTAGGGCTAGACATGGCAGGGAGAGAAGAAGTGCTAGACGTAAGCTGTAACTGTTAGTAGAACTAGTTATGACAGGGAGAGAAGTAGTGCTAGAGGTGAGGCACGACTGGTAGTAGGCATATACATGGCAGTGAGAGAAGTGGTGCTAGAGTTGAGGCACGTCTGGCAGTAGGGCTAGACATGGAAGGGAGAGAAGAAGTGCTAGAGTTGAGGCACGTCTGGCAGTAGGGCTAGACATGGCAGGGAGAGAAGTAGTGCTAGAGTTGAGGTGCGACTGGCAGTAGGGCTAGACATGGCAGGGAGAGAAGAAGTGCTAGAGGTGAGGTGCGACTGGTAATAGGGCTAGACATGGCAGTGAGAGAAGGCGTGCCATAGGTGAGGCGCGACTGTGAGTAGGGCTAGACATGGCATGGAGAGAAGAAGTGCTAGACATAAGCCGCGACTGTTAGTAGAACTAGTTATGACAGGGAGAGAAGTAGTGCTAGAGGTGAGGCGTGACTGGTAGTAGGCATAGACATGGCAGTGAGAGAAGTGGTGCTAGATGTGAGGCACGAATGGTAGACGGCATAGACATGGCAGTGAGAGAAGTAGTGTTAGAGGTGAGTCACGAATGGTAGACGGCATAGACATGACAGTGAGAGAAGTAGTGCTAGAGGTGAGCCGCACTTGTAGGCATGGACAAGGCAGGGAGAGAAGAAGTGCTAGAGATGAGGCACGACTGGTAGTAGGGCCAGACATGGCAGGGAGAGAAGTAGTTCTAGAGGTGAGACGAGACTGGGAGGTGGGAGTTTTGTTAACGGGGCTAAATATGGCAGCTAGAGAAGTAGTGCAAGAGGAGAAGCACGACTGGAGGGCGGGATATTTGATCACAGAGATAGACATGGTAGGTAGAGAAGTAGTGCTAGAGGTGAGGTGCAAGTGGGAGACAGGAGATTTGTGAACAGATAGATAGATGCTAGTGAGAGAAGTAGTGCTAGAGGTGAGGCACGACTTGGAGACAGTAGATTTGTACACATGGGAATAGATGCTACTGAGACAATTAGTGCTAAAGTCGAGGAGCAACTGGGAGACAGGAGATTTATTAACCGGGATAAACATGGCAGTGAGAGAAGTGCTAGAGGTGAGGCTGCACTGGGAGACAGTAGATTTGTGAACAGGGGGCAGATGCTAGTGAGAGAAGTAGTGATAGAGGTGAGGTGCGCCTGGGAGACAGGAGATTTATGAACAGGGCTAGACATGGCAGTGTGAGATGTAGTGCTAGGGGTGAGACACAACTTGGAGACAGTAGATTTGTGATCATGGGGTGGGATGTTAGTGAGGCAAGTAGTGCTAGAGGTGATTCGAGATTGGTAGACTGGAGATTTGTTAACAATGATGGATATGGCAGAGAGCAGAGTAGTGCTAGAGGTGAGGCACAACTGGGAAACAGTAGATTTGTGATCAGGGGGCAGATGCTAGTGAGAGAAGTAGTGCTAAAGGCCAGTATCAACTGGGAGACAGGGGATTTAGTGCTAGAGGTGAGGCACATCTGGAATGAAGTATATTATTAACAGTGATGGACATGGCAAGTTTAGAAGTAGTGAAAGAGATGAGGTGTGTCTGGGAGACAGAAGATTTGTGAACATGGGAAGAGATGCAAGTGAGAGATGTTTTAACAAGAATAGACATGGCAGTGAGAAAAATAGTGCAAGAGGAGAGGCACTAATGGGAGACAGTAGATTTGTGAACATGGTGCAGATGCTAGTAAGAAAAGTGCTAAAGGCAATGAGCAACTAGGAGACAGGAGATTTGTTACCGGGATAGACATGGAAGAGAGAGAAGTAGTGCATATCTGGGAGACAGTAGATTTGTGAACATGGGAAGAGATGCAAGTAAGAGGAGTAGTGCTCGACGTGAGGCGAGACTGGGAGACAGGAGATTTGTAAACGTGGGAAGAGATGCTAGTGTGAGAAGTGTCGGAGGTGTGGCACGATTGGGGGACAGTAGAGAAGTTCTATAGGCGAAGAGCAACTGGGAGACAGGAGATTTGGTACCGGGATTGACATGGCAGAGCAAGAAGTAGTGCTAGAGTTGAGGCGCGTCTGGGGGACAGAAGTTTGTGGGCAGGGGGAGAGATTCTAGGGAGAGAAGTAGTGCTAGAGTTAAGGCAAGAGTGGGAGAGTAGAGATTGGTTAACAGGGAGAGACATGGCGGAGAGCGAAGTGGTGCTATGCCAGAAATGGAGAGAGAGAAAGAGGAGGAGCAACAGATGAGAAGAGCCTCAGAGGGGAACACGTGCTGAGTGGGAGTTGTGATGGCCTCGTTGGTGTCCCTTCACGCGCTACACTGCGCAGTACAAAATTGATAGACACAGAGCTTTCTCACATGCGTCCTTCTTTATTCAATACACGGCATGACATCTCCCCCCAATTTAAAATGTCACCGAATGAGGTGATGAACTATGCCGGCACATTGTTTACTAGGTCATCTCCTCAATGAGGCAGCAAGGCTTATTCCTGGTTCTCTGGAGTCGAGAGCTGAATCGTTCAGTGGAAACACTGCCACCCAAATCCTCACAGTAGTCCTCTTGGCCCAAAGCTACAGAGTCCTCTTGGTCCCCTTGATAGGCATCGTCAGACATATATTCAATGGGTATTCCCACTCTCCCACCTAGTCATCGGGACTCGGACAAGGGACCTTTCTTGAAATAGGATGAGTTATGGTTGGTTGAGCCATTGTTCCCTTGGGCTGTGATCATGGATCCCTTTTTCTCCATGACAATCAGGGGTTCCTCGTGAAAGAAAGCTGTGTGTTTCTGTGTTTGAGGCTGTCTTACCGCAACAATGTCCCCTACAATGTCCCCTCTGGCGCTCATCCGCGTATTCTTTCATGCACTCCTTTGCTGCCCCATCTCGTTCCCTCACTTCGACATCCACAATTGGTCGATCTTCCAGCAGAGTGGCCTGGGGTAGGTTTGTCCTGATGTCTCTCCTGAACATTACATCCGCAGGAGTTTTCACAGTGGTGCTGTGCGGAGTGCTTCAGTAGTCCCTTAGCAATTCATGCAGTACTTGTTCATAGGGTTGTCCAATGAGCTGGGCTACCTGCAGTGACCTCTTCAGGTTGGCCATGAACCTCTCGATCATGCCATTCACCTGGGGCCACAAAGGAGTGACTTTGTGATGGTGAAATCCCATGTACTCGCTGAACAGGGACCCATTGACTGTCTTCATTATCTGAGGGACACCGTACACCGTGAAGATATTGTCCAGCACAGGTATCACATGATGGGCTGCTGTCGACAATATAATATGGACTTCGGGATATCTGGAGTACTCGTCCATGATGGCCAGTACGTACTTTTCCCCCTCAATAGGGTCAAAGAAATCAGCTGCCACTGCCTCCCAGATGCCTTCTGGTAGTTCAGACATCTTCAACGGTTCCGGGTGTCTGTTTGGTGTGAGGAGGCAACAAGTGGGGAGATCTTCCATCATGGTGTCAAGTTGGGGAAACCACACTTTTTGGCACAGCATGCGCTTTGTGGAGACCACTCCTCGGTGGCCTTCATGAACCAGCTCAACTACCTTTCTTTTCAGGGATGTTGGAATCACCACCATGTGACCCTTCAATAGGAGGATATCATCTGAGAGTGCCAGTTCCTCTCTCACTTGTAGCAACCGCTCTACCTCCACCCGTACATCCTCTGCTGCCGCACGCCCTCTTTCCTTGGCTGTCCTCCATTGGCCCGACATGAGTGCATCACATATGATCTGACATGCAGGGCCTGGCCCCACTTCTTGGCCCAGTTCAGCCGGCTCGATCCCTTTTGGTATGGCTTGTTGGATTAAGTACCAGAGATACTGGTCTGCTGCAGATCAGAGTTGAGGTGCCTTAGTGGAGCAGTGTGTAGATCTCTATAGTGGCACAGCCGGGATGGTGCAGACCAGGGTTCAGGTGCATTGGTGGCGGAGTGTGTAGATCTCTATAGTGTCAAAGGGATCTATGTGATCACTGCGCCGCCCGCAACTGCGATGCTGAAAATGCTGACGGCAGTTACGGCACGGCGCAGTGATCATATGGATCACTGTGCCCGCTTCCCCTGGCCTGCATTATCCCTCCCAACCCCCACCCCACTTACCTTTAGGGTGGCACACTTCTGCGTGTGCCGCCCGCACTCTGTGATCCCTGCGGTGTCAGCTCTTCCCACTAACGTGGGTTGGAGCTGACGCTGCAGGGTGCTTTTTGTTTTTACATGTCCCCCGCTTTCCGAAATGGTAAGCTGGAGACACCCCCGCAACCCCTGACCCCCATTACTGCACCCAGGAAGAGCAGGGAACACCCCCGCAACCCCCGCTCTGCTTGGGCGCAGTCAATGTCACCCTCATTTTGTGCGCCTCCAAAGTCACAGTGACTGTGGGGGCATACAAATCAGGGCGACATTTTTGTATGATACCGTGTCACAGCCGGGATGGTGCAGACCAGGCTTGAGGTGCATTGGTGGAGCAGTGTGTAGATCTCTGTAGTGGCACAGCCGGGATGCTGCAGACCAGGGTTGAGGTGCATTCGTGGAGCAGTGTGTAGATCTCTATAGTGTCACAGCCGGGATGGTGCAGACCAGGCTTGAGGTGCATTCGTGGAGCAGTGTGTAGATCTCTATAGTGTCACAGCCGGGATGGTGCTGATTAGGATTGAGGTGCATTAGTGGAGCTGTGTGTAGATCTCTGTAGTGGCACAGCCGGAATGGTGATGATCAGGGTTGAGGTGCCTCAGTGGAGCAGTGTGCAGATCTCTGTAGTAGCACAGCCGGGATGGTGCAGGTCATGGTCGAGGTGCCTTAGTGGAGCAGTGTGTAGATCTCTGTAGTGGCACTGCCGGGACGGTGCAGATCAGGGTTGAGGTGCATTGGGGGAGCAGCATGCAGATCTCTGTAGTGGCACAGCCGGGATGGTGCAGATCAGGATTGAGGTGCATTGGTGGAGCAGCATGCAGGTCTCTGTAGTGGCACAGCCGGGATGGGCCATACCAGGGTTGAGGTGCATTGGTGGAGCAGTGTGTGAACCGGACATTCATGTAGCAGAGGCTGGTGTTGGTCAGTACTGCAGTACATTGGCAAGCTAAGTGGGTTCAAGTCCTAGAGCAACCTTTGGCTCTCCAGATGTTTTGGACTACAACTTCCATCATCCTTACCAGCATAGTCAATAGCCAGCCATCATGGGAATTGTAGTTTGAAACATTTGGAGAGCCAGAGGTTGCAGACCCCTGGCCTAGAGCAATAGCACGGGCAACGTCAGTACGGCCAACACGTAATTTAGGGCCTGCACTTTTGTGAAAGAGTGAACTTACTGTGTCCATGTAAAGTTCTCTTTACTGCCACCTAATGAACTTGTAAAGGTGCAGATTGTAGCACTGGTTAGCTCCTCCAATGTGCGCACTGGCCCCCAATGCCAGTGTGCCCCCTATAAATACAAAGGAAATAAGCTCATTCCACCATTTGAGACATAACCAGGTCCAGGCCGCACGGCGCTCTGGCTCTGGCAGTGGCAAAGTGGGGCACACCAGAACTTCAGGAAGTTGCCCCTATTCCGGTGCTCAGTAAGAAGCATCAACCAAAAAAGCGAGTACTCTTCAAGGCGCTTGCTCGAACACACAAGTGTATCCACCAAACCGCACCTCCCTACCTCTCTGCAAGAATGCACCTCACCACATCTACAAGCTCGACTAGAACGCCCTACTCAAATATGCTCACGTTACCCAAAATCAAGAGAGCCCGAGCAGGAGGTGCCAGCTTTCCCTACTAAGCAGCCCAGCACTGGAACACCCTTCCACCACCCATTCGAGCTGAAAAATCTCATCTAGCGTCCAGAAAAGCTGTAAAAACACGTATCTTCACCTGATCACCTCTGACGGCACCCATCTAGCCTGTAACTACCCTGTAAGAAAATGTACGCTTTATAATGATATGAAAATGTAACCAAGCCTTAAATTATGATGTAACTGTAACTAGGTTGTGCACAAGTAACAGCGCTGCGATGCCAAAGGGCTGCCTGAGCGGTATACAAATGTAAAAATAAATAAATAAATAAATAAACCATGCCACCAGGAAGTGTCAGTCCTGCAGGGAGAGGTGGACATTGTGCGTCAGCACGCACTCTAGCAGGTAACCTGGATAGCGTGGACCCCATGGCAAAATCTGTGTGACATGCCACCAAAGCCACCCACACCTGGCAGCCTTTCAGAGGCACTGGTCTGTCGTGAGACCAGCAGGCCAATCCGCCTCGTGGTGCTGCGCCAGTGCAGGGTGGCATTGGGGGCGAGCGCATGGGGAACCCTTTGGAAGGATGGGGCTGCTAACTCCCGACTTTTAAGGGAGACGTGAGAGGGGGTTTAAAGGGCGAGCACCTGCACTTCTCAGCACTAACCCTTGTAGAAATTACATCACAAATGTTGAGGTGTGTGTGCCTTTTATTGGAGTAACTGAAAATATTGTGCTGAGAAAGAACAAGGTACGAACGTTTGAAGTTGCATAGACCTTCATCAGGGGGTAAAAAGCTAAGACAGGACAGTGATGAGAGTGTGACACCCACCACTGGAGGGCTGGGAATGTAGTGCCTTGATCCTCTTATCTAAACGCTATACACCTGCACAGCAGAAGCATTATCTTGCAGACAGAGCGGTGAGAAATACCGCCAGCGTAAAAAAGGCTCACACTGGCCTAGCGAAAGCAGGCCAGTCTTCCATGCCTTTCCAAAGATGGGAGAAACGCTGTCTGACGATGGGCTCCAGCGAATGGGGAAATGTGTGCATTTCTGTTCATGATAAAACTAGTGCAGGGTTTGAAAGCTTGAGCAAGCATGCACTGCACTGTAGTGTATTCATTTCATTGCTGAAAACCTCTGCACCAAAAACAAGCCTTTGCCAATCCTGGCTGCATCTTCTGCAGGCCCGACCCTGACTGTCTGCACTGATTCTAACACTGAATGATACTTTTCTCTGCTATGAATAGTGAATCGTCAGTTGCATTAGATATGAGCAAACGCGGTGTGACTTATAGTGTCCATGAGACAGCTTGATGAGAGGAGAGCTCTTACATGCAGATCTGCAGAACTCTCTGCAGTGCGTGTGCCTGAAGTGGCGCCAGAACCTCTCTGGAGAGCATAATTTATTCATTTTGTAACTTCTCCCTCTCCCAGGGCAGGGCCGTGACCCCAGATTACTCCTTTCCTGTTATCAGTTAACAAACAAAGTAAAGAGGTCATGGGCAGCTGCGCAGGCAGGCCCATAAATTGTATGTATACTTTCCCCAAGCAAAGAGGCCCTGTGTGCTCGAGGCCTACCGGGGAAACTCCCGGTGTCCCGGTGGGCCAGTCCAGGCCTGCCTATCAGGGGATTTGTTAAGGTTTTTCAGATCCCACAGACATCTAAAGAAAGTTCATCCCTGTATTTAATGCCCAGCTGACTTACTGTTCCTATGCATATATTTCTTGGTTGTGTAATGGAAGGTGTTGAAGAGAGCAAACTCACACTTCGAGGGTGTTTGATGAGTTTGTAGGGCTTTGGAGTAGGGCTATGAAGATTGTGGAGAAGTATTAGCTGTTTGTTTTAGGTCTTTTCTGAAGCTTCATGCTTTTTAGTGTGTTTTGAAACCATTGCTTATGCCTGTGTCTTATCATTTGTTCAATAAGAGATAGTGGGCCGCATTACAAGTGAGGCGAATGGGTTAATAGGCTCCGCTAAAGGAGGCGGACCCGTTAAACCCGTTCCGCCTCATTACAAACTCCCCTCGCGGGACCCGGTAAGTAACACCTCAAACCAGGCATGCTTACTGGGTCCCGCGAGGGGAAGAGGGAGCTAACAACGGGCCTCTCGTAATCGGCCCGTTGTTTGCTCCCTCCTCCATTCTCATTCAGCCCTATGGGGACTGAAATGGGAATGGGGAAGGTCCGGGCCCGGGTTCCTGGATGGAGGAATTACCGGGCCCTCCAAACTCGGAATGGGATGGTAATTCCCCATTCTGGGAACCCGGATCCGATTTCGGCAGCAGCCATGCCGCCAATAGCAGCATGGCTACCGCCAAAATCGTAATGAGGCCCAGTGTGTTGAGTTACATTACCATATATAAAATAAATTGCCTTTTGACTCTTCTGCTTGTATCCTTTTATGACTCATTATACAATTTAAAAAAGCTAAGGTTCACTACACCTATTTGTATCCCCAAACAACAAGAACATGGTTTACAGTTTTCCTTTCATCATTGTAGTACACAGCTTTGCATAGTTTATATTCATAGTATTTTACTGCTATAATATTGTAGTAGAATAGTATTTTGTTTTTATTCATAGTTGTAGGAGTATGATTGTTTGCTCCCTTGTAATCATCTGAGTCTGTATGAGAGACTGCAGCTTTGGTGGAGACCTCTGACATGGGAGAGGGGGGCAGGCTTTCAGAGGAGGCAGCAGCATTGACAAGTAGCACAGATGCAGGGGAGGCAGAGCCTCATGTGGACATTCTCACAGAGTTAATGGAGGTGTGGGGTTGTAGGAGGGCACTCTCCTCACATGCATGATGGAGACTGCTGCAGCCAGGACCATGGAGGAGTTTGGAATGGCTCCTGTCTGGTGGGAGATGTAAGGAACTCATGGTGGTAGCAGTAAAGACAGATACAAGTGATCACAGTTCAAGGGTGTTTGTTAAACTGGATATGCAGGTTGGAAAAACGCCTAATCTAAACCTAAAGCTAAGATGCGAGCAAGCTACAACCATCAAATGAAAAATAAGGCAGTCCTAATCGCGTCTTGTCAAATAAAACGGCCTATAGTAAAAAAAAAAAACTATTGCCAACTAAATACAAAAGAGTGTGGGTTAGGATTCACAAGAAAGAAAGAAGTGTTCCCAAATGCTAAGTCAGGTTGGGGTAACCAGGGGTCTCCCTTCCCCACGTTTTGAGCACAGGACAAGGTGAGACTCCTGAGCACAGCTCACTCTCGAGCTTTCCCAGCACGAGATGACAGTTCCGTTCTCAGCTATCAGGACCATCGATGGTCAAGTCTCTTTTCTCTTAAAAGTCTCTTGCCTTCGAGGACCTGATGTATTCAAAATAACAAATCAAAGTTCCTTTTTAAATGGATGTTGGGTGATGACTTTTCCCCCCTGGATCCCGCTCTTCTGGGCTCAGATCCAGAAACAGTTCTGGCGATATCAGGACCTTCGGTTTCAAAATAACAAACACAAATTCCTTTCAGATTGCACTTGGGGTGATAATTCCTCACCCCTGGGTCCCCCTCTTCCGGGCTCAGACCCCTCTCGAATGTTAGCCTCCCTCCATCGGGTTCACTATGGCTTTCTTTGCCTTCACAAGTCTTAATGTATTTTTAAACAGTTCATTTTGGACAGCCCTCTGTCGGGTTCACCTTTGACAAAACACTGTTTGTAGGGACTTTAGGCGTTTCCCCTTCCCATCGGCATCCCTCTGTCGGGTTCACTCTTGCCAACCACTCAATTTCTTCTACTTTCTTATGAGTCGGGATTCACTTCTCTTAGCTTTTCAACTTCTGCTTGTCAAAGACTTTCAACTGTACAAAGGATTTTGCTGGACACCTGTATGACCACTTTGACCTCTTTCTTGCCCCGTTCCCAAGGCCTTCTGGTAATGGTAATTTCAACAATAGGCTAATCAGCCAGAGTTTTTCTAAGTGAGCACCCATGTGGTGCCGAACTCCTCTGCAGCTGGTTTTCCCCTCGCGTATCAACAGTTCTTTGTACTTTTCTTCAATTAGCTGTTTGCTACTTTTGATCAACACAGTTCGGTTTCTTATTGGATCTCCCCTCAACTCACCGGCTGTGATGAACAGCTTTACTTTTCTTGTCTCTAGAGTCAAGGGCAGTACCACAGGGGCTATCATTTCTCCCTGGCTTGGTTATCAGCAGAGGAGGGCCCTGTTTACTGTTGATATCTGCTGCAAAGCACGCTGGCTGTTGTTCATGGTCTTATGATTCCTTCCACAGAGGCTTTACAGGCTTGGGTTGGAAAGGGCAAGGTTGCTTTTTTCCTTGTTCCCTTTTAGTTCTCGCCACCTTTTTCCTCCTCTTGAACTGCTGTACTTGGATAGCTGAGTCGTTGCTTGTACTGTGCTCTCGTGCTCTGTCCTTTATCCTTGTGGGGAAGGAAAAGGGCCGTCAGGTGTGTATGGTTCTGGTCAATTGCCTGACTTTGCCTGACTCTTGTGTTGGGACACGGCATGCAAATAGCTCTAGTGTTAATCCATTGTCTTTCGTAGTGTGCAAAAGTATTCGTCTCGGAAAAGGGGGTTAGTGTTTCTGAATATCCTAGGTTGTAGTATGGGGAAAAGGTGTTATAGGAAGGGGATACCACATCTTACCGTCAGTGTCCCACTTCTACTCCCAGAGGACCCCCCATCCAGGTGATCCTCCCTCAATAGTCCACCCCCAAGAACAGGATCCAACAGTGATGGCCATGTCCTGGTCATCTGGATGGCAGGTCCATGGGGGCTAGTAAGTGAGACACAATCAAGTTTCTCAAAGACGCAGAGAAGAGGAAGTTGCCTCACCCATAAAGGCAATGGAGGAGCTCAGGAAGAAGGGTAGGTCCATGAGAAGGAGGCTCCTGTAGAAGACAAGCGTGCAGAGGTGGGGAACTAACCTCATGGGGAGGAGGAGGTGCATGTAGAGGAGTAGATGTTGGGAGAGGTGGAGTTTCTTCCTATTCTTTTTGTAGCAGCAGGGGCAAGTCATGAACAGTAGGGTTCCCTGGAGTTGGGGAGATAAACCACTGTACACAACTAACAGGGTTCTGGGTGTGGGCATATTTTGCCCGCCACATGGGAAGACCATCAGGGAGGAGGAGCCTGATGTCTTCTGCAAAGTGGAATCCTGTGAATTCAATTTTTGTGGGTTCAATTAGAGGTATGCGATGGACATCCAGGTTTGTACATAAGTGAGGCAGGCCCTGAGCTGCTATATCGCTATATATTTTGAGTTACGGTTGAGTAGAATCTTTGTATTGGTGAATGTGAATTTTGTAGCTAGCAGGGAGGAGTCCTAGAGTCTTTATGCAGAGGTTTAAGATCAAGGAGGAGAGGATGGGTTCTTGTGGGAATCCACGTGTCATTAGAGGTCACATGGAGACATCCATCTGGACAAACTGATGTTGGTCTTCTTTACTATGGAGTTGTGTAGTATGTAAATGAGGTCTTGATGATCCACTGTGCCTAAGGCTGTATAGAGATCAAAGAATAGCTGGAGACAGGGATGTCCATCATTAAAAATGCGGAGAGCATTTTCTACCACTTGGATATTGGCAGACTCTCTTCTGGTTATGGGTCTGAAAGTATATTGATATGTGTGTAGGAGGTTGTTGGTGTCAATGTGTACTTAACCTTGAGTGGCTACAGCTCTTTGAAGGATAGTAAAACCTGACAAATGGTGTTCCAATATCGATATAAAAGCCAAAACTGTTGATATCACCAACAATGCTTTATTATGGAGACAGCATCCTGATGTGATGGCTTGCATGTTTTCTTTGTTTTTACAGCCCAATCTTGGTAGGATTTTCCTTTTTGCATATGTGATCATGCCAATTGTTAAGGAAATGTTACTATGGTACATCATTGTTATTGCAAGGCTTGTCCAGAGTTCAGTTTGAATCCAGCATCAATACACTAGCTGTGAAGGTAACAACTCTCTAGAGTTCTCAAGGGTGTGACTAATGAATAATGTGGTTTGATACATGAGAGTTTGCACTGGTATGACTCTCAGCAACCACATGAAGAATTACAAAATCTATGTAGTTTTACTGAACGCTGTTGACTGCGATCCCTCATACGAATAAACCGATCACTGGCTTCATAGCCCTCACATCACATTCAGAGTCACTTCACACCTGTCCAAAACGTGTGTGGGTCAGCCTGGCATAAACTCTACTTGAGAACAGATATCCCCATATTCTGAATACCAGGTAACAAGCACAAGCACTTCCCAAATGATCAGTAACATGTACTGCCAGTTCTCACATGCCCAGTAACAGGTGACATGCCAGATCAAGCTGTCCAGATAAACCCACACCAGACAACCCTGATCAACACAGCAACCCTGTGGAATAAGACTCCCCAAATGCAATTGAAGTGACAAAGTATTCCAATAAATTCAGGGCCTGCTCTGTGTGTATGTAACCGAGCATGCCAGCATTCAAGGGCAACATAGTGGCTAAAGTCTCAAAATAAGCAACTTCAATGGCTAGTGGGGCCCAGAATACAAGGCCAGGACTACATAACCCAGAATCCTGAATGCCATGCATGTGGATTTATAATGCAAGCCAATATTCATGTGAGAGGCTCTCCATCGATCACTGCTCAAGCTACAGATACATGTAAATGAAGATGTGCACTCAAGCAGTTTCTGGGATGATATTTTCTGAAGTAATCAGTGCATTTCTCGTAATTTAGTGGTTTACCTGGGTGTTTGCCTAAAATCCCTTGAAGCCTCACACCCATGCATCTAATTATTATTGTTGAATCTGTTTAGCCAATAGACAGAATGCTCATGCAATTTTATAGTTATGTGCAGGTGGGCCAGACACATTTCAGAACTGTTTTCTCTCTTTCAAAGGTGCATCACAGCAAAAGGCATCAGAGTGGACATGATGAAAACTGAACTATGTGTGCTGTTGCGTCAGTACTTAATTTGCAAGAAAATAAGGGCCAGGGCACAAATATTTTCTAGCACGACTTTTAGACATTAGGGTGGGAAACTCCCTGCCCACTAATGACACTACCTACGGCTGCTCCATACTGTGTCAACCTATTTGTGGTTAAAGCTGCAACTACCACTGGTTAATTGAGGGAGATGGATCTACTGTGTGATTTACACATATCAATTGACATAACATATTGTGTCTTGAAAAAAAAAGAAATGTTTAAGTCTTTCTTTAAAACATATGATCGTTAACATTATACTCTGATTCTATCAGTGGCAAGTGGAACATGTTAACTATCTATCCACATAAACGAAGAGCAAGTATGCTTTCCTCCTACTGTAAATCGATGGACAAATAAAAGAGAAATCATTAATTAACTGATGAACTTGCCTATGAAATACTGCAGCAAGATGGTTATTGCAGTAGATAATTTGCTGCAATGTCATGCAGGCTGAGTGTAGCAGTTTACGGACATGGCCAGAATCAGTGCCCAGCATTGTCACCATCCAACTCATTGTTATTCATGAACATTGATAAATAACACTGCCAACCTGGGTCATCAGGTTCATGAATAACAATAAGCTAGCCATGGAGAGACCCTGGCAAGTGCACACTGCTGGGCTCGAAATTAAGGTTCAATGAATAGGAGCTCAAACCGGCTCTTGGGTGTCAGGCATCACCCAGTAAGCCGCAGCTTCGGCTATGTTACCAGTAGCGGGTACACAGCAAACCAAAAATCTATCTTCCACATGAGATGCACAGTCATGTTTTGGTTATTATGTATGATCCATTATGTTCAAATGTTTGCTAGGTCTTCTTTATTTTATTTAAACCTTTTGAAACAGTCAAAGTTAGTGTAGCATTTCCATATTTGTATGACACCACTTGAGCTAGGGAGCCAAAAGTAGTTCCTGGTAGCTGTTGCTTTCAAGGTAACCAGACTCTCCTAGGGTACAGATGGGCGCTAAAGAGCTTTCAGCTCCCAGCAATTTAGAACCTTTTCCTGTTGTTGTTATATTACAATGGGCTTCATTACGAGGCTGGCGGTAGCACGGCTACCGCCAGTATTTAATTTTTCCGGCACTCAGGAACGGGCAATTACCGGATCATTACGCCCTTGCCGGAACTGGTAATTGCCCTTTCCTGGGCACCAGAAAATATTCCCCATTCCCATTTGAGCCACACAGGGCTCAATGGGAATGGGGAAGCCGGTGCTGGTGCATCCGACATGCAATGCTCGCGGGTGCCAGTACGGCCGCCAGGTCAGACCTGGTGGCCGCAATGGCACCCATGAGCACAACTCATAGTTTGCTTAATGGTACCGTACTCGCCGGACCGGCAACCTTATAATGAGGCCCTATGATTGACTGTCAGTAAAATAATAAAGTTGCCAAAACCCTACAACATAATCAAGCTGGAATCAGCAATAAGTACATGGGATCAGAAATAAGTGCCAGGGCTGAGCACTGGCATGCCCCCCAACAAATTAAGCACTGTGTGGAGTTCTTCTAGATGATAGTCAACACCATGGATAATGTTTATCGCTATGAAATATTACCAGTAGCCACTAGCACAATACCCACCCTAATATGACACAAAGGGGAAGACCTGCAAGCTGCATTTGTGTTGACTTATGCACGCATTCACAATGTCATTTGTCAATGTTATTTCACTAATGTTGCTATTCTAATGTGTGTGCTACCCATAAGGTGGATAGTATTAATGTGTGGTGGTGAAACAATATTACGTCAAAATTGTATGTTTTGGGGAGTGAAATTAAAATTGAAAATGAATAGCCAATTGAAAAGCAAGAGAACATGAGTGCATGAAGCTTTTTCAAGTAACAATACCCTACCTATCACGATACATTAAGCATGTCCTCTTTACAGACTTACTTAAACAGTCTTACCTATTCACTCATTAACTACCCTAATATTATCTACCGGCTGTAGTCTATACTCATCTCAGCTCATTATCAAGAGCATAATGATTCAGAGAGGTGAGTTGGGGTCTCTCTATCTCTTTAAGAAAAGCTTTACTAAGTCAATACAAACATATGGCTGAAATATCACTAATTTACAAGTTTGACTGCATCAATCTCTACTACCAATCTTAGTGCCCAAAAGTCCCTATGCAGCCTTTTATTTGCATGGTGGGTGTTGTGATGCTCAATGTCTGTTTTGGCTATGTCAACATTCAAGTGGCACCAACTTCAGCTCCCTGTTCAGTGGTTGAAGGCAGGTGGCCAGTTACATCTTGAACTGCAGGTTCCATCACTGCAGCAAGGAGATGCAGCAAATGTGTGTGTGATCATCTAAAATAGGAACCCAAGCTCTCTGTCACATGGCAACAATCTCATATCGTTTTCTGACAATGACCGTGCCCCGAACACAAGCCAGGTGTCAAGGAATACTTTCTCCTTGTTAGAGACTTTGTCTGGAGGGGATACACCTAATTTTGTGGTATTTTGTTATTGTGGTAAAATAGTGGTATTTTGTTATAGTGTTAATGAATCAGTGGGGGTCATTCCGAGGTTGGCGGTAAGGGGTTACCGGCACCGGTAAGGATGCCGGTGCCGGTAACCCCTTACCGCCCTATTCCAAGGTTCTCTAGTGGGACCCACTAAAAACGTCTGGTCAGACCAGACGTCCTTAGTGGGTCCCGTTAGGGGACCAGGGAGTAAATAACAGGCCCAATATTTGCAGGCCCATTAATAGCGCCTTCCCCATTCCCATTGAGCCCCTATAGGGCTCAATGGGAATGAGGAATGGTTTTCAGCCTGGGGACTTACTGGGTCCGCATAGGTCGGAATGTCCTGGTAAGTCCCCATTCCGCCTACCCAGACCAGGACCCGAGTTTGGAGGCAGCCAGGGTGCTAATAGCACCCTGGCTGCCTCCAAACTCAGAATGACCCCCAATGTCTTCCTTATCTAGAGTGGCAATGCTCCCCCCAGAACATATACTAATGTCTGTATTCCACCCCCGGTCCTCCCTAAAGTAGAAGTCACTGGATTTATTACACTCGTATTTTGACAGTGTCACTGCTTTTCCCCAGCAACTTATCTATGATGCATGGCTAAGCTCTATCAGCCAAATCATAACGCATTTTCCATTGTGAATGATTCACCAGTCATGTATGAATCATACACTTTTAAAATGACTTACTATGAACACCAACATGTATTTAATGTTTTACCACCTGTGGTAAAATATATTGGGCCTCATTACGACTGTGGTGGCGGCAGCTGCTGACTGATTTGCACATGGCTGGTCCCCTTTTGCAATGGCGCAGATGGGCTAAACAACGGTGGAGTGGAAGGTTGGCCCAGAGCAATTGCCAGTGGTTTAGATTCATTCGAAACCTTCCACCCATCACGTTTGTGGTCAGTTTGTTTCTCCTTGTGAGAGTGGGTATGCCCAGACGTGGGTCCCTTGCTCGCTGCGCCACAGGGAACCAGGCTGCACCTCACTGAGGAGGTCCAACAAGGCCGAAACATGTCTGGGGTTGCTTGGTTTTCTGTGCAGAGGGGACCTGGCCTAGCAGTTCGGGCTGGGCTGCTACCTTTGGTGGCGGCAGCTGCTGACTGATTTGCACATGGCTAGTCCCCTTTTGCAATGGCGCAGACGGGCTAAAAAACGGTGGTGTGGAAGGTTGGCCCAGAGCAATTGCCAGTGGTTTAGATTAATTCGAAACCTTCCACCCATCACTTTTGTGGTCAGTTTGTTTCTCCTTGTGAGAGTGGGTATGCCCAGACGTGGGTCCCTTGCTCGCTGCGCCACAGGGAACCAGGCTGCACCTCACTGAGGAGGTCCAACAAGGCCGAAACATGTCTGGGGTTGCTTGGTTTTCTGTGCAGAAGGGACCTGGCCTAGCAGTTCGGGCTGGGCTGCTACCTTTGGTGGCGGCAGCTGCTGACTGATTTGCACATGGCTGGTCCCCTTTTGCAATGGCGCAGACGGGCTAAAAAACAGTGGTGTGGAAGGTTGACTTACCTTGAATCATAAAATGGGGAGTTACAATTATATCACCTGATCAATAACATAAGGCACCCAGACAACCTGCCCCTTGCTAAAACAGATGCTTCTTTTGTGGTGGTGAGCTTGAGGTGTTGATGATGAAGAGGCTGGAGAGGCTGGTGATGGGAGGATGAGGATCATGGCAGAGGAGGACGATAAACTAATGAGAGAACATGATGAAGGAGACTGAAAGGGGAAGTATGTTAAAGTAGCCTTATAGGGTACTGGAGGAGCATTAAGGGGTGGCACAAACAGCACAGCAGAGGCCGGGAGGCCCAAGGACTAATATGCATACCAGGCAGGCTCAGGAATGACTCCACACATTGAAGTAGTGAAACAAGGAGCCACGCCCTTTTCCATCATTGTGTTGGTACTACGATTATTTCAAGGAACCTAAATGTGTCTTATTAACAGAGACTGAAAAAACAGGGCCCACAAAAAACCAGTAGGGGCAAGATATGTGCCACCCATTCCTTGTGTTCCACAGCTAACCTGAACCACTTGCCACTCAGGAAGTGTCTGACACTTTCCACCCATGGCATCCCATGTCTCCTACCATATATTATTGGGGCAGATGAGTAGGTATTTTTTGCTTGGAATTTATATGATACCAGCCTACAAAAATGTCATTGTAATAAGTGCAAATGTGTCCATGCTGCGACAGAGTCCATGCAATGGAAGGATTGTGTTGAATCCTCTCACATTGGTCCCAGAATAAATTCGGACAACACAGTTGAGTCTGTGGGTTCCAGGAATAGATTTCAAGGGAGCAAAGACACAGACAACATTAACAGTTAGGTAGCCGAATTCTGAAAAGAATTTTGTTGTGTGGCTAGTAGTCCTTAAAGAACTCCTCAAAAATTGACCAGCAGTAGTGGATGAATCTTTTTGAAGTCACTTCCACGAGAAAGATATGGTTTTTTGTTGTCAAAGATTCCCAGAGAAACTCCAGTGGGCCTCCGGGTCTTGAGTTCTACATCATTGGCAAATTAGGACTTGAGTATCGCGTGGTGAATAATAGGTTTATTCGTTGGGTTGGTCTTGCCATTCTGGGTCCTAACTATCAGGTGATTTGTTAAGGTTTTTCAGATCCCAAAGACATCTAAAGAAAGTTCATCCCTGTATTTAATGCCCAGCTGATTTACTGTTCCTATGCATATATTTCTTGGTTGTGTAATGGAAGGTGTTGAAGAGAGCAAACTCACACTTCGAGGGTGTTTGATGAGTTTGTAGGGCTTTGGAGTAGGGCTATGAAGATTGTGGAGAAGTATTAGTTGTTTGTTGTTGGTCTTTTCTGAAGCTTCATGCTTTTTAGTGTGTTTTGAAACCATTGCTTATGCCTGTGTCTTATCATTTGTTCAATAAGAGATAGTGGGCCGCATTACAAGTGAGGCGGAATGGGTTAATAGGCTCCGCTAAAGGAGGCGGACCCGTTAAACCCGTTCCGCCTCATTACAAACTCCCCTCGCGGGACCCGGTAAGTAACACCTCAAACCAGGTGTGCTTACTGGGTCCCGCAAGGGGAAGAGGGAGCAAACAACGGGCCTCTCATAATCGGCCCGTTGTTTGCTCCCTCCTCCATTCTCATTCAGACCTATGGGGACTGAAATGGGAATGGGAAAGTCCGGGCCCGGGTTCCTGGATGGAGGAATTACCGGGCCCTCCAAATTCGGAATGGGATGGTAATTCCCCATTCTGGGAACCCGGATCCGCTTTCGGCAGCAGTCATGCCGCCAATAGCAGCATGGCTACCGCCAAAATCGTAATGAGGCCCAGTGTGTTGAGTTACATTACCATATATAAAATAAATTGCCTTTTGACTCTTCTGCTTGTATCCTTTTATGACTCATTATACAATTTAAAAAAGCTAAGGTTCACTACACCTATTTGTATCCCCAAACAACAAGAACATGGTTTACAGTTTTCCTTTCATCATTGTAGTACACAGCTTTGCATAGTTTATATTCATAGTATTTTACTGCTATAATATTGTTGTAGAATAGTATTTTGTTTTTATTCATAGTTGTAGGAGTATGATTGTTTGCTCCCTTGTAATCATCTGAGTCTGTATGAGAGACTGCAGCTTTGGTGGAGACCTCTGACATGGGAGAGGGGGGCAGGCTTTCAGAGGAGGCAGCAGCATTGACAAGTAGCACAGATGCAGGGGAGGCAGAGCCTCATGTGGACATTCTCACAGAGTTAATGGAGGTTTGGGGTTGCAGGAGGGCACTCTCCTCACATGCATGATGGAGACTGCAGCAGCCAGGACCATGGAGGAGTTTGGAATGGCTCCTGTCTGGTGGGAGATGTAAGGAACTCATGGTGGTAGCAGTAAAGACAGATACAAGTGATCACAGTTCAAGGGTGTTTGTTAAACTGGATATGCAGGTTGGAAAAACGCCTAATCTAAACCTAAAGCTAAGATGCGAGCAAGCTACAACCATCAAATGAAAAATAAGGCAGTCCTAATCGCGTCTTGTCAAATAAAACAGCCTATAGTAAAAAAAAAAAAACTATTGCCAACTAAATACAAAAGAGTGTGGGTTAGGATTCACAAGAAAGAAAGAAGTGTTCCCAAATGCTAAGTCAGGTTGGGGTAACCAGGGGTCTCCCTTCCCCACGTTTTGAGCACAGGACAAGGTGAGACTCCTGAGCACAGCTCACTCTCGAGCTTTCCCAGCACGAGATGACAGTTCCGTTCTCAGCTATCAGGACCATCGATGGTCAAGTCTCTTTTCTCTTAAAAGTCTCTCGCCTTCGAGGACCTGATGTATTCAAAATAACAAATCAAAGTTCCTTTTTAAATGGATGTTGGGTGATGACTTTTCCCCCCTGGATCCCGCTCTTCTGGGCTCAGATCCAGAAACAGTTCTGGCGATATCAGGACCTTCGGTTTCAAAATAACAAACACAAATTCCTTTCAGATTGCACTTGGGGTGATAATTCCTCACCCCTGGGTCCCCCTCTTCCGGGCTCAGACCCCTCTCGAATGTTAGCCTCCCTCCATCGGGTTCACTATGGCTTTCTTTGCCTTCACAAGTCTTAATGTATTTTTAAACAGTTCATTTTGGACAGCCCTCTGTCGGGTTCACCTTTGACAAAACACTGTTTGTAGGGACTTTAGGCGTTTCCCCTTCCCATCGGCATCCCTCTGTCAGGTTCACTCTTGCCAACCACTCAATTTCTTCTACTTTCTTATGAGTCGGGATTCACTTCTCTTAGGTTTTCAACTTCTGCTTGTCAAAGACTTTCAACTGTACAAAGGATTTTGCTGGACACCTGTATGACCACTTTGACCTCTTTCTTGCCCCGTTCCCAAGGCCTTCTGGTAATGGTAATTTCAACAATAGGCTAATCAGCCAGAGTTTTTCTAAGTGAGCACCCATGTGGTGCCGAACTCCTCTGCAGCTGGTTTTCCCCTCGCGTATCAACAGTTCTTTGTACTTTTCTTCAATTAGCTGTTTGCTACTTTTGATCAACACAGTTCGGTTTCTTATTGGATCTCTCCTCAACTCACCGGCTGTGATGAACAGATTTACTTTTCTTGTCTCTAGAGTCAAGGGCAGTACCACAGGGGCTATCATTTCTCCCTGGCTTGGTTATCAGCAGAGGAGGGCCCTGTTTACTGTTGATATCTGCTGCAAAGCACGCTGGCTGTTGTTCATGGTCTTATGATTCCTTCCACAGAGGCTTTACAGGCTTGGGTTGGAAAGGGCAAGGTTGCTTTTTTCCTTGTTCCCTTTTAGTTCTCGCCACCTTTTTCCTCCTCTTGAACTGCTGTACTTGGATAGCTGAGTCGTTGCTTGTACTGTGCTCTCGTGCTCTGTCCTTTATCCTTGTGGGGAAGAAAAAGGGCCGTCAGGTGTGTATGGTTCTGGTCAATTGCCTGACTTTGCCTGACTCTTGTGTTGGGACACGGCATGCAAATACCTCTAGTGTTAATCCATTGTCTTTGGTGGTGTGCAAAAGTATTCGTCTCGGAAAAGGGGGTTAGTGTTTCTGAATATCCTAGGTTGTAGTATGGGGAAAAGGTGTTATAGGAAGGGGATACCACATCTTACCGTCAGTGTCCCACTTCTACTCCCAGAGGACCCCCCATCCAGGTGATCCTCCCTCAATAGTCCACCCCCAAGAACGGGATCCAACAGTGATGGCCATGTCCTGGTCATCTGGATGGCAGGTCCATGGGGGCTAGTAAGTGAGACACAATCAAGTTTCTCAAAGACGCAGAGAAGAGGAAGTTGCCTCACCCAGAAAGGCAATGGAGGAGCTCAGGAAGAAGGGTAGGTCCATGAGAAGGAGGCTCCTGTAGAAGACAAGCGTGCAGAGGTGGGGAACTAACCACATGGGGAGGAGGAGGTGCATGTAGAGGAGTAGATGTTGGGAGAGGTGGAGTTTCTTCCTATTCTTTTTGTAGCAGCAGGGGCAAGTCATGAACAGTAGGGTTCCCTGGAGTTGGGGAGATAAACCACTGTACACAACTAACAGGGTTCTGGGTGTGGACATATTTTGCCCGCCACATGGGAAGACCATCAGGGAGGAGGAGCCTGATGTCTTCTGCAAAGTGGAATCCTGTGAATTCAATTTTTGTGGGTTCAATGAGAGGTATGCGATGGACATCCAGGTTTGTACATACGTGAGGCAGGCCCTGAGCTGCTATATCGCTATATATTTTGAGTTACGGTTGAGTAGAATCTTTGTATTGGTGAATGTGAATGTTGTAGCTAGCAGGGAGGAGTCCTAGAGTCTTTATGCAGAGGTTTAAGATCAAGGAGGAGAGGATGGGTTCTTGTGGGAATCCACGTGTCATTAGAGGTCACATGGAGACATCCATCTGGACAAACTGATGTTGGTCTTCTTTACTATGGAGTTGTGTAGTATGTTAATGAGGTCTTGATGATCCACTGTGCCTAAGGCTGTATAGAGATCAAAGAATAGCTGGAGACAGGGATGTCCATCATTAAAAATGCGGAGAGCATTGTCTACCACTTGGATATTGGCAGACTCTCTTCTGGTTATGGGTCTGAAAGTATATTGATATGTGTGTAGGAGGTTGTTGGTGTCAATGTGTACTTAACCTTGAGTGGCTACAGCTCTTTGAAGGATAGTAAAACCTGACAAATGGTGTTCCAATATCGATATAAAAGCCAAAACTGTTGATATCACCAACAATGCTTTATTATGGAGACAGCATCCTGATGTGATGGCTTGCATGTTTTCTTTGTTTTTACAGCCCAATCTTGGTAGGATTTTCCTTTTTGCATATGTGATCATGCCAATTGTTAAGGAAATGTTACTATGGTACATCATTGTTATTGCAAGGCTTGTCCAGAGTTCAGTTTGAATCCAGCATCAATACACTAGCTGTGAAGGTAACAACTCTCTAGAGTTCTCAAGGGTATGACTAATGAATAATGTGGTTTGATACATGAGAGTTTGCACTGGTATGACTCTCAGCAACCACATGAAGAATTACAAAATCTATGTAGTTTTACTGAACGCTGTTGACTGCGATCCCTCATACGAATAAACCGATCACTGGCTTCATAGCCCTCACATCACATTCAGAGTCACTTCACACCTGTCCAAAACGTGTGTGGGTCAGCCTGGCATAAACTCTACTTGAGAACAGATATCCCCATATTCTGAATACCAGGTAACAAACACAAGCACTTCCCAAATGATCAGTAACATGTACTGCCAGTTCTCACATGCCCAGTAACAGGTGACATGCCAGATCAAGCTGTCCAGATAAACCCACACCAGACAACCCTGATCAACACAGCAACCCTGTGGAATAAGACTCCCCAAATGCAATTGAAGTGACAAAGTATTCCAATAAATTCAGGGCCTGCTCTGTGTGTATGTAACCGAGCATGCCAGCATTCAAGGGCAACATAGTGGCTAAAGTCTCAAAATAAGCAACTTCAATGGCTAGTGGGGCCCAGAATACAAGGCCAGGACTACATAACCCAGAATCCTGAATGCCATGCATGTGGATTTATAATGCAAGCCAATATTCATGTGAGAGGCTCTCCATCGATCACTGCTCAAGCTACAGATACATGTAAATGAAGATGTGCACTCAAGCAGTTTCTGGGATGATATTTTCTGAAGTAATCAGTGCATTTCTCGTAATTTAGTGGTTTACCTGGGTGTTTGCCTAAAATCCCTTGAAGCCTCACACCCATGCATCTAATTATTATTGTTGAATCTGTTTAGCCAATAGACAGAATGCTCATGCAATTTTATAGTTATGTGCAGGTGGGCCAGACACATTTCAGAACTGTTTTCTCTCTTTCAAAGGTGCATCACAGCAAAAGGCATCAGAGTGGACATGATGAAAACTGAACTATGTGTGCTGTTGCGTCAGTACTTAATTTGCAAGAAAATAAGGGCCAGGGCACAAATATTTTCTAGCACGACTTTTAGACATTAGGGTGGGAAACTCCCTGCCCACTAATGACACTACCTACGGCTGCTCCATACTGTGTCAACCTATTTGTGGTTAAAGCTGCAACTACCACTGGTTAATTGAGGGAGATGGATCTACTGTGTGATTTACACATATCAATTGACATAACATATTGTGTCTTGAAAAAAAAAGAAATGTTTAAGTCTTTCTTTAAAACATATGATCGTTAACATTATACTCTGATTCTATCAGTGGCAAGTGGAACATGTTAACTATCTATCCACATAAACGAAGAGCAAGTATGCTTTCCTCCTACTGTAAATCGATGGACAAATAAAAGAGAAATCATTAATTAACTGATGAACTTGCCTATGAAATACTGCAGCAAGATGGTTATTGCAGTAGATAATGTGCTGCAATGTCATGCAGGCTGAGTGTAGCAGTTTAGGACATGGCCAGAATCAGTGCCCAGCATTGTCACCATCCAACTCATTGTTATTCATGAACATTGATAAATAACACTGCCAACCTGGGTCATCAGGTTCATGAATAACAATAAGCTAGCCATGGAGAGACCCTGGCAAGTGCACACTGCTGGGCTCGAAATTAAGGTTCAATGAATAGGAGCTCAAACCGGCTCTTGGGTGTCAGGCATCACCCAGTAAGCCGCAGCTTCGGCTATGTTACCAGTAGCGGGTACACAGCAAACCAAAAATCTATCTTCCACATGAGATGCACAGTCATGTTTTGGTTATTATGTATGATCCATTATGTTCAAATGTTTGCTAGGTCTTCTTTATTTTATTTAAACCTTTTGAAACAGTCAAAGTTAGTGTAGCATTTCCATATTTGTATGACACCACTTGAGCTAGGGAGCCAAAAGTAGTTCCTGGTAGCTGTTGCTTTCAAGGTAACCATACTCTCCTAGGGTACAGATGGGCGCTAAAGAGCTTTCAACTCCCAGCAATTTAGAACCTTTTCCTGTTGTTGTTATATTACAATGGGCTTCATTACGAGGCTGGCGGTAGCCGTGCCTGTAATACAGGCACGGCTACCGCCAGTATTTAATTTTTCCGGCACTCAGGAACGGGCAATTACCGGATCATTACGCCCTTGCCGGACCTGGTAATTGCCCTTTCCTGGGCACCAGAAAATATTCCCCATTCCCATTTGAGCCACACAGGGCTCAATGGGAATGGGGAAGCCGGTGCTGGTGCATCCGACATGCAATGCTCGCGGGTGCCAGTACGGCCGCCAGGTCAGACCTGGTGGCCGCAATGGCACCCATGAGCACAACTCATAGTTTGCTTAATGGTACCGTACTCGCCGGACCGGCAACCTTATAATGAGGCCCTATGATTGACTGTCAGTAAAATAATAAAGTTGCCAAAACCCTACAACATAATCAAGCTGGAATCAGCAATAAGTACATGGGATCAGAAAAAAGTGCCAGGGCTGAGCACTGGCATGCCCCCCAACAAATTAAGCACTGTGTGGAGTTCTTCTAGATGATAGTCAACACCATGGATAATGTTTATCGCTATGAAATATTACCAGTAGCCACTAGCACAATACCCACCCTAATATGACACAAAGGGGAAGACCTGCAAGCTGCATTTGTGTTGACTTATGCACGCATTCACAATGTCATTTGTCAATGTTATTTCACTAATGTTGCTATTCTAATGTGTGTGCTACCCATAAGGTGGATAGTATTAATGTGTGGTGGTGAAACAATATTACGTCAAAATTGTATGTTTTGGGGAGTGAAATTAAAATTGAAAATGAATAGCCAATTGAAAAGCAAGAGAACATGAGTGCATGAAGCTTTTTCAAGTAACAATACCCTACCTATCACGATACATTAAGCATGTCCTCTTTACAGACTTACTTAAACAGTCTTACCTATCCACTCATTAACTACCCTAATATTATCTACCGGCTGTAGTCTATACTCATCTCAGCTCATTATCAAGAGCATAATGATTCAGAGAGGTGAGTTGGGGTCTCTCTATCTCTTTAAGAAAAGCTTTACTAAGTCAATACAAACATATGGCTGAAATATCACTAATTTACAAGTTTGACTGCATCAATCTCTACTACCAATCTTAGTGCCCAAAAGTCCCTATGCAGCCTTTTATTTGAATGGGGGTTTTGTGATGCTCAATGTCTGTTTTGGCTATGTCAACATTCAAGTGGCACCAACTTCAGCTCCCTGTTCAGTGGTTGAAGGCAGGTGGCCAGTTACATCTTGAACTGCAGGTTCCATCACTGCAGCAAGGAGATGCAGCAAATGTGTGTGTGATCATCTAAAATAGGAACCCAAGCTCTCTGTCACATGGCAACAATCTCATATCGTTTTCTGACAATGACCGTGCCCCGAACACAAGCCAGGTGTCAAGGAATACTTTCTCCTTGTTAGAGACTTTGTCTGGAGGGGATACACCTAATTTTGTGGTATTTTGTTATTGTGGTAAAATAGTGGTATTTTGTTATAGTGTTAATGAATCAGTGGGGGTCATTCCGAGGTTGGCGGTAAGGGGTTACCGGCACCGGTAAGGATGCCGGTGCCGGTAACCCCTTACCGCCCTATTCCAAGGTTCTCTAGTGGGACCCACTAAAAACGTCTGGTCAGACCAGACGTCCTTAGTGGGTCCCGTTAGGGGACCAGGGAGTAAATAACAGGCCCAATATTTGCAGGCCCATTAATAGCGCCTTCCCCATTCCCATTGAGCCCCTATAGGGCTCAATGGGAATGAGGAATGGTTTTCAGTCTGGGGACTTACTGGGTCCGCATAGGTCGGAATGTCCTGGTAAGTCCCCATTCCGCCTACCCAGACCAGGACCCGAGTTTGGAGGCAGCCAGGGTGCTAATAGCACCCTGGCTGCCTCCAAACTCAGAATGACCCCCAATGTCTTCCTTATCTAGAGTGGCAATGCTCCCCCCAGAACATATACTAATGTCTGTATTCCACCCCCGGTCCTCCCTAAAGTAGAAGTCACTGGATTTATTACACTCGTATTTTGACAGTGTCACTGCTTTTCCACAGCAACTTATCTATGATGCATGGCTAAGCTCTATCAGCCAAATCATAACGCATTTTCCATTGTGAATGATTCACCAGTCATGTATGAATCATACACTTTTAAAATGACTTACTATGAACACCAACATGTATTTAATGTTTTACCACCTGTGGTAAAATATATTGGGCCTCATTACGACTGTGGCCGCCACGATATGAACGGTGCCGGTAAGGGACCGGCATTGTTCATACCAGGCCACCACATTACGAGTTCTGCAGCGGGTCCCGCTCTGTACGCCTGGTCAGACCAGACGTGCAGAGTGGCACCCGCTAGCAGAACAGGATGCTAACAATGGACCCATCATTAACGGGTCCGTTGTTAGCATCCTCCCCATTGCCATTGAGCCCTATGTGGGGCTCAAATGGGAATGGGGACGTACCGGGTCTGGGTCCCCCAAATGGGAATTACCGGGCCCGCAAAGGTCAGAATGGCCTGGTAATTCCCATTTTGTGGAACCAGGACCAGGACCTGAGTTTGGGGGTAGCCATGCCGCTAAAAATGGCATGGCTACCTCCAAACTCGTAATGAGGCCCATTACCTACTATGCCACACTGGGGCTCTTCCCTGTAACCTCACACCCTCTTTATCAGTTTTGAAAATGTCTGTTTTTATATACACTATTATTTGAATCTATTCAGAGAACATGTTGTGCGGTATAAGCATTAGTACAAAAAATAACCTCTACATTAGATTACATGACCAATTTCTATTCATTGATAAACACTGTGGTTCTTATCTTACCACAGACCTGATACAACTGGCAGCAGACACAGTTTGAGTGAGAAAAACTAAAAAAAACAAGAAAGTCAAACACGTCAGCAAGTCAACTTTCTTTTTTCTTTTTGCACTTTCGAATCTGTATTCATTTCAAGTACTAAAAGTCATTATTCATAAAAATTACCAATTCACCCTGACTGACTATAAAATAAATCCATACGTCCACCTCACTTTGTAACTTTATATTCACCTGGCACACAGAAGACTCTCGGTCTCTGGAGCACCCCTTTGTGTCAGTTGGCAGCAATTGCAGTGTCGCGACCTCCAACGACCAACAGGGATAACACAAATTCAATGCCAGGAGAGCCGCTCCCCCATCTATCGTCTGTCTGCCTGGTGACTGCCAGGAAAAAATGTGCCCCTCTGCACTGCACAACTTTTGCCAGTCTCTTGGAATCTGTCTGCTGTTCATCGGCCCACACCCCTTCTGTCTCCTCAATTTAAATGCTATCCCCGTTAGTCTCACTAAAACCTGCCTCTTTTCCTGACGTGCATCATCACCCGATATGGTCTCAGCATTTTCTCCTTGAAGAATAGCTTTACAAATACATTTGCAACAATCATTTCCTGGGCATACTCTGATCTTTCAGAACAGTGCATATTTTCCTCCAAGTTTGTGTAATGAAACCGCAGGCAGTAAACTGTGTTTGAAAGTTTTAAATCCATTGCAGAAAAAGTACTTCAATTTAGGCCAGTCAACTGGGCCTGCTTTGCGCTGCTTTGTTAAAGTCATGTTATAAATTATGGGGTAAGGGTGTTAGTTGGTTAATTCATGTTAGAATGTACACATTGCAAACCGGGCAGATGACCTGTGTACCCTGCTTTAAACACATGCTCACTGCAAGAATGTGCATTTTCATTTGTAATGTGCACCAGCCATTTGAGGTCTGTATTTTCCACATGAATCCCCTTGTCACTATTGTTAGGGAGAATTCTCTGTTTAGGCTGAATTTCCTAACCTAGTGAGTCCCCCAGCAGCTTTGCTGGATTTCTGGAGTTTGTTTTTTTCCATCCTGCCAAGAGTGAGACTCTTTTCTCCCACTCTTGGACATGTATGTGTGTAATTCCTTTTGAAATGTCAATGTGTTCGATGGGCTATGGGGTCTTTTACTCCATAGGGTCTCATATGTTTTTCTGTGTGTTGCACCGCACCCTACGTGCCGTAACACGGGGGCGCCCTAGCGGGTCCCCCACCATAGACTCCATACCCGGGGACTGACTACTGTCTCCCAGGGCATGTAAAGTCACCATTGGCATTACTAGACCTAAATTTACTAACAGAACTAGTACAAACCATCTTATTGTGGACGTACTAGTAGGGGTAATTCGATTACTCCTGGATCTGTTACTCGAGGGGGCACTGTCCCGTCCCCCCTCGTCGAGTTTTGGCTGGTGGCAGTGGAAACTACTTGTTATGTTCGTCCCCGAACATAACCCTATGGGACTCGTCCCATTGTTGGAGATTGATACTTTTTCTCATTAATCTCTGACGTACCACCGATCTACTTATCTTAAATAAGTTTATCAAGTGGTATTTTCTGCCAGAACACGGTTTGTAAAATGGCATCTGTGTTCGTCTCTGTGACTCCTAAACCAAAGGTTGAGCCCTTTGTTCCACTTTTGGCGGGCCTCTGTACAGAGACCCTCCAAAGTGGTGCCATTCTGTCTGGGTTACCACAGGGGTGTGGGAGGGGTTTTAGGCACCCTGGACCGAGTTGCCTTGCCAACTCCGGTCGCACTCTGGAGTGATTGGCCCAGGTGGTGAGCCTTCCCGCTCACCACTTAGCATGTGTTGATTGACAGCTAGGCTGAATGAATGGGGGTATTCTGCATAAAAGCAGGGCTTTTGGGACTGGATCTTCAGAAGTCGCCACAGGACCTATGAATCCGATGAGGGTAACGCTGAGCCGACCTGCACGACGACACCTCCGGTGGAGCCCTGCGGAACCGACTCACCACTTCCCGACGACAGAGGAGATCTCCCTGCCGGAGAGTCTCTTCCCCTGACTGGTGGGAACAACCAGTCCCCTTTGCTTTTTATTCGCCTCAGGACGCGGTGGTCGAATTGCCCGTGCAGAAGCACCTCGGCAACTGGAAAGCCGCTACCCCTGAACCGCGACCAAAAGGTGGTGCCTTGTGACGGAGCACTCCGCGGCTGGTCTCTTCCCTGGTGGTGCACCGGACTTCATTTTCTTCGACGACGAGATCATCTCTACTCTTGGCAAAGAACCAACGTGCATCCACCACCAGGAACAACTGCCCCCGCCGGAGCTGCCCTCCACAACAAGGTACCGTGTCCGCCTGGCTTCCCTTTCGATCGGTTCGAGTGAGGTGTCTTAATCCTCTCCGTTCCGTTGGGTCGCCTCCAAGCTTTTCTCATTCGTTGTTCTGAACTGGTTCAATCTACCGATAACAATTTGCAATACAGACTTGAATGCATCTCCACTAGAGACTTTTTGGGACATCGCACCTTGCCTCTCTCCGAGTGGGCCTGGCCTCTGAACTTTACGATCTATTGTGATTCTTGCCTTCCTGCCTTGCCTTTTTTCCAATAGGATCGAACTGTGTTGATTTCGTGACCTGCCTATCTTTTTCTCTCCCGTCCTAACTAATATTCGAGTGTCATCTGGGTTGAGGTATACACCTCTGTCTGAAAATAAGTGGTACCAGTAGAACCTAGAGTTGTCGATATTGCTAGGGGGATTGATCGTCTACTCCGTAGAGTAATTGTGTTTGATTTGTTTGCCGTGATTTGCCTTAGTGTTTTTCATAGACATTTTGTTATAAATAAATACCTTAATATCTTTACACTAAGCTTCGTTGCGTGTTTGCTTGTCTTGCTGTGAAGAATTGCCCTATTTTGTATACTCCACATACTGCTCTACTTTTCTTGAGAGAAGTCTGACTGCTCAGCCACAGCTACCACGTGAATCTGTGTGGTACAGACTGCTACCAAGTGGGTTCACCGCCAACGCCTGTAGTCCTAAATCTTTTGCAGTGGTCCCAGAGGGAACTGCACAGGTTTCCGCCTAACACTACTATTTACTGCCTCCTCTGAGTGTAATGTCATTATACCCAGAGTCCTTACATCCTCTTAGCGTGAATTAATCTTATGTCACAATCTACAGATAAGAGGGCAGTTTCAGTGGAGTGGCGTTGTCTAAAGCCAGCTAGAAAGGAGGTAAGGGAGAGTGCAGATTGATTAAAGATGAGATTTTGGAATAAACTAAATGCTCGAGAAGCTTTGAGAGAAAAGGGAAAAGAGAAATGGGACAGTAATTAGAAGGCAGGGAGGTACTAAGTGTAGATATTTTCTAGATGGGAAGGATTTATGCATGCTTAAAGTTAGAGAGAACAGTGAAGATGAGTATTGAAGAGGGCAGTAAGAAAGGGAAGAAGTGTTTAATAAACCAGCATGATTAGAAGGGAAGGAAGAACATCATCAGGGGACGAGGTGGGTTGAGCCATAGCTGGGGCATAGGAGATGTTTGTGTCGGTGAGAGGGTGAAATGCAAACATCACCGAAGTGGGAGAGAGAGAATTGCTAGGAAAAAAGAAAGGAGAAGGGCGAGTTGTCATGGATCATGTGGGCATTCACAGAAAGGGTGAGGATCTCTCAGGAACATGATGCACTTCACCGGGAAAGAAAGTCCCCCCACTGATTGAGACCATAGCACAGTGGAACTCTTTCTTCTTAGTGGAAGAACTACTAGACACACCTCCTTAACTTGATTAAGAATGCAGAATACTGGAGCTGTAGCAGGGAGTGGGAAAGGGAAGTGAAAGAATGCACAGGTAAGCACTTAAGAAAAACTTTTAGACGGAGCAGTTGCAAATCTTACCTGGTCTGGCAGTATCTCTATTGTGTGATGGTCCCTTCTCAGGAAGGGCACACAGGTGGCCGGCGCAAATAGAAAGAACAATTCTTTTTACTTTAACAAGACAATAAGGTTCCTGTCTTTCAACTTTGAACGCAAATCTATAATACTCAAATAATACCTAAATCACTAATTTCTAGCCCAGAATTAGAGAATTGCGTTGTAGGATTCTTGACAGTGTGATCCTTTGCGAGAATGCTAATTCAGCATCTCGTACCACCTTTTGTCAGAGGTCAGTGCTTAATGATGCCATCACTCCACGTGAACTAGAGGAAGGGACCCAGTATCCCATGAGACTGGCACATCTGTGTGCCAATGTCTGTGGTGGATATGACTGCAGAGCATGCCTTATCTGAGGGGCCATACCTCGTAACTTGGTAAGGGAGCTGAGACTTCATGGAAGCCAGTAAGCCGCTGCATAGTAACCAGGATACAGGTGCACATGACGCATAGTTCTAACAGGAGTAAGGGGAATAGAAGACCAAAGAAGAGAGATTTTGGAAGTAAAGTACTTCAGGAGGAGGGGAAAGAATGGTTTAAGTTCTGAAAAATGCGACGGCTTGGGGAAGAAAGTGAGAAGAAAAGAGAGTGAAAGTAGTTTTGCTTAGGGGTGGGGATAGTAAAGGGCAGGAGAGTAGATAGAAGAAGTTCAAGATCATCACACAAAGCCACAGAGCCACAGGGACAATATATTACACTATAAGTCAAAGAGCGGCAAGAAAAGGAAGAGCAGTGGTATTCAAAGGATGAGAAGCACCGGGGATCTGTGGAAAGAGTAGAGGAAGCTGCAAAAACAGAGGATAGAATTCTAATGCCTCCACCATGTCTAAAAGGGTAAGGGGAATAGGAAAGAAGGATATGGCAGAGGAAAGCAGTAGGAATGGCAGTCTTGGAAGGAGACAGCTAGTTTTCAGTGAGGCAGAGGAAGTGAAGATGGAGACGAGAAAAACAATCTAGGACAGAGTGGGCCTTATTATTGACAGAGTTAGAGTCCCAGAGTGCCAAATTAACGGCATGGGACAATTCAGTCAGAGGAGCAAAGATAAGGTTAGCATAGTTGCCGGAATTAGAACAGTTGGTCTGAAAACGTGAAAGACAGGCATAAAAAAAGCAAAGACAGCAGGGGAAGCAGAAAGAAACAGCAGTAAATATGCCAGTAATTGTACACAAAATAAAGGTCACTAATGCGGGTAGTAGGTGTGATAGAGGGGTAAACTGAGAGAGAGGGCTTCAAAGGAAGTGCATAATGGGTGTGCGAAGATGCTGAGTGTGAGTGAATCTTTGTATATGATGGCCGGGCCTGTACCTTTTTTGTGTGGACAGGCTCCCTGGTGGATGAGGTAGTGTTGGGCAGCTTGTTGAGGATTCAGCCAGGTCTCTGTGTAAAATAGCATGTCTGAGACTTGTCTAGTGTTGAATTTGTTGATCTAATGAGTGGGCACTGGGGCAGATTGGCAGTTGAGGAGAATGCATGTGTATGTAAGCAGTTTGCTTAGTGGAGCAGTGGAATGGAGATTGATTTGAATATTGTTTGTGTGCTTTGTCTGGGTTTATATTTCAGGCACCCAGTGTCAAACAGGGGCTAACAGGAGACACAGAAGATAGAGAAAAAGAGTCCTACCCATAGCTCTCTCCACACTTTGCTCAGGAATCCCGGGCAATAGGACATCCTAATGAAGTGGCTAGCATCCGTAGATTGACCTGGACCTAGTTCAACAGGATATACAGAAAAATGGGGAATAACATGCCAGTCCTCTCTATAGAGTCTCTCAAATGCATTATCACAGCAAGCATGGAGATACGGAGTTGCAGACAATGTTTTGAAGGTGGAGTCTAAGGTGCAAAATTGTGGTTTGATGGAAAGGAGGTTAGGATTGTACTCCTACCTCAAAAAAGTAGAAAGTAAAAATGCAGTTATTCTGAGCCCATGTGCAGCTCCGTGTTCAGTGGTTGAAGGCAGGTGGCCAGTTACTTCTTGAACTGCAGGTTCCATCACTGCAGAAAGGAGATGCAGCAAATGCAGGCATACTGAGCCCAGGTGCAGTTCAAAAGGTCTGTTTTTTCACACATTTTGGGAGATTTCCAAGCTTCAAAATGGTGGCTTTGAAGGTGAGGGGTTACGACTCTAACCAGTAAATGGTCTTGAAATGGGACGTCTCACAGCACGTGCTTCCTTGTGTAATGTCCATTCTTTCTGCTACAATTGCCATAATAACATATGCAACACACATCAAGCCGTACTATGCAAAAGTCGTACAACCAGATCCCAATAACACCAGGTGCAATGATGGATATAAAGATATCAGGAGGAATCCTTGAAGCAATGATTTCGGGCACATTGTTGGACAAGACAACTGCAATGGAAATGCAAGACACAATGCAGAATTATGACAGTGGATTAACCATTGTCATTTTCTCATTCGGAGACAAATATGTCCATTTCCCATATCAACACTTTCTTTATTGATGACAAAGTAGAGATTGAATGTGTGTTCACAGAAAAAGATATGCACTGAAGGGAAAACCCAAGGCTGAAACTAATGTGTGACCAGAATCAGAATTAGATCGTGAACTCTCTGGGGCCAAACATTGAGACCTGTGACATACTGTGATCATGTTATCTCCCAAAAGATTCTCTGATATGTGTCAAGGAGTTATGTTATGTTATTGTCCAATGTGAATGATGTCCAGAGACTGAAGCTGATGTTTTTGAGTGGAATAACTAAACATTCACTTTCCATTGCTAACATAATTCCTGGCTAAGTAGCTTTAGGCATACCAAATCACAATGAGGTGCCCAGTGTCCAGCATTACAATCACTCCTAAGGACGTTGGGCATTGCTGCAGCTGTGTAGTGATCACAGAGGAGGGGACGCCATTGATCAGAGTGGCATATTGTGCTTTTGGGCCTGCAGAAGATAACATTTTAAAGGTTATTTTAAATGAAAACATGGATCCACATATCAAAAATACATCTGGACAAAAAATGTCCAATCAGGAACAATTTCACTATGTCGGTCCTTTGTACATTCATGGACATGTGTCTAAAAGCATGAGGTCTCAATTTCACACAGTGTTCATATTTGTAGAAACATGTCCGTACAGTAAATATGTATTATATGCCAAAATGTTGCAGGTGCAAGGTTGCTGCTGCCTATGAGTACTACCTCTAGCAGAGCTTTCCATTGCACATTATAAGACCCGATGAAGCACCTAGTATCTGCTTGATTCCTATTCAAATTCTCAAGTGTATAAAAAGTGTGGCATGTCACTGGGCATACGTGCATCCCTGGCTGAGCCTAATATCATGCTTGCTTGGCCTTATGGGCCATAATGTGCATGTCAACCAATCAAATCATCCACCATGCCACCTCTCTAAACATGGCTATGTTCACATCTCCAAGTTATGGCTGTGGTTTTGCTTTGTTTGTGACAATGCACATCGATAGGCTATCTGTTAACCCCTCAACACCCTCCAAGAAGCTTATCCATCCCTCTACCTACCCCCATTTAGATAATGTGCACTCATTGTAATGCAACATTCCTGCAAGACACATACAATGATAATATATGTCTCCAAATACCAGACCAGTACCCACTTCAGTGGATGCCTCGGTCACTGATTCTTTCATTCTAGAATTAACCATAAAAGAACAGCACCTGCCTGCTTCAAGATGTAGAGTCATTCCCATGGCTGCACTGCTGTTACCAGCAGCAGGAATGGTCCTAGCAAACACAAATATGACAATGACACTCAGACCTGCAAAGAAATAGATACAGAGAGACCGAGAGAGACTAGGTCAGTGAGACCCTTACTACTAGTCCATAGTTCTCTTTACTCCATACTTTTGGGATATTCCAACCTTTGTGATGGGACCGGAGCACTTTGAAGCATAACAAAAAACTGTTGTGCTTTTATTTTTAAACAGGGCCACCACATTTGGCCATAACCTCGCTCTCCGGAGCTCCACGCATTGCCCTTCTGTCCTTTTCTATCGCCAAAGTTGAAGTACCATTAGGAAAATAGAGGAAAATAGAGGAAACATTTTAGAGGGTACGGCGGGCGGGCATATGTAGAAAAGGGCACTATGGATTAGGAGTAAGGTAGTCACTACGCTGAGTAACTTTGTTATACTCTTACATCCTGTCCCCTTTCCACCATACTTTTGGGAGATTCCCAAGCACTGACCAAAGAAACAGGAGGATTGACATTTCCCTTACTGGAACAGGTTTTTAAGGACTGCCTGGCCAAACTGGGTATCAGCCCGGGAGCTCAGGTCAAGACAATAGTGTCTACAAAAAGCAGAGGGAGAAGCCCATGTAGTAAGTAGCCTTGGCTATGGACTCAGAAGGGACATATTTCTGAAAGGCAACAGCAGCCAGTTTGCGATTGGCCAAATGTTCATGAACGCCATTTGGGGGCTGAAGGCCTTGGATTGTATAAGCCTCTGAGATACATGAAGCGATCCATCGAGAGTTTTACGTTTCTGAAGCCGGGTTCCCAAAAGTAACAAAGAGTTGTGAGGAGCTTCTGAAATCGCTTGTTGTGTCAAGTTAAAACTTCAGAGCTCTTCCGACATCCAGGTTAAGTACAACCCTTTACGCATCCGAGACCGGAATCGCAAAGAAAATCAGGAGTGATGTTGACTGATTTACGTGGAACTCTGAGACAGGTTTTAGAAGGAAAGAAGCATGAGTTTGAAGCACAATGTTATCCTTGTCAAAGGTCAAGAACGGGTGTTGAACAGAGAGAGTTTGAAGCTTGCTTATTCTTCTCGCAGATGTTATTGCAATCAAAAAGGCCACTTTCCAGGAAAGAAACTTGAGCTCCGTAGCGGCCATTGGTTCAAATGGCTTGTGATACAAAGTGGTAAGGACCACATATAGATCCTATTTTGGGTGAGGAGACCTGACTGGCGGGAAGAGGTGACGGAGACCTGTGAAATGCTTCTAGATTACTGGATTTGTCAAAGAAAAAGAGCAATTATGTGTAGAAAGATAAGCTGCAATGATTAATAGATATGTTCTGCACGATAAGACGTGGATGGCAGATGAGGCGAGGTAAGATATAAAAGACAAGACACAGTCAACAGAAGCATATCCGGAATAAAGCTGTTTAGCAAGACACCAATGACACAAACAAAAGCCATTTACTTGTGTACTGTGCTCTTGTGGAAGGCTTACATTCCCCCTGGATTATGCACATATTATCCTCTGACAATGTAAACTGCACTGAGGCCCTGAACTCAGGCATCAGGCTGCAAAGTGGAAGGATTGTGAGGAGTGGTTCCACACCTGGTGATTGCTCTGGTGCAGGAGACTGGGGATCTGTGGTAACTTCATTGGGTCGCATATTGATAGGTGCTGAAGCTCAGACAACCAGAACCTGGCTGGCCACCAAGGAGCTATGAACAGGAGAGTGCAGTTGGAGGCACCCCTGAGCTTCCAGAGCAAATGATGAATCAACGGCAGAGGGGGGAAGGAAAAAGCCTTCGTGTTGTCCCACAAAATCTCGAGCGCATCCCCCAAGGAAGATGCTCCGAGACTGTCTTTGGAGGCATAGAGTGGCAGTTTCCTGTTGGTGCAAAGAGGTTCACCGTTGGTAAACCCCACTGCTGGAAAAGCTTGATAAGAAGATTGCTGTTAATTTCCTACTGGTAATTTGCCACAGACTGGCGGCTCAGGGAATCTGCTGCCAAATTGATCTGTCCAGGAATGTGCACTGCCAGAAGCCAGACATTGTGTTGGACTGCCAAATTTCAAATCTGGATAGCTAGATCCACCAGAGGAGGCGCCCTGGTGCCCCCCTGTTTGTTGATGTAGAACATAGCTACGGAATTGTCCATTCAAATTCACACCACCTTGTGGATGACAGAAGGCTGGAAAGCTTTCAATGCTAAGAAAACCGCCAGGAGTTCTAGGTAGTTGATATGAAACCTTCTGTCTTGGAGTGTCCACCGGTCCTAGACCTCAAGATGACTCAACGTAGCTCCCTATCATAGGGGGGAGGAGTCTGTTGTAACCAGGACCTGTGATAAGGGCTCTGGGAAGCAGGGTCCCACTGAGAGGCTGTTGGAGGTTGACCACCATTGAAGATTCAACATCATTGAAGATGGGATCAGTATCATTTTGGAGTCTGGGTCCAAAGCTTGGGACCAGCAGCGCTAGTTGTTTGCACCTAAATTTCAGTCTTGCAAGAGGCAGAACTACAACACATGAAGCCATCATACCAAGGAGTCTCTGGAGTCACCAGGCTGACCTGTCGGAGGAGTTCAGGAAAAGATGGCATGTGGTTGACAAATCCGCATTCCTGTCCTCCATAAGGAAAACTCTGGCACTGACAGTATCTCAATGGAAACCTAGAAATATCAAGTCGCGAGCAACCGTCATAGATTATTTCTGGCAATTCACCAACAGTCCCAGTTGGAACAGGAGTTGGAGGAGTGACTGAAGATTGACTGCTGCAGCCCATGGGAAAGGGCTCAGAAGAATCCAATCATCCAAATATGGATAGACATGAACTCCCTGCAGTCTGAGGACTGCCATCATCTTTGTAAAGACACCCGGTGCTAAGATGAGACCAAACGGCAGCACTCAATATTGGAAATCTTCCATTCCCATGGAAAAATGAAGGTATTTCCGATGTTGGGCCCAGATCAGGATTTGCAATTAAGCATCCTGGAGATTTACCACACTAAGCCAATTGCTCTGCAGAGAGAGGACCTTATCTGGCTGCGCGTGATCATCTTGAAACTTATCTTGGTGAAGGAAAAGGTTAAAGTTGTAGTGGTCGAGGATAGTGCGCAGGCCAGCCTGGTTAGGTTTGGGCACTGTTAACAGACAGGAGTAATAGTCCTTCCCTTGCTGCCACAAGGGAACAGGTTACACCACTCTGAGGTTCAGAATGTTCTGTACCTCTGCTCTGAGGGAGGGAGATCCAGTCTTTTGAAAAGAAGGGTGAGAAGGTGGAGTATAAGGGAGGGACAGGCGGAAGCACACTCTGGAGATGGACAAAACCCATTGGTTTTCTGTGATGGTCTGCTATGCCTCCAGATGAGAGGATATACGTCCTCCCACCGGAGTCTCGTGTGACCAGTGGAAAACATCATTTAGATGATTTATCAGGGGAGAGACCTTCTGTTGAAGAGGTGTAGGCTGATGACTGAGAGAATAACTGGCCACTTTGCCTATGTTGCTTGCATCAAGACCCACTAGAGGAACCTTCTGCTCGGCATGCTTGACGCTCCTCAAAAACTCTAAATCCTGAAAGGGGTGTTGTCTGAGTCCCCGACCTCTGTATACAGGCTGCTTTAGCTGAATGTTGTTTTGCTAGAACCGACAAAGATTTAGTCATCAGTCTGCTTGCCTTTGTTTTGTTGAGTTCCTCATCAGCGGAGGAGTGGATAAGCTCTTTCCCTTCAAATGGGAGGTTGAGTACCTTGTCCTGAACTTCTTTTGAGAAATGTGTTGCGTGCTGCCACGCCTTGCGGGAAATGTCTATTCCAACCATAAGGCCCCGAGCGGATGCATCTACATGATGAGCCGCGGCTTCCGGCAGATCCTGAGCCAGAATTCTGGTATCAGATAGGTATTCTTTAAAATCTTGCAGCCTGTCCTGTGGGCTACAACCATGAAATTCCGTTTGCCGCTGCAAGAATGACTTCAATAATTGCTTGACACAGCTGAAGACCTGCATTGGAAAAACCTTTTTCCCGATGATATCTAGAATTTTGTCCTCCTTAGCCAGGACATGAGAGGCAGCGATGGAGGTTGTGGAGGAAGGCTTAGCCTGGAGCATAGCTGCTGCCACTACTGTTGATGAAGGGAGTCAACAGGCAGTCAGGGCATGTCCTCTGATGAGTGGAGCTTGAAGTGAGCATATATTCTTCTATTTATATGCTGCTAGCATATCTTTTTGAAGAAAAAGACCTGTGCACTCCAGTGCAGTAATGGTTAATAAGACTCCTGAGAGTACTCCTTCTTGTGGAGTCGGAGGCTCAGATATTGGAATTTCCAGCAATGCCATCATATCCAGGACCCAGTCATGAAAATCTCTGACGGAGTGGTGTGGGTCTTCACTATACTGGTCCGCGTGCTCCTCGTCAGTTGTTGTGGGAACAGAAAACTGATCCATGGCACATGGTACCTCAGACACCTTCCATATCCATTTGCACAACTGGTGTTGTAAGTAGTGGTGAAAGTAGAAGAAGTGGTGGCAGTGAAGGAGGGGGCCCCGTTGGAAGCAGAGGAGGCACTAAAGATACCTGCTGAAGAGTAGGAGGAGCAGGCTGTGGAACAAGTGGCTTAAGATATAGTTCTTTGAACAGATATTTAAAGTATACCTTCATCAGGTCTGAGTGCATGAGGGCTTGGAATTTGCCAACGAATGCATCCTCAGAGGAAGGTCTAGGCAGAGGAGTGGGCATACCCCCAAGATTGCATTGAGGCTGGTTGCCAAGACGGCCCTCCTCCAATTGGATCCACATAAACTAGAGGAGCCGACGCAGGAGGAAGTGAGACTGTGTGTGGCAGCTGGAAAACTTGCTTGCCAGTCCATTGAGGGCAAAAAGAGTTTTTATGATCCATGCTTCGTGGAAAAGGCTGCTCGGCCCCAAAAGCAGGCCCCTCTGTACCAGCCATTGAGAGTGTTGGTTAGGAAGAGCTCATCAAAATGGCCACCTCAGGGGCGTGTGGGTTGAACCGCCATTTTGTCACAGCCTGAAGTAATCTGTGTTACAGGGTTTTGTCTGGCCATTGTCACCACAGGGGTTATAGGGGCCTTGTAATCAGTTTTAGCCTTCTGACAGGGATTCTCGGCAGAGCTGGTACTAGAAGACTTGGAGCACTTTTCAGCCCCTTTGATTTCTTCAAAAGTATTAGCCCTCTGTGAGGGAACCTTGGCAGGGCCGGTGCTTGAAGACTTAGGGCCCTTGCCCTTGTTTTTTGCCCCCTCAGTAGGACAGGTACGGCCGCAAGATTGCTTGTGGGAAAGCTTAGGGTCACACCCAGTAGCCAGAGTTCCTAAATGGGACCCTGGATTCTGCTGGTTTTGATTATAGCCCCTATTTTGGGATCCTCAGGAGTGAACCTGGTATTTTTAGTCACTTTACAGGAAACCTCGAGACTAGGCTCTGTACGTTTAGTCCCAGACTGGGAAACCTCAGGAATAATGAAAAATAGAGAGGTGGGAGTGCACAGCTTCTTTACTGATATCTTCCTTTATAACCTCAGGAATAACCCCAGTTGAAGTAGCCGCAGAAATGTTGGGCTTAGCCTTAGCCCCCAGATGGGGAACCTCGGAGGAAAATCTGGCCATTTCAGCCCCTTGACAGGGGGCCTTGGAGAACACTTTGGAATCCAGGTTAGATCCATCCCTTTCCTCACCTCCTCCATCTAACTAAGTTATTCTACATATTGGGCCTCATTACGACCCTGGTGGTAAGGCAACAATGCTTCCGGTAGTGCTACCGGTGCCGTTGTTGCCTCGCTGCCTCATTACGAGTTCTGCTCGCGGGGACGCCCTGTATGTCTGGTCAGATCAGACGTGCAGGGCGGCACCGGCAAGCAGAACTGGATACTAACAACGGTCCCGTCATTAACAGGACCGTTGTAAGCATCCTCCCCATTCCCATTGAGCCCTATGGGGTCTCAAATGGGAATGGGGATGTACCGGGTCTGGGTCCCATGAATGGGAATTACCGGGGCCCCAAATGTCGGAACGGCCCAGTAATTCCCATTTTTTGGGACACAGACCCAGACCTGAGTTTGGGGGTAGCCATGCCGCTAAAAACGGCATGGCTACCTCCAAACTCGTAATGAGGCCCATTGTTTCACTGGTTTGTTTCATGATTGTAAATATGCTTTTTTGATTATTGTACCTTGTTGTTATATTGTAAAGCGCTTTGATTAAAGCGCTATATAAACCTAATAAACATAAACATAAACATTTCAGGACACCTCAGGAAGAACCCTGGTATAAGAGCCACTTTCACCCCTCCCGGAACCAGAAGATCCTACGAAGGAGTCCCCTGGCCGAGGTGCCCTAAAAATGAAAGAATTTACCGGATGCTTCCTTTTTTCATCGATGTACTGCTGTAAACATGGAGGAAGCCGTTGGAACACCTTCTCCCATCTGATAGGTCAACGCTGGAGTGCCGGGATTGAGAGAGAGTCGCAGTAGAGACAAAGTCCCACTGATGTTCCAGGCCCAAGCACTCCGTACATAGTGAATGCGAATCCGCCCATGTGAAATGACGTTTGCATGAAGGACAGGGCAAGAATCCCTGATGCTCCAGCATAGACGGAGGAAAAGAAGACCGTGGAACCAGAGCAGGAAGATGAAGGACAAGAGGGAAAAAAGAAAAAAATCCCCACGATGCAAGTGCGTCCGACCGCACGGAGAAAAGGAGTGAAGGGCGATGTGCCGGGCGGATCTCAGGAAGACGGGGTCACGGCCCCGTGCAGTGGCCCTGCATAAAAATAAAAGAAGGTCAAGAAGTAATTTTTTAATGCTTCAAAGTACTCCCGTCCCGAAGTATGGATGAAACGGAAGAGAGGAAAAGAGAGACACAGACAGTGTGTTGCTTTTGGGACAACTTTTGCTCTGAATCAAGTTAGAACAGACTCCAGAGTAGACCCATTAAATCTAAGAAATAGTTTGAGATTGCCACCCTTTAATTTCCTTGTCTTAATAGCAAGTTTATTCAACCTGAGAGGACGATACAAGATCAAAGTCCTACAGTTACTAGAGGAAATATTTCAAATGACACTATTTGGCTGTACGCTTCAGTCCCTTTCTCCATATAGATTTCATCTAGATTTAGATGCATATGAAGATAACTTCCTTAAATTTGGTGAATATTATGTTTAAACTCTAGACCGTATAATACCACATAATATGCATAAAGCAAGAGTGCAGGAAATATGTCTCCCATTCAGTTACATTTGTTCTAGTAAATTGGTTAACGAAATCTCTTCATATAGAGATTGAAAGGTGAAAATAAGGATTGAAACTGCATTTTTTTTTACACTAGTGCAATTGTTGTCCTACAGCTTATACCATGCCAAACTGCCAAAAGGGCTCTATAAGAGTTGTCATGAAACTCAAACGCAGAGATCATATTACGTATGCCAGACGTGCTTGTCATTGGCTTTGCGTGGAGACGAGAATCCTATTTAGAACCTTCACAATAATTCAAAAATATTTACAGGGCAAAATGCCAGACTACCTATCACAGATTATCTCTGTGAGAACAAAGAAGAGCCCTAAGATCTAATTGTCTTCATCTCCTAACTGTTCCTAGATGCTGAACGGTAAAGGTGGCTAACTCAGCATACTTTGCTATTGGACCTAAGGTCTGGAACGCTCTTCCCCATGAGATGAGAAGACTTGAATGGTTCATAGTGATAATTTTGAAAAAAATGTTTCAACAAACAAAAGTGTTGAAAACCAAGTTTCGAAAAACAAAGCTGTGACAGCCTATATTTAACATGCAGTGCATGTCTTTCGAAACCAATCCCTCGACAATAGTCATGGACTGGTTTCAATTGAAATGCACTTTTGCATGTTAAAAGTAGCATTTCAATGCTTTTTTTTGTAACTTTGCAACGTTAGAGGCAGCTGTCCAGTGATGAAATTACAGCACTGGACAGCTCCATGTAATATTTCAAAGTTACAAAAAAAATTAAAATAAAACTCAATATACACAAAAACTTTGAAACGTTACATGGAGCTGTCCAGTTCTGTAATTTCAGCACTGGACAGCTCCATGTAACGTTTCAAGGTTTTAGTTTATATTGGGGGTTTCACCCCTGGCCCCCCAAACCCCACACCACCCCCCACCCCAACCCTAACCCATGCCGACAGCACTTTCAAATTTCTTTCAAAGAAATTGTCATTCGAAAGAATGGAATTTCGACCAAAAAAAATCAAAAGTTTACCATTTGAAACTTTTACGTTCAAAAAATGACAGGACACCGACTTGAATCACAGGATATTTTTAAAAAGAGTTCTAAGACTTACCTTTTTACTGCTTTTTAACAGGAATGCTATTTTAATATTCTCAATCTGCTTTTTGCTATCAGTTTATCTGTTTATTGTAATGTTGTGTCTTATAGTGCCCTCAAGCCCTAGGGTCCATGGCTGCGCTATATACATATATTAAAGTAAAGTAAAGTAATATACACTATCCATTGATACTTTGTTAAAAGGCAACCTCTTCTTGAAGCAAACTTCGTTGATTACCTTTAACCTACTAATACGGTTTCTTTCCTCTCTAAAATTCAGAGAATGGATGATACATTTGACATATGGGTTCGTCAAGAAGATACCCTGCACAACCTTCTACAAAGCTGAGAAGATCAACAACAAAAAACAACTAGGAATCTGCTACCTGTCCAATATATTTGTATTTCTAAAATGACACAAAAGTCAAAATGTAATGAAATAGCGGCATGTATTGTGTGTCGGCAAAACCCTGTTGTGCCAAATAATGCATAAAGTACCTCACAAAAGCAACAAAGCTCAAGATTAAGAAATGGGTATTAGATGACTTTTGTCAAAGTACGAATGTCAATATGTTGCCAATGTAAGCTTATTTTAAAATAGTAAGACGGTTTTCAGTGAAGCTACACTGCTTTCCTGCAAAAGGTCACGCAGACGTGCAATTCATACTCTGCTGCGTGCTCCTTCAGCGTGACCCTGTCTTTCAACGTACAGGGTAGGACACGTTGATGAGCGCAAGTAAGAAATTGCATGTGAAATCAGAAAGAGGCATGCAGTTTATGTTGTCACACCTTATAAAGAGTGTTATTTTCCATGCTCCAATATAGTAAAATCTAGTTAGGATAAAGAGGCAGAAGAAAACAATGCCTGTGACTTCTTTTCCCTCTTTTTTTATCGCTCTGCAGAAAAGCCCAGGAGATCAGAACATTGTGACAGGTGTCTTTCAATTGTCAAAATCTCCTATTGGGCCCATAGCGCAGAAGAGCAACATTCTTAATGATTCTCTTTCAGCAGGCAGAAAGTGCTACTAAACAAAAAGAAAGATTTGGAAAGAGTCTTGGGGAGAATATAATTTTCAGTTCCATGAAGCACTACACATGGTGTATACACCAGTGCATGACTGGCAATATTTGTGGGCACGCTCCTACTACACCATGCTCCACTGCAATACATACTTGACACGTTGATAATATATGCTCAGCTTGAGAACTGTTCATCACATATATGTCCCATCATGTATACGGATTAACACCGAAGCAGTCAAGTATTTTCGTCCCGTCTTAAAATCTTACTTTTTCTTCCACTATGTTGCCTGACTTTTCTTTCCCAAAATATCACACCTTGGTGCCCTACACTTTTCGTGTATGGCTCTTATCGTGGCCATTCCTTGGCACTCCAGCCTCCTTTTGGATATCCAATAGAAATGTATAAAATACCAGAAGAGAAATGTAAAGGTTAAGGGAGCAAAACATGTTTTTTACATGGAAAAGGTTGGCAGGAAATATCAGCTGTAGTTGATATACTTCTTTTGGGATACAATGAATTCTGAGAAGCAATCGTTCACCAACAGAACGATTCAGAGTGATGTAAAGGAAAATGGGTTGGTGGGCGCTACGGTTGCATGATCACAGGGCAAAGATCACATTCTACTGCACAAAGCAGTGGGGCTTTCTCCCTAGTTTACTTAATGACCATAACACATTTAGCAGCCTTACACCATAACTGAATAATCACTGTACGTATGTAAGTATGTATATAAGGAACAAGGATGGGCAGGGGTGGTGTTGTCTGCGAGTCAATAGGCAACATGGCATTCATTGAAGGTTATTCTTCACCTCCTACCTGATATGCAACAGAAGTGGGGCCAATCTTATCAGAGCCACTATGTTATTTCAGAATCCTGGTGCATAGCAAAATTATAGAAAACAAGGTGTCAAATCTGTGGACACTCCCGTCCCCTGCACACCTTAATGCTTACAAATCAGCCAATACTGTTAAAGCAAATTTACAATTTTCATGTATCTTTTCCAACAACATGTTAAACACACAACTCGATTAAAGTACTTGAAACTTCTTTATTCTTTAATGATCAAAGAGAGGCCAACAAATGCTGTATGCATTTCAGGGATGATTCCCCCTTCTTCAGGAGCACAAAACAATATATAACGAGCATCAATAAAACAACAGACATTCATTGACTTTTCATAACTCACATGTGTCAAATTATATCACATTTATTCTAATTAATCAGCTGTGAATCATATCACCATCACCTGTGTCAGCATGCCAGGGCGGTACAAATGAGGTCCAATGGTATACTGTGAATGAGCCAATGTGATATGATATAATAGGTTAATTGGGGGCGTGGCCTGGAGCCGATGGCATACAGAGGCTGAATAGCCGAGCTCCGGCCGAGGCGCCGTTTCTCGATCCTTTTTGACGGCATAAGAAGTGCCTATGACCACGAAAAGCTGATGCAGAGGTGGGAGAAGTTGACCCCGACACAATCTGCTTGACCAGCCTGGAAATCGGACCCTCTGGTCGGCGAAATTGTCCTCGAATCATACTCCCTCCCCCGCTTCCATACACATCCAAGATGGCACCCCGCGCCACTTAGCGGAAACTCCGAGAAGGAAGCCGCCATCAAACGGCATCCGGGGATTAAGGTGGCCAGATCGAGCAGAGACAACACGACGGAGCACGATCGCATGCAGGACATCAGAAGGGAGAGCCCTCACCCTGCTTCTCACCACTGGGCAAGACCCACCACAGCGGCACCTGGACACCGCTCCCGTGGTACACTTCGCGGGCTCAGCCGTCGCTAAGAACGGCTCGCTGAGGGCGCACACGACCACCGAAGGTTCCTCCCCAGCATCGCCCCAGGGCGCAGGACAGCAAGAACCAGCAGCAAGAGCGCGACTACGGCAACCCCAGATCTTCTTTTCCCGGCGAGTCGGACGCTCAGAGGTAAGGGCAGCGACGGCGACATCACAGATATAGCGGCGGCACCTCTACCCCCCCTACAGATTCGGATTCATTGACTTTTGACACCTTGGGGACATCAGTCATTACTCTACACACGGGGAGACGGCTGATACCCCCATTGGTAACTCATCTAAAGTGTCCCAGACCCCAAGATGGCCACCAGGAACAAAGCGAAAGCAGCCACCATGGACTCATTTGTATCCGCCAAGTCAAAAACCCCTACACAGGCTCGCTCCTGTACCCCAGAGATTACCCACGCGAAAGAGGGGAAAACCACAAATAACCACTCCCAAATACTGGAGGCTATTGCTTCATTGAGGACACACATAGACTCTAAGATCGACAAATTTAAAATGGATATTCAACTCATGCGTCAGGAGGCCCGCAAATTAACTGGGAGGGTGACAAACACCGAGACTTCAATAGAAGAAATGGCTGGGGCCACAGCAGCCTTGAAGTCCAAGGTTGCAGACCTAGAGAAGAAAGTGGCTATCCTGGAGGAGAGGTCCGAGGAGGCCGAAGGTCAGGCTAGACGGGGCAACATTAGGATCCTAGGAGTACCAGAAGGAAACGAAGACCCAAACACTACAGCCTACGTAGAATCCTTGCTACAACAGGAGATTGGGGCCAGGAAACTGTTGCAGGGTTTCGCGGTCGAAATGGCCCACAGGTCCCTCCAGAAGCAGCCCCAACCTGGCTCATTTCCACGACCAATACTTGCTAAAATTCTAAACTTTCAGGATAGGGAAATTATCTTACGGCACTCCAGGGAAGAAGGCCCCATCGAACGTGGCAACTCTAAAATAACCATTTACCCTAATTACACTCAGAAAGTGCAGAGGGAGAGGAACTCTTTCATCCCAGTAAAAGCAAGACTTCGACAACTAAACCTAAAATACAGGCTGCTCTACCCATCGCGCTTGAAAGTCATCTTCAACGGGCGTGCCATATTCCTGGAAAACCCAACGGCCGCCAACATGTGGCTGGAAGATAACAACCTTGCAGATGGTAAAGATGCTCCCCAGATGGAACATTGAGGCTCTCAGACCGTCGGCATATGACACACGCTGCCATAAGTGGCCACAGCAAGCACAAGCAACCAGACCTCAGAAGGTAATCCAACTAACAGTTAGCTACATAGAAACGGCCCTCGTTCGACCTCTCCGCCAGACACCAGCCCTATCCCCCGCAGACAATCCGGGTCGGGTCAGCCTCCTGCCCGACCCAGCTTGCGCCCGATACCCAGATGGGTCTAGGCGACTCGAGAGCACCCGAGCTCCACAACGAAGATGTAGTCGCTGAGCGCACCAGTTCAAGTTTTGTTAATAGTTTTGTTAGTTATGCAGTTTTCATACCACTACTGCTGAAGAAGCACAAGATAGGTGCATGCTACAAGTCGGGGGGCGAAGAACCCGATTACTCCCGTCAACAGTCTCATAACCTCGGATTGGCATTACTACAGGCTCCAGAGGAGGAGCTGCCAGCCGGGCTCAAAATATTGAACCGATGGCGTCACAACTCAAAGTGATGACGTGGAACGTGAGAGGGATAAGCTCATACCTGAGACAAAACCGAATACAGTCCCATCTCCGCAGGAAAAAGGTTTCGATTGCGATGTTGCAAGAGACGCATCTTACGGAAGACACCAGGTCCAAATTAACAGATCGATGGGCTGGGACCGGGAGAGGATCCCCCTACTCTAAATACTCAAGGGGGGTGTTCACATGGGTGAACCCAATTGTGCCCTTCCAATTGCAAGGAATTGAGTCCGATAAAGAAGGAAGGTATGCAATAATGTGGGGCACTATCGAGCAGATTCCAATTTGCTTAGTCAATTTGTACTTCCCACAACATGGAATACCATCACACCTTAGAGCAATATGCTCACGGATGGCACACCATCGAAATAGGACCTTTATATGGGGGGGGACTTCAACTGTGTCATTGATGGCTCTATGGACAGGTCAGCACCACCCCCCATCCAAGTAACCCCGCAACATGCGCTCTGATAGAAACGCTGCAACAACTCGACTTGGTGGATATTTAGAGGGAACAGCATCCTGCTGAAAAGATCTATTTTTACTATTCAGCCCCGCACAAGATCCACACGAGAATCGATTATCTGTTCATCGACAGAGAACAAATACCATTGGCAGAAACCACGGCATATTAAGGAAGATCAATCTCAGACCACTCCCCACTGATCATGCAATGGCAACTAACGGGACCTAGACCACCAATCCCCATGTGGAGGATGCCTACTGCGGCCCTCGCCGACCCTGAGTTCAGAGAGGACCTTGCTGAAAAACTAGAAGAATCCATTGACATTAATAAAGGCTCAGTATCTACCTGGAGCACATTGTGGGAAGCCATGAAGGTGGTGGCTAGAGGAGAAATAATATCAAAAGCTAGAGGCACTCGCAGGCAATTGAGGACTGAACTCGAAGCACAAGAGGAAGAGATCTCCCGTCTAGAATCCACCTCTGCCATTACTCCAGAGGTCGAAATGAAGTTGAAGGAATCCCGCGAGAAATGCCAATCTTCCTGGGACAGATTAGAGAAGTTTGACTTTGCAACATATACTGCCAGGTCTCACAAGGAGTCCGACAAACCCGGCAGACTTCTGGCCAGGCTGTATAAGCGTGAATGCCCCAGGCACCTCCCAACAGAGATACTGGACGAAAACGGGATATGTCACAAGACACAACTAGAAATTAATGAAGCGTTTGCCAAATTCTACTCCAGATTGTACTCCCATGACACACAAATAGACAGAGATGAAATTAGAGATACACTGGATGAGATAGGCCTCCCCAAAATATCCAGCGAACATAGAGAGGCACTGGAGATGGAAATAACAGCAGAAGACGTGACAGGAGCAATCAGATCGCTGGGCACCTGTAAGGCTCCCGGAAGTGACGGCCTCCCGCCTGAATTTTACAAAACATACGAATCCACCCTCACCCCAATCCTCCACGAGGTCTACCTAGAGACCTACAAAAACGGGGTCTTACCTAACACTATGAAAGAGACAATAATTATTCCCATGCTCAAACCAAACAAACCACCCACTGACTATGGGCCTCATTCCGAGTACGGCGCTAACCAATGGCGCTATTAACGCCTTGGTTGATGCCGTACCCGGACCGGCAGCGCCTTGGTGGATGGCGGAATCACCGCCCCATTCCAAGGTTGGCGGGGCGGTAATTCCCCATTCACCAAGGCTCTTCCCCATTCCCAAATGAGCCCCCATAGGGCTCAATGGGAATGGGGAAGATGCAAATAACGGTGACCGTTCATTACGGTCACCATTATTGGCTTGGAGGCCCCTTTGCGCCCTCTACTTTAACACCTGCTCAAAGCAGGCGTTAAGGGCGAGGGCACAGAGGGAACTCGGAGTATGGCGGTAAGGGAATACCGCCACCGGTCTCGTTACCGGTGGCCGCTATCCCTTACCGCCATACTTGGAATGAGGCCCTGTGACTCTTAGCGCCCTCTGGCCATGTTAAATTATGACACCAAGATTCTCACCACTATACTGGCCAGCAGACTCGCTAGGGTGGTAGGGTCCCTAATCCACGAAGACAAGAATGGTTTTGTTCCAGGACGTAAAACCATAGCCAACCTGAGAAGGCTTCAACACATTATGGCCGAAACCTATGAGAATGAAGAAGACCTAGCAGTACTATCACTCGAGGCCATCAAGGCCTTTGATTCTATCTTCTGGGAGTGGCTCGTCGAGGTGCTGAGAGGGTTCGGGTTTGGCGAGGGCTTTGTCAGATGGATCACAGTACTCTATAATTCTCCTGTGGCAAGAGTTAAAACTGGCAGGACAGTGTCTGAATCCTGGAAAATACAAAGGGGCACCAGACAGGGGTGCCCACTATCGCCCATGCTATACATATTGGGCCTGGAGCCGATCGCCATATATTTTAGGAAACAGTTCTTTGACGCTGGCATCAAAGTGGGCAACGAACATAACATAATATCCCTATACGCGGACAATGTCCTTTTACACTTGAAAGATCCCCAGGTCAACGCACCAATCACATTTGATGTACTAGACAACTTTGCAAAATACTCTGGGATCAAATTCAGTAGACTGAAATCCTCTGCTTTTCCCTTGGCGAGCCTGAGAGGCCTAGAAGAAACTGATCTCCCGGACATGGGGATAAAGTGGCAACTTGACATGTTTCGGTACCTAGGAATTAATGTGAGCCAAACCCTGATGCTCACACACGAGCACAACACGGAAGTAGCAATAACCAGCCTAAGCAGATCCATGAAATTTTGGTCTAGACTCCCACTTGCAATGGTAGGCAGAGCAGCAATCGTTAAGATGATAATCCTCCCCGATTTCTGTATTTCTTCGTCAACATATGCCACTATGTCAGACCGCCCTTCTTTAAGAAATTGGAGGCACTTATCAAGGACTTCCTATGGGGACCTACCAGGCATAAATTGACTTTGGCTACCCTATCCCTCCCGTACAAGGAAGGGAGAATACAACTCCCAGACCTCCAGTTGTATTATCTTGCGGCACAGCTTAGCCACGTGATGAAGTGGCTCTCAGATGATCCATCAGCCGAGCTGGGACTATTACGACAATCTCCCTCTAGGATATTCCCCAAGGAAACTCTTTGGAACCCTCTACGGCAACCCCCAGATGCCCCCCTGATCATCGAACTTGGTAGGCAGATTTGGACCAGAACCTGCTACATCAGGCAGGTGAAACACCCTTACTCTCCAGACAACCCCATTCTGGTTGACGTGTGCAGAACAGAATCGGATCTCTCCACAGCTAGGAGGTGGGGGGCTCCGGAATTTACACATGGGGGATATGTTTGAGGAGGGCGAATTCAGGGATTTTGAGTCACTGCAGGCTAATGAAGGGCTATCAAGCGGCCAGTTTCTCTGGTATCACCGGCTCAAACAAACCTCCAAGAAGATCTGGTGCAGCTGGCTGGAGGAACCCACCCCAGACCCACTGTTCCAGGTGATGCACGACCTCACGGATGGCCGGAAACCGGTCTCTCGACTCTATAAGAGGCTCATCGACAAACCCAACCCCAAAAGTGTGACACTGAAGGCGAAATGGGAAACGGACCTCGAAACTACGCATAGAGACAAGGAATGGGAAAGAACGTTACTATACCCCAAGAAGGTGTCGAGAAACTCCAGATTCGGTCAGATACAACTAAACGTCCTATATCGGACGTATATGACCCCACACAGGGTGGCCTCCTTCAACAAACAAGCCTCCCCGGCTTGCCCATGGTGTGGAAACGACAAAGCTGATCTGATCCACATGTTCTGGACTTGCACCAGGACAATGGCGCTGTGGTCCAAAGTTAAACAGACCTGCACAGATGCCGGGATAAGCAGATATGAATGGACACCCAGGGAATGCTTATTAGGGGTCTACCCCAGATCAAGCAAATACAAGCATGTTATTAAGTTGATGGACATTGCATGTATCCTTGCAAAGAGAACTATAGCCATGGCATGGAAGACACCAGGGGGCCCTAGACATGAACTCTGGATGAAAGAACTAGAGAGATGGACTGCAGCCGAAACCAGAGCCTGGCAAGATGGAATCATCTCTAGCGGAGACATTGCGAGTGGCACTCTAGACTCTTGGAAGGCCCTCCTGAGAGATATACACTTCAGTGCAGACCATAAACCCCCCTGATAAACCCCACCACTTTGCCATAACTGATCCCTCGCACTCGCCTAGATATGATGATCTTCTTGACCAAGATCCCTTCCACTTCCCGTGATATCGGAACCCCTATTTGCAGCCAGGCCCACCTAAGTAAGAGAAACTGTTTCGCATGAAGACTGTTGTTTACATTTATTGTTTTAGTTAATTTTCTTGTATTTGTATGCATCCAATACAAATGCCAATAAAATACGTTTTAAAAAAAATAGGTTAATTATAACGCACTTAATACCCAGAGGTTTCTAAGCGCGGACCCGGGGATCGAACGTGTGGTGCTCCATGTCGTTTTGGTTCCAGGGCGAGCACGTTGCCCCTGAGCTATCCTCCCAAGACCTGTGTATCGTGAATAATTTGCAATGTGCCATTACTGTCATTAAAGGACGTAAAGTATCATAGTATGTGGAACTTAAGGATGGGGTCACCCAAACTGGTGGGGGGAAGTAGTGATTTCAATGCCTACATGGCCTCAAACACTTCTCCCAGTCTGTATTGAAGTCGAGTAAGAGCGTTCTAGGAGTCACAAACAGCAAGGTAAGTTAACTCCCATATATTCATTTGATTTACAACTAACTAGCGGGATGAAGTACCAATCTCACCTCAACTTTCCAATGCTGAAGCTATTGTACTCCAGGCACTGATACATTTACCAAAATTTAAGAAGGGCATTAGTGGAGAGCTGAAATACAATAGCTTGAGCATTGGAAAGTTGACGTGAGATTGGTCTTGTTGGAGGCTTATAAAGAGCAAGCACGCCATACAGCATTGTACGGGGCTGAACTCTGGGGACAAAAGGATATTCAGCCAATTGCAATGGCAGAAAGTACATTCTTGAAAAATATCTTTGGGCTGCCAACCACTGCCCTGAAAGCCCCAGTGTTACGGGAAACTGGATTAGAAGGGGTGGAGAAGTTCTGTAAACTGTGCCCTTGTCCTTTATTGGGCCCGTCTAGAGTCAAATAACCACCTACGCAAATATAAAGAAGCAGTCATGGATGTCTCGTCTCTCCATTGGTCCCAGTGGATAAGCATTCCTGCCCTACTGGACCTGGTAATTGCCCATTGCCGGTATTTATTACTGCCCATTCCCATTGAGCCCCATAGGGCTCAATGCAAAAGGGGAGGCCGGTAGCACCTGCACTGTCAAAAACGGTGCTGGTGCTACTGGGTAGGTCCGCTCACGGACCTGCCGGGCTGACAGGCACCCATGGGCAGACCTTGTAGTTTTCTGGTCCGGTAACTACAGTACTGGCAAGATTACCGGTACCGTAGTTACCAGACCGGCAAACTTATAATGAGACCCACTGTTTTTGAGAGGCAACAGTGAATGATTTTGAAGTGTATGCACTCTTTGACTGTAAGTCAGTGAGCAGGTATTCTGAGTTCTGCCACATGATCACTTTTGGAAAGGTCCAGAGATGCCCAGATGACATTGTTCTAGATAGTCTGGATTTTGTGAAGATTCTGTGCCGTGGTGCGGGCAAGGAGGGAGTTGCAGTAATCAAGCTGGGAGCCAATGTTGGCTATTGCTATGGTGAAGCGGTCATCTCAGGAGAGTAGGTGTATAGTGGCATTCAAAGGTTTGGTTGTGTGGGTTGCTGAGGATGTGATTTCATCGGCATGCCAAGTCAAACTATTATAGTGCCAGAATCAATGTGCTGATCTAGTACATGTGTGGTCTACTTTGTTGGGAGGCTACTTTACTTATTTGGGTGGCCTATGCATTTGCCCACTTTTTCAGTGGAGAAAATTAAAGTGTGCATGTTTTGTTGCATATCAGGGGGTGCAAAGTTTATGAATTAGAGTTGTGGTGCATATTTGCTCCCTTTAATCATCACTCCCCTCTTGCACGCCTAATTTTGTTGTTTTACATATTTTCTGCCCACTTCGGTGGTGAGGGGGGACTGTGCACTGTGCACTCATTCTGGTATTCCGTCCTGTTAACCATTTAAAAAAAAAAAAGATTATTACCACTCACATCGGCCCTAATTCTTTCACTGCATCTAACCGCCAAATGCTTTAGAATTGCAATACCACCAGCCCTAGCTGTGATTTTTAATGGGGAGTTCTAATGCGAGTCAAAATACCAAACATTTTAGGAGATGTAGGTTGACTTTGTAAACGCTGGTCAACATCGTCTGTATGCGTATGACTCATACACTAGTAATACTATGTGCTTAGTAATGTTTAGTACCGTACGGGAAATATATGTAAAGTGCTTATAATTGACATTTGCAATACAGGCCGACACACAATGTACTTTGTCACAACATGAGAAATATTGTCATGGGAATGGGAATCTAGGGAATTTATCATAATTCTTTTTTATCCCATTGACAGTACATTAATGGCTTAACACTATATTCTATATATGTAAATGTCCAAAGTTGTTGGTTGGTTTGTGGCAAAGCATTGCTCCTTATATAATTCCACACTGTTTCACCAATCTGTACCACATTGGGCATAGTTACCTGTTAGGACCCTCTGGACATTACTGGCTACACCACATTTGGACACCCCACCCCTTTCCCCGGATTTCAGCACCTTCACACATGAGATGGATGCCTAAAATCAGCAAAACATCAATGTGGTTGTTGAAAGACCGGTCCTCAACACTAAAATGCATGGTTTCTGGGACATATGCACCGCAATGCACCACAATGAACTGTACCATGCCAGGGTGAAGCAAGAGGCGGGAAGAACGCACAGTAGGTCCCAGTGTGTAGCAGCACATCAACTCTCGCCTCCCACCAACGTCTACTCCAGGGTATGTCAGCAAGCCACACACAGCCATTCTCAGTGCATTTTACTTCAGAGTGCAAGGCACATCAAGCGATAAGCGAATTGGAGCAGTGACCTACAGGATCATTGATTTTCAACAATTGATGAGAGTGTTGTAATGTGGTAACTGGAGGGACAGCCCATACGTTTACAGGACCATGGGCTAGAAATAGATTGAAACAATGGGGGTGTCCCATCAATACATTTCAATAGTTGCAACCATTTCAAGCAAACTTATTTACCCTTTGTAATGTATCACTGAGACAGGAACCTCTTTGTCTCACTAATAACCAAACCTTAACATTCACAAACTCACTTTTCCATAGCCGGGAAAGAGCTATTCAGTGAGGATTCAGCTTTGTCCGAATACTTTGGCCAACTATTTGGTATTCAGAGAATAGTAAATCTACTATTCGGTACACCCCTACTTTTTACTCTTAAATGCCCCTAATACCTTGCTATGAACATGATTCATGTGCATCATGTGATTGATCTCACTGAGCTTTGTGAAGAGTATATGTCAGATTTTCTGTATAGCATACTCTGAGTACTGAATGACAGGCATCAGGACAAAGACATCTGCTTATAAAATGTTCAGAAAGGTAAAGGAAGCCCTTTAACTTTGGACTCCTTTCTGTATTTTTCTGGACACAGTTTGAAAATCCACTCAGCCTGTGGCTATCATCAGTCGTGGTGGATTTTGTTCTGAGTCTTTTTCACTCCATGCAGGCTTCTTTGTGGTAACCGCCTTCAGCCCATATCTCTTTTTGTGGGGCTCTGTTTTAGAAACCACTTAGGTCTTCTGTTTCTGGAAACACTTGTCTATTCTTCACTTTCAAGGGTGGTGGAACTTCTTCCACTAAGGATGAGGTTCCTGACCTGGCTAGTGCTAGTGCTCGTTCCACCGGTGTAGAGCTAGGCTTCTTCTTGGAAGGATCATCTGAGGCCCTATCTCTGGGGTTGCACTTCCTGGGTGTGGTGTCTTCAATTTCTGGAGAGGGTATTCCTAAACCCACGCTCGCATTTCCAAGCTGTTTTGGCTCCTGTGTCTTAACTGCTGCCATGCCCCTGGTAATACCTTTCCCGGAAGTGCAGTATTCTTTGTCTCACCACTTAGTTGCAAAGGCAGCTGACTGGAGAATTGTATGTGTAAATAATGGTACAAGAATACTATTTCTGCAGAATACTGGTGAAGGCACTAAGGTGGGGAGGATAGCCCAGGGACAAGGCGTTTGTCAAGACAACAATCACGGTCTTGCCCTTAGAAACTCGTCTCTGGTATTAAGTGCGTTATAAAAGAATAATTAGAATAATATCAGCATTAATGGAAAAACATGTTCTCTGTTAAAGCACTGCCCTAGAACTACTTTTACGACTGAAAAAAAACATGTATTAAGTGAGAAAATGAATACAATAAATGATGAAAAAGGGGCTCAGGAGAAGAGAATTCATGGTGACATCGGGCACAGGGTGGCATAACAGTTTTTTGGGTGGAAGTTAGAGCGAAGCTATTCACAAGTCGCATAAGACTTTTCAGGAAAATCACTGACATAAATTGATGTCTTATTTTCGCAGCCATTCAGAATGTCACTAATGCACTCCATTTAGTAATTCTTCGGTACACATTTTTCGTCAATTATTGGTTTTATCAATAAAGAAGTAAACACATTATAAAGTCTGACTCTGCCACCTGGTTGGTCGATAATGAAATGCTGAGGCATTCACTCTAGTGGGTGGATTAACACGTATGATCATCCACTGGGACCGTAAAGGCCTTAGGTGTTAAAACGGCCTTAGGTGTTAAAACGGGACATTAATGTATATTTATTAGATCAACTTTTTAATGTGTATTTTACTTGAAGCCTAAGTAGAAAAAATAGGTAAACATTTGCTCCGATTATTTCTTTCTTTTTGTTTCAAATTGGCAACAGTAACTGCATGGTTCTTCGTTTGCAAGTAGCATGACTATCTATGTTTACTCGAGAAAAGGCACAGCTGTTACGGAAAGTTTGTAATGCACACTTGCTGAGATATACCATGCAGAACACATTAAAATGAAAGCATTCCCTCAAAGCTAAGGAAAATGTGTTTATAGAAAGAAAGGACCTGCTCCACTGAAATACAAAATTCCATATGACATGCATATTGAGCTGATGGGAATTTAACAAAGCAATGCAGAAAAACAAAACGTGTGCCAACTACTTATTCCAAAGCCTCAGAACGCTATGGGAAATCTGCATAATTCTAAAGGGCTAGGAAGAAAAAGCACATCTCGTCTAGAACTAATGAACAGTTCCAAATCCATAAGGCACAGGCTAGATAATTTCTTACAATTCTATTTGAAAGTACCGTTAGTTATGCAGTTTATAAAGTTACAACTAAGTTGCCTTTATTGTTGCTGTTTCGAAACTACAGGAAAAGCGTGGCAATGTGTAAGCCTCGTGCATTAAAACATGCTTCCTATAATACAATTTTAAATAAGCCATTGAATATTTTTTGTGTGGAGTTTTATAGTGCAAATTATGGCATGGATCCTCTCGCCATTGTATAAAGCTTAATTTTGGTTCTGGGAAGAGAAAGGTGTGCAATTCTTTGCAAACTGTTTGCAAATAAAACTTTCATGTAACTTGCTGTCAATCAACTGCTTTACCAAGCATAGAGAGCTTATAATGTGGTTAGGTCATCAAACTGCCTATTAAACCATTATTTCTCTCCCACCAGCACCAATTTGGTGTCTCAGGTGTGGCCCTTGAGTGGATTACACCATATCTCACCATCCGGTATCAGTCAGTGGCTCTTCCCCCATTCAGTTCTTTGGATCACTGGTAGTGTCCTTCGAGTTCTTGTTTTGCCTCCTCCAATATTCAACCCACATGTGGCTCCCCTTGCCCATGTTGTGGTGCATTTAGCCCACAATTCCTTTTGCATGCAAGTGATGCCTGCTTCCTCCTTCGGATTGATTGGAATCTAGATGATGTCTCCTCAGACTTTCATTCCTGCATGAAGTCAGCCGACTATTGGATGTATCCCAACAGCCTAAAACTGAATGGGAGCAAGACTAGAGGCCTGACATTATCTGGCTTAACAATAGAGTTATCTTCCAGTTTATCGCTAACAAGCAGGGGAAACAGATGACCCCCCCACCGTCGATATTGTTAAATATTTATCAATCTTTCGTAGCTCATATCACAAGGGTTGCTAGATCTGATTTTTTTCGAGGTATGGTTGCTATAGAGGGTTCTTAGTTGATCAATTAATACTCTCATGTGGAAAGAGTGTTAATTGAGTCTTGACTTTAACAAATTACAAAATAGAAAATAAATAGCATCAATAAAGGGTAAACCGGGCATGTAAGATCACTTATGTAACCAATTATACAGATCTGGTACTGACTAATACTTTTTAATACTTTTTAATAGACCTCTCCAGGTCTGTTTTTTCCAAACAAATGAACAATGTACAAAAGAATTATTCAGACAATGGTGAAGCATCCAGGAATTCTCATTCCAATTAACAAACAGAGTATATCCTGGTTCGTGAAGGTACATAAATGCAACAAAAGCAGAAAGCAAGTAGCTCAAAGTCTAGCATAATTATTTACATCCTGTAAATGTTCAAAGGGACATGTATACATTTCATTAACCAATTGTAAACCAGCGATATAAATTTGACAAACAGCAATAAGTTCACTCTTGGGGTTTTGTATTGTGAAGTAGCTCCATTCAGGGAAGCCCCTTTTAATAGGTGACATAGGTAACCAACGCGTTTCGGATCGAATGATCCATCTTCAGGGTGGGGACTTCACTGTTCCTGTATGTAGTAGGGTAGTGATTGCTAAATGCGTTCTAAAAGCCTTTCCTGCGGGGAATTCAAAAGAGTAAACATTACCATTTAAGCTAATCAGTGAGGTTAACTGATGTAATTTTGAACCGAAATAAGTAGAGAGGTAATGGGTACTAACCTCAATCTGAGGCTGATAAAGTTCCAATTCAGACCCAGTCGACAGCTGTAATGCGCCGGAGGCCGGGAAGTGACAGAATACGGCCGGGACACCCTATAAGGAATAGTAACAGAGTAATGATCAGACCAAACAGTCATGAGTCATCTAGATGGTCATAACAAAGTTTTCTCAACGAGCTATGTCTAAGCTATCCACCGAGGGGATAGAAACAGATATTAAATGTATATAGGAGCGCAAGCCTGGTATCTCGCTACGAGATACATGAAGTTCAATGCATCACGCCAAGTGTAAAAAGGCGGGTGCAAAAAAGTGCAGACGCAGGTGCGCCGTCCACACGGAGTCTAAAGACCTACCTAGGTTGCAGATAAACACCGAGTGAGCCGACCGCTGTAAGCGCAGCGGCTCCACTGCAGTAGGCATTAGTTGTTGTCCCGGTAACCCCACGCATGCGCGCTGGGCCAGCCGGGAAATCCGCCATATTGGTGTGGGCCACTCGTCGCAGAGAGAGGAGCTCCATAGAGTAATAGGTAAGAGCACCTTGGAATCAATGTAACCCATGTAGCGTGGTCTCTATATTAAATATGTAGAGGAAAGCACTCAAACAGGCATTGCTTACTCTGGGATGCGAGTGGGGGCACCACCGCGAAACCAGAAGGATTCGCGGGGTGCCCCATCTCGCATCAATATAAATGACAATTCTATGGGGGGGTATCTCAGGTGGCCGTATCTCTGTACTAAAAAGAGGTATTGAACTGGCGAGTCAAGCCAATATAGCTATGTGCATTCCTAATCTACTAATCACCAAGTGACAAAGTCATAGAGTAAATGTATCGACAAGCCCATGGTAACGAATCGAGTGGACAAAGAGGGGAATATGTGATATCACACAATCTAGATGTTAAGGACACAGGCTCTAGATGTTTGAGAACGAAAACCTAATAAGGAATAAAGAAAGTGGAAATATGAGCTCAGAGTCACAATGGCGTGGGGACAACCCTATTTACAGCTTGGGGTGAGGCATTGTAGTCCATGAAACAATCATATGTCAGTTACCCTTGCAGCTGGGCGGACATTGTGGCGATTCAGGCTAATTTATACAAAGCACATTAAATCAAATTCAACATTCATCCCCCGGGGGTGCAGTGAGTCTAGAAGATCAATCCATAGTATTTCACGTTGTGCTAATTTCCGTTGTATATCTCCCCCCCTGGTACCTGATGTCACTTGTTCTAAAATAACACATTTTAACTGCGCCACAGTGTGGCGTGCCTCTGTGAAGTGCAATGAAACAGGTGATTTGGGACTCTTGTTCCGAATATTAGACTTATGCTCAGTCCATCTTGTTTTTGCTTTCCGAGTAGTCATTCCTACATAATAGAGTCCACATGGACATTTCAGTGCATATATCACATTTTGAGCATCACAGGTACAGGAGTGTTTTAATTGTAAAGGTTTGCCAGAATGGGGGTGTGTAATGTGATTGCCCTTTATGATGTTGCCACAGTGTTGACAATTGTGGCATGGAATAGTGCCTTTGTGTTGGGTGGACGGACCCCCAACTGGGATCTCAGCTTTCACTAGGGTCTTTCGTATAGATTTGCTATTTCTATAGGCAAACGTTGGAGGATCAGGGAAAAGATGTTGCAATTGTGGGTCCAATTGTAGCATGGGCCAGTTTTTTTTTATGGCTTTCTTAATTCTTGTGCTCTGGACCGAGTAGGTGGTAACATATACCAGTGTTTCTCGAGATTTTGTTGGTTTCGGTACTAGTAGTGAGTCCCTGTTTATCTCACGGACCTTTCCTGATACATCTGAGATCAATGTAGAGTCGTAACCTCTTGCTGTGAACTTATTTTCCAGTGTAATCACCTGACGTTCATATTCAGTGGGTTCTGAGATGTTCCTCCTATAACGTAGAAATTGACTCAGTGGCACACTGTCAATGGTTCGTTTAGGATGGAAACTTGTGGCGAGTAATAGACTATTCCTGTCGGTTGGTTTGGTGTAAATCCTGGTCTCCAGTTTAGCTCCAGCCACGTAAATTTCCACATCCAGGAAATGTATAGTTGTTGTACTTGTCTCTGTAGTAAACCTAATGCGTGGATTCATCCGATTCATCATGTCAAAGAAATTGACCAATTCGTCTTGAGGACCAGTCCATACCCCAAAGACGTCATCAATGTATCTCACGTACAGGGATAGGTGTCTCATCCATCTTGGTGATGTGAGAACATGTTCGTATTCCAGATAGTACATAAATGCATTGGCATAGCACGGTGCCATAGCTGCACCCATGCTTGTGCCTGAAATTTGGATAAAGTATCTATCCTGAAACTTAAAAAAGTTGTTGTTAAGTACCAATTTCAAGAGGGAGAGAATGAACAGCCGGTCTCCTTGACATTTGTCCGATCTCAAAATAAGCCATTCTATAGCTTCTAGGCCAGCTTCATGGGCAATATTTGTGTATAAGGACGTAACGTCCATAGTAAATAATATATCTCTCCCTTCCACAAACTGCGTGTTCTTCAACAGTTGCAGGAAGTGCATGGTGTCCTTCACATAAGTCGGCGTCTCTTGGACCAAGGGTTGAAGTATTTTGTCCAGATATTGTGCCAAAGGTTCAAGGATGCTGTTAGTAGCTGCTATAATGGGGCGGCCTGGAGGTTTTAACAGTCTCTTATGGATTTTAGGTAAGATATACATCACCGGCATGATGGGATGTTTATTGTCGAGAAACCGGCGTGTTTTCTCAGAGATTACGTCATTCTCTTCGGCCTCATCCAGGACTTTTTCAATCAGAGCTCGCACTGTTTCTGTTGGGTTCATAGGGACCTCAAGGTAAGTTTCCTCGTCTCTTAATTGGCCTTCAATTTCATCAAGGTAATCCTGTTTGTCCATCAGGACTAGGGCTCCTCCCTTATCTGCTGGTTTGAAGATGATAGTTTGATTGTCTAATAGATTTTTCAATGTCTGGCGTTCGATTTTAGTGAAGTTTCCTTGAGCCTTAGTTTTGAATCGTATCTTCTTGAAGTCTTCAAGTACGGTCTTCTCAAAAGTGGATAGTATATGGTTATGTATTGGGGGATTAAAAGTACTTTTAGGAGTAAGCTCTAGGAATTCATGTGGTTCCTTTTCGATAGAAAAAAGCCGACTCGAAGAGGACAAAAGAAAAAATCCACAGAGAAAGAAGGGGACGAAGAAACCCTGATAGTCAATATTTCGTCATACCATCTCTCGAAGATGGAGACACAAGTTCTGAGGAAAGGTTTATCCTTTGTTCCAATGAATAACAGTACCTTATTGAGGGAAAAGATTGATTTCTTTAAACTTATGCGCAAATTGAAGCTTAAAGTATTCTTCAACTCCCTGGAAGAAAACAACATCGAAAAGGAACCACATGAATTCCTAGAGCTTACTCCTAAAAGTACTTTTAATCCCCCAATACATAACCATATACTATCCACTTTTGAGAAGACCGTACTTGAAGACTTCAAGAAGATACGATTCAAAACTAAGGCTCAAGGAAACTTCACTAAAATCGAACGCCAGACATTGAAAAATCTATTAGACAATCAAACTATCATCTTCAAACCAGCAGATAAGGGAGGAGCCCTAGTCCTGATGGACAAACAGGATTACCTTGATGAAATTGAAGGCCAATTAAGAGACGAGGAAACTTACCTTGAGGTCCCTATGAACCCAACAGAAACAGTGCGAGCTCTGATTGAAAAAGTCCTGGATGAGGCCGAAGAGAATGACGTAATCTCTGAGAAAACACGCCGGTTTCTCGACAATAAACATCCCATCATGCCGGTGATGTATATCTTACCTAAAATCCATAAGAGACTGTTAAAACCTCCAGGCCGCCCCATTATAGCAGCTACTAACAGCATCCTTGAACCTTTGGCACAATATCTGGACAAAATACTTCAACCCTTGGTCCAAGAGACGCCGACTTATGTGAAGGACACCATGCACTTCCTGCAACTGTTGAAGAACACGCAGTTTGTGGAAGGGAGAGATATATTATTTACTATGGACGTTACGTCCTTATACACAAATATTGCCCATGAAGCTGGCCTAGAAGCTATAGAATGGCTTATTTTGAGATCGGACAAATGTCAAGGAGACCGGCTGTTCATTCTCTCCCTCTTGAAATTGGTACTTAACAACAACTTTTTTAAGTTTCAGGATAGATACTTTATCCAAATTTCAGGCACAAGCATGGGTGCAGCTATGGCACCGTGCTATGCCAATGCATTTATGTACTATCTGGAATACGAACATGTTCTCACATCACCAAGATGGATGAGACACCTATCCCTGTACGTGAGATACATTGATGACGTCTTTGGGGTATGGACTGGTCCTCAAGACGAATTGGTCAATTTCTTTGACATGATGAATCGGATGAATCCACGCATTAGGTTTACTACAGAGACAAGTACAACAACTATACATTTCCTGGATGTGGAAATTTACGTGGCTGGAGCTAAACTGGAGACCAGGATTTACACCAAACCAACCGACAGGAATAGTCTATTACTCGCCACAAGTTTCCATCCTAAACGAACCATTGACAGTGTGCCACTGAGTCAATTTCTACGTTATAGGAGGAACATCTCAGAACCCACTGAATATGAACGTCAGGTGATTACACTGGAAAATAAATTCACAGCAAGAGGATACGACTCTACATTGATCTCAGATGTATCAGGAAAGGTCCGTGAGATAAACAGGGACTCACTACTAGTACCGAAACCAACAAAATCTCGAGAAACACTGGTATATGTTACCACCTACTCGGTCCAGAGCACAAGAATTAAGAAAGCCATCAAAAAAAACTGGCCCATGCTACAATTGGACCCACAATTGCAACATCTTTTCCCTGATCCTCCAACGTTTGCCTATAGAAATAGCAAATCTATACGAAAGACCCTAGTGAAAGCTGAGATCCCAGTTGGGGGTCCGTCCACCCAACACAAAGGCACTATTCCATGCCACAATTGTCAACACTGTGGCAACATCATAAAGGGCAATCACATTACACACCCCCATTCTGGCAAACCTTTACAATTAAAACACTCCTGTACCTGTGATGCTCAAAATGTGATATATGCACTGAAATGTCCATGTGGACTCTATTATGTAGGAATGACTACTCGGAAAGCAAAAACAAGATGGACTGAGCATAAGTCTAATATTCGGAACAAGAGTCCCAAATCACCTGTTTCATTGCACTTCACAGAGGCACGCCACACTGTGGCGCAGTTAAAATGTGTTATTTTAGAACAAGTGACATCAGGTACCAGGGGGGGAGATATACAACGGAAATTAGCACAACGTGAAATACTATGGATTGATCTTCTAGACTCACTGCACCCCCGGGGGATGAATGTTGAATTTGATTTAATGTGCTTTGTATAAATTAGCCTGAATCGCCACAATGTCCGCCCAGCTGCAAGGGTAACTGACATATGATTGTTTCATGGACTACAATGCCTCACCCCAAGCTGTAAATAGGGTTGTCCCCACGCCATTGTGACTCTGAGCTCATATTTCCACTTTCTTTATTCCTTATTAGGTTTTCGTTCTCAAACATCTAGAGCCTGTGTCCTTAACATCTAGATTGTGTGATATCACATATTCCCCTCGTTGTCCACTCGATTCGTTACCATGGGCTTGTCGATACATTTACTCTATGACTTTGTCACTTGGTGATTAGTAGATTAGGAATGCACATAGCTATATTGGCTTGACTCGCCAGTTCAATACCTCTTTTTAGTACAGAGATACGGCCACCTGAGATACCCCCCCATAGAATTGTCATTTATATTGATGCGAGACGGGGGCACCCCGCGAATCCTTCTGGTTTCGCGGTGGTGCCCCCACTCGCATCCCAGAGTAAGCAATGCCTGTTTGAGTGCTTTCCTCTACATATTTAATATAGAGACCACGCTACATGGGTTACATTGATTCCAAGGTGCTCTTACCTATTACTCTATGGAGCTCCTCTCTCTGCGACGAGTGGCCCACACCAATATGGCGGATTTCCCGGCTGGCCCAGCGCGCATGCGTGGGGTTACCGGGACAACAACTAATGCCTACCGCAGTGGAGCCGCTGCGCTTACAGCGGTCGGCTCACTCGGTGTTTATCTGCAACCTAGGTAGGTCTTTAGACTCCGTGTGGACGGCGCACCTGCGTCTGCACTTTTTTGCACCCGCCTTTTTACACTTGGCGTGATGCATTGAACTTCATGTATCTCGTAGCGAGATACCAGGCTTGCGCTCCTATATACATTTAATATCTGTTTCTATCCCCTCGGTGGATAGCTTAGACATAGCTCGTTGAGAAAACTTTGTTATGACCATCTAGATGACTCATGACTGTTTGGTCTGATCATTACTCTGTTACTATTCCTTATAGGGTGTCCCGGCCGTATTCTGTCACTTCCCGGCCTCCGGCGCATTACAGCTGTTGACTGGGTCTGAATTGGAACTTTATCAGCCTCAGATTGAGGTTAGTACCCATTACCTCTCTACTTATTTCGGTTCAAAATTACATCAGTTAACCTCACTGATTAGCTTAAATGGTAATGTTTACTCTTTTGAATTCCCCGCAGGAAAGGCTTTTAGAACGCATTTAGCAATCACTACCCTACTACATACAGGAACAGTGAAGTCCCCACCCTGAAGATGGATCATTCGATCCGAAACGCGTTGGTTACCTATGTCACCTATTAAAAGGGGCTTCCCTGAATGGAGCTACTTCACAATACAAAACCCCAAGAGTGAACTTATTGCTGTTTGTCAAATTTATATCGCTGGTTTACAATTGGTTAATGAAATGTATACATGTCCCTTTGAACATTTACAGGATGTAAATAATTATGCTAGGCTTTGAGCTACTTGCTTTCTGCTTTTGTTGCATTTATGTACCTTCACGAACCAGGATATACTCTGTTTGTTAATTGGAATGAGAATTCCCGGATGCTTCACCATTGTCTGAATAATTCTTTTGTACATTGTTCATTTGTTTGGAAAAAACAGACCTGGAGAGGTCTATTAAAAAGTATTAAAAAGTATTAGTCAGTACCAGATCTGTATAATTGGTTACATAAGTGATCTTACATGCCCGGTTTACCCTTTATTGATGCTATTTATTTTCTATTTTGTAATTTGTTAAAGTCAAGACTCAATTAACACTCTTTCCACATGAGAGTATTAATTGATCAACTAAGAGTCAACATTTAACTCCCGAACGAAGATTCGGTAGGAGTGCATTTGGGCTTACTGCCTAGCAATAGGTAGTTTAGGTTGTTTAGATATTTTGTCCCAAGTGGTCTTGTGACGTTAGCCCGCCTGCACCTGAAATTTCACCATAAAATTCATTGACATTATTTCTTTATTTAATAGTGTGAACTAACACCTTTGGTGTGCTTCTACTCCACATCAATTATCCTGATTTACATTAGCTGTGCATTCCCACCTCACAGTTCTCTTGTGCTATAGAGGGTTATCATCTATTTTACATCCTCAGTGCAAACCATAAATAAACAATATACACAGATGAAATACGCATTACCAGTTGAATAACTGTTAATGTGGACTCTGGGCCATTACGAGCGTGTAAGGCCCTCGTTCAAGGTGTTCATTGCGAATAGGGCAACTTGTTAGACGGAAAATCATATTGTGCCTCCTTTATTGTACATGTTGGCCTAAGCCCAGTCGCTCTGCGAAGAAATCTGCGCTTCAAGGTTCTGACCTTAGATCGATTTAGCCACCATTTTAGGTTAATCCGCCATTTTGATTCTCGCTCCAAAGTCACCCTGTGTTCTAAAATGGTGGACAGTGTTCTTCTGTTATTAACACGGCCTTCTTGACCTCTGTATGCATGTTAATGCTTAAACTGCCCGTAGGCCAAATGTTATGGTCATGTACTGAGACCTTGTCCTTCGTTGACCTGTGGATAAAGGATTACCTGTGCCAACGATACTAATCTATGAACATATATTAAGCATGATGGTGTGTAAATACTAAACGTGAACATTTGTTGAACTGCATTGTATTGAAATATGTAATAAGGCTTATGTTAGATCCTAGAATATACTGTTGCTATTGTGACTTGTTGAACATGTAAACTGAAGGTGATCCATATGCATATAGATGGGCGAGTCAGAGGTGAACTCGGCACAAACCCTAGATTGGGAATTATTAACGTACAGAGGGGCTGAACATCATGTTACAAAACTGTATAAAAGAGCGAATATTCTGATGTACAGTCCCACTCACTTCACACACCGAACAGGGATGGTATTCGGTGTGGTGTACTGAGTGCCTGATAGCTATCTATTACTTTGTCCTTTGAAAACTGTTCAGTTGTAGGATAAAGATCTGTGTATCTTTGTAAACTCGTGTTGGTGTATTTCCTTTTGAGGGTACTCAGCCTCGATATTTTCTTTTGCTTTCACAGATGGCGCACGAATAGGGACCCTCAAGATTGATGCCAGCTCGTTGAAGGTTGACGCGGCTATCGGACTGTGATCGGACGGTGTAAAGGGGGCCCCTTTCCTGAATGAGAAGCGAAACCTCAGCAGCGCTGCATGGCCCGATCCCTGGACGGCAAGCAAGCAGTCCGAGTCGGCATCTTGATGAGGGTCCACATATCGAGGCGGGCAGATTTGCCGAAATCACCAAACACGAGGTAAAATTTGTTAGAAAATCTTGAAATCCGATCGGACCTTCTAAGGATTTGATCAGGTGAGTTGTGATCCGATTCCTACGTATCCTGATAATTTGTTTGGGCGTATTACACTTGCAAGTGCAATTATTGACCAGGTAACACCAGTATTCTGATATGCCTGTGAAATTGTCTGCCTGCTTCAGGGCATTATTCCGCAAGGACAGACAATCTTTGGAACTTAGCCGTCCAGTGCCCAGGAGGGGTCGCCGGCTTGTACTATGTACTGTAAGCATGGCATTGGTAGTATAGTATTTAATGATATTTGGCACAGACAAACTAGCCAGGCTTCCGAACTTCAGTGGCCAATCAATAGTAGTTTTGAAATCCCTCGTATTGAATACTTAGAATCTATATTATTGAAGAAAAAGGCTAGACCTGCAGCATTTGACGTATTACAGAATTGGAAAAAAGAAGCTTTACAGCAGCTCAAGAGTAGAGAAAAACATGCGTGCCGTCATAAGACGAACACCGGAAAAGCGTTGTTATATGACCAAAATAAACAGTCTGAGTCAGCTAGGAGTATGGATAGGGCTTTCTCACTTGGTATCCAGAAGATCTATCCCTCTAAAGAATTTCATGTTTCTGACAAACTTATTGATACATTGTTAAATGAACGAAGGCCTGGTGCCACTGCACCACCTCTGTATGTTCCTCTTCCTGCTGTTATTCCTCCTCCTGCTCCTCCTGCTCCTCCTATTGTTCCTCTTCCTCCAGTTGTTGGTCCTCCTTTTGTCGCTGCTCCTCCACCTGCTCCTCGACCTTTACATGTTGTAGCAGTGATAGCACCTCCTTTGAACTTGCCTACTCTCCCTCTTCCAAGTGATTCTACACCGCTTGTAGCAGATCGAGGAGCGGGATCGAGGGTCGTCACTCGCAATACTCTGTCTCCTGAGAAAAAGCATAAGTTAACTGCGTGGGCAAAGCATTGCATGGAAAAGGGTGATCAAGCTAATCTTTTTGCCACACTTTCTAATACGGACAATTTTCCTCAGAAAAACGTTTTTATTGAGGGATTAGGGATTCATTTGTGTGTAATGTGGGACAGGTTAACTGGTACGGATCTCCCACAAGGATTGAGGGATCTGAATACTTTAGCGTTTTCTAGAGACACTGCAGAGAAAGTGCAAGAGCATGTTGAGAGGGTACTTGAGTAGAGAAGGGAGCTGGAAAGGTTACAGAATGAAGATGAAGAAGGAGATAGTTTGGGTACTATGTTCGTACAAAAACGATTCTTTCCTTGTCGAAAATCGATAACTGAGGAAACACGGATTTGCACGAAAGACGCAATTAGGTGGATCTCAGACACATCGATAACTCCCGTTGAAGTATATGAATAGTCCGTATACGCCAGAAATGCAGAGGAAAGTGATACAGGTAATGGTAGAATACCTACAGGATGAGTGTGTAAAAAGAAAGATTTGTTGTCCCGCAGAGTTATTGAGTATTTACAAGAGAGCTTTTTTGCTTGACACTTCTTCGGCTGCTTTAGCGTTCGATTTGGCCCTGTTACTTAGTAAGCGTTCGGAGTTGCCTACTTCTCAGTTGCCTATGAGAGAGGTCCCTCCGACACTTGTCCCAAAAGTCGAGGTTCCAGCGGATATCGGAACTCAAGACAGGAAGTGAACACCATTAAACAATCCATTCCCGACATTAGGAAGAATCCGACAGGGTTCTACAAAGAAATAGAGTCTGTTTTGCAATCATCGGTATTCACTTTGAGTGATATTGATTTGTTATTTCCCGTACTTCTGCCTGTCGACTTGTGGAAACAGATTAGAACTGTAGATGATGTGCCAAGGTTAGGAGATACATGGACTAACATAGTTAGGCTCGATGGAGAAAGGCCAGCTGGCGAAAGACCGGCTCAGGTGATACTAACTTTGCCTGACAGAATAGTTGCGAAATTGAAAACTATAATTCCCGAAAAAATAATTATTTGGGACAAGCTTACTGCCTGTGTCCAAGGGAAGTCTGAGGGTGCTACCGAGTTCTTTAATCGGTTCGAACAGGTATTTTCAGATTTCAGTGGACAAGACTTAGGCACAGAGTCTGGGAAAAGATTATTCGTAAACAAATTTGCGCTTGGATTGTTGCCTGACATCCAGTCACAAATTATGTCTTCTGAGAGTGCTTGGCAAGCAAAGCCTCAATCAGAAGTACTGCACATGGCTCAGTACTACGAGAATTGTGTCAATAATGAATAGGAAAGCAGCCAAATAGAGAAAAGGTGATCTAAAGACTAAAGTATTATTGCAGCAAATTGTTAGAGGCCCTAGAGGGGGTCATTCACAATTTAGAGGTCAGTATGTTCCACAGGGTAATGCGCCCTTGGGTCCTGTAAACATTAACCAGTGTGCTTATTGTAGACAAGAGGGTCATTGGCGTGCACAATGCCCGATATTCTGACAGAGGTCCAATAACACATTTGGGAACATGGGTAGACGATCCAGAGGTCGCCCGGGTGTAGGGGGCCCTTGTAGAGGTCCTTTTCACAGGATTCACAGCAACCTTTTTTGCAGGACAATCAGGCATTAAATGTGGATAGTAGGAACATTTTTGATCATCCTTCTGCCGCCTACCTCTCTGAAGAACTTCCTTTCGACGACATTCTGTTTCGCTAGGATTGCCCGAAGCAGGGTTTAGAACCAACGCCTATTCCCGTTAATCAGAAAGGTCCCTACATGGAAATGTTAGTGGGAAATAGGAAACATCTATTCTTGATAGATACAGGGGCACAGAAGTGTTCCATTGATCATTCACGGGTTCCAAACATTCCACAGTCAGGGCAAACCAATGTTTCTATAGGGTTTTCTGGCACACCAATTGTTTGTCCGGTTTCTTCGCCGGTACCTATTTCTTTGGGTCCCTTTACGGACCACTGTCCATTCCTTTTGACTTCGAATTGTGGAGAGAATTTGTTGGGGTTGAATCTGTTGAAGGAATTAAATGCGGTAATTCATTGTTCTTCTGATGGAGTGTGTTTGACGATTTCACCACAGCAACTTTCTGTCTCTCAATTCTTGACCCGACCTTTGCCGCCAGAATTTAGTGATGTTCCGGAGTGTTTGTGGGCAGATGACGACAATGTTGTCGGTGTTTTGCAAATTGAGCCTGTTAAAATTGTCTTGAAACATGGAGTGAAGCTGCCTCGCATTCCACAGTATAAAATCTCGGTTGATGGTGAGCAGGCTTTGAAATGCATTGTCTCCGATTTTGTGCATCAAGGGGTGATTGGGGAAATTGCAGGTAGTCTGTGCAATAGTCCGATTTTGCCCGTGTACAAAAAATGTGATAATGCAATTCCTTTTCGTTTCATAATTGATCTACCTGCCATCAATAAGATCGTCGCCCCACAATTTCCAATTGTGCCTGATGTGACATCGATATTACCTAAGATCCCAGCTTCAGCTACTCACTTTAGTGATGTGGATCTAAAGAATGCTTTCTTTAGTATTCCTATACATAAGGACAGTAGATACTTGTTCATGTTCACCTTAGGGGGACGTTGGTTTACCTTCACCCGTACACCACACGGTTACACGGAAAGTCCTAGCATCTATAGTAGGGCTTTGAAAGAGCAGCTCAACAACCTTGAGTTGCCCTCTACTTGTACACTGCTTCAATATGTTGATGACTTGCTTTTAGCTGCTGACTCAGAGAGTACTTTTAAGGAGGGTACTGTGTTGTTGCTTAGTCACCTGGCTAAACATGGACACAAAGCTTTGCTTAAAAGATTTCAATATTGTTGTCAGGAGGTCGCCTATTTAGGCTATCTCCTGTCAAAGGAGGGAAGAAGGTTGATGCCTGAACGGATAAAACTCATTTCTAGCATGTCTGTCCCAAATACACAGAAGGAAGTTAGAGCCTTGGTAGGTATGGCTTCTTACTGTAGGCAGTGGATCCCCAATTTTTCACTAGTGATTAAACCGATGTTGGCTCTGACCAAGAAGGGCATTTCTTCCCCATTGCCATGGAACATGGAGCACCAGCGTGCATTTGATTTGCTCAAGACTGCATTGTGCTCGGCACCGGTTTTGGCACACCAAATTATGAAAAGGCCTTTGTGGTGTTTGTGCATGAATGTGATGGATGTGCTTTGGCTGTAATAACGCAGGAACATGGAGGGAAGAATAGGCCGTGCGGCGACTTTTCTTCCGCCCTTGATCCTGTAGCATGTGATATGCCAAGATGTTTGCGAGCTGTTGCTGCTGCTGCTGCGTCCGTAAAACAGACCGAGAGAATGGTCCTAGGCCATCCTTTAACCCTAATGGTACCTCCCTCCGTGGATGTTCTATTGAACAGAATTCAAACGCAACACCTCACTTCCGCATGGTTAACGAGATATGAATTGAACTTGTCTGCAGCACACATACAAATTAAGAGGTGTTGTGTTCTTAATCTGGCTGAACTCTTACCTTTCCCGCAAGGTACTGCTTGCAGTGAAGAAGGGTCACATGATTGCCTTTACACTACCGAACAAGAGACAAAGGGTAGAATTGATCTGAAAGATACTCCTTTGAACAATCCACAAGGGGAGCTGTTTTGCGATGGCTCCTGCTTCAAACTCCCGGATGGTACATCCACAGCTGCTTATTCAATTACTACATTGAGCATGGTCATGGAAACCAAGAGAATCACGCATAACTCCACGCAGCCGGCAGGGATTCTAGCATTGACCCGAGCCTGTGAACTTTCCAAAGGGCTTACAGTGAATATATACATTGACAGTAAGTATGCCTTTGGGGTGGTTCACAACTTTGGGAGACTTTGGTCAGAAAGAGGGTTCTTGACCTCACATGGCACTAAAATCCAGCATGGCTTCTTGATAGTACGACTACTCTCAGCGCTTGCACTCCCTACTCAGCTAGCTATCGTAAAATGCGCAGCACATCAGAAGATTGTAGATGATGGGCCTCATTACGACCCTGGCGGTAAGGGGTTAACGCCAGCGTTAGCTGCGCCGACCCCTTACCGCCAATTACGAGGTCCCTTAGCGCCATGGCGCTTTTAACACCTGCTTTTAGCAGGTGTTAAAATCCATGGCGCTAAGGGACCATGGAGTTAATTACGCCACCGTAATTTACGGTGGCGTAATTAACGCCTTCCCCACTCCCATTATGCCCTATGGGGCAAAAATGGGAATGGGGAAGGGTAAATGGGGATTGGGGACTTACCGCCCCGCCGACCTCGGAATGGGGCGGTAAGTCCGCCAACCACCATGGCGTAAACGTAGTTTACGCCATGGTGGTAAAGTCACGGACAGGCGGTAACTTACCGCCTGGGTCGTAATGAGGCCCGATGTAGGAAAAGGGAACGCTTTTGCTGATCAAATAGCTGAACAGACTGCCATTGATCTCTCTTCAGACATGTATACTTCAAGGGATGCGACAAATGCCTGTACTATGGATGAGGGTATTGGTTCCGTAAGGGATATCCAAGCCGACACCACGTTAGAAGAGTCTAAGAAATGGGCTGAGGGCTTGGGGAAACTTGATAATGATGGGTATTGGGTGGATAGAGTTGAAGGGAAGTGGCTACTTCCCAACGCGTACATTATGATGATGGTTGTTATGGCTCATGGTCCCACACACATATGTGCTCGTAAAATCACTAAAATATTGGAAAAAGTATGGGTAAATGACAACATTTCTAAAGTAGCTGAACGCTTTGTTCAGGAATGTATGATTTCTTTGCAGCACAATGTGGGAAAGGGCACATCAACTCCTAGGGGTAGTTTTGGTCCACCTTCTGTTCCCTTCGAGGTCATCCATTTTGATTTTATTGAGATGGAACATTGCAATAATCCAAATTATGTGTTAGTCGTCATCTGTGCTTTTAGCAAATGGGTAAACGATTTTTCTGTTAAAGACGCTACAGCCATGACTACTGCAAAGACTATGTTAAAGGAATACTTCCCGAGATTCGGGTTGCCAAGAGTCATCTGGTCGGAAAATGGTCCACACTTTATCGCTGCTGTAATTCTGCAGATATGTGCGGGATTACAGATCGATAAACGGTTCCATTCGGCCAGGCATGCTCAGAGTGCTGGACTAGTGGAAAGACACAACGGTATCATCAAAAACAAGCTCGCTAAGACATGTGCCTGCACCAAACTAAAATGGCCGGATGCCTTACCGATCGTGTTGTTATCAATGCGAACAAAAAAGTCATCAAGGGCTTGCCATTTTGGCCCGATCTGTTACGTGGGCCCCAAAAACGTACTGCTGTCTTGTGATAATGTTAATTGGTTTTATAATAGTCATTGTTTTAGGCTTCTGGTATCTAGAAGAAATACATCCACTTGAGAATTTGTTGCCGACTGAAAATGTACCTACTGTTTCTACTCCTTTCGTGCATCTGCACACTCTATCTCGTAGAGACTCTCAGCACAGACAGAAATATCATAATAGTACACTATTACTCATTATGAATGCTACACATGCCATCTTTAACAAATTTAATTGTTGGGTCTGTTCACATTTACCGCAACACGGGGATAAGGGGCTAGGTTGGTATATTCATCCTCTACCTTTGACAACTGCATGCTATGCTTCTCTTAGAGCACTATTCTTTGGTCCCTGGAACGACAGCATCTCAGGGAACTTTGATGGGACTAATTTGAACCAGTTTGAAAAACGTGTTCTGACTCCCTTGGGATGTTCGCTCTTTGCAAATAGGAGTAAGCTTAATGTTGCTTCTATTAGGCCTTCCGATAGACTGTCCCGTCCTTTTCAATCTTTGATCTCTTTCAAGATGGCTCCTATAGGCAATAAGGATGACACGCCTCCTTCCTTCACTGTCAACCATAGCCTGATTCAGTTTCTTTCGGCATACAGAGGAATGGCACTCAGTCAATGGGTGATTTTAAAGATTGTGCCAACGTTGCGAATTTGACTGGTGAGGACAGACCTTTGTATGTAGGCGAACCTGTCTACTTTGTTTGGGGTAATGTATCATTTCCATGGCTACCCAGGGATTGGCAGGGAACTTGTTATTTAGGGATTCTGTTACCCGGGGTACTCATAGCCAGTACTGTAGAAATTTCGAAGGCTCGTCCATGGCGGGATGAGAATTGTGACACTTCAGCACAAGTTCTGGGCGATATAGCAAAATCCTTTGTGCCATTTTGGTGGCAAATAATGAATTCTGAAGATATCAGGAGACTAACGAGAGTACTGGAGAGGACCATCAACCGGACCACTGACATACTCTATAATATGACTCTAGAACAGAAAGAAATAAGGTTAGTTGCACTTCAGAACCGGATGCATTAGATGTCACCCTGGCTGAACGTGGAGGGGTATGTAAATTAGTGGGGTCTGCTTGCCTTGTTTTCCTGCCAGATTCCTCCCCAACTATCTTCATGGCAATACAGAATCTGCATGTCCTAAGTTCAGAAGTGCATGTTCCTGAGGGAAACTGGGATCTTAGCGCTTGGTTCTGGGACTTCTTGGGATCTTGGGGTTGGAAATTATTTTCGGTCTTGCTGATCATTTTAGGAATTATGCTGTTTCTTTTCTGTTGTATACAATGTCTTCCTGGTATATGTTCGATGCTAGGGGGATGTTGCGCACAGGCGATGGGTACATTAGGACGCAAGGTATATGCCCCAGACAAGAACTCCAATGAATATGTGTTGAAAGAAATTGTAGTAACTGAATTTATGTCAATTGATATCTCCGATAGTGATTCAGGATGTATGGACGTTGAGACGTGGAGTTACTCATAAAGTGACTAGAAGTAGTATAGCGCTTGGCTTAGGCCAAAAGCAGGGTTTGTTAGACGGAAAATCATATTGTGCCTCCTTTATTGTATATATTGGCTTAAGCCCAGTCGCTCTGCAAAGAAATCTGCGCTTCAAGGTTGTGACCTTATATCGATTTAGCTGCCATTTTAGGTTCATCTGCCATTTTGATTCTCGCTCCAAAGTCACCCTGTGTTCTAAAATGGTGGACAGTGTTCTTCTGCTAGTAACATGGCCGTCTTGACCTCTGTATGCATGTTAATGCTTAAACTGCCCGTAGGCCAAATGTTAGGGTCATGTACTGAGACCGTGTCCTTCGTTGACCTGTGGATAAAGGATTACCTGTGCCAACAATACTAATCCGCGAACATATATTAAGCATGATGTTGTGTAAATACTGAACGTGAACATTTGTTGAACTGCATTGTATTATAATGTGTACTAAGGCTTATGTTAGATCCTAGAATATACTGTTGCTATTGTGACTTGTTGAACATGTAAACTGAAGGTGATCCATGTGCATATAGCTGGGCGAGTCAGAGGTGAACTCGGCACGAACCCTAGATTGGGAATTATCAACATACAGTGGGGCTGAACATCATGTTACAAAACTGTATAAAAGAGCGAATATTCTGATGTACAGTCCCACTGACTTCACACACTGAACAGGGCTGGTATTCGCTGTGTTGTACTGAGGGCCTGATAGCTATCTGTTACTTTGTCCTTTGAAAACTGTTCAGTTGTAGAATAAAGATCTGGGTATCTTTGTAAACCCATGTTGGTGTATTTCCTTTTGAGGGTACTCAGCCTCGATATTTTCTTTTGCTTTCACAAACTGAGCTGGGTTGCTAATAACAATTTTCTAAGGGACTTTGGCATCACATATCTGGTATGCACCCTTACAAAATACTGGGGGTCATTACGAGTATGGTGGTAGGGGCTTAACGGCACCGTTAAAGATGACAGTGCCGTTAAGTCCTTACCACCATATTCCGAGGTCCCTTAGCGGGTCCCAGCAGGAACGGCTGGTCTGACCAGCGTTCTTTGCAGGACCCTTTAAGGGACCTTGGAGCTAATAACAGGCCCGCATTCCCATTCCCATATGGGGCTCAAATGGGAATGGGGAATGGTTTACTGAATGGGGACTTACCGGGTCCGCATAGGTCGGAATGTCCCGGTAAGTCCCTATTCAGTGAGACCGGACCCGGACCTGGGTTTGGAAGCAGCCATGGCGCTATAAGCGCCATGGGTACCTCCAAACTCGTAATGACCCCCACTGTGTCTAATAAGCCCACCAACCACATAGCACACTCTCCCTGTAGTACGCAGTATGTAGATAGATAGATAGATAGATAGATAGATAGATAGATAGATAGATAGATAGATAGATAGATAGATAGATAGATAGATAGATAGATAGATAGGTATTACATGTCCAGCTTAGAAAGCACATTGATATGTTAGGGTGGATCACACTCTATAAGTGAGAATTGAATGAAACTGAGTAGAATGTTCTCCCTTTCCCATATCCAAGGCCATGGCACTCAGTGGCAGAGCGGCAGGTTAGTGAGGGACCAGGAGACTCAGTAAGCATATGTCAGTGGTGTACACATAATTTGTGAAGTGTATTGGAGCAGGAGGGCAGGAGAAAGGGGGAATGTGTGTAGAATTTGGTGTGCAGAGGCCAGTGCAGAGGGCTGACACAAACTGTAGGGCAAGAAGGATAGCTCATGGGCAATGTGCTTGTCATGGAAACAAAACAATGTTAAGCAGCTTGGGTTTGATACCTGGTCCAGCGCTTAAAGGCCGGAAAAAGGCATGAACACTCCAGAGATGAGGGTGATCACTAGTATGTGGGTGTGCCATTCCCTAGAACAGTGAGGAAAAAGTCTGGAAAACACATATTGGGTTATTTGGTGGCCAAAAGAGGGCCTTTAAAGGGGGCAGGGGGGAATAAAGTTAACATGGAGCTTATAGGTGGAAAAGAAGTTTTGCAGGTGCCACTGAGTCTGTGGTAAATGTTTGTGTCTGCAAACAATATTTGGATTGCTGGGGTTTTTGGGTAATTCTTGTTATTGAAGGTGCATTGTACGTTAAATGGTTTAATTATATTGTGGTGGTTGTGGCCACTGGCAACACGTAGCACAGTAATATGTGTATAGTAATTATAGGTAATGTAGGGGGAGTATACAGTATTTGTGATATGGTGCAATGATATAATTGAAGTGTATATGGTATTTATGATTGTAGTACAGTTGAGGATAGTGCTTATAGAATATGTATTTGTTTGTGAAGACAACAAAAAGGAAAATACTTAGTATGGTTACTTAGTTGCATACAGTAATAAAGCTGGACTATCTGGTTCTTGTTCTGTGAAAGAAAACAGTATCATTTGTTAAGCAGGATAGTTTAAAAGAATTAATTGCATACAATTGTACATATACATTTACTTTTTGACCCTCATAAACAGTACATTGTTTAGTACAACATTAGTGTGTGATACATTGCTTTTGTATTGACATGAAATAATCACTGGGTTATTGTGAAAAAAATCCATAGATGATTAAAAAATAACTGTTATAATTATATGAGTGTAACTCTGATAGTATGTTTGTTTGAAGTACGTTGTAATTAGGGGCATATTCTAACTATATTGGAGTTTACAAGACATTTTGCAGTACAAATAAATGGGATGGCATATTGGAAGTATATTGCAATGAAGGGCACTTCAGAAGTAGTTAAATACCTGTTGGCATATTCTAACTGTCTTGGGTTTTAAAAGTAGTATTTTATTATTTTAGAAGTAGTTAGATACCAGTTGGCTTATTCTAACTGTGTATTGTACTATAGTTTAGTGAGTATATTTGGGGTGTGAAAATATTAAGTAGGCATTTGTTACATTTGGTGGTAACGTTGGCGTATTGTAATTATTTTGGATATTACAAGAAGTATTTCAGTAACAAGAACTGTTATGGCATATTTGAAATGTATTGCAATGAAGGGTGTTTTTGAAGTAGGTAAATACCTGCTGTCCTATTCTAACTATCTTGCCTTTTAAAAGTATTATTTTAGTATAATGGATGTAGTTAGATACATGTTGGTATATTCTAACTGTTTATTGTGCTACAGTTCAGTGACTACATTTGAGTTTAAGGAATATTAAGTAGGCATTTGTCAGATTTGCTGGTAACCTATGTTTTGGAGTAATGGAGGTGTCGTTATATTCAAACCACTCCCTTCTTTTTTGTGACATATGCAGTATAGTGGCCTGAAATTCTTGTAGCACCAGTGTGGTGGATATGCTCACTGTTATGAGTGTTTTGTTTCCAAGAGATACTTGGCTGTGTGTGAAGCTAGTAAGCTTACAGTTGTTTTTAGTACCATCTGCATTGTACCTTAGAAGCATTAGTATCACATATTGGCCAAGTGAGTTTATTTGTATGTTTGAACAATTGTCTGCATGACAAAAAGGGCATGATATGCTATGATTTGCATTCTGCAGAAGCTGGTGAAATGGAATAGATTCATAATTTGGTATGGCTACATAAACAAATCGTTCATTAGAGATGTGCTCTTTTGAAACATGGTTGCAGAGAGTACATGTATGTTTCCATGTGTAGGCAATCTGGAATATTTCATTTATAGGGATGTTTTTGGTTTCCATTACTTTCAGTAAGTACATTAAGAATTATTGTGGATCTTCCTGTGTGTTAATGGTAAAGTTTACCATTCCTGTACAGTAGTCCAATTCTTCCCTTATACCTGAGACATTGTAAGTGCTGTCAGGATTATTTGTGGTATTTATATCAAGGATGAGCATTTGCAAACACAACTTGTCTGTGCCATTTACGTAAATGTGAACAACTGGTGGCAATTGGAAAAGAAGACTGATTGCTATATTTTTTAAGCAATTTACTCCAGTTGTGTTGCTGAATTTAAATGGATCAAAGATTTGTGCCTTTGCATTTTTTGACGGGCCTGCAGTTATTTTTTTTAGAAGAGAGAGTTACTTTGTCTTCTGATGGACATGCAGTTGATTTTCTACGAGAGAGTTTTGTGGTTGTATTACTTGATGAAGCAGCCGTTGGTCTTTGTTTCTTTAGCAGTATTATTGGGAGGTATGTTATAGGATCTGTTTATATTCGTTTTCTATTTAGAGGTTTTCTTTTTTGAGGTACTAGGTACATATCTACATTGGGTGTACAGTTCACGTAGACTGTTGTATTCGAGGATGAAAGGAATGTCAGTATTGACTTTGTCTGCATCAAAGTTAACTCATACCTTCTTTCAGGACTGTGTTGCCAATGTCAGTCATTGTGTGATCTATTGTTAGACAGTGATCCATGCCCATCTGATGCAGTCCTTGATATATGACATGATATGATATTTTATTTGTATCGCGCTCGTACACAAGTGTTTCAGAGCGCGACTAGGCAAGAGAGGGGAAAAGGGGAGAACACAGCACAACAGAAAAACAATCTTACTAGGGCCAGTGACATTGAGAATGTGCAAGTGCATGAGAAAGGGAAAAGGGAAAAAGTGCATGGAAGGGGGAGAGTGGAAAATGCGGAGCAGAGGAGCGCAGATAAATGATAATAAATAAAAATAAACAGAAAATGGAGGCAATAAACAGTGTTAATGCAGCCAGCAAGTGGCAAGTGCTGTGTTTAAGGCAGCAGACTGGGTAAGTCTGATGAGTGCAGAAAAAGAAGAAAAATGGGGGGCTGTATGGGTACAGATACAGTCCCCAGTGCAAGGGGTGGCCAGGGGGCAGTGCAGGAAGGTGGCAGGGTGAGCAGGTACCTGGGCCAAGGGGCCAGAGGGTGGCCAGGTGCACAGTGCCAAGAGAGAGCAGATCAGCAGGGGAGAAGGGGAGCAAATGCAGAAGCAAAGAGGAAGGTCTGAGGTGCTTCTGGAACTGGAGATGGTTCTCCTCAAGTTTTAAAGTGGCAGGGAGGCTGTTCCAGAGGGAGGCCCCAGCCGAAGATAGAGATCTACCCCAAGCTAATTTCTTTGACAAACAATTGACCTGGAGGGAGTTAGAGGTAGAGGAGCGAAGAGCTTGAGATGGGAGGTATTTGCAGAGGGATAGCTGAAGGTATTTTGGACCCAGGCCCCAGAAAGCCTTGTGGGCAATGCAGAGGGTTTGAATTTAATCCTTGCATCCACTCAGAGACAATGGTGAGACTTCAGCGATGGAGAGATACGATCCCAGGGCTTGATGCCAAGGACAATTCTGACAGTCCTGTTCTGGATAAGTTGTAGAAGGCAGAGAGTAGAGGCAGGTAGATTTAGAAAGAGGCTGTTACAATAGTCGAACCTAGAGAGAACCAGAGCTTGGGAGACAGTGAGCTTCTGAGGGAAGAGGAAAGGTAGAGTACCTCTGAGGAGGTGCAGTAGGAAGTTTGACTTTTTAAAGATCTCAGAGATATGGGTTGAGAAGGAAAGTGTGGCGTCAAGGATGACCCCAAGGTTCTTAGCCTCGCAGTTAGGGGTAGGAGGAGGGCCAAGGGAGGCCAGCCAGAGAGTAAGGGAAAAGGATGGAGATGGTGTGCCGATGAGGAGGATCTCCATCTTGTTCGCATTCAGACAAAGATCATTGGCGGCACACCAATCTCGAATGGCAGTTAGATAGTCAGAGATGAGAGAGGGAGAGGAGGTGGCCGAGGGAAGCCGGAAAATGAGTTGAGTGTCATCAGCATAGCACTGAAAATTTGAGCAGAAAATGGCAATGCAGTGAGTGAGAGTTGGCAGGTATGTGGAAGAAACACTTTTCTAACTTGGCAAACAGCGGATGCTGTCAAAGCTTTTCCAATACTGCTCTTAGATGGCCATTGTAGTCCTCCTTGGAAGCCGAGTAAATGAGTATGTCATCTATGTAGACAAGTGCGCAAACGTCCAATAATTCATGAAGCATATTGATCATAAAGAATTGGAACGCTGCCGGGGCAGTAAATAACCCAAAAGACATAACCTGGTATTCGAAAAGACCATACTTGGTGCAGAATGCTGTCTTCCACTCATCCCCTTGTTTAACTCTTACAAGGTGATAGGCTCCTCGTAGAACCAGTTTTGTGTAGTTTTGAGCATTCTTTACCTGATCCTGAAGCTCCGGGATGAGCAGCAATGGGTATCTGTTTTTTACCGTGATCTGGTTAAGTGCTCTATAGTCAATACAAGTTCTTAAGTCACTCTCTTTTTTAGGTATGAAAAAGAGAGCCGAAGAGGCAAGGGACTTAGACGGGCAGATAAAGCCGTTAGCTAAATACTGATCCAGGTATGATTTTTATGCTGGTTTTCCTGATCCGTTAGCACGTAAATTCTACTGCAGGGAAATTGGGCTCCGGGCAACAGATCGATTTGGCAATCGTAAGGCCTGTGTGGAGACAGAGTGTTTGCTTGTTCCTTCTGAAAAAACATCCTGGTAATCCAGATATTCTGGTGGTAAGGAACCAGTGAGTCAAAGAATAGTTTTTGTCTTGGGTTTCAGGTTGCCCACATCTTGGTTGTAGCAAGCGTTAGCATACTCTTGAGGAAAGGTCAGAACTTGTTTTCTCCAGTCGATCCTCGGGTTGTGGGTTTCAAGCCAAGGCATTCCTAATATCATCTGGAACTGAGGAGCACTGATGAGTTCGAAGGAGATGTCTTCTTGATGATCATCCTGGCACATAAGCATGAAATGTTCGGTATGCTGCGTCACTGGTCCGGATGATAACTGAGAACCATCCACTGCTGTGACTTTTTCCGATTTCAGCTTTTCTTGGAGAGGTAGGCCCATTCATGCAGCTAGATCTTGATCAATATAATTTCCCACAGCTCAGCTATCAATATATGCCACCAAGGCATATATCTTTGATGGTTGTTTGTGGCTAACCAAAAGTACCGGGATGACTAGATGTGAGGTCTGTACAGATTCCTTCTTTACGCACGACAAGTGGAACCCTACGCATGTCGGGCGTTGGAGATTCCCGAATCTTGTTCCTTTTCCACACCACCATTGTCCCTTGCTCCAACTAATTTTTTGGGTGGTTTCACCGGACATTCTCAGAGGAAATGCCCTGCTCTCCCGCAGTATAAGCAGAGCTTCTGTTGCCTCCTTTTCTCCCTCTCAGCCTTGGTAATGGGACTCGGCAATCCACCAATCTGCATTGGTTCAGTTTGTTCGTGGGTTCGGGTTTGATTGTCCTGGGGTCGCATATAGACCAACCTCCCTTCAGCTCTTGTGTGATCCATTTTCCGATTCTGCAATCTGTGATTGAGCTGCACAGTGAAATTGAAGTATTCTGCACATGCCTCAGGGTGGTTGACCACTTGGGCTAGAACGTCTTTAAGTTCCCCATGTAACCCTCGATAAAAGAGCGCAGTCCTCTTTTCTTCTGGCCAGTTTGTGCTATGAGACGATTAAAAGTGGTGATGTAGGTCAATAGGTCTTGGTTTACCTGTCTAAGTGGTAATAATTCATTTTCTTTTTTTTTTTTCTTTTTTTTATTTGGTTTAATTGTATAAAACAATTTTTACAAAGTTGAAGAGGGGAAAAAAAAGAGAAATCCCCACATTAACTGGTCTGGATTCCCCACAAAATCATTCTTTGTCCAGAACCCCAAACATCTCAAAATTCCCCGAAAGGCTCCGTCAGATCAATTCTTTTTCGATTCTAGTTCAAATTCAAAATCAGAGTCAGCGTCCCCCCAGGAAAAGTTAAGGTGAGGACGCCCAGCTGGCGATCCTACTCACTCATAACTACCGTCAGGTAAGCAGTTCAATCTCTCGGAAGAAGCCCACCACCGCAATCACCCAAGTAGTCTTCTCCCCACTTAGAAGCCGACACCACCATTCCTCTTCATCATAGACATGTAGATTTTTGAACAAGTGCCCCAGATGTCTCAGGCGGGGGCCCGTGACTCCTAAGCAGTTTAGCAGGAGGTGCCTTATGGTTTCTGCTATCTCTAACTTTCTGCAGAATCTACAGGCTTCATCCGATACCAATTTTCTTCGGAATAGGACTTCCCTTGTGTGAAGAATGTTCAGGCGGATTCTTAAGAAGTTCATAATTCATTTTCCAAAGCTTGTCCTTGTGTATGCCTTGCAACCAATTCCTCAATTTCTCGCTGAAATTCACCAAAGTCTCGAAGTAGTGGATCATCCTAGTTTACTAATGATATCGACCAGTCTGCTGCGCTACCTCCTAAACATGAGAGTACAAATGTGACTCTGGCTTGATCGTTAGGAAAAGCTGCAGGCGGCACAAAAAAATGGAGGCGACATTGGTTCATGAATATAGCATACTTGTTAGGGGCACCAGAAAAGCATTTGGGCAGGGCCAGTGGCACTACACCTGGAAGAACCACTTGGACTGGTGGTGATGGCTGTGGCATGGGAGGATGGGAGAGTCCTGGGAGTGGGATCTGACCTGCATGGGTCTGAAGTATTTATCTTGCCAAGTCATCATTTTGTTTCCGAGTTACAATAAGATCCCTCCTTAAAGCATTAGTCTCCTGTCTGGAGGCATGGACTTCAGCCCGTAATTCCCCCTGTAGTTGGGCCAACTGGTCTGTTTCTGAGGTTTCCATAATACCCAGGCAGAGATTTGGAGGGGCTTCGCATTCTGTTATGCTCACCTGGTCTCTGCGGGACATTGGGGCACGGTTGCAGCCCTCCTTGAAAGCGGATTCTCCTTATCAGGTTTCTTCCCCTGCTCATGTGCTGTGGACTATGCTGGTTGTTGAAACTGCTCTTGCATGGATATGGGAGACTGTGAGAATGCGGTTATATACTGCTGTCTCCCTCGAACCAGTCTTCCCCGAATGTGGTGAGCATGCGCCGACCCATATAGTCTCACCTGTTGATTGATGATGACGAGCTCTCCATCCTGCTTCTCTATGCAGGGGCACTTTTGATGGACCAAGTTCCTTCACTGGCCCATGTGTGTGGCAACCCAGACCAACTGTGGCTGAACCACTCTTGAAGATAAGTGTCTTTTGGCTTTTAAAATATTGTGATGTTGATTCTTGATTATACTCTATGGGCCTCATTACGACCCAGGCGGTAAGGGGTTAACGGCGCCGTAAAAGGTGGCAGCGCCGTTAACCCCTTACCACCTAATTACGAGGTCCCTTTGCGGGTCCCGACCTTAACAGCTGGTTTTTACCATCTGTTAATGATTGTACCCGCAAAGGGATCTTGGAGGTATTTACAGTAGCGCAATTTGCGGTACCATAACTACCACCTTCCCCATTTCCATTGAGCCCTATGGGGGCAAAAATGGGAATGGGGAAGGGCCAATGGTGAGTATGGAATTACCACCCCGCCAACCTTGGAATGGGACAGTAATTCCGCCATTCACCATGGCGCAATCAGTAAAATACTGGTGGCAACCATGGCACTACTAGCGCCATGGTTACCGCCTGGGTCGTAATGACCCCCTATATCTTTTATGTCTTTCCTTAGCTTTCTCTCAACAGGTGAAATGCGGCAGAGCAGTAGTTGCATTGCAAGAAGTGAGGCCAAATGGGAAGAAAATGGAGTCCACGATGCTCCGACAGAAGATAGGTGTTGGTTTAAGGTAAAGTGCGAGGATTTGTCAAAGCGCGACCTTAAACGTAATGTCTTAGCGCTGGAGTTCTGGAGATGGATCTTGAATGCCAGAGTCAACGATGATGGATGCCGAAGAAAGCAGATTCCAAGGTAAGTGTTTCGGCTGGTAACTGGATACAAGGTAAGGTACGCTCAGGCAGGTAGCTGGTAGCAAGGTAAGATACGCTGAGGCTGTAGCTGGAAACAAGGTACGATGCGCTCAGTCTGTAGCTGGAAACAGGTAAGATGTGCTCAGGCAGCGGTGAGCGTTACACTGCAATAGCAGGATAACGTGAAGGGTGTGCAAGAAGGCTGAGCGGGCTTATGTAGCCTAACTCTGGCCATGCCCATTAGCCTTGACTCAGCGGTCCCATTCTGCCACTCCTAAGGGATGCTTACACGTGCATTCAGACTCTCCCCAGCAGCCACGGCCGAATGCACTTGGAGCCCCCTGCAGGGAAAACAAAGTACTTGCACCAAATAAAAATGTGCTAGTGCACATTTTATCATGAGCCTGGAGCTAAAGGCCTTCCCTGCTGTATTGTCCCCAAGGGACAATAAAAGGTAATGTTACCCTGTGCTCTCATTCCCTGATGGTGCGGGATCTGGGCTTCCGGGCCAATGGCCATGACAACATTACCTGCGACATCCCTTCAGAAACCACAGCTAGGGACCTACACACACAAGTATTATGCTTCCAAAAACATAAATGTGGCAAATACTCCTGACATAGATATAAAAACAAAGGGAAATACTATACCAACTGTTGCTTTGGCTTCCCTAGACCAGTTTGCAAAAAATTACAAGTAAATAGTTTGATGTCTTCTGTTAGACATAGTGTAAAAGGCAAATCCCCAGAAAATACATACAACATTAAAAGGGACGAAGCATGCATGTATATCAATGATTACAATGCAATTATTGCCCTCTTGTGGAATTCAAACATATACATACGATGCATTGCAGACAATTCCACTGCAGTTGCAAGATATGGCAAAGCCTATCTGTCCAAAGCTGAGAAAACAGAGCTAAAGAACCTCTGGGATGACATATCATCTGACAAAACACTATCAGAGAAATTGTACAGCTTTGGTATGAAAATGATCCCCCATAGAGAATGTGGGTGCTACGAAGCTGCAGACCGTTAAACAGGTAAAGCCTTATATGGCAAATCTGAGCACATTATCTGACTGAACCTTGGACCAGCTTCATCCCAAAAAACAGTACCCAAATCCTACCAAGAGATAGAAAACATAGCCACAGATGATCCCAACAACGAGGACATTTTAATAAACAATGTAATTAACAGATACTATCCAAACAGAAGTACTGCTTTGGAAAACATGTGTCTGTACAACATTGCCCAAAACGTCACCAACAAAAACAATGTCACACCGATTGAGACAGCTGGTGAATATTCAGTCTTGTGAAGGAAGTCTAGTGAAACTCACCAAACCCAGTCCAATTAATCATATAATGATATCATTTAAATCGCCACAACATAGAGAATGGTATTACATTGCCCTCCTCCAACTTTTTAAACCTTGGAGAAAAGAAAAATAATTATAAGGTGAATGTGACTCATTTGAAGCTGCATTCAAAGCAAATGAAATCAGTATAACAAATAACAATTTCAAACAATGCAAACACATGTTGGACAATGAACGGCAACTAGCGGAAGAAATTGAAGCTCAATTAGACAAAGACACTCCTGAGGAAATAAACAATCCCTTACAGGAAGGCAAGACCCACTTGGAGAACCACTCATTCTAAACGAAGAGGAATTAGCCATGACTGAGGTAGAAAATACCATGTATCAGTATAAACAATCCGAGGAAGACTTGTCAGTTCTGGAATCACAGCAAAATGATGAACAACTCATCATCAGAAGTCAATCAAGAAATTGAACATGGTTTTAAACATGAAACTAAAACCTGTAGCTGTACACATTATAAACCTCTGCCCCTGTATGTATGATGTGAAGCTGGTTCTGGCAAAACATTCTTAATTAAAATAATCAGCTAATTTCTACAAAACCGAACAAACAACAACTGTTCGGCTGCAGTAACAGCCCTGACATGTTTAGCTGCCTACAACATAGGTGGTGTAACTTTACACTGACTATTACTCCTACCCGGAGAACACCAAAACAAATTAGAATACTGCAAATTGTCAGCAGAAGCTGCTATTGAAGTATGCAGAATTCTAAAACAAATGAAAGTGCTCCTGATAGATCAAGTAAGCATGGTTCCCAACCTCATGTTGGGTTTAATTCATCTCAGAATGCAAGAAGACCTAAAAAACAACTATGAAGAACTTTTTGGAGGAAAACATGATATTATTTTCGGAGACCCCCTACAGTTAACAACAGGTGAAAGGGCAACGTATTTTCAAAACATTAGGACACTAAGAATGCTGCAATACCCTCGGCAGCATTGGAAATGTAAATCACTGGCAACATTTTCACTACACAGAACTAACTCAAAACATGCGCAGTCTGCAGACCTCTCATATGCTAATATTTTAAAAAGCATTAGATCTGGGCTGCTTACTAAAGATGATACATCCATCTTAAATAGTAGACTAATCAATGAGCTATATGGACGAAACACATCTGCTCCTGATGTCATGGAACAATTAACTCAACAAAATCTAAAATGTATGTCCTTATTGCCAACCCTTGTAAGCTGTAATGAATTCAATGAGACAATGTTGAAAAAAGAAATGCAACCCATACTGCATATCAGCTATACAGAAAATCTAGAAGTGCACAGCATGACACTTCCTTTGTGTCAACAAGCAACAGCATGACTAAACAGCTTAGAAAAATGTATCTCCAACACTGCCAGATTGGAGAAAATATTGACTTTATGTGAGGTTTGCTACTTCTTCTAACCGGTAATGCACTACTAGTCAAAGATAGCCAAAGGTACAGAGTCCACCAACCTGGATCCGGAGCAGCCACAGTGGTGAAAGTCAGAAGTCTCCTGCTGGTCCCCTTCCAACCCGTAGTATATCTTGCCAAGATGAAGTGAGACCGCCAGGGAAACCCTCTAGAGAATAAAACCCTGTTTGCTTCTGGGCAGATAGGTTTTCTTCTGACCTGGAGTAGTGGCTATTTAGTTCAGACAATGTCCAAGGTAGCAGCTATTTCTAGAAGCCAGAGTAAAGGAAGGAGGGATATGTTAGCAAAGAGATGTTAGGATATTCTGGAAACAGGGAATCAGATGGAGAGTATAATTCCCTTGTGTTCAGAGTGCCTTGCCAGGACAGTGGATCAAAGAGGAGACAATGGGCCTCATTACACGGAAGGCGGTAATGGTTAACGGCCACCGTTAATGGTAACGGTGACCGTTAACCATTACCGCCTTACTACGAGGTCCCTTAGCGGGTTGGTGCTTTAACGCCTGCTTTTTGCAGGCGTTAAAAACCAACCCGCTAAGGGACCTCGGAGCTAATTACGGCACCGCAATTTTGCGGTGCCGTAATTAGCGCCTTCCCCATTCCCATAGAGCCCTATGGGGCAGGAATGGGAATGGGGAAGGGCAATGGCGGAAGGGGGAATTACCGCCCCTCCAACCTTGGAATGGGGCGGTAAATCCCCTTTCCGCCAAGGCGGTGCCGGTATTTTACCGGCATGAGCCATGGCGCTAATAGCGCCATGGCTCACCGCCTTCCGTGTAATGAGGCCCAATGTGTACTGGCTATGCTTGGGCTATGCAGACAGAGGACGATAGAGAATACTTAGTAAAGGTGAGAATGTAAAACCTTTCATTTGTATCAAGCAGTTTAAGAGAGAAAGTCTTACCACAGATGCGCTTGAGGTTCTCCCGAGAGTTAGAACGGTAGCTGGAGCCGAGACCGAGCAAGGGAGTACTTCCGGAAAGGAAGCTGGTGTCGCTCGTTGCCGTAGCAACTCTGAGAAAGGGGCGAATGCTATTAGAACAAAAGAATATATGTATCATACAGGGAGATACTGGGTATTTGGCAAGGAGGGCAGAATTGCATGCAGCACCCTCTGGGACCACCACAAACAAATGGGACTACAGGTGTAACCAAACCAACCTTTGGTATAAGTCTGTACTACACAGTTTTATGGTAGCGAGCTGAGCAGCCAGGCTTATTTCAAGAGGGAATGTGAGCAGTACAAGAAGTTTCACAGAGGTCTTACAATCACAGTGGTTCAAGTAGACACTTACACTCAAGGTTTCTAGGTAAAACACTTATTAATTTATTACACAATCATTTAGAAAACATTCACTAGAAGGAGGCAACTTAATATTATATACAAATACACTTCAATATCAAACCAATATGTTTCTGAACAAATGAGGCTCCCCTGAAATAGGAGCAACATGGCATTTCAGTTACTTTCAGTGGGAGTAAAAAGGTACAAGTTAGCAGAATAGATCACAACTACTTTCTTAGGCAGTGCAAATAGTTTTAGTTTACTAGAGGACTTGATTCAGTTCAATAGGCCCAGGCCAAAGTCAATGGGCCAGTGTCTTGTATAGGAAAGAGCAGTTCTTGAAGTAAACAGTAAAGTCTTTGCCAAAGATCTCAGAAGCAGTTTGCATGAAAAAGAATCATATGATGGGTCACAAGCTGATTAGGCCTGCAAGTTGGGAATGTTCCAAGAACTTTCACCGCAAGAGAGGCGTTCTCTCAATCAGATTGGCACAGTTCCTTAATATTGAAGAAAAAGTGCAGCTGAAGACATTGGTTCCTGGCTGTTCCTGCAGATCTCACTGTTCCTGAGCCTCAATCGTGGGGACAAGAGGGAGGACATTGGGGGACTCCTGCACTGCACAGGATCATCGGAAAACACTGACAAAATGGAATCACTTTGGTTCCAGTAGCTGTAATTCAAGCACACAAGCTGGTGTCCTTCCCCCTGGTTAATCCTAACCAGCTCCGAGAATGGTATCCAGGTGACTAACGAGTTGATTGGTCCCACCAACTCAAAGGAAAAGTCGTCCTTGAAGGGGCTTCTCTGTTGAAAAGAGCTTTGGCGATTTGGTCCAAAGGTCCAGGAGTTGCAGCAGCCGTCCTTTTCCAGCTTGTCTTTGGATTCTTTCATTCCAGTGGTTGACTATGCTTTCCAGTCCAGGAGACTCACCTTTTAAACAGTTTTATCCCATTCATTCCAGCCTAGCTGCCACTCACCCAGCAGGGTGGACTGTCCTAGCCGGACAGTCAGCCAGCCAATCACACCAGAGTGCATTTGGGCCTCCTTGGAGACTAAGCACAGGGAGTTTCGGAACCTCCCTCACTTCTTGCCCACCCAGACACTCAGGCACCAGAGGCGGTCTTCAGTCCTGAAGCCCACCAAAGGCATGGATAAAAAAGGACCAAACCTAGTTTGGTGAGCATAGACACACTCTAGAAGGACCTTTCCAAAAAGAAATGGTGAAAAAAGAAGACCAGGACCCATTTAAACAAAGGGGCTTAAGGTGCCATCTTGAAAAACATGGCTCCCACGATTTTTAGCTACCGGTGTTCGCGGTTAGAAAAAAAAAAATTATGGTAGTTCAATGTAAAACCACTGCCACCAGCCATTTCGATAGGAAAAGGTAGCATTTGACTGCTACATGAGTTTCTAGACCCAGGGGATACTAAGTAACCCCTCCAGCACTCTACTGTAAGATAGTGTGTGCTGGGTCTAGGATTTAAAAAGACTAGTAAAGTCAATTTAACTTTACATCCTCTGGGAAACAGTAGTTTATCCCAGAGAAGGTATTTAAACCTTGGGACAGCCTAAAAAAGCGTCCCTGTGTCACTGCACTGAAGGTGCTATGTGACACAAATAAAAAGATGATGTCTATGGAATTGTCTAAAACTCCATAACCAAAAGAAATAAACACAGAAAACAAACAGAATTAAAAAGTACAGAGTCCCAAAGTTCAGCAAAAGAGCTGGGGGTCTCTAAGGTAGAGAGGAATTAGCACACTTTGAGAATTCTCCCTAACAAGGGAAAAGTATGATACCAGGGAGAATCTCTGGAAATGATGCGATGCAAAGAGTATTCTGAGCGCTGCTCAAGATCAAGAATCGGGTGAACAACGTAACCTAAAAGAGGATTCAGATTAGTCAGAGATCATTCCCACACACATTCAGAGACAGAATGGGAAGTGGAGAGGTAAACTCACAGAGCATTGTGGAAAGGAGAGAAGCAATACACAGAGGCGCAGGCAGAGATGCTAGATATGCCGTCCCTGGAAAAGGGGACGGAGTCACACAGCTAGCAGTGGAAAGGTAGGCTGGAATGTTGCATGAGTTCCGGCCCGCCACGTTAGAGAGAGCCATGCAGATAATACCAACCCGGCTCCAACGGTGCAAAATGGGCCAGCGTCTCCTGTGAGACATGGCACTTTGTGCCTAATCTGTAGAGTCATTCTAAAACATAACCTTTACATAGAAAAACATTCAGTTTGTCATTATCAACTTTGACAAACTTGCAGAAGTTAAACAAATTGGCCAGACAGTAGGACGTTTCCTTCTTTTCATAGACATGTACGTATGCAGGGAGCCATTTTCTCTTGAATATGCTGTCACTATTCACAAATCATAAGGTCTAACCCTAGATCAAGCATTGATGGACATTGGCAGCACAGTATTTAAAGAAGTTCTGAGTTACATAGCACTTTCACGTCTGAATGCACTCAATGGTCTATTCCTAGTTAACTTTGATGCAAACAAAGTAAATGCTGAAATTTCCTGGAATACAACAGGCTACAGGCACTATACACTCCCTTCTAGATATATAACTGGTACCTCCAAAAAAGAAAAATTTTAAAAGACAAATAATAGAAATAGAAACTATAGCAGATTTCCCAACAATACCACTAAAAAAAAAAACAACAACCAACTCCTGCATCAAACAATACAACCACACAATTGTCTAGTACAAAATCAACTGCATCCGTCACAAAAGAAACACAAAAATCTCTCTTCTCCAGAAACATCCGCAGGCCCATTAAATGATCCACAAACAGAACTCTCTGGTCCATTTAAATTCAGAAACACAATTGAAGTAAATTGTTATGCTAATGTGACAGTGAATCTTTTCTTTCATTTGCCACCAATTGTTCACAACATTTACTTAAATTGCTCTGACTAGTTGTGTTTGCAAAGGCTCGTCCTTCACAGAAATGCCACAAATAATCCTGATAACATTTACTGTGTCTCAGGTATAAGGGAATAATTGGACTACTGTGCAGGAATGGTAAAATGTACTATACACACACAGGAAGATCCACAATAATTCCTAAGGTACTTATTGCAAGTACTAGAAACCAAAAACATCCCTATAAATGAAATCTTCTACATTTCATACACGTGGGAACATACATGCACTCTCTGCAAACATATTTCACAAGACCACATCCCTAATGAACTATTTGTATATGTATCCATACCAAATTCGGAATCCATTCCATTTCACCAGCTTCTGCAGAATGCATATCATGGCATATTATTATTTTTGCAATTCAGGTAATCGTTCCACCGTACAAATAAACTCACATAGCCAATATGTCATACTAATGCTTTGAATGTACAATGCAGATGGTGCCAAAAATAACTGTACGCCTACAGGCTTCACACATGGCCAAGTAACTCTTGGAAAGAAAACCTTCACTAGAGTAGGTATAGTACACCACACGTGTGCCACAACCACTTCTGGGCACTACCCTGCATATGTCAAAAAAAGTAAGTGTTGCTTCGAATGTAACGATACCTCCGCTATTCCAAAACATAGGTTACCAGAAAATTTAACAAATGCCTACTTATTTTTCCTACAATCCAAATTTAGTCGCTAGACAATAGCACAATTAACAATTAGAATATGCCAGCAGGTATCTAACCACATCCATAATGCTGCAATAGCACTTTTGAAAGTCAAACTATTTAGAATACACCAACAGGTATCTAACTACTTGAAAAACACCCTTCATTCCAAAGCACTTCAAATACGCCATCTCATTTCTTATATAACAAAACATTTTCTAACCTCTAATGTCGTTAGAATACGCCAACAGGTATCTAACTACTTCAAGCATTCCCATAAGCACAACATACTTCAAACAAAGATACTATCACACTTACATGCACGTAACTGTTATCAGGTTTTTCTAATCCAGTACGGGTTTTGTTTCCCAATGACCCAATGATTATGTAATGTCAATACAACAGCAGTGTGTCATACACTAATGTATGTGCCCAACATAGTACTTAGAATGTACTGTTTATGAGGGTGTGAAAAAGAAAATATATATTTAAATGTGTATACAACTACAGCTTTATAACTATATTGCTTAACCAATTGCACTATTTTTTCCCACAGAAAATAAACCAGAGATTGTAACTTCATAACACTACAAAACTAAGTAACCACAGCAATTATAATCAAATACATATTCTATTACCACTATCCTCAATTGTACTACAATCATAAGTACCATACACAGTTCAATGACATCATTCCTCCATATTATACAAATATGTTGTACTCCCACTACATTACCTACAATTACTATGCACATATTGCTACTAATGTAAGTCTGGCCATGCTCCTACTACATTACCTATAATTACTATATACATATTATTATCTTGTTTCCAGTCTATCACTCTTCCCAGCCCCTCTTTCCACCACCAAATGACCCAAAATGTGGTTTCCAGACTTTACCCCCAGCGGGCTTTCCGCGGACACCGGCAACTGTCCACAGATCCAACATAGCGCGTATTTCCAAAAATCTCCACCAACCTCATGCTCTTTACCATTAAATCAGCAGATGCTTCCATTGTCCACAGACCTCACAATGACTCCTGGGCCAATTAGAGGCCCGTCTGCAGACTGAACAGGGTAGTGAGTCCATACCCAGATATCAACAAAATAAATTGACCTACTTGTTGGTCATTTTAAAAAGAACTACTGGACAGATTTATGTCAAATTTACAGAAGCATGCTTTCGGGATCAAGCCGCCACTCCTTCCACAAACTTGGTGAAAATCCATCCACCGGTTGGGCTGTAGGCATGAGCAAGAATTTCTTTCCATTGCGTCTATGGGAAAACCACACATTTTGGGATCCCCCTATAACTTTTCCCCCCTTGATGAAACCTCACCGGACTTTGCAGAATCAATCTGACGGGGCTATATACTTTCTTTGCAATGTTTTGTGAGGACTCCTCCACGGGGGATAAAGTTATAAGCCACCCAAAAAGTGCTCTTTCTTTGGTTTCAGCAACTTAGCCATAACTGCAGAGCTGCTACATTTGTGATGTCATCTTTGATGTCCTGGGTGTTAGTCTTAGCGGTGCACGGTGGTGGCGTGAGTTATGGTTGCTTAGCTTCCCATAACTGTTGAATTTCTGGGGTTTTTCGGTTTTGCTTGCAACTATAATGTCCCTTTAACAAAGTTATTTCATTGAATTTCATAGGTTTTTAGTAGCACAACTTAACCATAACGTTCCTTTTTCGCTGAAAATAGATATAGATCATGTACATTTTATAAATATTTACTAGAATGCCCTTAGTTTATATACATATAACATACAACATACTGAACCCCCTACCTGCGCTAGTGGGTCTGATGTCCGGGGACCATGCGCCTGTTCGCGGACGGACTCGGACAACATCAACACTATCCAAAAACTCAGGCGGTATCTTAAATTGTTATATCATCCAAAAAAAACACTAAACATGTTCAAAAAGCAGCACATAAATAAATCACATTCAATAATAAATAAGAACTGAAACTGTGTATAAAAGACAGTAACAGTCCAATTACATAGCATGTGCAACATAGTGGAATGTACCAAAACACAAAAAATACACCTCCAACAGAATTACGTCACAGAGATTCCACAGCACAAATCAACAGGACACCTATGCAGCAATAACAGCAAAACTTATTAAGAAACTAGTGAGTACACTACATTTATTGTATATATTTATAAACTTTCTGTATTGGTACACTAAAACTAATACCAATTTTTTTACGCAGAAATGTCTAGTACTTTGGAATGGCTGGAAGAACATTTTCCTCAGGATGAAATGATGGAAGACAGTGATACTAATGGTAGACACTACACTTCTCTATATAAGCCAATTAATAACCATTACTTTATGTATACTTAACATTTTTTTTTTAACAGACCGTACAGACATTAAAAATAATATACCAAGAGAGACATTAGAAAATCCTCTGCAGCAAATGGAGCTAAACATGGATCTGTTAATAAAAAAATGTAATTCTTTTAAAACACTTTGTGGAGGACCATATGAAAGAAAACATTAAATATCACTGTCCCACATGTACGTGTACGCCTTCACCATGTCCCACCCAACTATCCCCAAAAACTCCCCAGCAAGAAAAACGTTACAATGAGACTTCACTCCCTTCCTCCCCTACCATCCATCATGTGCAAACCCCTAATTCCCCTGTATTTGTATCTGTTTCTGCTTCCCCCTCTTTTTCTTAATGTTTATATTTTATACAATAATAAAATATGAAGTGTGTTGTTAGTATATTCCTCTGTGTCTTATTTTAAAAAAAAAAGGAAGTTAGGGTGTCCACAGACAGCGTGGCTGTCCGGCATGTCCTCAAGTAACCAAAATGGGGGTGTCCTAAGGACACTATACCTGTTCGTATTGTTGGCAATCAAAATGGAATTGTCCTTAGGACACACAAGATGTCCGCCTGTCTGCAACCAAAATGGGTGTGTCCTAAGGACACTATACCTGTTCGAATAGGCTGTAGTCAAAATGGGGGGTGTCCGCAGAACACTAAAGACGTCCGTATGTTTGTAGCTATGCACAATAAAGTGTCCTAAGAACATTTCCCCTGTTCGCATTGTCCGTAACCAGAATGAATATGTCCGTAGAACACATAGCCCGTCCGCCTGTCTGCAAAGTTGTGACGCACATTTATTTTGGTCGGGGAACTGAACACTGTCCGTAGAACACCTGCAAGCATGCACAGCACACCCTTGCCCCTACGAACATCGTGCCTGTCTGCAACTCTCCTCTGCACGTGTGTCGCACTTTTAATTACTTCGGGGACTGGAACACTGTCCATAGAACACCTGCACACATAGACCCGACCTCTCGCATTTGGTGTCCTACGGACAGGGACAGCCGTCCCATTCACCAACGTGTCCTCAACGTCATCATGTAACCGCACCCGCCCAAAGCGTACAGAACACTGTCCAGGCCCCCGGACACCTACAAAGTGTCTTTTCCAGCAATCCAATCTCCTACACTATGTCACTGGCGATCTGCATACTTTTTGGATTTTTTTTAGCCCTTTCTTGTTGTTTGTAGTGTCCTAGGACAGTGCGGGTGTCCGCGAAGCGCGACCCAGTACCCCTATAAAAGGCCACACCCCATAGCTGCTCCTTATTCTATTTTTGGGCTTCCAGGACAGAGACTGATCCTTGTTGCATTGGATTGCTCTTGCTCTTTGAAACAACTGTCTTGATGGCATCCATGGCTGCTGCTGGTGCTACCGCTGTCTCAGCAGCACCCCCATCCGCTCCACCATCAACCTCTCCCTGAAAGCCTGCAGAGGGGAGCAGGCATCAGGATACAGAGGAATGTGATGAAGAGGATGAAGAGGATGAGGTAGTGGAAGCCACTACTACTAGTTCTCACTGTGAATCTTGGGTGTGGAGGTTATTTACCACTGTTGATGGAGTACCAAAAGCATGTGCACAGAAGGTGACCTGCAATCAGTGCAAAATGGTGCTGAGTCATGGGAAACCGGGTTTCTACAGCTATGGTACTACCTCAATGAAGCGACACCTAAAATCATTCCACGGTGAGGCTATTCGTAAGGTTGTACCTTGCGATAAACATAGTAGGTTGAGTTCTTCTACAACATCCTCCGTTTCCGCTCCTGCCACCACAAGAGACACTCCTGTGGGGCAGCGCATCCCTCCAGCTGCCTCGCAGTACATACATGATGCTGTGATCCTTACCTTTTGAAGGTCACAGTATTGTGCATGTACTGCAATGCATACTCTGCAGGGTGGGAACCTTCTAAGTGCTTTCGAGACTGTGGTCAAGGAGCATCAGAAGAACTGCAACCCACCTGAATAAGGCCCACCCTACATCTTCCTCTCTCCACCTGCCCTTTCTTATCCCTGTTGTTGGTGTCCCTTCCTTACCCTCCTTTCCCTTCCTTTCCTTGTGTATCGTGTTTAAAAAACCAAAAAATATATAAAACAACAAAACCCAAAAAAAAAAGAAAGGCTCTTTTCAGAGCCGCCTTTCACAGTACAAAAAGCGAAGTGTCAATGAAATGCGCAGGGCCCTGTGCATTTTTAGAAGTCCGCGGACAGTCCGCGGACATCTAAAATCTGTGCATTGCTGCCCTGTCACAACCATTGCACTTTTCTCGGGAGCAAGTGGTGGCTCTAAAAAGAACCTTTTGTGGTTTTTCTTTGTGTTCGAAAACTTCAAATGGTCAATACCTACTGCACAATGGATTGCTCTAATTCCAAAAAAGGTTGCAATGCATCTTGTATATTTAGCAGAAAAATCTGATGGACAGCATAAGTAAGATGTACTCCATCTCTGCGAAAAATGTGTGTTCTACGAAACATAATGATTTCATTGTGAAAAGAGGACATAGCAACATCTCGCAAAAAGGCACAGACAGCCTTGTTAACATTGCACTTTGCTTTCTCCATTTTTGGACCGAATCAAGAAGAACGCAGTCACATTTGTCTCTGCGCAATACGTTAAAAAAATACTTTGGAATTTGGATACATGTCCATGACTTTCCCAAGTCCTTCTTTCATTGCAAATTGCAAAGACATTCCAGACACATGTCCTAAACTGTTCCCTCCTCAATTAATAATAATAATGTGTGGATGACATTGTGTCACCAAAGAAGCACAGAGAGGTACCAAATCCAGCCACTTCATTCCACGCACTCCATGCCAGTGCACTTCCACATGAGGGAATCCAAGATGTCCAGCCACTTTTTAGCGATCTGCATGCACCTCCAAACAATTTATAAACACATCTCCTAAAATCCAGACAATATACTTTCTGAAACCCACAGCCGTAGCTATTTCCTGTCTTCACAGGAAAAATACTTTCTGACAAACTCTCTGCTCACACACCACACCCAGTAAACCCTATTGACCAATCCCTTCCTGTGCTACGTCTCATTTGCATCCCTCTCAACCTCAAAATCCCTGTATGTAATACGCGGTGTCCGCGGACAACCGCCCTGTCCGCAGACACATCGTAAAATCTGAAGGTGGGGAATAACATTTTTTATTTTTTTATTTTTTATTTATTGCTTTGGTTTATTTACAAACCTTTACAATATCACAAAATAGAATATACAATATCACAAGATTGATCAAACATTGATTGTACAGAAAAAAGTTTTAAAAGAATGCATAAAAGTACCAAACTTTGAATACAAGTTAATCCTTTTTGTATCAAAATTTTCGTGTCGTAGTAAACTTACATTATATTTTCAGAATAAAAGAAAAACACAGATGAGAACATTTTCCTCAGATCCAGATCTGCGTAAATCAAAAAAAATAAAATCTTTTACACAGGTTAACTCAAGTCACAAACATTTCTCAAAAATGTTGTCACCGATATTTTTAAACGTATGCAATTATCTTGCAGCATTCTGTACCATATGAAGTCTCTTTGCACTTCATGTATAGAAACTACAAATTTTGAGAAGTACTTTATCCTCTGAGTCTTTAAACAGGGGCAAACCAATAAAATGTGCTGGATAGTTTCAACAACATCAACAGTCTTGCAGTACCTGCACCATGGATCACCTTCAATTGTACGATTTCTAATGCATTGTACTTGTTTAGTAGACAAGACATTAAAGCGAAAGCGCATGAAGTCACTATACAACCTCTTGCTCGGGTATTTAATCAGATAACCTTCCATATCAGCTTGCCATTTCCAGGTAGAACAGGCAGCTTTGTACAATTTTGAATGTAGAATTGTGGTTTTCGTTGTTTGCCAATCAAAGCCCATTATACTGAATTTCACTTTGCCCGGCTTGTTGCATAGTGATATCCTAGATAAACCTAGCTCTTTCAGACAGGTCTCACTTCCAACTTTTAGTGCATTCATGAAAGGATTCAATGGTTCACAATAAGCACATTTATACAATGTTTCGTCCTTACTAGTTTTACATTTTTTCCAAAGGCATAGTCTCTTCCAGACTGCATAAGAACAAAGTGAGTGCAGACCCAGTTTGTATCTTATTAAAGCTAGAGGTATGCATTTAGGCAGAAACCATAACACAGCTCTCCAGATTTTTCCTTCAATAATGGTCAAATATGTATGCAGTTCATTAATAAATAGTTCGATTCCATAGATTAAGGGGCCGATTCATGGAACAAACGTGCACCGAAAATCTACGCGCAAGCAGGCGCAAGCGGAAAAAAAGAGGCGCACGCGCACGCGTGCGATTCATGGAAGTCCCTGCGCGTGTCTTCCTCGGGATGTGCGCCAAACCCGTGCATGGTGCACACGTCACTGCAACATCCCGAAAGACGTGCGCGACGCGCACAGTGAAAGCGCACAACCTCTGCGCATACACTAGAAAGTGGGCGGAACACGGGGCGTAACGCGCGGAATGGGGAACAACTTGCGAAAACAAGGGGGTAACTGGGGATGTACTGCAGGGAAGCAGAGGGAACGCCCACACGCACCCGAACCACACGTATTCATGGAACCGAATAGGGCAAAGCCACGCACAGCGAAAGACACGCACAAGCCGATACACGTCCGCCACACGAAGGCAGGCGGTAGCGTCCCTGCGCATTACAAAAGTGGCAACATACAACAATTGTGCGAGCGGGGCACGTGTATTTCGGGGGTTCGCGTGAACTCACGCGATCGGGCCTGGGGGAGCGTGCTACGTGTATTTCAGGGGTTCGCGTGAACTTTTTCACGTGATCGGGCCTGGGGGAGCGGGCTACGTGTATTTCAGGGGTTCGCGTGAACTTTCTCACGCGATCGGGCCTGGGGGAGCGGGCTACGTGTATTTCAGGGGTTCGCGTGAACTTTTTCACGCGATCGGGCCTGGGGGAGCGGGCTACGTGTATTTCAGGGGTTCGCGTGAACTTTCTCACGCGATCGGGCCTGGGGGAGCGGGCTACGTGTATTTCAGGGGTTCGCGTGAACTTTCTCACGCGATCGGGCCTGGTGGAGCGGGCTACGTGTATTTCAGGGGTTCGCGTGAACTTTCTCACGCGATCGGGCCTGGGGGAGCGGGCTAAGTGTATTTCAGGGGTTCGCGTGAACTTTTACACGCGATCGGGCCTGGGGGAGCGGGCTACGTGTATTTCAGGGGTTCGCGTGAACTTTCTCACGCGATCGGGCCTGGGGGAGCGGGCTACGTGTATTTCAGGGGTTCGCGTGAACTTTCTCACGCGATCGGGCCTGGGGGAGCGGGCTACGTGTATCTCAGGAGTTCGCGTGAACTTTTTCACGCGATCGGGCCTGGGGGAGCGGGCTACGTGTATTTCAGGGGTTCGCGTGAACTTTCTCACGCGATCGGGCCTGGGGGAGCGGGCTACGTGTATTTCAGGGGTTCGCGTGAACTTTCTCACGCGATCGGGCCTGGGGGAGCGGGCTACGTGTATTTCAGGGGCGTGCGGGAAGTGACACACGCGATTGAGCGGGGTACGTGTATTTCGGGGGTGCGCGGGAAGTTACACACGCAATTCCATCAGGGTATGTGTATTACAGGTGTGCGCGATATCAACAGGGTACGTGTATTACAGGGGTGCGCGGGGAGCAGCACACTTGAATTGCACGTGTGGGTCCTCCCAGGTGTTCCCTCTACACCCTCCACGGCCCCTGCAGGTGGCTCACACCACAGGGGCCTACCCAGCACATGTCATGCAGGCACCCCACCCACCATGCCCATGCCCACCAGCCAACCCACATGTCAACTTGCACTACTCCCCCCCAACGCATGTCCCCCTGCACCCCCAGCCACCAGGGGCAGCCTCCACCAGGCCCCCACCCATGTCCCCTATCACCCCCAGCCACCATGGGCAGCCTCCACCAGGTCCTCACAATCCCCAACACACATGCACGTCAGCGTGTAATACGAGGAAAGGGCCATGCGCGTAAGCGCGCGTGGAAACTGCACGTCCGCGTGTAATACGAGGAAAGGGCCATGCGCGTAAGCGCGCGTGGAAACTGCACGTCCGCGTGTAATACGAGGAAAGGGCCTATGCGCGTAAGTGACGTGACGCGCGCGTGCGTTTCCCACAGCACGGGTTAAAGGTGAGCGGGCCCAGCAGTTCGCTGTATGTGCCTTTCGTGGAGACCGACGTGTGTTGCTGCTTCCTGTTGTTTTGCGCGCCATCACAACTTCACAGCTCTCAAGGACGTATCTCTTCTTTTGGCGGGGGTATTGGCTACGCGTGTTTTTCTGCATCGCGCTAGTCAGACGGTGAGTCACACACGCTCTTTTTCCCACTGCGGGTGCCCCTGTGTAGCGCACCCATTTTTGATGTCATAGTAGCCTGCGTGTCCCACGCGTATGCGTTATTCGTGTTACTGGGTGCCACCGCGTACTGCGGGAGGTCCAATCCACGCACGTAGGCTGCAGGGTTGCGTGCACGGTTTTACTGCAGTTTTGGGGTGCCTGAGTATTGCGTGACCCGTCACCACATCACCGGGGTCACATACAGCCTTGCAGGTGCAGGGGGGCTGTTAACATCTTGCTCCCCACCCCCTTCACCCCAATTGCCCAGGTCAATTGTGGTGTACACCTCCCATTGGCACCACTCCATCTGTGCCAGCACTACTACATCTGTGCCATGGTTGGGAGGCCACCAAAGGTGAGGGGCGCCTCAGCTGGGCGTACTCCTCGTGGCGGGCGTGGTCGGGGACGTGGCCGTGGTGACCACGGAGTAGGGGGATTCCAGGGTGTCCAGGGCAGCCACAGAGGGGGAAGAGGCAGGGGTGCGCCACTTGAGCACAATGTTGTGCCATGTGTCGGTGCAGCCATGCCACCACCCCCTGTGGTTCCGGGGGATGCAGCTCCTGCATCTGGCACTGGCACCCATATGACCCGGCAGTCCGTTCCATCGACTGCCACGGGCCTAAGGGTGGTGGTAGCTGCAGGTGCAGCTGTGGACACCGCCACCCAGGCTCAGGGTCTGCCAGCGCAGGCTGCGTTGGCACTTGAAGAGCTTTTGGTAGATCTCCAACAGGCCAGGGGGGAAACCATAGGGGCACGCTGGGCTGCTCAGACCAAGACACGTGTCCCTGGGGCAGTCATGTCATCTGCTGCCCCGAACAGCCGGGTGTTGGCAAGTGCAGGGGCAGATGCACCCAACAGCACCCCAGTTGTGAGTCTGCCAACCAGGACCGTTGCGGCCAACCACCCTGCCACAGCTGATGTTGCTGCGCAGGGTCCATTAGTGGGCACCCAGCTGCCACTGACACAAGTCAGGCCTCTGGTCATCCCTCCACCTGCCACTCCCTTGGCTCAATCCACCAAACCCACTGGCCATGCTGGTCAGGGCGGCATTAGCCAGCCAGGGTCTTCGCCACAGTCCAAGAGGAGGAAGGTTGCACCTGCAGCACAGGCTGGGTCCCCACACACAGCCACGACCTCCTGCACGTTGAGGAAGAAGCCTTTCTGTAAGCAGGAACTGGACTTCCTCGTGGCCTACGTGCGGGGCCACAGCCGTGACATGCTAGTGGGTGCCAATAGTCAGACCACGGCTGCCCAACGTGACACCCACTGGAAGCATGTTGCGGAACATGTCAGTTCATTCGGCCATGAGGTGCGCACGGCGCAGGAGTGCAAAAAGCGTTGGAATGACATCAAGCGCAGCACTAAGGCCAAGCGTGCCTCAAATTACAACTTGACTCTGGTGACTGGCGGTGGGCCTGCACCAGAGGAGGAAGAACTCACTCCGCATGAGGTTCTCGTTGCGGAGTTCATACCACCTGAATTGGTCGAAGGAGTGGGAGAGAAGCTGGACTTTGATGCCCAGTCCAGTGAGTGTTGATGCGTGTTTGTTGAGGACGTGTGTGTTTCACTTGTGGGATGTGTTGTGCATGATTGCTGCTACATGTGACGTGTACATGGTTCTGATGTGTAAGTAATGCAATGCTACCGTCATCCATGTCTCCTCTGCCTGCATGCGGGACTCCATGTAGGCATGCTCCCTTGCCCCTCCTCCGCCACTCTGCACCCCAGGTCCACCTTTGCACTGGTCTGCTCCAATCTTGCCAATGTGTAGTTTCTTGTCCATGTGTCCTGTGTAGATGCTAACTTCCGGCGTAGAATCTGCCAGACATATGCCATGTCGTACAGCCTTAGTACTCGATGCAGGGTATCTCACTTGTACTGTGCATGGGTCAGATGTCCCGCAGGGACATGAGTGCCCATTCATGCTCCATGTGCATTGCACGCATGCCCCTATGTGTCCTTGACTGGATGATCACTGTAATATCAGTCCTTGGTTACATACATTGCCTGCCATCTCATCAGCCTTCCCATGTCAACTGTGCCTCAGTCCTGCGTTGCACACATGTTTAGGCTCTGACAATCTGTGTGGCTCACAGGCCTCAGCCTGTTCAATGGCCAATGACTCTGTCCAACTCTTGTTGTGTCTTCTTCACACGTGGGCGGCCTCCGGAGTGTCCATCATGTGTCCTGCCCACTGTCCCAGCATCATTTGCAGTGTTGTCACTTAAATCACATGAAGCTGTTGATGCCAGTCAACACTGCCTGTCAATACACAGGTGTATGGTCAGCCTTTTGATACCATGATAGGCATCCCTGCTTTGGTACTGGGGTGGAGGAGTGCTTGGCTTCTGGACATGGTACACATTGAATGCACAATGCACGTGATGTCTGATTTTGACATTGCACTGCCTTCACATTTCCTGGCACACACCATGTAGTGCTTGTACATGTAGGTAGTGAGTGGCTTACACATTTTCTGCACTAAATAGACCCACTTCCATGGAAACTGCCACCTTTCAACAGGTCTGATCACAGAAGCTATTCAAAGTAGACCCAGCATGCATGCCAGGTCATATGTTGTGTGTCACATGTCTGCCTGATGCCTTTGCTGTCGGTGTGTGTGTGTGTCGTGTGCTTCTGACATGTGTATTGACCTTTTCCTCTCTATTTTTCAGGTGATGATGCAATGGAGGCAGAGGATGGTGTTGTCATGCCAGACACAGGGTTGGTAACGCCACATCAACCCGGCACTAGTGGGGGTCGTGGGGTGGTAGGCCACGAAACCCCCCAAGTGCTGCAGTCCATCTTGTCTCTGGCTGCCTATGAGTCCAGCCTTGATGACGACTCTGACGTCCATGTTGAGTTGGATGACCATCAAGTCCATGTGTCAGGGGTGAGTGATTCTGATGTGGACACTCCTCTGTCTGTGACTCCTGCACTGAGGGATCAGACAGTCTTGGTTCCTCCGCCCGTGGTGGATCGGGATGCAGGGTCACCCTCCACACCAGTCACTGATGTGCCTGGGACATCACGTCGACGGGGGCATGTAGTCGTGCAGCCGCAGGCGGTGCCAACACAGCGAGGACCCCCGGTCCTTGGGTCCCGCAGGGGTCAAGCCCGGCAACGCGGTCGCCGCGCGCAACCGCTGTATACTGAGTGGGAGCAAGACATGACTGCCAATTCCGAACGGCAGGGGGCAGCAATGGAGAACATCGCTGAGAGCATGGAGCGTGTGGCCCGATCTGTGCTCCCCCCTGCTAGGCAGGTGCTTCTCCAGCAGCAGGCGGCACGGTCCACGGCCCGCTCGCTCAGGGTGGGCATGGTGGCCTCAGACAGGGCACGCCAGGCTGAAATGTCGTCTCTGCGTCAAGCAATTGCTGCTCACGCAGAGGCGCACATGGATGCCTTGAGGGAGGAGTATGCTTCCCTCAGATCCACTCTGGGTGTCCTTATGATGTCCCAGAGGCAGCGGGCAGAGGAGAGGTTTGCACAGCTTGAGTGTACCATCTTGGCTGAGCTACAGGCTTGCCGGGAGGTGCAGCGGTTGTCCAGCCAGGCCTTGCAGGAGGAACTCCGTGTTACACGTGCTACCTTGCAAGAGGAAGCACGTGTATCACGAGATGTTCTGCATGCAGACCTACGTCACATCGCCACACAGAACCAGGCTCACCCGTCCGGCAGACTTGCTGCCGACGAGGGGCAAGCTGTGGCTAGGCGTTGCCAGGCTACTGTGCCACGTCCTCCTTTCCAGGATGAGCCAGACTCGGACAACCATCTATCTCCCACATAGGTCGTGCTGTGCAGGCGTTGAGCCCATGGAGGTTTTTTTTTTGGCTCAGCATCATCGCATGTGGATGTTGAGCAGCACCCTGTACCTCCCCCCTCCTGGGTGCCTCCCCTCCCCCCCGGGTCGTATGTGGCCATTTTTTATTTTTCTTCTAGTTTAGTTAGTTAAGTTTCTGTTTGATAGTTAGTTTAAATAGGTAATGTAGGTTTTCCATAGTTAGTGTAATTAGTTAATAGTTGATTTAGTTTAAAATTGCTAGTCTATTGTGCTTTCATGTGACGGTGTGGTGCTTTGTGGCTTTTGAAGGCATCCACTGTCTGTTCCAGCTGGGCCCTTCATGGTTGTCTTGTGTATGTGTTTGCTGCTTGGGTTCCTTGACTCACATATGCCACTCCTGCCTCCCTTATCCATGGGCTCGCAAGGATGGTTCGGTGTTACAGCATTTTACACAAGGGCATTGGACTGTCATATCTGTGGCATGTCTGGTGCTGTGTGACTTGTGTTGACACCCCTAGTGGGGATGATTTAGGTGTCATTGTCCACTGTTCAGCTTTTGCTAGATGGGGTGAATCATGATAAATGTGGACATTGATTGCTATGCATTGTGTAGTATGTTTCATTTCTTTCCTGTGCATGTGCTTGTTGCAATTCATGCTGTAGATAGTGTTTCACACTTTGTAGGTGAAAGACGGACTGATGGTGTGATTTGTGATGTGACTCTCTGACATGGTCAAGTAATGAGATGCCTGATGAGACACACACAGATGACTTTGAAGCATTAATCATGTGTTACATGCCCTTTCTGCAGGGGGATGAGCCTCCAGAGCACCTTTGCCAGCAGACATGTCCCATTGGATGACGGAATTCTGGACCCGTTTGTTGGTGCCCACATGCACATGTGTGCAGAAGCAGAGGCACAGTGATTGCAGACCAACATCCTAGTACTGCTGACATGTTCCAAGGAACTCCAGGCAAGGTGAGCATCACAGGGGGGCCACGACACAGCAAAGCTTGCACCAGGCGAGTTGCACATGCAGGCTTAGTCACAGCACTGAGGGTGAGCTTAGACGAATATTGGTATTGAAGCACACAATGCAGCTCAGATGTGTTTGTGGACTGATGGCTGCTGATAGTAGGGTTGTCTGGGACACATGCAGGGGCAGTGGCACATACCCTCCGGTACACCAAGGTCCATTGAGCCACTTGTATCAACCATGTAGCCTTCCGAGACATGGAAAGGGGCAGCTCACAGGGACATGCAGCAAGGGACATACTCGGGTGCACGTACTTCATGATAAATGCACTGCCAACTTTGTTTCGGTCATGGTGGTACACAACTTGCTCTGTAGTCATGGCTTGCAATATGGGTCTGTCTGCTTACCCAGGGAACATTGCATGTTGTGTGAATTGTGACACATTGGTGTTCCATTTGCCACGCACCCAGCAGCGGCTGCCTTACTGCATTGACTGTGTATGACCCGTCACAGAGGTGATGTTATATATGGGTACGAAGCATCAACCACAGATTGTCTGTTTGTAGAGTAGTCTGTTGCTATGGGGCATGTTTGGTGTTGTGTTTTTGTGCAATTGGCACGTACAGGTTGTTGACTGTGTCTCTCTTTGCAGCATTGCAGTGCCCCCTGTAACCGGACCTGGGAGTGCGCAGGCAGGAGGCCAGCACTCAAAACCAGAGCTAAGTGTCTTGTTGTTTTTCTTACAAACTGCTCTGCATAGGCTTGCTGGGGAGTGTACTGATGCATGGATGTATGTGTGGTTCAATTTGGTATGTTATTTTCTCCCTAATCACCCGTGATCCTATGCAATTTTGAAACCTGTACCCTCTACCCTCTACCCTCTACCCGGTGTTCCTGCTTCCCGTGCCTATCCAAGCAACGTTCCCTGACCCTCTTTCCCCACTGGGGTTGCAGATGCCTGTGTAAGCCCCTAACTTGCAGGCGCCAAAACCCTAGAGGGGGTGGTTGGTTCATACCACTCCTGAGCCTGGACTACAGAAGGCCATGACAATGATGTCCAAGTCTGTTTGGACTGTGTATGTGTTCATGCAGGTTGTACATTTTCATGCATTCCCTAGTTTCATGTGTCATTCCACCTCCCCTCTCCTGCCGCTCATTCCAGTCATCCAGTGTGTCAACACCTGTCCCGACTGCATATCCCTGAACCTCCTTCCCCACCAGGGTCTCAGGGGCCTGTGTGAGTTTGACCTTGCAGGCACCCGGGACATGGTGGGGGTGGTTGTTTCGTGGCACTCCCGCGCCTGTGCATTCATGGTGCATCATCCTATGTCATGTACCACACATGTCTCACATCCTGTCGTGACATTGTTTTGCTGTGCTACCTTGGTTGTTGCATCATTGTGGTAGTACTTGGCCTTTGTGAGGTACTGCTACGTCAAGTCATCTAGTGGAGGGTGTTTGGGTTCGTTTTTATGCCTTGGATTTTGTGTTTCGGAAATGAGTGTGTATTCTGAGGGTTCAGGCATCTTTTTACACACAAGGTGGGAGATGGTGACGAAGGGTAAAGGTGATCCTGTGGCCAGGTGGAATTGAGGTTTGGGGGCTCCATGACCCAGGTGCAGTTGTTCAGTGGGTCATGGACATTTGTGAGGGAGGGGGGGTTGTTGTTGAATGTTGCCTTGCCCTGCAGTGTGATGGGAACTCTGACATAGTAATGGTGGTATCCCATGGTATCCCATGTACATGTTGTGTTCTGCTGATCAATGCCTGTTCATGTGTTGTGTTGTGTTTTCCTTTCAGGTGCGAGGGGATAGTTGTGGTTTGACATGCTGGGGTGTACACATGGTGGATGTTCACATGTGATGTGTAGGGAACACTGATGGTCACTTGAGTGCACATGCATATGTGGAGTGCATGTCCTTGCAGAACCACACACTTGCACTCTGATGCACTACATGTACTCCCACCCTTGCATATACACATGTACACTGTTTGCCTTCTGGTGCCCACTGTGTCCCGGCAGCACATGTTCTGTGACCGATCATGGATCCAGTACATGCCTGATTTGATGTTTGACGTGGTCTGTCACTTAGATGTGATGCTCAGGGTGTGCATCACACACAATGGCTGTTCACTGTGCTGTGCGCTGAGCAGTGTGATGCAGGAGTAGGACACTGCACACATGAGCTGCAGTGTTGATTTTGCAATGCATGATGTGCATGTAGACAGGCATTCATTGTGATGTTACGTCTACGACTGTTGTAATGCATTTTGAAATGACTCATTTTGGGTGGGAGGTTGTTGGTCTGTCATTTCATCTGATTCCGGGTCAGGCAGCAGTGTCCGATGCCACTGTGCATTTAGGACATGGCAATGTGTACCTTATCGTTACTGCATTGGTGTATGGGTATTGCGTGCCATGACATGTTGATGTTTGGGAGGGTTTGTGTGACATGACAGTGATGGCCATGGCCTGGTTTGCAGGTGTGTGTGATGCACACCTTGCATGTCCGTGTCATCCGCTTCTCAGAGCAACTAGCTGGGGGTAGATTTCTCTCCGCAGCAGGGCACTCCTCCTGGAACAGACTTCCGGCCTGACTTGAACTTGAGGGGAATCATCTCCAGTTCTGGAAGCACCTCATGTCCTTCCTCTTTGCTTCTGCTTACTGTCTGCCTCTCCCTTGCAGAATTCTCCACTGGAACTGCACAGGAGCTGCAACTGGGCCACTCTCACCGACCTTGGTCCCTGGCCCAGCCACTCTCCACTTGCACTGCCTCCCTGGCAACCCCTGCACTGCAGTACTGTCTCTCTATCCCTACAGCCCTCCCTTCCCAGCACTTGACTGCACTCACCTTTGTAGTTGCCACCAGGTGACCTATGTATTATTTTTTCAGGCTACTTCCCCTGTACTGGACTCCCCCCCACCCTTCCCCTTGCACTTTTCCCATTCCCCCTACCCCTGCACTTGCATGATCCCAATGACACCTGGCCTAGTAGTACCGTTCTCTGTGTTCCCTTGTTCCCCCCTCCCTGCCTCATTGCGCCTTGGAATACTTGTGTATGGCCCATATCATGTCATATGTCATATGTGTGCCTTTTGGTCACACAGGATAGCTTGTGTTTAAGTAGCTAGGGATGCAGACGATGTGGCACTTCCATGGCAACTATCTCAGGGTGGTAAGGTTGTGACAGTTGACTGTCTCTTTGTCATCATCGATTGTCACCTGGTATGTGCCAGGCCTGTGTGCACTCCGCAGGGGTGGGAGTTTAGGTGAAAAATGTGGCCACAAGCTGGGTCCGGGCTTCCTCGCCACGTGCCCTGTCCCCTCCCATGGGCAGCGCCTGTGGTTGGGGATGTGGGGGCACCACCATGTCCACCGGGACGCCCTGCCGTGTTGCAACATTGTGCAGGACACATGCTGCCACAATGATCCTGCACACTACTGGTGGTGCATAGAGTAGTTGCCCACCAGAGCGGTCAAGGGAGCGGAAACGTGACTTGAGCACTCCGAATGTGCGCTCCACTATGCCCCTGGTTGCAATATGGGCGGCGTTGTATCTTACCTGGGGTGGTGTGGTGGGGTTCCGGATTGGCGTCATCATGTGGTTGCTCAGAGGGTAGGCACTGTCCCCTGGGGAGATGATAATAGTTGAGATAATTAGGGTTTGGATATTTGTCTGTGTGTGACTTGCATGCATGTGCAAGGGCATTTGTACTGACCTAGGAGCCATGTGTCGCCATGCTGCCCAGCTTCCAGGGCCCGGCTCAGGGCGGACATTCTGTATATGAAACTGTCATGGGTGGAGCCTGGGTAGTTTGCATAGACAGAGGTGATGATTCCCTTTGCATCACATACCACCTGTACATTGATGGAATGCCAGTGCTTGCGGTTTCGGTAGATGTGCTCAATGGCCCTAGTTGGACGTAGGGCCACATGGGTGCAATCTATGGCACCGAGCACTTTGGGGAAGTGTGCCACCCTGAAAAAATCCAGGACAACGGCCTGCCTTTCTGCGGGTGTTCTGGGCATGTATATGTGCCTGCGGTCTGAGGGGCGCGCTGTCATGATTGCTAGTACCTGGTGTAGGCAGCGTGACTGCGTGGCCTGTGAGACCCCCCCCACTATGACAGTGGTCCGCTGAAATGACCCAGTGGCCAAAAAATGCAGGACATTGAGCACCTTCTCCAAGGGGCTCAATGCTTGGGAGCAAAGGGTGGGGGATGTGAGGTCATCTTCCCACTCCCTGACCAGGTCTAGGATGATATGGGGTGGAAATCTATACCTGCCATAGACCTGGTCGTCAGGCATCCCAAAAAGGCTTGTCCGTGTTGCGAAAATGCGTGCCCTGGCTATTCTCCTCCTCCTGCGGTGTCCCACGATCAGTGCAGCGACAAATGGGGCATTCATCGTAGCTGTATATACGCGTTTGTTGTTTGCGCGCACTTTTATGCTGTGCGCGGGGACGCTTCCGCCTGCCTTCGTGTGGCAGACGCGTTGACACCTGTGCACGTCTTTTGCCGTGCGCGTGTTTCCCGTGTTCCGGTCCGAGTGTCATCGCGTGTGATCGGAGGGGAGTGTGCGTACACGCAAGTGGCCTGGGTACGTGTGTTTCGGGGTGCCCGGGAAGTTCCACACGTGATTAGCCTGGGTACGTGTGTTCCGGGGTGCCGGGAACTTTCACACGCGATTGGTGGAAATCCACGTGTGTTCTGTCATCACGTGCAATGAGGGAAACACCTGCGCACGTCACGTCACTTATGCGCATAGGCCCTTTCCTCGTATTACACGCGGACGTGCAGTTTCCACGCGCGCTTACGCGCATGGCCCTTTCCTCGTATTACACGCTGACGTGCATGTGTGTTGGGGATTGTGAGGACCTGGTGGAGGATGCCCATGGTGGCTGGGGGGTGGGGGTGATAGGGGACATGAGTGGAGGCCTGGTGGATGCTGCCCCTGGTGACTGGGGGGGGTGGGGGTGCTGGGAGACATGGGTGGGGGCCTGGTGGAGGCTGCCCCTGGTGACTGGGGGGGTGGGGGTGCTGGGAGACATGGGTGGGGGCCTGCTGGCAGGTGCCCCGCAATGCTGGGGGTGGGGGTGCAAGGGGACATGAGTTGGTGATCATTGGTGCAAGGAGACATGTGCCTTTGCTGGGGGGCATGCCCATGTTGGGTGGGCTGCCTGTGGGACATGACCAAGGATGCAGGGTAGTCCCCTGTGGTGTGGGCTGCCTGCAGGGGCCGTGGAGGGTGTACAGGGAACACCTGGGAGGACCCACACTGGCAAATCACATGTAGGACTCCCCGGCACCCCTGAAATACACGTACCCTGCTGAAATTGCGTGTAAAACTTCGTGCGCACCCCTGTAATACCCGCACGCAGCCCAATCGCGTGTGAAACTTTGCGCGCACCCCTAATACCCGCACGCAGCCCAATCGCGTGTGGAACTTCCCGCGCACCCCTGAAATACACGCACCCAGGCCAATCGCATGTGGAACTTCCCGCGCACCCCTGAAATACACGCGCCCAGGCCAATCGCGTGTGGAACTTCCCACGCACCCCTGAAATACACGCGCCCAGGCCAATCGCGTGTGGAACTTCCCACGCACCCCTGAAATACACGCGCCCAGGCCAATAGCGTGTGGAACTTCCCACGCACCCCTGAAATACACGCGGCCAGGCCAATCGCGTGTGGAACTTCTCACGCACCCCTGAAATACACGTAGCCCGCTCCCCCAGGCCCGATCGCGTGAGAAACTTCACGCGAACCCCTGAAATACACGTAGCCCGCTCCCCCAGGCCCAATCGCGTGTGGAACTTCCCACGCACCCCTGAAATACACGCGCCCAGGCCAATCGCGTGTGGAACTTCCCGCGCACCCCTGAAATACACGCGCCCAGGCCAATCGCGTGTGGAACTTCCCACGCACCCCTGAAATACACGCGCCCAGGCCAATCGCGTGTGGAACTTCCCACGCACCCCTGAAATACACGCGCCCAGGCCAATCGCGTGTGGAACTTCCCACGCACCCCTGAAATACACGCGGCCAGGCCAATCGCGTGTGGAACTTCTCACGCACCCCTGAAATACACGTAGCCCGCTCCCCCAGGCCCGATCGCGTGAGAAACTTCACGCGAACCCTTGAAATACATGTAGCCCGCTCCCCCAGGCCCAATCGCGTGTGGAACTTCCCACGCACCCCTGAAATACACGCGCCCAGGCCAATCGCGTGTGGAACTTCCCGCGCACCCCTGAAATACACGCGCCCATGCCAATCGCGTGTGGAACTTCCCACGCACCCCTGAAATACACGCGCCCAGGCCAATCGCGTGTGGAACTTCCCGCGCACCCCTGAAATACACGCGCCCAGGCCAATCGCGTGTGGAACTTCCCACGCACCCCTGAAATACACGCGCCCAGGCCAATCGTGTGTGGAACTTCCCGCGCACCCCTGCAATACACGCGGCCAAGCCAATCGCGTGTGGAACTTCTCACGCACCCCTGAAATACACGTAGCCCGCTCCCCCAGGCCCGATCGCGTGAGAAAGTTCACGCGAACCCCTGAAATACACGTAGCCCGCTCCCCCATGCCCGATCGCGTGAGAAAGTTCACGCGAACCCCTGAAATACACGTAGCCCACTCCCCCAGGCCCGATCGCGTGAGAAAGTTCACGCGAACCCGTGAAATACACGTAGCCCGCTCCCCCAGACCCGATCGCGTGAGAATGTTCACGCGAACCCCTGAAATACACGTAGCCCGCTCCCCCAGGCCCGATCGCGTGAGAGAGTTCATGCGAACCCCTGGAATACACGTAGCCCGCTCCCCCAGGCCCGATCGCGTGAGAAAGTTCACACAAACCCCTGAAATACAAGTAGCCCGCTCCCCCAGGCCCGATCGCGTGAAAATGTTCAAGCGAAGCCCTGAAATACACATAGCCCGCTCCCCCAGGCCCGATCGCGTGAGAAAGTTCACGTGAACCCCTGAAATACACGTAGCCCACTCCCCCAGGCCCGATCACGTAAGAAACTTCACGTGAACCCCTGAAATACATGTAGCCCGCTTGCCGTGCTGGTACAGGGTTAGCGCAGCCCTTTGCGCTGGATTGGGGATTTTGATGGCTTTTCCCTGCGCGGAAGGCGTTCTTGGGGGCGTAACTGGCGCTGCTGCAAGGTCGCTGCGCCACTGTGCGCCACGGCTGGTTTTGGTGGCTGGAATCCATGAATACGCTGTGCGCGGAAATGGGTTTTGGCGCACGCGGCTGGCGCAGGGATTCGCACGCGCACACTGTGCGCCAGCCGCATGCGCCACTTGTGCGCTGAATTCTATGAATTAGCCCCTATATGTGGTATGACCTTTTTAATGTAAAATTCACTCAGCTGAACCATCGTAAATTTTCCAAATTTGTTGTCAATAGCCCTCAGCTGTCTAATGGCTATGTCTGATTTCAGGCTCAACTGATTTTTTATCAGGTCGGAGGAATCCTGACCAGAAAAATAAAAACCCAAGTACTTAAATGAGGGTTGTGCCTTAATCCTCTTTCCTTCACAAGACCATGTGAGAGCATTCTCCTTTTTGCTATTTTTGCCAAACCGAACAATAACTGTTTTTGCAGGGTTGAGATCATCTATAAATATTTCAAATGCTCGAAGTAGCCTTTGCAGACCAATTCTGGTTTTGTCCAGAAGAAGAAAGTTGTCAGCATAAGCCATCCAGTCAATGCACACGTTATTCAATTTGGGACTTACCAAACCTTTACCACCAAGTGCATTTTGGGCACTGCTTACATACAAATTAAAGACCGTAGGGGCCATCATACAACCCTGTCTTAAGCTGTTCGGAATACTAATAACCTTGGAGAGTAAGCCCTCTGACGTCAAGCGAACCTTCAGACTAGTGTCAGTATACAAAGCAATGATAATTTGGAGTAAATGGACAGGAATCTCAAGTTCTTGTAGCTTTAGCCAGAGGAGTTGCCTATCAACGAGATCAAAGGCTGAACTGAGGTCCATCGAGGCCACAAACAGGGGTCTCGTCCCCTTCTTCATGGAAATAGCTATAAAAGTTTTCAACACTAGACCTCCACAGTCTGTTCCGATATGTTTTTTGAAACCTATTTGTTTTAGATCAAGAATGGATTTTTCCGTAATCCATTCTTGCAGTTCCTTTAAGACCAAAGAGCCGAATATTTTTGACTCTGGGTCGGCAATCGCTATCGGCCTATAGCTAGTAGGACACATACGTGCAACCTTCTTGAAAACCGGAATAACTATAGAAACCTTCCATGAAAGTGGTATAACCTTGGTATACAGCTTGAACAAAATGTTTTCCCAGATTTCCGGGTCCATTTTTAATAGTTTATTAGACAAATTGTTCGGTCCCATTGCTCCTGATTTTTTAGATTTCTTGATCATTTCTGTAATGTCATAAGTTGAGAAATTCAAAGACCAAGACTGGCTATCAGCTATTATCAATTTACGTTTCACCTTATTAACAGTATATAACTTCGAAAAGTGTCCCTGCCATACATCCTCATTAATCACATTCACCGCCATATCCTGTTGAGGTTTTTCAATTTCATTTATCAGATGCCAAAAATGTGTGCAGCCATGCCCACGCAGAGCTTTCAGCATAAGCTCACCATCGTACTGCATTTGCAACACTCTATATTGGATATGCCAATTTTTATAAGTTTGCTTGATTTTGTTTTTCCTCATATTGTATTCAGTTGGTAGTAAAGCTTCCTTTTTTAAATTTCTGAGTTCTCTTCTGTAGAAAGTTTTACGTGCATGGACAACTATATCCATTGGGTGTCTATTTTTTATCTTCACTTTAGTCCTCATCGCGTACCGTTGGGCCAGATTATCAATGGTATCTTTAATGTAATTAGAAAAGTTTAAGGAAGAATAGCAGTCATCACGGTGTAACTCAGTCATGGAGAAATAATCATTTATCATTGTCGACGTAAACTTCACATTTTTTTTGTGACACCATTTTATTCTGTTTCCCTGCTGATTTATAATCACCCCATGAGTATACTTTTCATTAGTTGGAGTAAGGAAATTAAAGGCCATTTTACAGGTGAGAAAATAATGATCACTCGTGCTCGAGTCGATAACCTCAAAGTCATACACACTCCTAAAAATACCAGAAGAGACAAAAATATAATCTAGAGTAGATTCCAGGCCTCTGGCTTTCCAAGTATGGTGGCTCCCTCTGAGAAGATCTAACCTCAAGGATTCCGCAAAATGCATCCACAGTCTTTCACGTAAAATACCAGAGCCACCTACCCTCAAACGCTGCTCTGCATTTGCCATATTTTCATCGACCACTAGCTGTTCACACAGATAGTTAGCATTCATATCAGCAGCCAAAACAATGTGACCTCCCTGGTTTGTCTCACGCCAGGTTTCAATTATTACTCCCAGTTTGGTAAGTTCCTTTCCGAGTTGTAGATCAGTCAGTTCACTGGGATTCCAATAAATGTTAACAAAAAGAACAAAAAGACACTCTTTGTTTATTTCTAATTTAAATCCAGCAACAAGAAAATGATGTTCTAGACACCATTCTCCTGTTTTGGAGAACGAATTTGTTTGTTTGATGGCTATCAGTAATCCGCCATTAGGACGACCCTTGTTGGAGCCCCGAGCACAAGTGTTAACCACAGTAAATCCTTCCCAACACAGCTGCTCCCTTAACCAAGTTTCCTGAAGAAAAACAAAATCGTATTGCGACAGAAAACTCATACATTTTTCATTATTCAAAAGGTTCACACAACCCCGTGAGTTCCAACTCACCAGTTTAAAGATCGAACAGGAGCTAGAGGGGTTTACCAAGTTTTCTGAGTGAATCAATAGATTCCCTCAGAGTCAAGGCCAACCACCTCCATTCCTGCTTACTCAGATTCGATTCCTCATCAGAAGACTTGATAGTTTGATTAGATTGTACTTGCCCTGCCTCATGCGTCTTGGGTTTCTGTTGTACAGCCTCTTGAGACTTATAGTCATAGATGTAGAAACCCAGTTTTTGAAATAATTCAGATTCCTTCAACAACACAGACCTTATCAAAGCAGAAGGAATTACAAGTCTTACATAATCATATCTAAACCTATGAATAAAATCAACCAAAGTGATATCTGCTGAAGTGATCAAGCTAAATTCAGGTATAGTTGCTAATAGAGATAAGATGTATGATCTATTTAATGAGATGTAAGATTGATCTTGGAATAATACTGTCAATATCAGGCCCGGGATCTCAGGAAAAACAGGTTGTTTTAAATCAATGCCCATGTTATCAAAGGAGGAGCCCCCATTTTCAAATTTGGGTTCACTGAGTTTAACCACATTGTCAGCTCTTCCCTTCCCCTGATCAACTCTTACCGGCCCACTCTGTACATATCCTTGGGTTGAAACAGACGCCTCACCTATGGGCAGGCTCGGTTGGTTGGTTCCCAAGGTGCAATTACTCGTAGAAGCATAATTCTCACCCAACACCTTCAAGATAATAAGCCTTAGTTCATGCTCTTTTTCATCTTCAGAGGTACCCAAAGACCCAACATTAGTCTTGTGGGTGACATTGACATTCACATCATAATTAGCATTTGTATTACAGTCTGTTCTCCCAACACCATTGTTTCCACTCCAGTCCACACTGCCCAGACCAGTATTTACTGTGATTTCAGATTTATTCGGACCAGAGTGAACCTTAGATTGCCTTTCATGGTTCGATTCTCGAGTGTGACCAGTAGCGTTCGTTGTTATGGGGTGCGACAGTTGTGCAACCTTGGGATTACTAATATTAGTACAGCCTTCTTGGTGATTGGTTCCCCAGACACCCTTAAAGTTTGTGTTACCTTTACTAAATTCAAGTGAATGAGGACCCTTGAAGATTTGATACATAACATCAGATTTCCTTTTTAGTTCTTCACTCAAGGTATTTCCCCCTTCTATAAAGGTACCCCTTTGAACACATTCCACATCAGATGTTTGTCCCGTCACATTGGCGGTTGACAGAGCGTTAGCCCCTGAATTAGGATGAGTCAAAGTAGGATTCAATAACAGTGCATCCTCTTCGGTTACTAACTGTTGTGGATCCACTTTTTTCATAAATGTTTGTGACATTTTGTTCTTATCCGCGTTATTATTTTTTTTCTTGTTTTGTTTAGCCAATTTCTTACTTTGTCGTTTGGAAATTTTTACCTCGTAGACATCGTTGTCAAAAGTCTGTGAGGAACCGTTTTTTTCGTTGCCATTGTCAGTGGCCTCAACCTGTTTCTCATTAGTTATACTTTCTGAGAGCATACCCTCCCCAACTATTTGTGTAGATGGAATGATAATTATCTCTTCCGACAAAACAGGTTTATCCAGGACAGTTTTTGTGTTGTCCCTTAATAGCCTTAGAACCTGGGCCATAATACTGGGGGTTTCTCTATTGAATACCTCAGCAAAAGACTCAGTTATATAATGTGGCATTTTTAAAAGTTCTGTAGTTAAATTGGTCATCACCTCTGTCTGTTTTCTCATTTCCGATAAGACTAGTCTGTTAAATATGCTTAGAGTTGCAATAAGGTCAGAACTTACTCTCCTGTCAGAAACCTGATTGTTAGATATCGCATCTGGGGCTGACACCTGCCCTAATTCCATTGATGGACTAAATGGTGAGTCAGCAACATTATCATAGCAGAAACTGCTTTCTTTTAGCTCATTAGGGTCCTCCGTAAAAACCTCTCCCACAGTAATCGTATCCCTCCCCGCAATAAGCTCAGGTAGTTCCTCATCTACAAAGAGTGGTTGCGAGGGATCGATAACATCCTCTATTGTTTTACAATTAGGGGAACAATCCTGCGCACATTGCAGCAAAGCTTCTTCCTCTTCACTAATACCCGGGAGAGGAAGAGCAGCATCCCGCGCCAAACTCGTACGTCGTGTGCTGACAGCATTGAAAAAATCAGCTCTGATGTCTTTCATTTGTAAACCAGTTTTCTTTCTCCCCATTTTCAGGTACACTTTCTGACCCGCTTAAGCAATGTGACCCTTAGTGAACAGTAATAGGGAATCAGTTATGACTGTCAAGGTAACACACAGATATAACAGAACTATCAGGGTTACAGGTAGTTCTTACCCGCTAAAAGGTCAACACAGTATCGTGTTCCACTACCGTATTTCAACATGTGTACTCCACAAGACGTGAGAAGTAGCAGATAATAGCACGAGAATGCACCTCGCACTGCTCACAGTAAACAGTGCTTTCTGGTGCTTCACGGTGCGCGCGCAGGTGCGCTGCACCAAGGGTATTAGTAGAAAGAGAAGAGCGCTTAGAACAAGCAGAGGGCGGAGCCAATGACGCTTGCTGCAAAAGAAATAAAAGAAAGGAGGTGAAATACTTTATTTACCTAGTACTTGTTAAAGAAGTACAATCATCAGAGTCCGTACAATAGAGTCTGTGCGCCCATAAATTGAAAATTTTAAACAAGTCCAGAGGGGTTTAGGCATAAACTAAACTCGATCTATTCACCTCCAGGCAACGTGGTGTCACAGCCAAAGACGTCCTCCTGGCGGCACGGTAGTAGCAGCATACAAACGAACCACACGCCTTGCGTTCGATCTTTCCAGTAAACAGCGCTTTCTGGTGCTTCACGGTGCGCGTGCAGGTGCGCTGCACCAAGGGTATTAGTAGAAAGAGAAGAGCGCTTAGAACAAGCAGAGGGCGGAGCCAATGACGCTCGCTCCAGGCAACGTGGTGTCACAGCCAAAGACGTCCTCCTGGCGGCACAGTAGTAGCAGCATACAAACGAACCACACTCCTTGCGTTCGATCCTTCCAGTAAACAGTGATTTCTGGTGCTTCACGGTGCTTAACATTTAAATAGTGTGCCCCACTTCCCCTTTGAGATTGGTTCTGAAAAGAGCCTTTTTTTGTTTTTATTATTTTTGCAGATTTTTTCAGGCTTCTTTTTAGGCTTTTTTCAGATTTTATCTGTTACATGACTTCACAACAACTTCCTGATTGAGGTATGCATATTACCAATAAATATTGCATGACCAAAATCTGTGAAAGTCATTCCATTACAAGAAAACATTGCACCATCTTCCAAAAGGTTCTAATTTTGGAATGATGTCATGCCCACAGAATACATAAAACAAGATATTCCTTTATTAACAAGACATCTTGCTATGTCTTGTTGAGGATTACATACATAACAAGGCATCCATGAGGTCCTAAGTGGTATTTGTGAAAAAATGCTCTTAACAGATGGAAACAGGTTCATCAGTTCCTTTAGCAACTGCTTCAGTGCACCCAGCAAACCTGTTGTACTCGGATAGCCCAAATACCTTGCTCCACAATTTACCACCAGAATATCAGGTGTGTTAAAATAAGCCATATTTCTACAAAGTGTATAAACACTGTGCACATTTTTTCCTGGCACATCATACCAGGTAGCCTCCACTACCTGCATTCCAACATTGTCTGAAATGCTGCACATGTTTTCATACCACTGCAGATTAGTAATATAATGATCTCCCACTATCCATACTCTAACTCTGTCCATCTCAGCAATCACAGCCATCAGCATACAGCAATGAAAAAATGAATAATCTCTCTCCCTATGAATGACACACTTAGCACTTGAGGCTAATTCCTCTAGTCCTATTTCCATGCCATATATGCACAGAAGCCCTGGATGTGGCATGTCCTGTCTGCGAACAGCCACGCTGTCTGCGAAGCGCTTAACACTGGAGCAGCCCTTCTACCCTTTCCACTTCACTCTCTGCACCATTCCCTCATTGCAACTGTTAAGCAGTCACACAACCATCCAGCAATCACATCCAAGAACTCTACATCTAACTCTATCATCACAGTTCAGCACTTTAGATGTGCTGTTGATCACTCTGAGTACAATTGTGCTGTGATTGCAAAGCACCTACAGCAACAACTACTATACAACTCTCCAATACCTCTGCTTGCAGATTCATACACATCCACATGCATGAACACAAACTAGTTATGAATATTTTCTGCACAGTACATGTACAGCTCTTGTGTAAATACATATAAAAAGTGTAACTTCCACTTACCCTGTATAACCTATAAAAAAGCTTAATGTCATTTCTCCCATCTGCTATGATCAAGTGCCACTTGCAAAACTGTCAGCTCTCCAACTTTTTGTTTACCCATATTACTAACTGTAATGTGGAAACTTATTCTTTTCATTCATTCTGTCATTTGTGTAACCACTGCCACCTATTAATCTACATTTGAACCATAATAGCATTTAATGCATATAGTTCATTGCATGTACATACAATTTCCTTTCTATACATTCTGGATATTTTACATACAATCTATCATTTGAACTTCCTTTAGGAATGATTATAATAGTAATCTGACACACACACAGCTATCTAACAAAGTGTCATTTCATGTTCAAAGATGGCAGAAATAACAGTATAATTACAAAAAAAAAGCTTTCTAGTGTGTTATAAAATGACACGCAGCCAAGGTGAGTACATGCATCTTTATTTATGCACACAGATAGCCAATATCATTTCAAAGGCTCCCAGCTCAAACAACACCACTGCCTCTACAAATGTTCTTCCAATGTACACAGCTCTCTCATTCCAGAGGTTGCCCATTCCGTTCTGGATTTCACAACAGCATTCAACTATGCACAGGTGCAGTCATATCTATCACATAATCTACAACTATGTACAGTGTTGTAAAGCAAGACATACAACATCTCCCCCCTTCCCTTCAGTCTGCAACACAAGCACCAGGTCCTTCCCTGCAACCCTTACTTTATTTCAGACTCTCCCATCTCCAAGCACCACAGAATCACCCAGTACTTAGTAATCACCTACTGAGTAATAAGCTGGTGACCCCATCAAATCCTTTGCATGTATTTCCCATAAGTAGCCCACATACCACAATCAAAATGTTTGGTGGCATTGTAGATTTATGCCCATAACACACCCATAGAAACAAACACCTACCAAATTACCACAACCCAAAAACATAATACATCCACCTCAAAACCATGCACTTCAATTAACATTCTAAGTAGTGCGCCAAGTGTTTAATATGTCCGCTGACAACCGCAGTAACCGCAGACACCGCAAACACATCACGGCCTTCTCCCACCTAAACGAACACAGCATTTGACCCATCTCTTACTCCCCCACCCTCTCCAAGCACTCATACACACCAAAACACTCCGCAAAATTGGATTAAAGCTCACTTCCAGGGCATGTCCGCGCATCCAATATGGCGGGCACATCAAAACAATTTGATGCACCTCACTCCTCATCCCAGCCAATAAGAGAACATGTTGAGTGTCCGCGGACATGATGCAAGCCGATCATCCAATCGGTGTCCTGTCTGCGGAGCAAACAGAGAAGCGTGTTCACGGAGCGGACATAGATATCACTAATTTGTTTGCCTTACGTTTTGGTCATTTAAATAAAAACTACTGGACCGTTTTACACCAAATTAACAAAAGCACGCTTTCGGGACCAAGCTGCTGCTCCTGCCACAAATTTGGTGAACATCCATCCAGAGGTTTGGGCTGTAGGCACGACAGACATTTTTCCCATTATGTCAATGGGAAAAAAATGCATTTTGGGACCCCCCCTATAACTTTGCTGCCCCTTCACCAAACCTCACCAAACTTCAGAGTGGGCCATATACTTTGTTTGCAAAGTTTGGTGAGGATTCATCCAGGGGGAGCAAAGTTATAAGCCGTCCAAAATGTGTTCTTCCTATGGGTTTAGCAACTTAACCATAACTACACGGCCACTACCGTGGGGCGTGTAATTTCACTTTTTTCTATAATTATGGCTATAAGATTCAAATACTCTGTTATTCTTTTGTAGTCCTCATAACCTTGGTTATCTGGAAAAAATGTAGCCCAAAAATGCTTCCCAGCCCTCCCAGAACCTCACCAAGTGCCCCACTAATGTGTGTCTGATCCCTCCACTCCCATGATAGCCTCCTCCCCTGCCCTCACGTATTCCCTCCTCAGCACTTGCTGTCTCTGTGATGCAGTGTTCTATGAAATGTCGGCCATTCGTGGCTGTTCTGTCCAATAACCGAGGTTACAGGAAAGCTTTGTGTTGCAAACTCAGTCCCTACAGGGCCTTCAAATCCCAACTTTAACTTGGTGCCCTATTACTTCCCCCCAACCCCCATATCTACCATAAAGGCATTTCCCTGATTTTTCACTGGGAAATGGCATTTTCCTGCTATTTCATATTCGGCTAACCAAGGGTATAACCATGGCTATATCTTGCATTGAGAAAAAAAAAGATGGTGGCTGTTTCATTTATAAACACCCGGTTTCTTGGAAATATGCCTGAATTTGTATTTGTATTTATTTTATTTATAAAGCACACCAGGGCCAGGGGCATCCGGGCGCATCTCTTAGGTTACAACATGGTATAGGCAGACAAAGCATTACAGATACATTACAAATATGCATATTCACATAAAGTAAGGATAAACAGTTACATAATTACACAGGGTGAGGCTAGAGGCTATCACAAGAGTGGAGGCTGCTGGGTGGTCAGGTGCTTGGGCAAATAGCCAAGTTTTGCCCATGTTTTTGAATCTCTGGAAGGATGATTCTGCTCTTAGCGGTTTGGGGAGCAAGTTCCAGAGTTTGGCAGCCATTACTGGGAAGCTGGTTTAGCCAGATCTCTGAAGGTTGAAGCGGGGTATGGTTATGCAGTTAGTCTGAGCAATTCTGCGAGGTCTGTTAGAGATGTGGATGGAGAATCTATTGGCCAGGTAGCTGGGTGCTTGGTTCGAAAGGCATTTGTGTGTAAGAGCAAGTGTTTCCAAGGAGATTTGTTGTGTTACTGAGAGCCAGCACATACTGTGTCTGAGATATGTTGGTTCCTAGGGATATTTAGTGCACGTCTGATGGCATTCGTTTGGATGATTTGTAACTTTTTTAAATTACAAAGGTTAGTGCCAAGATAGAGGGTGTCACAGTAATCGATTTTTGACAACACCAGTGTCCTGGCTAGTGTGGTACAGTTGGCTGGAGATAAAAAAAAGGGTGACTGGGTGTGATAAACTTACAGGTGTAAGCAGCTGCGCAAGAGACTTCATTCATTTGTCTAGCAAAGGATAGAGTGGAATCAATATCGATACCTAATGTTTTAGTGTCCTTGGAGACCTTGATGGTGTTGCCATCAATAATGAAGGCGTTGAACAAAGGGTCTAGTCTGGTGAGTCTTTGGTGAGAACCGAGGATGAGGAGCTCTGTCTTTTCGTCGCTCAGACAGAGTCTGTGTTGTGCCATCCAGGCTTGGATTACTTGGTAGATGGAGTTAACAGCCAGAGAGTCAGTAGTGTAATCTCCTGAGATGGGGATGAGTATCTGGGTGTCGTCAGCATAATTAGTGTAGGTGACACCCAGATAGTCCAGAATATCAAAAAGTGACTTTGTAAACATGTTGTACAAAGTAGGGGAGACACAAGATCTGTGTGGTACCCCACAGGTGACTGGTGAAGGTTTTGCTGCCGCCAAGGGGGAAAAACCCTCCTGGATCTGTTATCCAGAAATGAACTGATCCAGGACGTTGCTTTATCCGAGAAGTGGGCAACTAGTTTGAGGTGTCGACACAGTATTTGGTGATTTACAAGATCAAACGCTGCTGAAAGGTCAGTAGAAGTAGTAGGGCAAGTTTACTCTTATCTTTTAGGTCTTCGATCTGGGTTTTAAGATCAATGAGGGCAGTTTCAGTACCGTGCCGCAGACGAAACCTGGATTGCCTCAGTCCCAGGAGTTTGTTAGATTCAAGGTACTCTTGGATCTGTAAGTAGGCAGCTCGATTGAGGATTTTTTTCAAAAAAGGCACCATAGTGATTGGCCTGTAGTTGGTTGGTATGTTAGCACCCAGTGATGGTTTTTTCAAGAGTGGGATAACCCAGGCGTCCTTCAAATTGTCTGGTACAATCCCGGTGCTGAAAAAGGAGTAGATGAAAGTAGTAATGAAAGGAGCTAGGTCATGGGAGGCCTCCTTAATAATAGTTGTGGGGCATATGTCCCCCTGGCGGTTGGAGGCTTTACGGCTGTTGATAAAATGTTCAACTTCAATAACAGAGAGGGGTGAAAAACAGAATGGTTTCAGCGAGTCAAGGCTAGGGTTGTTTTTGGCCAAATGGATATTAGATTGCGGGTTAGATTGCAAACTGTTTTTTTTGTCATTGATTTTGGCTTGGAGGGAAGCTATGTGCCCAAGGAGTGCGTTTTGAATATTAGTGCATCAGACGCTGTATTTGGTGCATGTGTCTGGTGAGGTGACAGGGATTCCAACTCTTTTAGTATTCTGAACAGCTCTTTGGTGTAGGATTTGGCTTGTTTAATGCATTTATTATAGGTGTCTTTTTTCGCCTGGAGTATGGCTTCTTTGTAATTTAGAGTTGCAAGAATAATGCTGGCTTTGTTTCAGTGGGGTTACTTTTCCAGCACGCTTCAGAGTTTTGTTTTTCTTTACGTAAAGTTCTCAGCTGGGGTGTAGGCCAGGAGTTAAGGTGAGCTTGAGGTTTAGATTTTCTCAGTTTAGAGGGGGGAATGTGGTCAAGGGCTTTTAGCATAGTCTGATTGAAGGTGTCGACCAGGACAGTTGGATCAGTGCATGAGAGTGCCTGTTCGTTGAAACCGGGAGGATAAGAGGCAGGAGTTTTTCACAAGTTATGTCACGCTTATTTCTAGTGGAGATCGCGGGTGTGACATCTGAAGGTGTACTAATAGTTTTGGCTGGGAAGTTAAAGGTGATTAGATGGTGGTCAGTCCAAGCACAGGGCTGGTTGGATTCCACATTAATTTCACAGTTTATGTTGGAATGTGTACGTTAATTGATATGCTGAGTAAAGCCTGAGTTAGTGAACAGATTGTTGATAACATGGGCAGCAATATCATTGGTGTCTGAGAGACCCAAGTTGAAATTACCTAGTGCAATGATTTGAGATTTGATTTTAGTGTTGTCTGCAAGAATGTTGGATAAATCATCAGTGAAGGTGGATAGAGGTCCAGGGGGCCTGTATATTAGGTATAATGTGATGGTGTGGTTTGGGGTAAGAGCTAATTTAGCTGTCAGCACTTCTGCAGATGAGATTTGATGCACGGAGGAGATACAGAAGTTTGTGGAGTTTTAATGGATGATAGCAATGCCACCTCCTTTTGATTGGTATGTATTACGGTCGTGTCTGATGATGTTATATCCTGTTGGGATAGCTAGTGAGAGTAGAGGCCCTGAGGCAGCGTGTAGCCAAGTTTCAGTGATGGCGATAAAGTCAAGGTCGTGTGCTAAGATAAGATCAGCCACATCTAGTGCATGAGCCGTAAGGGATCTGGCATTAATTAATGCCCCTTTGATTAGGAGTTTAGGAGCCGGGGTGGTGTTCATATTGAGGTTCTTGACTGAGGTAAGTGTGGGTAGAGTTGTGTCGGTCTTGGCAATTGGCTGTAATTTGTTATTATGTCGAGTGGGGATCATGTGGTGGTGAGAAGCATGAGAGAGTCTAGTGCCGAGTCTGGAGTTCCTCACTGAGATCGTGCATGGTTGGTTCAATGTAGGTCTAGGGGTGAAGAGTTGTAGCCAGAGGGCAGGGTTGTTGAAGTATGGGTTTGTGTGGGGAGAGGTAGTGGCCATAATTGTGGTAGTGTGATAGAGTAGGTTGGTCAGTGGCGCAGTTCTGCGGTTATGAGCAAGTGAGGTAGGGAGTGTGAGGTAAAGAGTGCATGCCACCGCTAATGCGAATAGCTTGAGTAAGGATGGCAGAATTGAGTGATTGTCCGCTGAGGAGAGGTTTTGCCAGTACATAGTGATTATGCGCTTGAATGAGTCCGCAAGTGGGTTAGGTCAAAGTAGCGAGTGCTAAAATCGGGAGGAGCTGACAAGATAGGAAGGGCTGAAATGCAGTTTCAGCTAAATTGCACAAAATACAGTTTTAGCTAAGTAGCATTCTGATGCAGTTCAAAATAGGAAGGGGCTAAAGTACAATTTCGCTAAATAGCACAAAAAGCCATTTCAACTAAGTAGCATTCTAATACAATTCAAGCAGGTTGGGCTAAAATGCAGTTTCACTAAATAGCACAGAATGCAGATGCAGCTAAGTTGCGTTCTGATACAGTTCCAACAAGGACGGGCTAAAATGCTGTTTCACTAAATAGCAAAAAATGCAGTTTCGGTTAAGTAGCAATCCAATACAGTTCCATCAAGGTAGGGCTAAAATGCAGTTTCACTAAACAGCACAGAGTGCAGATGCAGCTAAATTGTGTTCTGATATATTTCCAACAAGGTTGGGCTAGAATGTAGTTTCACTAAATAGCACAAAAAGCCATTACAAATAAGTAGCACAGAGTACGGTTTCAGACTGGGGCAGTAATCACGTACCGAACAAGGTGGGTCTGCCTAACAGTGTATGCTCAACAACTCGGTAAGCAAAGACCGTTGCCAAGAGATACAGGCGCAGGTGGTTGAACTGGTAGTGACGTAGACAGGCATGTATGAAATGGTACGATGAACAATAGATTCATGGACATGGGTACCAGGGGCAAGTTGTAATATAGATGTATATTAATGACAAGGCTACATAATAGGAGGCATGTCAAGGGTGTTGTGCACAGCGGGGAGGTACAAGGTATGAATATTGTTGAAGGGCACATCAGGTTCTCACTGTGTAGGGGTTGGCGAAGCCAAAGTCAGGTGATCAGAGTTCCAATTTTGAATGTGTACAAAGTAAATGAAGACAGAGCTCAGGGACCTTGAGCAGCACGCAGTGCGGCACGCTCGGTCAGCTCTGTCAACAGCCTTTTTCCTCAGCCTTCTTCCGAGTGCCGGCGATTGGCTATAAGTAGGCAGCCAATCTGATAGATCCTATGCTTGGTGCCTCATAGTGGGGGAGGCCGCATGGTGCAAGTCGGCCATCTTGAAGAAGGAAAAACCTTGTGTGCTGCAATGGCGATTACGCTCTGGCAGCTCAAATGTACACACAATTTCAATGGCGGGCAAAAGCGCATGATCTTGATGATTTTCAGCCATAATGCCTGATATCATGGTGCAATAAACAGCAGAATGCTGCACGATCGGGGGGGGTGGATAATATGCCCAGAGGCTTACCTCACCATCCAGCAGGGTGAAGGATTGATATAGCTATAGATATAGCTATCTATTTTGGAGATGGGGACACAACCTTTGTCAAATATATTTTTCTTTAAGTAATGGACGGAATATTCCTGAACCACAAAAGGATTGAAAGTCAACGCTTTATTCCCAAGTTGTTTAAGGCCTGATCCAAATCTGTCCAGTAGTTTTGGCTGAGCGGTTCAGTAAATATTTAACGATTTTTGTTCATGGGAAAAGTTAATGGTGAGAAGCCAAAACTGTGTATTTTGTTTTGTTAATAACTATTACATGTTTCTAAGAATCTTTCCAAAATGTTCTAGTCTGGTTGGGGTGTGGGCAGCCTGACACATTTTTTCTTTGCACAATATCAGCCAAATCCGTCATGATTTTTTTTTTTTTTATTTACTACATAACTCTGTTTTACCTTAACTGCCACCCTATAATATATAATAACTAAAAAGATCTATATTTAAGGTGCAGTGAAGTTGTGCAGATTTAACACAAAAAAACCCTTGAAATTCAGTGGATGTCCCCCATAACGCCATGCCCCCCATAATACTAGTTTGAATATCATTGTAAATCCCTTCTTTCATAATATGTATATGCTCATGGACTGAGTTAAGCTCTATAACTAAGTTTGTTTTATCTGTGAATTTCAAGGTTTTTGTTATACTATCGTTTTTTTGTGGGCCACTAGTCGTCATCTTCAGACATGTCCAGTGGCCACATCCTTCTGTCGTTTCCACTGTACATGTTCCCCAATATGTTTCTTTTGGACCCATTATATGGCCAGAAACAATCATTTGTACTGGCCTCTTCACTTGCTTTCCCTGAACTTTGTTTCCATTGTTACCCACTTCTGTGGCTACTTCAAGTGGATGTTATCTGTTTTGCCTCACATCATTTCAATAAACTTCCTATGTCCTATTTGCTCAACCCTGGCCACGTGCTATCAATGCCAGACATGACCTCTTGAGCAATGCTTGTGTAGCATGGGGCTTGCATTGGTACATCAATGCAAGCCACAGAATATTTAGCTGGCCTGGAACCTGATGTCACCTCAAGGTTCCAGGAGTGACAGTTGGGGGAGACAGGATGGGAGATCAACTTGAAAGGATGCATTTATTATAGCTCAATACCTCCCTTTCATAGCTGTACCCTGTAACACAATAAAGCTACTTCTTATTTCTACCTATCTGCGTCAAGCGTGCCTCCTGCCTACCTGGTTGCCGTATGACCCAGATACTACAGCTTGTGAATTGCTACATTGTTCACATTCTCACAGGTTATTCTTCCGAGCTTTCCTATGGAAAGTGTTTGTTTAGACATCTATAAAACAAGAAATCCAAAGGCAACCCCCACCTCCCACACTCTTGCCTCCCATCACTCAAAGAAGCACGTGTCTCTGCTATGAGCAGATTTCGAAGGACTTTTAAGCTGGCTTCTTTTATCCTTGTCACAGGAGGTAAAAAGATTACGCTTCAAGGTTGACTCACCTGTAAACACACTCAGTTCTCTGGGACTATGGTGTTATGTGAACAGCAGGTGTCCCTCAACAAACAGGCGCACTTGAAGCGTTTCTCTCCAGCAGGATGCACAAAAGACGAGAAAGCGAATTAGCAAATGCAGGTCCAATTTGAATGTCAACCTGTTTTAGGATAGCGAGACCAAACGTCATCATCTGATGGCTGTCAGTTTCACACTGAAGCCCATGAAAATACTTTGAACAATGTGTACTTTGAAGCTATGTTTGACTTTAAATCCTCGACTACAAAATATCGCTGCAGAATAATAACCCAGATTTGCCACGCACACTCTGACGCGTCTTCTCTGCGGGGCTTTGATGTATTTCTGTGCTTAGAAAAGATCTCTCTCTCTCTTGCCAGCTGAACATTTTCCAGACTCGCATCGAGAGAGCGAAGATCTGGCTCGAAAAAGAAAATGAAAGCCACCGAATCAGGCTTTGACAAGAAAGATTCTAAAGCGTAGAGCCTCCTGTTTATATAATACAAATAACAATGCATTGACTACTTGTTTCTGTCTAGAGAAAACTGCCGCTTTACAGAAAGTAAACTCTAATTTCAGCATGTGGGTTATTTTGGTACATACTTCAAAGAAATACATGTGCAGCATTACGTGGAGAGCACTTCATGTTCGTGAATGCCTTGAAATCATAGCATACAAAATGTGTGTCATGACAATCCCCAACTCTGAATTGTAAGCAATACCTAGAAAGCTGTGACTTCTGTGGCTGAGAATAATGGCTTTCTCATGCAGGTTACAGTTACAGTTTTAAATGTTGTATTTCGGGAAATTGTGACGCGCAGCAATTGCTTAACAATGCGCCCAGGCTCAGCCCGTTTGCCCATATTGAACTGCAGAGCGACTAACATTTCAGCTCTCTTTCCCTCTCAACAATCACTCTCGAATTGATAATTTATCGATTGGTGAAGAGAGGACAGGAAGGAAGAGCGGGCACTTAACGAGTGAGGTATTTGGTGCCGAAAGACAGTGAACCAAAGGATGGAAATAATATGGGAGCAAAGAAGCAGGAAGAAAGGCAAGAAGTAGAGCATGGCATACTGTACTGAATATAACTATTTCAATATTGCTCTTTTATTTCAACTTGAACAGCCATACTATTGACACATAAATACTATTCTATTTTCGCTTCAGAATATTCTGGTACAATTGAGAGGCTTTGCCACTTAGTGTCCTTTCGTCATTCAGTCAGATTTCGAGCCATTCACAGAGCCTGTACGTGTGTGATCTTTTCCGAAATGTGCACAGTGTCTTGGGCGTCGAGTAGGTTTGTATGCGCTCCAGCACAAATCAAAGATATAACATTCATGGACTAGAGTTTAGAACTCGTCATTGATGATCTCACATTATTAATTGTCCTCACTTATTTTTATTGATTTTTTTATTTATTTTATTTTATTGGATATTTGTAAGGTGCTCATACAACAAATGGTGTTTCAAGACATCACAAGACAACAAAGGGGGAGGGACAAGGGAGAAAGATAACAATAATGGTCCTACTGGGCCTTATGACATAATGGGGGTAATTCATAGAATTCGGCGCACAAGTGGCGCACACGGCTGGCGCACAGAGTGCATGTGCGGCAGTCTGCGCCAGCCGCGTGCACTAAAACCCATTTAGGCGCACAGCATATTCATGGATTAATACATCGATAAGCAGCTGTGGCGCAGAGTGGTGCAGTGACCCTGCAGCAGCGCCACTTATGCCCCCAACCTCGCCCCATGTGCCAAAAACATTGCACAAATCTTGTACATGGCGCAAAGGCCAGTGGACCAGCATACAGCCCCCCAACCACGAAAATGCATGTAAAAATCCCCGCGTACGCCCCAGAATACACGTACCATGCTCGTGCCAGGCCCATCGCGTGTAAAACTCTCCGCGCACCCATCACAATACATGTACCCCGCTTGCGCCAGTTAAATTGCATGGAAAAAGTGCGGGGCATAGGGAGGGTGAATGGGCTGCCTGCGGGACATGGGGAGGGTGGATGGGCTGCCTGCGCGTAATTCGGGGGTGAGTGGGAAGTTTCACACGCGATACTCCAGGCGAGACCAGGGTACGTGTATTTGGGGGGTACGCAGGGAGTTTCACACGCGATAGGGCTTGGGCGACAGTGGTACGTGTATTTCGGGTGTGCGCGGGAACTTTCACACGCAATACTCCAGGCGAGAGCAGGGTACATGTATTTGGGGGTACGCGTGGAGTTTCACATGCAATAGGCCATGCACGAGTGGGGTACGTGTATTTGGGGGTACGCGGGGAGTTTCACACGTGATAGGCCCTGGCCGAGCGTGGTACGTGTATTTCGGGGGTGCGCGGGAAGTTTCACACGTGATACTCCAGGTGTGAGCGGGGTACGTGTATTTGGGGGGTACGCGGGGAGTTTCACATGCAATAGGCCCTGTGCGAGCGGGGTACGTGTATTTGGGGGGTACGCGGGGAGTTTCACATGCGATAGTCCTGGCGAGAGCGTAGTACGTGTATTTTGGGGGTGCGCGGGAAGGTTCACACGCGATACTCCAGGCGAGAGCGGGGTACATGTATTTGGGGGGTATGTGGGAAGTATCACACGTGACAGGCCTTGGGCAAGTGGGGTATGTGTATTTCGGGGGTACGCGGGGAGTTCCACACGCAATTTGGCATTGTGGGCCCTTCCGGGTGTGCGGTTTCCCCCCTCCCCATGCCCTGCAGGCAGCCCACACCACAGGGGACTACCTTACAATGCTCACCATGCCCTGCAGGCAGCTCATATGGCACCATGCACTTGTGAGCACACTTGTGAGGCCCAACTCATGTCCCCCACCCACTCACCCACCATTGACCGGTACCTGCCATCAGGCCCCGACTCATGTCCCCCACCCCATCCCCAGTGACGGCCACCTGCCAGCAGGCCCCGGCTCATGTCCCCCACCCATCCACCCACCCCCAGTGATGGGCACCTGCCAGCAGGCCCCGACTCATGCCCCTCCACCCCACCCCCAGTGACGGATACCGGCCAGCAGGCCCCGACTCATATCCCCCCACCCAACACGTCATCACGATCCACACTCATGGCCCTTATGGCCTCCCAAATCCCACCCCACGCCACCCCAGTCCAAACACCCAACCAAGCATTCCATCCTCTCAATATTGAAATCCCCATGTCATGATAGATCCCAAATGACAAGTATGCACATCAATACATGTCCGTCAAACACACACAATGGGGGCACATGAATGAGAAAACCCACATCGTGACATGCACAAAACCAATGAGAGAATACCACACAAATGAAACAACAATGTATTATATACAAAATTGAAGGAATGAAAGAAAATCACACAAGAAAATAAATAATAAAGAAAAGCCTGGATGTCCAAAATGAATGAAAAATGTGAATGCTGAATCCAAAGCGTTTGTCCATTAAACCAAATCCAAAGTTTAAAAAATCAAGAAAACCATTGCTCCATGGTAACATTTTTTTTCAAGAAGTCAAATCCAGTCCAAAACTATGTACAATGTAAAAATCCAGGCTCCAGGGTCCATGAGCCCAACAATCCAAAGGAAACCTACCAAAAAGCCTATCTAATAAAAAACTATATACAAAAAGGCGGGCATAGTCCATGCCCCCAAAGGAAAAAAAAATAGAAAGGAAACTTACACCTACAGAACTATTTACAAAGGCGGCGGGCAAGTCCAACGGCTCACTTGTTGATGTCCTGGGCCAGGGCATCAGCAAACTCCTCTTCATTGTCCTGTAGGTGGGCCTGTTCCCTGGCCGCGAGGTCTCGCAGGGATAAAGCCATGTCCACCTCCAACTCCCTCTGAATTTCCTCGAGGTACTCAGCCCGCCTCAATGCCCTGCGCAAGGTTTCTCCACCCTGACAATAGTGAGCCGTGCCTCTTGCGCCCGCCGCCTCTACGCATCTATTTGCCGGCCCAACTGCTGCCACATGGAATACACTCCCAATCGAGGGTCCTCCTGCCCTCCGGCCGATGCCTGCCCCTCTGATGTTGATGGCCCCGAGCCATCATCGCTCCCACCTTGAGCCTGCTGCTGCCGTTCATGTGCCCTGCCTGTTGATGCCTGCACGTCCTCCTCCAGTTGGGGTCCATTTGTTGGGGTGGCCACCCCTGCAGGACCTCCGACACCCGACTGTGGCAGGGATGTGTCCTCCACCAGCCTGGCCGCCGGGTCAGAGGCAGCTCCACAGGGTGCCCAGGTGATACTAGGGCAGGAAGATGGCACAGAGGATGACTGGTGCATAGGGGGTTCAGTTGAGGAGGGGGTCGGTAGAAGGTCCAGCACACAGAGGAACCCAGCACCGGTGACCTGTCCTAGTAGGTCGACGCGGTCAACAAGGCATCGGAAATAATGTGCAGCGTCCACACGAGAACCCTGCACGTCATCATGGATGCCAGGTTGACGCAACGCCACCCTAGCCAGGACAGGCTCAACACGGTCCCGGATTGCCACGGTCGCAGGGAATGGAAGGCCAGTTGTTGTCAGTGGATCCCTTCGCTGAAAATGGCCTGGACGAAGGCATCCCTACTGGTGCGGGATGATGCAGTCACAGGATCGGGGACAGGATTACACACAGGCACCTATGCCTGTGCTGCCTCCTGTCCCTGCGGCTGGACTGCACGACTAGCACCAGTGGAATCCCCCCTCCAAACCCCGTGTCTAGCCCTTCCACGGCCTACTCCTCAACCAAACCCCCCACCAACCTGGATGACTCCGTGCCATCTTCCTCCATAGGCCCCTGTGGGGGATCAGCTGCCCCTTCTGCTTCCCAGGAGTCCACCTCCGACCTCTGCCTCTTGGACCTACCCTCAGCAGCTGCGGACGCGGCACCAGACTCCTCACTCCGCGACAAGATGTTAACATGGGAGGGGAGCTGGGACTTGCGTCTCCGGCTGGCGGTGGGATCCCTGCCGCTGTGCTCCACAGCAACGTCTCCACCCTCTTCATCATTGACGCTGCAGACAGGGAGAGACAGAACACAGGCTTCGGGGCACTTTACAATGGTCTGATACACACATGACAGTTGCACATGAGTGGCAGTCTCAAACTTCACACATGGCATCACGCTCCCCAACACACATATCATTTGAACCCACACACATGCGCAAATTAACAGGAATGTTGCAGCAGGCAGCACCATCCATACACATACAACAGCATGAGCATCTGAAGGTTAGCCTGACGTCACATGCAACACGGGGAGTGCAGAACACATGCACACACGCCACCAGACATACATGCATCTGTACATCTCCACCAGCTGTCGCAGTGAAATAATCGCCATCCATGTCACATCTGCCAATCAGCCTCCTACATGTTGGTGTCACATGCATCCATGGTGTATCACAGTGGCTCACATGTCAAATACACACACACGCACATGTACATTGTGCACATACATGAAGGTGGAACCAGCATCCATGTGTCACACCACAACCATGCCACAGTACATACACAGAAATGTAAACATGTGTGCACCTAAACATGCATTTAGGCACCATGCATTTGAACACATACACCATTGATGTGCCTCACACATGACTAGACTCACATGCGGCAGGTTCATGTCCCTGTACATACACATCCATACATGGGCCTTCCAAGACATATGTGCAACCTGCACACTCCTGCCACACCTCAACATGCACAGCGCCCAATCAGTACTTATGGACACTTACCGCTCGACTCCGGACGGGTCTGCCTCTGAAGGATCTGGAGGTGGAGCGCTGGGTGTATGCGTTCCAGGACCCTCATCTGGATGATGGTAAGGCGGACCCGGTACCCCTCTGCATGCTTTGCCTTGGACCTGAAATCCTCCCAGCGCTTGCATGTCGCGGGCTGCCACCCCCTCCAGGTTGAAGGCAGCCAAGATGTACTTCTAGATCCTCTTCATCCTTCATTGTCGGCGCATGAACTTCCAAAGAGCGCATCATAATGCCGCAGGACTTGCTCCACCAGGATGCCAACTTCATTGGCAGTGAAGCTGGCAGCCCTCTGCCTCTCTGCTGGGGGGTTGCCACTGGTGCCAGATGGTGTTGTGTCAGACATGGCAACCCCCGAGGCAGGTGTGGGCGGGCAACTGGGTCCTGGGGCTGGGCTGTGGAGCGATGGAATACCAGTCGGGAGTCTTCTGTTGCAGCAGGGGTGGTCACAGCAACTGGACCCCTGCAGATGGCTTACGTGCAGGCACCAAATAGCAGGGCACATGGCCAGCAGGCAGGCAGAAGCAGATGGCAGGTGAGAGCATGCTTGGGGCTCTGGGGGGCAGGAAAATTGCCTTTTGGGCAGGAGCGTGGTCTTCTGTGTGTTGTCCCGTGGCCAGCTTGATACGGAGTGATTTGGCATGTGAAACAACTGAACGTCAGTGTGTAATTCGAGGAAAGGCCCTTAGTGCATAAGCACGTCGGAGACATAGCGTGCGCAGGCGTTTCCCTCCACATGGGTGTATGTGATTGTACACATGCAAAAACTGCACGTCCGGGTGTCACTGCGTGTAATTCGAGGAAAGGCCCTTAGCGCGTAAGTGAAGTGATGCGTGCGGGTGTTTTCCTCAGCACAGGTTAAAGGTGAGCGGGGCCAGCAGTTTGCTGTACATGCCTTTCGTGGAGACCGACGTGTGTGTTGCTACTTCGTGTTGTTTCGCGCACCATCACAGCTTCACAGGGTTATAGGTCAAAGGATCGATTAAAAAGGATCGAATGGTTAAAGGATCGATTCAAAAGGACCAAAAACAAATGGATCGAAATGTATTTATTTATTTTTTACTTTTTTTTTGGGGGGTCCCACCCAACCCCTGTTTTTGTGGTAAAAAACACTTTTTTTACCTATACGAAAACCCCCAAAAAATATATAATAATAAAAAAAATGTATCCTTTTGTTTTCGGCCCTATTGCGTCGATCCTTTTACATTCGATCCTTTTACATTCGATCCTTTAACTGGACACCCTTCACAGCGGATCAAGGATGTATCTCTTCTTTTGGCGGGGGTATTGGCTATGTGTATTTTTCATTATCACGCTAGTCTGACGGTGAGTCGCGCATGCTATTTTTACCACTGCGGGTGCCCCAGTGTATTGTGTACCCATTTTTGAGGTCATAGTAGCCTGCGTATCCCACGCGTACGTGTTTTTCGTGTCCCTGGGTGCCACCTCATACTGCAGGAGGTTAATTCCACACACATGGGCAACCAGGGGTTCAGTTCACGGTTTTACTGCAGTTTTGGGGTGCCTGAGCATTGCATGACCCGTCACTTTATCACCGGGGTCACATACAGCCTTGCAGGTGCAGGGGTGCTGTTAACATCTTGTATCCCACCCCCTTCACCCCAATTGCCCAGGACAATTGTCGTGTACACCTCCCATTGGCACTACTACATCTCTGCCGGTACTACTACATCTGTGCCATAGCTGGGATGCCACGAAAGGTGAGGGGCGCCTCAGCTAGGCGTACTCCACGTGGTGGGCGTGGTCAGGGATGTGGCCGGGGTGACCAGGAAGTAGGGGGACTCCAGGGTGTCCAGGGTGGCTGCAGAGGGGGAAGAGGCAGGGGTGCGCCAGTTCGGTATGATGTTGTGCCACGTGTTGGTGCAGTCATGCCACCATCCCCTGCGGCTCCGGGAGATGCAGTTCTTGCTTCTGGCACTGGCGCCCATGTGACCCGGCAGTCCGTTTCATCGACTGCCACGGGCCCAAGAGTAGTGGTAGCTGCAGGTGCAGCTGTGGACACCACCACCCAGGCTCAGTGTCTGCCAGCGCAGGCTGCGTTGGCACCTGACGAGTCCCAAAAAGATTTTCAGGAAGTCAGGAAGCACACCGTAAGTGCACGCAGGACTGCCCTGACCGAGGCACGTGCCCCGACCAGCCAGGTGTTGGCAAGTGCATGGGCAGATGCAGCCCATATCACCCCGGTTGTGAGTCTACCATCCACGACCGTCCCGGTCAATGACCCTGGCACAGCGGATGTTGCTACGCAGGGTCCATTCCAGGGAACCAAGCAGCAACTGACGCAAGTTCTTGTTCTACCTGCCACTCCCTCGGTTCAATCCACCAGCGCCAATGCCCATACTGATCAGGGCGGCATTTGCCAGCCAGGGTCCGGACCACTGTCCAAGAGGAGGAAGGTTGCACCTGCAGTAGAGGCTGGGACCCCAGACATAGCTCTGGCCTCCGGCACGTTGAGGAAGAAGCCTTTCTGCATGCAGGAACTTGACTTCCTTGTGGACTACATGCGAGACCACAACCGTGATATGCTAGAGGGGCCAAATTGTCACACTGAAAGCAAGTTGCGGATTGTGTGAGTGCATTCGGCCATGAGGTGCGAACAGCTCAAGAGTGCAAAAAGCGTTGGGATGACCTCAAACGCAGTACTAAGGTCAAGCATGCCTCTAATTACAACATGACTCTGGTGACTGGAAGTGGGCCACCACCTGAGGAGGAAGACCTCACTTCGTACGAGTCAGTCGTTGCGGGGTTCATACCGGCAGGAATGGTCCAAGGAGTGGAAGAGATGCTGGACTTTGATGCCCCATCCGGTGAGTGTTGTCACATGTTTGTCGAGGCCATGTGTGGTTTGCTTGTGTGATGTGTTGTGCTTGACTGCCACTACATGTCATGTGTACATGGTTCTCATGTGCAAGTCATGCAATGCTTCACTGATGAGTGCCTGCTGTGCAGGATGCTGGACATGTAGAGCAGATGGGGACTGTCCTCATCACCACACTTGCACCCTACTCACATGCCAGTTACCCAGCTGCCCCTCCGGTCCATGTTGCAGCTCACGGGCCCTTCTGCATGTAGCCTGGGGTGTCTTTCCTCTCAGCACTGGGACTATGTCATTGCATGACTGACGTGCATGTGTCTTCTGCCTGCATGCGGGTACTCCACGTATGCATGCTCCCTTGCCCCTCCACACCCCCTGCACACAATTTCACCATGGCACTGGTGTGCATCATGTTGGTGTACTGCAATGGCCTGTTGAAGGCTCCTGTGTACATGCCAACTTCCACCAGCCAACCTGCCAGACACATACAGTGGGGTACATCCTCTGTCCTTCATGCAGGGTGTCTCACTTGGACTGTGCCGATGCTCCGCAGGGACATGAGTGCCCATCAATGCTCCATGTGCATTCCATGCATGCCCCTATGTGTCCTTGACTGGATGGTCATTGTAGTACGTGTCCAGGATGACCTACATTTCATGGCATTTGATCATCCATTCCATGCCCACTCTGGCTCAGCCCTGCATCACACGCATGTTTAGGGTGTCACAGCCTGTGTGGGGCACAGGCCTCCCCCTGTTTCAGGCCCACTGAATCTGTTCAACTGGTGTAGTGGCTTCTGCACACATGGGTGTACTACTGAGGATTCATCATGTGTCCTGCTTACTGTCCCATTTTCATCTGCTGTGTTGTCAGTTGACTCAGATGATGCAATTGATGCTAGTCAACACTGTCTGCCAATACACAGGTCTCTGGTCTCCCCTTTGCTGCCATGCAATGCCTCCCTGCATTTTCATTTGGGGGGGGCGGGGGGTTAGCTTGTAGCCATGCAACCCATTGCATGCACATTGCACGTGATTGCTGAACTTGCCCTTGCACTGCCTTCATGTTTATTGATAGACATCATAATGTACTTGTTCATGTAGATAGTGGTAACATACACATGTTCTGCACTGCATCAACCCACTTCTGAGCCGTGTTACAAAGTTCTACATGCCTACTCACTGATGCAATGTCAAAGTGACCTGGCATGTATGGTCAGTTTTTCATCCCGTCTCTGTCATGAATGCGACGGGCACAGGTGCATCCTGTGACACATGTTCTCAGTATTGGAACTCCCTAGTGGTTGTTTAGATGAGTTGATTCGTCAATCTGCGGCCTATACCAACTGCAATAGGGCACTGATTGAATGTAGCCTGCCAATCGGGTTGTAATGACTGTGGAGCTTCCTTCGCGTGTGTATGTGTGCACTTCCACATAGACCAAAGCAAGCAGCGTTGTAGCTGCTTGCTTTGTTTATTGGATGCTGGTCATGTTCACAATACAGGTGTGTGGGGAAATGGGTGTTTTTGAACGCTTTCACATGTGCACATGCAAGCAGCTTCAACGTTGTGTAGTGCAACATTGTAAGTACTAACTTATGTGTTTGTCAAACTGTTCATTTACACATGTGTCTTCTGCAGCTTTTTTGTTGACTGACTAATATGTAGTTGATTGACGTTTATACTGCTGAGATTTCTGCATTGCGCACGTTATGTGGAACTGTCATGATCCAGAAGGTTCACTGTTGTGCAGTATGTGTATGCCCAGGCCCACTTAGCTAATATGGTGGGCCCTGGGTGTGGATATTTTCACAAGGAATGATGTAATAGGGCACATTCATAGCCCAATGTGCTCAATCAGGCCCTGAGGGGTGTTGTGGAGGCCTCATGTCCTGCAGCTTGGACGGTACTGGGCGTTATGTTCCCTCATGCCTGGTTGCAGGCCCTTGCTTTGCTTGGGACATTAACTATATCTACCTGGCCCATGCCACCTGATACGGGCCGAGCTGCAGATGGATGGAGCTATATTGCAGATGATGCTTTAGTGATGCATGTCTACTTGCATGTTACCTGTGTCATTGTGTGTTTGGATTCACTTGCAGCAGTGGTCAATTTGCAGTTCAGAAATGCTTATGGTGTGTTGCATCTCTTATTTGCCATCTGTCTTTTCTGCCTGACAGAGGTGGTGTCTGATGGAGTTCATATACTACATGTTGTACTTGTGTAGGCTTTGCAATTTAGACACATCCATTTCTGATTTTGAGATGTGTTTGCATATCAAGGCCACTGGATGCATGCCAGGTTCTCATTTGTGTGTGACATATCTGCTTCATGTGTTGGCTGTCTATGTAATGTCTATGTGTGTGTGTGTTATGTGCTTCTGACATGTGTACTAATGTTAATTTTTTTCCACTTTTCAGATGATGACACAATGGAGCCAGAGGATGGTGTTGTCATGCCAAGCACAGGGTTGCTATCACACCAGCAACCCAGCACAAGTGGGGGTCGTGGGGTGGTAGACCACGACAACCTACTTGTGTTACATACCATCTTGTCTATGGCTGGCAATGAGTCTAGCCCGGATGATCACTCTGACGACAATGTCGAGTTGGATGTGCATCGGGTCCATTCGTCAGGGGTGAGTGATTATGATGTGGACGCTCCTATGTCCGTGACACCTGCCCTGAGGGGCCACACAGTGGTGGGACCTCCGCCTGTGGTGGATCGGGACTCAGGGTCACCCTCTACACCAGTTGCCGATGTGCCTGGGGCATCACGTCAATGGAGGAATGTAATCCTGCAGCCGCGGGCAGTGCCAACCCAACAAGGATGTCGGTTCCTTGGGCCCCACAGGTGTCAAGCCCAGCAACGCGGTGGCCGCGCGCCACTGGGGTATACTGAGTGGGAGCAAGCCATGGTTGCCAATTCAGAACACCAGGGGGCAGCAATTGATAACATCACTGAGAGCATAGAAAGTGTAGCCCAATCCATGCTCCCCCCTGCTAGGCAGCTGGAACTCCAGCAGCGGGCGGCACAGTCCACAGCCCGCTCGCTCAGGCTGGGCATGGCAGCCTCAGACAGGGCACGCTGGGCTGAAATGGAGTCTTTGCGTCAAGCAATTGCTGCTCATGCAGAAGCACACATGGAGGCCATGAGGGTTGACTATGAATCCCTAAGATCTACTCTGGGTTTGCTCTTGATGTCCCAGAGGACGCAGTCAGAGGAGAGGTTGGAGCAGCTAGAGAATACCATCTCGGCTGAGCTACATGCTTCCCGGGAGGTGTACCAGTTGTTCAGCCAGGACATGCAAGAAGAACTCTGTGTTGCACATGTTACCTTGCAAGAGGAAGCACGCGTATCACGCGAGGTTCTACATGCTGACCTACGTGTCATCGCCGCACAGAACCAGGCTTACCCGTCCCGCAACCTTTTCAGCCAGAGGTTGATGAGGACGACGAGTTATCTCCCACACAGGTCGGGCTGTGCAGGCGTTGGGCCCATGGAGGTTTTTTTTTGGTCTCAACATCATTGCATGTGAGTGTTGAGGTGCACCCTGCACCTCCCCCCTCCTGGGTGCCTCCCCCCTGGGTCGCATGTGGCCATTTTTGATTTTTATAGTTAGTTTAATTAGGGAATATAGGTTTTTTATAGTTAGTTTAATTATTTATTATAGTTTTAAATTGCGTGTCTATTGTGCATTCCTGTGACGGTGTGGTGTTTTGTGGCTTTTGAAAGCATCCACTGTCTGTTCCAGCTGGGCCTTTCAAGCTTGTCTTGTGTATGTGTTTGCAGCTTGGGGTACTGACTCGCATACACCACTCCTGCTTCCCTTATCCATGGGCTCGCAAGGATGGTTCGGTGTAACAACCATTTACACAAGGGCATTGGACTTTTGTCATATCTGTGGCCTGTCTACTGCTGTACTACCTGTGTTAACACCCCTAGTGGGGATTAAGTGGGTTTTCTCCACAACATCTCTGCACTCAATTTGGGTGAGTACATGATTGATATCTCCATCAATTGATGTGAATTGTGATGTGTGTTCTTTTCTTGCCTGTATATGTGCTTGATGCACTTCATGCTGTAGACAGTAGCTTGCACCCTTTGGCTGTAAAAGTCACACTGATGGTGGTAGTATGTCGGCAGTAGCTCTCACACATGGCGTAGTGACAACCAGCATGAAGACACACACACAGGGAACTTTCCAGCCGTATTAATATCTTTTATGCCCTTTCTGCAGCAAAATGAGCCTCCAGACTACCTTTCCCAGCAGAAACGGGGCCAAGTACTACTGAAACCTGGCCACGTTCGGTGGTGCACACGTGCGCATGTGTGTGCAAGCAGAAGCACAGGGTTTGTGCTCAGACGTCCGACAGAAGCAGACATGTTTCCAGGAGCTCCAAGCAAGGTGAGCAGCACAAGGGGCCACACCGCAGCCAACCTTCCACCAGGCCACTTGCACATGCATGCTAAGTAGCGCCAGTGCTGGGGAGCTTGGCCAGGCATTGTTGTAGAAGCGCACAGTACAGCTAAAATGCATTGAGGAACAAATGCCAAGTAGCTTTACAAGTTGTCAGGGGCACTCTAGCCCCCCCTACTCCATAGAAGCTGAGTTATTAGCGCAGTAGCGTTCCTAGCCAGAAACTAATCCAGCGCACAGGGACACCGAGCAAGGTACCGACTCGAGTGCAGTGCATATCATTTGCATGTGCAAATTGCCATGTGTACTACCTATTGAAATCCACGGCTGCCAGAACACTACTTGTACTGAAGTCGCACCTCACTATACGCGTCTAGCAGCTCACCCAGGGACCATTCTATCATGTTTGATTCTTAACACATTGGTCTTCCATTTACCGTGCGCCCATGTGCGCCTGCCTTACTGCATTGACAGTGTATGTCCCATCACGGGGGCAAGCTAACGTATACGTACAAAGCAGCAGACAAGAGTGTTTGTTTGTGGAGAAGTCACTTAGTTTGGGGCATGAATGGTGTTGTGTGTGTGTTGTAGACACACACAGATTAGTAACTCACGCTCTCTTTGCAGCATTGAACTGCTCCTGTTACCGGACCTGAGAGTGCACAGGCAGGAGGCCAGCACTCACCCCAGAGATAAGTCTCTCTTTGGCTTGCATTTGACTCATTTAGTACAATGTGCATGAAGAACATGGATTCTCTGATTGAGTATGTCTTATTGTCAATAGTTGTATTTTGTATTTTGCCTGCTTTCCCTTGCCAATCCAACTCCCCTCTCCTGCCCCTCTTTCCGTTTATCCTGATTACCAATGCCTGTCCAAACAATGGATCCCTGACACTCTTTCCCCACCGGGGTCTCGGAGGCCTGTGTAAGTTTTGCCTTGCAGGCGCCCAGACCACAGAGGGGGTGGTTGGTTCGTGCTACTCCTGTGCCTGGAGAATGCAGCTGCGACACCACCCATCAGTTGTTGCATCCTCATTGTATATTCTGTCCTGAAAATGGTACCCATCCTGTTGAACCATTGTTGAACTGTTCTACCTTGGTTGTTCTAGCATTCTGCTTCTACATGTGCTTGGACATTTTTTGCAACTTCAAGTCATCTACTGCAGGCTCTTCCAGGGTTTTTTGTGCCTAGAGGCTTTTTCCCTGGTTTGGGGGTTTGGCTCCTTGGAGTTATCTGTGATTTGGTATTTTTACCAGTCAAGGTGGTCTCGGAGGGGGCTGGACCCCATTTACATGCAAGGTGGAACATGAAGACCAAGGGGTAGGTGGATCCTGTAGCCAGGTAGACTTGTGTCAATTGGTTGTTTATATTGTTTGTCCTTTTGATGTGATGGTCAAGGTGTATCCCCAACACAATGGCTGCTCACTGTGCTGTGTGCTGAGCAGTGTGTTGCAGGAGACACACACAGCACACGGGTTAGGGAATAGCGATTTTGGCTTGCCTAATGGGCATGTGAACAGGCATTCATTCTTTTGTTCATGCTACCACTGGTGGAAAGCATGTGTGTATGACTTGGTATGTGTGGGAGGTTGTTGGTCAGTCATTTCATCTGATTCCATGTCAGGCGTCATTGTCTCGGGCCACTTTCCATTTATCACATGTCACTTTGTATCTTATTGGTCATGTGTTGGGCTTTTGCTGTTGCATGCCATGTCATGGTGTGGCAGACAATGGTGATGTGGGTTGGGAGGGTTTGGATGACATACCAGGGTTTGTCATGGCCTGTTTTGCAGGGGGTGGTGCGATACACACCTTGCATGTGTTCCTTTTGGTCACACAGGATTGGTTATGTTTACGTAGCTAGGGATGCACACAATGTAGCACTTCCATGGCAACATTCTCAGGGCGTTAAGGTTGTGACAGTTGACTGTCTCTTTGTCATCATCGATTCTCACCTGGTATGTTCCAGGCCTGTGTGCACTCTGCAGGGCTGGGAGTTTAGGTGAAAAATGTGGCCACAAGCTGGGTCCAGGCTGCCTCGCCATGTGCCCTTTCCCCTCCCATGGGCAGCTCCTGTGCATGTGGTTGGGGATGTGGGGGCACCACCATGTCCACCGGTACGTCCCGCCATGTTGCAACATTGTGCAGGACACATGCTGCCACAATGATCCTGCACACTACTGGGGGTGCATATCGTAGCTGGCTGCCAGAGCGGTCAAGGGATCGGAAGCGTGACTTGAGCACTCCGAATGTGCGCTCCACTATGCCCCTGGTTGCAATATGGGCAGCGTTGTATCTTACCTGGGGTGGTTTGGTGGGGTTCCGGATTGGCATCATCATGTGCTTGCTGAGAGGGTAGGCACTGTCCCCTGGGTAGGTCATGATGGTTGTGATTAGTTGGGTTTGTGTATTTGTCTGTGTGTGACATGCATGCATGTGCACAGGCATTTGTACTCACTAATGAACCATGTGTCACCATATTTCCCAGCTTCCAGGTCCCGGCTCAGGGCAGACATTTTGTCATGGGTAGACCCAGGATAGTTTGCATAGACAGAGGTGATGATTGCATGGGCATCGCATACAACCTGTACGTTGATGGAATGCCAGTGCTTGCGGTTTCGATAGATGTGCTCAGTGGCCCTAGATGGACGTAGGGCCACATGGGTGCAATCTATGGCACCAAGCACTTTGGGGAAGTGTACAACCCTGTAAAAGTCCTGGCCACGGCCTGCCTTTCTGCGGGTGTTCTGGGCATGTATATGTGCCTGTGGACTGAGGGGCGCGCAGTCATGATTGCCAACACCTGGTGTAGGCAGCTTGACTGCGTGGCATGTGAGACCCCCTGCAGTTGTCCACTGAAATGACCCAGTGGGCAAAAAATGCAAGACTTTGAGCACCTTCTCCAAGGAGCTCGCTGTCCAGTCATTTGGTCGACTACAAACTGGTTGACTGCAATTTGGTCGACGTCATTTGGTCGAAAACCAAATGGTCGAATTTATTTTTTTTATTTATATATGTGTTTTGTGGGTTTTTGTGTAGAAAAAAAAGAAAGAAAAAAAAGGGTGTTGGGGGGGGGACCCCCCAAAAAAAACAAAAAAGGGGTAAAAATAAAAAAAATAAAAAATTCGACCATTTGGTTTTCGACCAAATTGATTTGACCAGTTGTCCAGTCGACCAATTGTTTTCGATCAAATGACTGGCAACCAGGAGCTCAATGCTTGGGAGCACAGGGTGGGGATGTAAGGTCATCTTCTCACTCCCTGACCAGGTCTAGGATGATGTGAGGTGGAAAGCTATACCTGCCATAGACCTGGTCGTCAGGCATCCCAAAAAGGCTGTTCCGGGGCAAAAAACTGCGGCCTGGCTATTCTCCTTCTCCTGCGATGTCCCACGATCAGTGCTGCGACAAAAGGCGCATTCTGTGGGATGTATTTACCCATGCATCCGAGCCCTACCTCAAAACTGTGCAGTACTGACATGAAAACATCATGATGGCCAGAGCTTCCCAGAAAATGCACAGGGAAATGCATGAAGAATAGGCTGCCATTCATTTTTGCCGATGTTATGGGCACAGAAGGAAACTGCCTAAAACCACCATTGGACTACCCACACAGTAGTCTGAAACCATTGGGAATGGCAATGCTGATTGCCAAATGCAACCTAGAATTGTTGGGAATTCATTTTCTTAAATCCCAAAAATGGGTGCAGTACCAGTACTCACCACTATCCAAAAGCCGGCAGTTTAAAACCACCCTGTGTTTCTCTGAAGGCAGGCTCAAACTGTCTATTTTAAACATTGCAACACATCTAAAAACTCACTGAACACCAGCAGACATTTGGCAGAATGGAGTTTTGTGTGCCTACAAAATCTGGGAAATGAAGATCATAAAACAAGGTTTATAACAAGACTGGCTGCGCTGTGGATTTCAGCAGTTTAAGTTGCACTGGATTGAAAGACACTAAAAAAAAATCTAAATGTTTAAATTGACTGAGTGACCTACTTTTGAGTGTCACATAGGTTGCAATTGTTTAAATGTCATAGTTTTGCACTTAGAATCAGCATTCTAGCTGCATGTGTAAAATTGCAAGTTAATTTAAAAAGCAACAAATAACATGACAGTAGCTGAAAGTCTGGCTTAAGGAACTTGATTCTGCCTGGCAACTACCCCCATCAGCAGTGAAACTTGAGTCACCACTGTGTTCCCAGGCCAACCTTCCTTTTGCTGCCCACACTAAGGATATGCCATCTATCTGATAATTGAATTACCTGTGCTCTGCAAGAGAGTGAACAAAGCCCTCTTCACTCAGGCAAAGGTTTTTATTACCGCAGTCGTAAAATGTAGCTTCCTCTTGGCAAGAGCTGGGAGGGGCACTGCCTGTGAGAGCAAGCTGGCTTGGCAGAAACTGGAAAGACTGGTTTCTATACCATGTGACCTGGGAAACCACACCCCTTTGGAGCCAGAACATAACTTTAAAAAGATGAATAACTCATAGAGCGGACATGTGAAAATTTTATAAATGATACCATAATTCTTGTGATTTTTCTGCCCACATTTTAAGAGGTTTTTCCACCCGGTGGCATGTTCAGGGGGGTTTTAGCGGAAAAATGGATATTACTCTAACTGTATGCATGTTAAAAATCTGAAACTTCTTCAGTTAATGTCCATACTCCCTGCACACATGTATGTAAAGTTGGGTCAATGTCAGAAATTGAAAAATCAGTTAAAAAGTGAAATATGTGCCATTTCTGAATGCAAGCTCCCAGGAAGAGCAGAGTTTGAACAGGGGATACCTCCTGTAATGCATGATGGGTGCATAGGATTTTAAAACAATATGTACCTCTGCAAATATGTATTTGTTTCAAATCTAGATTTGTGTGTAAGTTGACAGGAGGAGTGGACTTTCTGCAGGCTGTAAAATGACATCCCTCTGACTCACAGTTCATTCCCCAATCAAATGATAAATGGAAGTATGACCAATTAGAAGCTGAGAGAGAGGTAGGGTCAGTGATGCTAGAACACACCCACATTCTAAACACATAAAAGCAGACAGACAGGACAGATAGAGACCTTCCAAATCCATCTGCAGCGGGACGCTCTGCCGGAAAAATCCATACTTACCTCCATCAAACCTCCAGAGAGCCAAACTAGAGACTTCAATCTATCCAGAACTAAGAGACCAGACCAGAGAGAAAGCAGTGCTGTACCCAGAGAGACCCAGACCAGCAGAGAGAGCTGACCCAGATCACTGTGAAGTGCAGAGGCCAGACCAGACCAGACCAGAGTCCAGTCTAAAACCCTGACCAGATCCATGGCGAGGCCCATTTCACTCAAGAATATAGTGTGAGTACCTAGAAAACTGTGCAGAACCAATCTCCTAGTTAAAATAATATAATTCAATCTAGCTTAATCTAAGTAGAACTGTCTCCTAACTGTCACCTGTCATTTGTAAAGCTGTCACTTGTCATTTTTAGTTGCAAGCTGCACTTGTCTTTTTGAACTTTAAAATTTCAAATCTGAAAAACGACCTCTATTCAATCGCTCATATCTCCGCAACCGTTTGTGCTAGAGACTTGCATTAACTTTCATTTGGAAGATGAGATCCTAGGCTTTCCTAGGACCCCAAAATGATAGAGATAGTCCTTGTGGTTCCTCTGTAATAGCGCTCGGCGCATCCGCGAATTTTACCGCGATTTGCAAAATTCTTCACATGTAAAAACTGCTGCTGCTTGCCTTCCATTTGCCAGAAATTCGTTTAACCTGCTAACTATCCCTGCCTCATTGCTAGTGTGAGCCTGGACTAATATTAACTAGATACCACTCACCCTGAACCTCTGAAAAGGGAATTAAAAGCATTTTAGCATATTTTTTAATTCATTGCCAGCACATATCAAAGCAATTTGGGCCTGTGTTTTCAAAACTCCTATCTGTGTTTTAAATTTCTGTTGTCTAAGCTTGGGGGGGGATTGAACTGATTACATTGATTGCATTTCTGAGAACTGTGTGTTTTCCTCCCATTTCCTTGCATTGCATAAAGAGGGGGGGAGTGAATAGCCAGAGGAGAGTGATTACATTGTTTGGTTGAAATCATATTGAGTATTTTCTGTACTGCATTCATTGAATATTGCATCCACCTGAGCTTACTTAAAGCATCCTCTACCACATTATACTTTTGTTCCTATTTACCAGTGTGCTACCTTATCCATTCAGGTCAACTCCTTATTGATTATAAGAAGTGTGCTAGTGCCAGATTCTCCGTTGTTGATCTTTATCATATCAGATTCAGTGTGCTATTCAATTATTAATTTATTATAAAGCGTGATATATATATCTATTTTAAATTATCAAATAAACCTTTTAAACTTGCAAAACAGAACTACTTCTTGGCTCAGTGGGGTCAGGGGGATTCCAAGAGAGGGGTGTTATACAGGGGTAGTCATCCAGAACGCATGAACTGGACCTAAAGATATATCAATAAGGGTTTTCATTCAGTATTCTAGACTAGGCGTTAACTTAGCTGTAGTGCTGAATTGAATCCTCTTACAAATTGGGGGCTCGAGCCGGACGTTCGGGTTAGAATACCACTTGTGCAGCTTAATACAGTGTGCTAACTGACGGGATACATACATCCGGTCGGATCACCACGCTGCATTACGCTGTGAAGCATTCCTCAAAAGGGACACTCCAAGAAAAGTTCTGTTCTGCAAAAATAAAATACAAACTTCTGTAAGTCAGGACAGAGACCAATCTCTAGAATGACGACCTTAGTAGACATGAAAATAGCCAGAGAGCACCTCTTGCATAAGCTATTTGTGAGAGGTGAATGGACCGAACAGGGCCAGGATGCGTGGTTGCAGGCCATCACACAACAGGTCACTGAAACAGGGTCAGATATATATAGAGATCAGGGTCCCTTACATGTGGCCCTGAGTGAACTATATATGGCTCCTAAAGCCAAAGAGGAACACAACAAGATTGCCAGGATAGCAGCATACCTGTACCTATATATGGGAGACATGCAGGATAGATGTGCTGAAAGCCAAAATCTGGCAAATAGGCAACAGATGGCATTACAGAAGGCCCAATCTGATCTGGACTCTTCTGAGCAGAGGCTGCAGAGGAGCCAGGAGTCAGAAGATGATAGTAGGCAGCACATCATTAAAATAAAGAAGGATATGGATGTGCTGCAACAGGAAAAGGTAGAACAGGATACCAGATTTCTGGCCTTGCAGAAGGAATACCAAGAAGGTTTGGACTCCCTACTGCAAAACCAGAAAAAGCTGGAGCAACAATTAGACTTTAACAGGGCATGCACGGAGCAGGTAGCCACCCTGCAAAGTCATCTAGATAGAGTGAAGGTAGAGAGCAACAAGCTGATTTTGAAAGACCTGGATACCCAGGCAGAGTTTGATGAAGAACGCCAGAAAGCTGGTGCCCTTCAAAGGCAGAGGGACGACCTGGCGGCACAAATGCAGACTCTTAGTCAGGAAAGAGATGCCTTAGGCCAGGAAGTCTGCCATTTAAAAAGAAAAATGGAAGAAAATCACCTGGCCCACCAGGGACTGGGTGATCTCCAAAAAGAACACCAGAACTTGTTAGAGCACACCAGGAGGGTGGAGGATGCTCTAGCAAGAAAGGAGCAGGCCAATAGGGACACAGCTCAGGAGGTAACCCTCCTGCAGCAAAGACTGGCCCAGTTCTCCAGGACCAACCAGGAAGCACAGAGGGAAAATGAGGCCCTCTGTCAACACAATGATAGGCTCCAACAACAGGTAGCGATGCAGGAGAGACTGATAGAGTCTAGTAAGGCCTTAACTGAGGAACTGAAGGCACAAATGCAGGCTCTTGCATTGCAACAGGGAGCAGGGGCGGATAAGGATGAGGCTCGCTGGGAAAGGGAAACTCCGGAGCATAACCTCAGGAGCCCTAGTACCAGAGGCCCTCATACCTCTCAGTCCCTGGACTCTGCCACCCCCATGTTCCCTGGCGCACATGAGCACAGGGCCACAGTGATGGCAGATTACTATCCAGCTAAGAGTATGGGGCTCATAGGCCAGTACCACCCAGGAATGGAGGGGTGGGCATCCGGGTATGGGCACCCAAGTACAGTACAGTTCAATGGGGAACCCCAGGAGAGTAGGCCCATTAAGGGCATCCTGAAAACCTCTGCCCAGTTAGGTCAGTGGAGGGGGTACCCATCAAATCCTGGCAGCAAGGAGGAATCTGAAGACTCCTCTGAACTGCGCAGGACACAGGAGACCAGGTCCCCACATTCTGCCAGCCATTCCCAGGCTCGCAGAATCCGGGAAAACCTGGAAGAACAGACGGGAACCTCTGGGAGCAGTGCCTCTGAGTCCGAGGAAGAATGGACAAGGGTTACCCGAACCAAAAAGGCCAATAAGGCAAAAAGGGCCTTGCTTAAGGACCCCTTAAAGCAGATTAAGGCGATCAGGAGCGTCATCACGCCTTACCATAAGAACGCTAAGTATTCTGTTTGGGAGCACTTAGAGTTGTTTGAACAAATGATGGAGACTTTCCATTTGAAGAACAGCCAAAGCTGCATTCAATATGTAAAGTGGACCTTCTCCCCGGAATACTCCAGTTTCTTTGCGGGGCTGGAGGACCAAAATCATTTAAGATGGTCCACCTATAAGGCGGCCATCTTGAAACATTTTTCTGTTCACAGAAATCCTCAAGAGGCTCGCAAGGCAGCCTACAATTTGCAATGTGGGGAGGATCAGGCCCCACAAGAATTTGTGCAGGAGTTAAAGCGTGCTTTTGCACAGACCACAAGAAGGGTGCGCACGGATAGCAGGGAATTTATAAATACGTTTTTCCATGCCTTGCCCAAATATATCATGACCCAGCTCGTGAGGGATTTTCACGAGAAAAGATCTTTAGACTGGGTCATTGAACAGGCTACCCGGATCTATGAGGTGCAGAAACCGATAGATAGCAAAAGTAATGCCCAGAAAAACCCCAAAGCCAACAGCACCCCTGCTGCTGCCAAGGTGGCAGAGGTAAAGGTCACCCCCGTTTTGGATTTGGAGATGGGGGGGCCTAAAAACCTGCCTGCACCTAATAATGCTAGGCCCAGGAGGTCCTCGGGTCAGTCACAGACAGGGAGCCAAGGAGGCAGCCCCACAAATGGGGTCCCTCGCTCTCCTGATTATGTAAGTCCCCGTTACAAGGGAAATCGACCCATCCTGGGTTATGTGTGGACTCCTCCAGCCCAAGGGGGGGGATCCAGACAAGCACCTAACCCAGGGAACTTCCCTCCAACCTTCCCACAGGAGGGCAGAAATTTACCAAACCCTGGGCAGAACTTTTTCCCCAGATATCCACCCGACTTCCAACCCCAAAATCATCCATCCTTCTTTCCCCAATTCCCCGAGCCCAGACCACTGAATCCGGGAGAGGGGAGGCCAAGGGTGGAGGGGTACCCAAATCTTCCCAACCAGGGGTACTACCAAAGAAGGGACAGCTACCCTTCCCGGGATCAGCCCAGGGGAGAAAACAGGGCCCCGTATCAGCCTGAGCGGGTTTCCCAGTTAGAGCGCCAGGTTCAAAACATGGCGCGGGATCTGGGTCACATACTGAGGGCTCAGCAGAACCCTCAGATGGGCGTGCCGGCGCAGAACGCACCCAACTCTGGACCTGGTGCTCCAGAACAATGACGGGGGCAGCACCCCGATAACTCACCGGTTCCCAGGGAGGAGGCACAAAGGGAAGGGGGGTGTAAAGCCTTGGAGGAAGCTTCCTTCCTCACTTGTAAACAGCCCCTGGAAACCCAGGAACCGGAAACGAAATCTCTTGCCCCTGAAAGTCTGCCTCCTAAGGAGCAGAGGGGGGGTAGGAGAAACAAAAGACCCAAACAGACTCAGTTTGAGGATGAGGTACAGATCTTCCAATTTGAGGGAGAGGGATCCTCAGAGGATCCTGGGAAAAGGATCTTCTCCTTCAGAGAGGGGGGAACTCCTCCCAAAGAAAAATGGGTCCCTAGGGATGCAAATCCAGACTGGGGAGATGTGGAGACTGAGCTACCGCCGCCCACCATCTCATCCCAGAACCAACAGCAAGAAAATCCCCGGGTTCAAACCCATACTGGGGACTGCCTCCAAAAAGGGGGGGGGGGCGGCCCAGAACTGGAACCAGGGGAACCCACAATGGCTCTGATCTCCAGTTGCCGAATTTTTCTTTCAGATTCCCAAGACTCTCCACAGAATTCTGCCCAAATCTCTTCGCTAGCAATGTCCAAAACCAGAAAATTAGCCCACCAGTTGTCCAAAAATGTACATTATCTGTGCCCCCTTGAGGAGAAGGAGGGAAGATATTATGCCCCGGTACAAGTACAGGGACAGGGTACAATCTGGGCACTGGTGGACACTGGATCTCAAGCTACCCTTCTGTCCAGAAGGGCCTTTGACGAACTGAATGCAGGAAGGGGAGAGAATTACCAAATTCCTCTCACCTCTCTTCCGGGACAACTACAGAACTTTGACGGGAAGGAAATTCCCGTTGAGGGGACTGCAGACTTGGACATTAAAATTGGGCGACACAAGCTGAAACACCCGGTCATAGTTGTGACCCCAGAGGGCACCCCTTGTTTACTAGGGAATGACCTCCTGAGAAGGTTGTCACCCCTAATAGATTGTGTAAACAAGGTCCTCTGGACCCAGACTAGCCGACCAATAAAATTAAAACAGAGTGTCAACCATGTTAGTTTAAACGGCACATGCCACATGGTTGAACAAAAATCTGACCAAGTAGAATTTCACTTCCAGAATAGCCAGATTCCAGACGTGACAGTCATAGCAGTAGGACAACAGACCGGTGATGGGGGGTCCTCTCTATTTCTGAAAATCAACCTTCCTTCCAGTTTAAGGTGGTATTCCACGCTGGAAGGAAACACTCTGAAATTCTATACCAATCCACAATCTGAAACTCCCACTCCTATAGTCCAGAAAGATGTGAAATCAGCTCAGAGCCTGGCTGATATTCAGCAAATTGGAGAGCAGTTGTTCATCCCTGTTCAGTTAAATGATGGGAAGGACTCTGTTCTCGCTCGAGTGTGTGTGAGCAACGGTAAGAGCTTCATCAGCGAAGCCATGTTTCGCCAACTCCCAAAAGATCCAGCCATTCCCACCTTCAAACTGATAGACAAATGGGAAATGGACCTGGAAGCACCTAATTCCAAACATCTCCTGCCAAGCAGGTGTATGCTCAAAATCTCCATTGGCAACAAGAGCATAGTCCACAATTGTTGGGTCGTGCGAGACGTCCCTGCCGCCTTTTACTTAGGCAGTGACATTCTCAATCGCTTTGCCATTAGTTTGGACCTAATAAACTTCAAAGCTTGGTCCCGATTAGCGGATAATCCCAGGGGCTTTGATGATCCAGAAAAAGCATTTAGGTCAGCTCAATTGCTACCTTATGCAGTTGAAATTCAGGTTAAAGAGGAAGTCACCATCCCAGAAAGGACCCGACAATTCTCCCTGGAAGTGAAAGTCAAAAGGGGACAAGAGTTGAAAAACCCTGATGCTTACATACATCTAAATGCTTCTCTCCAACAGCAAGGGTTGGGGGTAAACCAAACTCCATTAGTCAACATAGAACATGACACCATTCTAATAGAGGTGGATAACAGCGACTTAAAGAGTATTACTCTAGCCGCAGGCACCATTATTGGAATGGCGGTTGATGACCGACATTTTTCCATCGACTTAGTAAATGAACTGTTAGGACCAATCCCCAAGGACTGTTTTGACAGTGACAGTGATGACAATACAACACCAGACAGGATTTTTACCCGGCATGGGGGGAACTTCCTGGTGTACACTTCCTGCCCCTATGGTAAGGAAGATGTGACTTGTGACTTCAGGAGGGATGAGGTGATTTTCCAGGTCCATGAGGGCTGCCTTTCCCACCTGAAGCCTCCAGTCCAAATCAGCACTCTGACCAGGGACTTCTCCACCCAGCTGGAGGAGGCCGCTGAAATAGCCAAACCAGAAGTCTTTCCAGGCTTCAGGCAGATGGTGGAAGAGAGAGTCAACCTAGCTGATGCCTGTGTGACTCTGGAACAAAAGCAAAAGTTGAAACAAGTTTTCTTGGATTTCCAAGATCTCTTTGCGGTAGACTCATATGACTGTGGTCGCACTGACATCCACACAACAACAATCCCCACGGACCCTGGCATGACTCCTGTGTTTGTGAAGCAATATCGCTTGCCTCTCGCATCAATGGAGTCCCTTACTGAAATAATTAAGAACCTTGAGTCCCGGGGAATAATCCGTCCAGTCCACAGCACCTTCAATAATCCGGTGCTGGGAATATTGAAGCCAAACGGCCAGTGGAGACTCTGTGCTGACCTTAGGGAGCTCAACAAACGGGTCCATACTTCCCGATGGCCTCTGCCCTACATTGACCAAGGGCTGGCCCAGATCCAGGGGTCACAGGTATTCACTGCAATAGACCTGACCAATGGATACTGGACCGTGCCTGTCAGCAGGGAGGACCAATACAAACTGGCTTTTACCTTTGGGGGCCAGCAGTATACATGGACCCGGACTCCCTTCGGATACCTCAACTCCGGCAATGAATTCAACATTTTTCTACACAAGGCCATGCCCGACTTGGGTGCAAGGGGTAACCTGGCTTATGTAGATGATGTCCTCATCAAAAGTTCATCTGTGGAGGAACACATAGCGGAGATCCGTTATGTTCTGACGCAGTTGAGGGCCGCCGGAGCAAAACTTTCCTTTCAGAAAGCACAGTGGTGTAGAACCCGTGTTAATTTCTTGGGGCATGAGATTACTCCTCAGGGCCTCTGTCCCCAGGAAAAGAAAGTGGAAGCACTTCAGAAACTGAAAGACCCCACAACTCTGCGGGAACTAAGGAGCCTCCTTGGACTGACTAATTACAGCAGAAAGTTCTACGCAGAGATCACCAGACCCCTGATTCATCTCCTGAAGGGGGGGGTCAAGGGGGGGGTCAAGTGGGAATGGGGTCCAGAACAAGCCTAAGCAGTAAAACAACTCAAAAGAAGCCTCTCACAAGCGCCCTGCCTAGCTTACCCTGTCAGAAACAAGGAGTTCTTCCTGGAGACGGGGTTCTCTAATACGTGCTTGACGGCAGTATTATATCAAAAGCATGACAAGGTCAATAAAGTAATCTCCTATGCGAGCAAAACTTTATCCTCTGTGGAGGAAAAATTCAACGATTGTGAGAAGGCACTCCTGGCAACGGTGTGGGCATTGAAGAATTACTGCCCGTTTATCCAGGGGGAACACATCATAGTGGAGACTCCACACCAGCCTCTGCAATATCTCCAAAGTGACAGAATCCGGGCCGGAAATGTGAGTAATTCCCGAATTACTTCCTGGATTCTGTCAATGCAAGGCTTTCCTGTGGAGGTCAGATATGGCCAAAACAAGAAGAGTCCCCTCGCGCAAGGTCTGGCTGACTTGCATGATTGTGCCAGAGAAAACTGTCTCGAGGACGAAAGTCTGAAAATCAAGGACAACATGGAGGCATACCTTAATTCCCCACACAAAGTCTTTGAAGAAGACAAGTGTGAGGGAATGCCCACTGTCTATGTGGATGGATGCTCTTACCATGTTGACAACAACGGGGAGAAAGAACTGGTGGCTGGCGTAGGGAATGCATGGGTGAATGAGTCCCCAGAACCCTCCGCTGGATACAAAATTGGTCCCCGAAGTAGTCAGGTGGCAGAATTGATGGCTGTGCATCAGGCCATCCTCACTGCTGTCCAGCATCAACTCCACAAACTGGTCATAATCACAGATTCGGATTATGTACGGAACGGGTTCGTGGAGCACCTGGTTAATTGGAAAACCAGAGGCATGTTATGTGCTAACAACAAACCCTTGAAACATGGGAAGTTGATCCAAAACATTGATGATCTGGTCACCTCGAACGAGATGACCATCTATTGGAAGAAGATCAAGGGTCATTCCAAAGTAGAGGGACCAGACAAAACTGGAAATGACTTAGCTGATCAGTTGGCCAAGACCGGGGCCATCCAAGGGGATCTAATTGAGATTGAGTCCCTGTTGGGGGAAATCCAGGTCACTGCTATCACTAGGTCCCAGACAAATGCTCACAACGACCTTTCAATTGCACAATGGAGTAAGGAGACCCCTGATGCTGATTTGATTACCGCTCAGAAGGGGGATCCAATTATTGGTAAATTTTACCAGCACCTTGAGGATCCTGAGAACTTTCCCCTGACGGATACCGATTACATTGGGAAAGAGGACCTAAGAGTGTTGATGAAATGTCCAAAAATGTTCCGGATCCAAGACGGTTTGTTGGTAAGGAAATCCAAAACTGGCCACGATCAGTGGGTGGTTCCTACCTCATTCCGAAGCCTGATGTTAAGTCACGCCCATGATGCGGCCACCGCCGGTCATAGGGGGTTTCACACAACACTGGAAATCTTAAGAGAGGTTGCATACTGGCCACACATGGGCCAGGACCTCAACCAATATTTGAAGGGTTGTTTTGTGTGTGCACAATTTCAGCCGACATCCCTCACACACCGGGCGCCTTTACAAAAGCGGGGGATGACACTGCCATGGTCAGATTTACAAATCGACTTTGTAGGCCCTGTGATTCGCTCGGCTAGGGGGAATAAGTACATGTTGACTGTGACATGCTTGTTTACCAAGTGGGTGGAATGTCTCCCAGCCCCAAACTGCAAGGCAGAAACTGCAGCTGCCTTGATGATTAACCACATCTTTTCCCGTTTTGGTCTACCTCAAAGGATTGAGTCAGACAGAGGTAGCCACTTCACCAGTGAAGTAATGACAAAGATGTGGGAGATACTGGGGGTCAAGAGAAAGCTGCATATTGCTTATAGACCAGCTTCTTCTGGGGCAGTAGAGAGATATAACCGGACAATTGTGAGCATATTAAAGAAGTTTGTGGCAGATTCTGGGCCAAGTTGGGATATCCGATTACCTCTGGTCCTAATGGCCATCAGATCTACCCCTTCATCTGCAACCAAAATGTCACCATTTGAGTTGATGACTGGACGCAAGATGGTGCTTCCTCAGCATTTGCTCTACAGGACCCAAGAGCAGACACTGATAAATGCCTCCACTACTCATGAGTATGTAGAGAATTTAAGGAAACACCTCCAACATGCTTTTGCTTATGCTCAGCGGAATCTAGAAAGATCGGCTGATAGCATGAAGACCCATTATGACCTGAAAACTTCCAGGAAGGAATATCAGGTGGGAGACCGGGTCTATCTATACAACTTCCAAAGGAACCAGGCCAAGCAGCGCAAATTTTTGCCTACATGGAAGGGACCCTTTGAGATCGTCGATAAGATCTCCCCTGTGGCCTACAAGATCCGCATCCCCAAAGGCGGTTCGGCAGAGGGGGAAGACAAGTGGGTCCACATAAACCAGTTGAAATGTTGCCATCCCAGGCACACTCTGCAACAACTGGAGGAATCCTCTGGAATCCTAGCGGGTACTGTCTCAGACTAATTCAGTTCCAATCATAAAACGTACCACATCTAGTCTCTAACATACTGTGATTTGTATGAAACTGTCTCTTAGTTATATTGCTTTTTTTCTCAAAATAAGAATGTAATGTTTTGTTATGATGAAATGCATATGCTGCCCCACTATCTCAACAGTGGTGGAAAAAAATCTATGAATAGGTATTGCCGCTCTTCCTTTGTCGTCCTAGGAGAAAGAAAACCTTGAGACGGGCCAAGGAGGACGATCCGGAGACCGGGAGCTGAGACGCAACGGGCTCGGGGTACCGCCCAATATTCCCATCAGGACCGGCGAGGAGAACCGATCGATCCGACCGGATGGAGGAAAAGATGCTGAACTGTGCCATCTATTGGAAGAAGATGAGGAAACATCCCAGATCTTGCGAGTCCCATCAGTGAAACCGAATGGCCATCGCAAGAGGGGGGCTTGTGGGATGTATTTACCCATGCATCCGAGCCCTACCTCAAAACTGTGCAGTACTGACATGAAAACATCATGATGGCCAGAGCTTCCCAGAAAATGCACAGGGAAATGCATGAAGAATAGGCTGCCATTCATTTTTGCCGATGTTATGGGCACAGAAGGAAACTGCCTAAAACCACCATTGGACTACCCACACAGTAGTCTGAAACCATTGGGAATGGCAATGCTGATTGCCAAATGCAACCTAGAATTGTTGGGAATTCATTTTCTTAAATCCCAAAAATGGGTGCAGTACCAGTACTCACCACTATCCAAAAGCAGGCAGTTTAAAACCACCCTGTGTTTCTCTGAAGGCAGGCTCAAACTGTCTATTTTAAACATTGCAACACATCTAAAAACTCACTGAACACCAGCAGACATTTGGCAGAATGGAGTTGTGTGTGCCTACAAAATCTGGGAAATGAAGATCATAAGACAAGGTTTATAACAAGACTGGCTGCGCTGTGGATTTCAGCAGTTTAAGTTGCACTGGATTGAAAGACACTAAAAAAAAATCTAAATGTTTAAATTGACTGAGTGACCTACTTTTGAGTGTCACATAGGTTGCAATTGTTTAAATGTCATAGTTTTGCACTTAGAATCAGCATTCTAGCTGCATGTGTAAAATTGCAAGTTAATTTAAAAAGCAACAAATAACATGACAGGGGCCCTCATTACGACCCTTGCGTAAAGCGACTGACCGGACCGCCACAGCGTAAATAGCGTTTCCGCCATAGCACGAAGGAGCAAACTGCGGCCCATTCCGACCCATCGAGCACGAGCACCACGGCATGGCGGAAGTGCAAAGTCCGCGATGGCGGAAATGACCCCAAAACGGCCCACACCGCCGCCGTACGGCGCCCCAGGTGCAATACAGCCACCCCTCTTAGCGGTCACCGCAGTGTGCGCCTACCGGAAAGTACGGTGGCCGGAAATATACGGAAACGGAAGTCAAAACACGGGGCCGGAACGGGAAACATCCCGGCGTACACCTATAAATACACTAAAACCACACAACCACTAAAAACACTACCCTGAGACACACCCCACCCCGTCAACCACCCTAGCGAAACCAAGAAAAATGGGAAAAGTAGCGAAGAAAGCGTGCGATCGCAAGCGGCAGGTCCACTTCTCCCGCGAGGAACTCACCGTGCTAACAGAGACCCTCCAGGAGAATGCTGCCGTCGTCTTCAGCACGCAAATGACCAGGACGGCACTTGCAAACAAGAAGGCCATATGGGCTCTGGTGGCACAGCGTGTAAGTGCGGTGGGGACCGCACCCCGCACCCCACAGCAATGCCGCAAGCGATGGGACGACCTGCGGATACGCGTCCGCAGCATACTCTCCGCCAACCGCAACATTGCCACAGCCACCGGGGGAGGTCCTGAATCACCCATCAAGTTGACCCCCTGGGAAGAAATCTGTGCCTCCACCATCGGAATGGAGAGCATTGAGGGAGTCGGAGGGATGGAGAAAGGAGTGCAGACATCCGAAGATTCAGGTAGGTGGGCCAGATATAACAATCCACACAGTCCATCCATGTGAAGTACCATGCGTCCACATAGTGCAACAGAAACACATGTCCAGGAGAACGTCCACACACATCGGCCTGATAGCGCACGTTAAAATCCACAATAAATACATAAATAATTAAAAACCCCTAATACACGCACTACACGTGCAGCAGGCACACCCAAACTGCAGGCTGCCAAACAACTGCACCCTCACTCCACACACAAATCAAAGCACCTCCAAGTCCCCGACCCAAATCACCCTCAGGTACCACCCCAAAGCATGTGATACAATGCCATTCCAATTCCCACAGACCCATCAATAACCCTCGCCCTCCTTTACTCCACCACAGGGTCCGATCCAAACGACGAGCTACAGGACACCCCTACCAGCACACCTGCAAAGAGGGCCAAGACCAACGGCCAGAGACCCTCCACCTCAGCTGCACGCATCAAGACACGGCAGCAGCACAAATCAGGTGGCAGCACAGAGGAGGGAACATCAACAGGCACCCCAGCAGCCAGCATGGCCACAACACCACCACCACAGGTCCCCCCAATGGATGCCACAGAAGGCACTGCCTCTGGTGGCAGCAGCACCATAGGTGACACCCCATTGATGGCAGCATGCTCGGACACAGAAGACGGGGATGTCGAGGTCAGATCCATCCATGACCTGTCCCAATCCCCCTGTCTGTCCCATCCCGTACAACATGAGGATACCACGCAGGTGCAGCCACAAGACGACGACTGGCCATCCCCCCCAAGCCCTGTGGCAAGGCAACATGAGGACAACAGCCCCTCTGTGACACCACCGCAAATGGCCATGGCCCAGCAGAGGCAACAGTCCCTCGACAAGTTAATCGTCCAACAGCAGCAAATGGCCACACTCCTCAAGGGCCATGCCGATGAATGTGGGGGCACCAAGGCAGACATAGAAACATCAACAGAGACACTTAGGGCAGAAATGGAGAGAGGTACAGAGACGCTAAGGGCACAAATCGAGAGTAGCACCGAGAGCCTGAGAGTCCAAACGGAGAGTAGCACCGAGAGCCTGAGAGTCCAAATGGAGAGAAGCACCGAGAGCCTGAGGGGGGAACTGCATGCGACGTCCAAAGACGTATGTGCCGAACTTGCCGCAGTGCGCCGTGTGCTCACTGAGCTCTCGCAAACCCTTAGGGACATGCATGGACGTGAGCAGGCAGACACATCATCCGTTGCAAGTTCCGTCCAGGGCAGCCCCCAACGTAGATCAGGGAGGAACCTGCGCTCCACAGGCAGGGGTGCCCCTGATACCCGCAGAGGGGGCTTGCAATAGCGACAGGCCACTGACAATGAGCATCTTTGGACACTGGTATTCGGGGGGGAGGTAGGAGGGTGGAGGGGGTGTGTTGGGCTCACTTGGGTGGCGGGTCGATAGGGTGTTCAACATGATATCACATATGCCATAAAAAGTGCACGATCAACCAATGAGATGTGTGGACATTGATCTTTGTGTACTAGGCCATCATAGGCGTATAGTCCATATTGTGCATGTCCCAGACACACGCAGTGCCACGAGTCCCGTGTCCATGTATCAGCCACCAGGCGTGAGTGCTAGAAGCATACATCAATGAGATGCTGACGGATGTCACGGGCCTCCGGTGCCTCGCAGACTCCATGAGGTGCTGCCACATCCCCACCCTCATCATGACCATCATCAGGTGCTTGCAGTTCTGCGTCAGGGGGCATGGGCACATTTCTACGTACGCACATGTTGTGGAGCATGACACATGCCATGACCATCTTTGCAACCTTCTCATGGCGGTACAGGAGTGCCCCGCCAGACCTGCTCAGGCAGCGGAAACGAGTCTTCAGTAGGCCGAATGCCTGTTCTATGACTACACGGGTACGTGAGTGGGCATGGTTGTAGTCCTCCTCATGCTGGTCCCGTGGGTTCCGGACTGGTGTGAGGAGCCATCTCTTCAGTGGATATCCAGCATCACCTGTATGTGGACGAGAAACGTAGGATGTGGAATGCCATTGATACGTACGCACACCCCCCCCCCTTCCTGCCAGTACATTGCCAAATCACATACCCCACATCATCATGCATGCAATGAGACTCACCGAGTAGCCAGGATCTGTTCCCTGCGTGTCGCTCCATGTAGCGTGGTATGGTAGAGTTCCTCAAGACCATGGAATCATGGGTTGATCCAGGGAATCGGGCACAACAATGCGTAATGATCCTGTTG